>NC_052166.1:65643484-66243484 GCF_902713615.1 Scyliorhinus canicula
GCTTACCCTCATTATCCAACCTCTGCACCCGCCCCCGCACCCTCCCCCAGGCCTTCATACTCATCGCCATCACCCTCACTCACTCTCCCTCTCCCCTGCCCACCCCCCAGACCCTCCACTCATTCTCCCCCACCCTGGGCCCTCACTCCCCACTCCACAGGCCCTCACACCCCCCCCCCCCCACCCCCACACTCCACAGGCCCTCACTCCCCCCCCCCACCCACCCCACCCGGGCCCTCACACTCTCCCTCTCCCCTGCCCACCCCCCAGGCCCTCCACTCATTCTCCCCCACCCTGGGCCCTCACTCCCCCCTCCCCAGGCCCTCACCTCACTCCTCCCCCCTCCCCAGGCCCTCACCTCACTCCTCCCCACTCCACAGGCCCTCACTCCCCCCCCCCTCCCCCACCCCACCCGGGCCCTCACACTCTCCCTCTCCCCTGCCCACCCCCCTCCCCTCCCCAGGCCCTCACACTCTCCCTCTCCCCTACCCACCCCCCTCCCCAGGCCGTCACTCACCCCCCCCCCCCCACCCCACCTGGGCCAACACACACTCCCTCTCCCCTGCCCACCCCCCTCCCCAGGCCGTCACTCACTCCCCCCCCACCCCACCCCACCTGGGCCAACACACACTCCCTCTCCCCTGCCCACCCCCCTCCCCAGGCCGTCACTCACTCCCCCCCCCCCCCCCACCCCACCTGGGCCCTCACACTCTCCCTCTCCCCTGCCCCCTCCTCCCCAGGCCGTCACTCACCCTGCATCGACTGGGCCTCCATGTCTCTGATTGCCGACTGCAGGTGATTGCTGTGAAGCTGATACAACTGCTCAGGGTGGCTGCTGAATAAATCCAGTTCCTCCTCCAGCTCCTTCATCCTTTGCCTCAGTCGCTCCACCTGAGAATCGAGAGGGTGAGAGTGCAAGGACACAGGGAAAGAGGAAACTTTAGCCCCCTGAAGCACCCCCTCCCCTCATTAAACACAGAAACATGACCCTTCACAAACGTGGGCCCCCGCCCCCCCACAGTGTATTCCAACTTCACCCAGGTCGTTCCACACGGAGAGGTTGAGCAGAGCTGACCCACTAGGACACCGTCCTGACAGACAAAGAGCAGAAGGAAAACCGCAGTGAAGCCTCAAGACGCTAGGCCCACAAGGCCAGGCTCTCACTGTCCCTGTCCATGCGTGGGCTTGGGCCCTGACCAGCCAAATCTCTGAACTATGGCACACATTCCACGGAGGTGGGTTTTAAGGAGCGTCACAAAAAGTAGAGTTAGGCAGAGAGGTGCAGGGAGAGCATTTCAGAGTTCAGGGGCTCAGGCACGGCTGCCAAAGACGGGGCAATTAAAAAGGTCACAATTGGAGAAGATATCTTGGAGAGGTGTGCGGCTGGAGGGAGATCGGGAGAGGCGAGGCAAGGGAGTGATTCGAAAACAAGGATGAGAATTTTGAAACCAAGATGTTGTTCGATCAGGAGCCACTGGAGGTCAACGAGCCTGAGGGGGTGATGGGGGTGAAAGGAATTTGGCACAAGCATGGACTTGGGCAGCAGAGTGTTGGATGATCTGATGGTTACGGGGAGTGCAAAACGGGAGGCCTGACAGGAAAGTATTGGAATAGTCAGGTCAGGACCTTGGATGAAGAATTCAGCAGCTTATTTGCTGAGCTATAACAGCCAGGGTAATGACGTGTGCCCAGAGTGGGTATTGTGGTGATGGTGACATGGTAATTCACACTGTATCTTTGTAAGCGCAGTAGCGTTACCCGACCACTAGGGGGAGTAGCTCTGGGAATGCTCAGGAGCTTGTACAGGGCTCCACCCTGTGGCTCCGCCGATGACTCCTCCCCCTTGTGCTGTGGTATAAATACCCTTATCCAGAGTCAGCCTGCAGGTCACTGAGAGTTCATCAACGGGTAACAGGCTGGCTCTGTAGTAAGTAGATTAAAGCCTAGATTCATATCGGAAACACGTGTCTGGTGAATTGATGGTTCCATCAGGTATCCCATTAGATAAATGGTCCAGAACCAGTTAGCGGGTGTAGGAAAACTCTCAGACCTTATTAGCCTCAATATTAATGCCTGTGGCACTTTTTTTAAGGGATGACACCCGTCACTCCTGGTTACCACTTGTGTGGACAGATAGTTCCTTACCTCATCTTGGACCAAACCGTAGCAGACTGGACACAGCTGGCAATGAAATGTCGAGGCCTCGTAGTAATAGTTCTCCTGACACTGCTCACACTTCCTTCCCACAAAACCCCTCTTACAGAGGCAGGAACCATTCTCCTGGCAATGCATATCCACAGATCCCAGCGGAGAGCAGTCACAGGCTGCCGGGCAGGAGAGAAGAGGGGAAGGATTTAGCAGGCGGAAGGTTCAATTCAAACACAGTCCACAAGGGAGATCCCAGTGTCACGCTGCACTAAAGTAGCTCCCTTCCGTCCCCCCTCACCACCCACCCCTCCTACAGTCTGTCTGTGATCAGTGTCGCAAGCAGTATCCATGTAGATATTCGGAAGAAAATGTTTTTTAAGAAAGGATGCTGAAAGTCTGAGATTAAACCTGAAAATGCTGCAGATGCTGGAATTCTGAGATTAAACAAAAATTCTGCAGCTGCTGAAATTCTGAGATTAAACCTGAAAATGCTGCAGCTGCTGGAATTCTGAGATTAAACAAAAATGCTGCAAATGCTGGAATTCTGAGATTAAACCTGAAAATGTTGCAGAAAGCTGAAATTCTGAAATAAAACTCAAAAATGCTGCAGATGCTGGAATTCTGAGATAAAAATTAAAATGCAAGAAATTCTCAGCAGGTCAGGCAGCTTCAGTAGAGAGCGAAAAACAGACGCAAGGTCATGAACCTCACAACATTAAGTTTGCTTGGTTCAGCCATGAGGAATGGCCATTTCAGCAGAACACTCTCCTCGTGACTCTATGAGTAGCAGAAGGAGTAATTGGACTCAGTACCTCGACAGCCCCTCTCAGAGAGATCAAAGTATCCCCGTTGGCATTTGTCACAGGATCGCCCTCCAATGCCAGGCCGACAGTTGCACTGCCCAGTCAGAGTTTGGCAGTAACTGTCCCGTGATCCCACAGTGTGGCAGGAACAGCTGGAATAAAAGCAGAAACAGTAACTCAGAGACATCATTAGAAAGCTCAATCCAGCCAGACCACCACACTCACCCTCAAACCCATCCTCATCCCGGCCCTCAATCTGACCCACCATTCAACTCTCACACTGACCCTTGATCCCACGACGCATGTAATGACCCTTGACCCCACACTCCAGACTGACCCTCGACCCCACACTCCAGACTGACCCTCGACCCCACACTCCAGACTGACCCTCGACCCCACACTCCAGACTGACCCTCCACCCCACGCTCCAGGCTGACCCTCGACCCCAGGCTCCAGACTGACCCTCGACCCCAGGCTCCAGACTGACCCTCGACCCCACACTCCAGACTGACCCTCTACCCCACGCTCCAGGCTGACCCTCGACCCCACGCTCCAGGCTGACCCTCGACCCCACACTCCAGGCTGACCCTCCACCCCACGCTCCTGACTGACCCTTTACCCCACGCTCCAGGCTGACCCTCGACCCCACACTCCAGGCTGACCCTCGACCCCACACTCCAGGCTGACCCTCGACCCCATACTCCAGGCTGACCCTCGAGCCCACACTGCAGGCTGACCCTCGACCCCACACTCCAGACTGACCCTCGACCCCACACTCCAGACTGACCCTCGATCCCACACTCCAGACTGACCCTCGACTCCATGCTCCAGACTGACCCTCGATCCCACGCTCCAGACTGACCCTCGACCCCACACTCCAGGCTGACCCTCGATCCCACGCTCCAGACTGACCCTCGACCCCACACTCCAGACTGACCCTCGATCCCACGCTCCAGACTGACCCTCGACCCCACACTCCAGGCTGACCCTCGATCCCACGCTCCAGGCTGACCCTCGATCCCACGCTCCAGACTGACCCTCGACCCCACACTCCAGGCTGACCCTCGACCCCACACTCCAGGCTGACCCTCGATCCCACACTCCAGACTGACCCTCCACCCCACACTCCAGACTGACTAGGGAGGGGCGGGGTAGGAGGACCTCCCCCGGGCACCCGGTGTGGGAGGGACGGGGTAGGAGGAGGGGCGGGGTAGGAGGAGGGGGCGGGGTAGGAGGAGGGGTGGGGTAGGAGGAGGGGCGGGGTAGGAGGAGGGGCGGGGTAGGAGGAGGGGCGGGGTAGGAGGAGGGGCGGGGAGGAGGAGGGGTGGGGTAGGAGGAGGGCGGGGAGGAGGAGGGGTGGGGTAGGAGGAGGGGCGGGGAGGAGGAGGGGCGGGGAGGAGGAGGGGCGGGGTAGGAGGAGGGGTGGGGAGGAGGAGGGGCCGGGTAGGAGGAGGGGCGGGGTATGAGGAGGGGCGGGGAGGAGGAGGGGCGGTGTAGGAGGAGGGGTGGGGAGGAGGAGGGGCAGGGTAGGAGGAGGGGCGGGGTAGGAGGAGGGGCGGGGTAGGAGGAGGGGCGGGGTAGGAGGAGGGGTGGGGAGGAGGAGGGGCGGGGGAGGAGGCGGGGCGGGGAGGAGGAGGGGCGGGAGGAGGAGGGGCGGGTAGGAGGAGGGGTGGGGAGGAGGAGGGGCGGGGTAGGAGGAGGGGCGGGGTAGGAGGAGGAGGGGCGGGGAGGAGGAGGGGCGGGGAGGAGGAGGGGCAGGGTAGGAGGAGGGGCGGGGTAGGAGGAGGGGCGGGGAGGAGGGGCAGGGTAGGAGGCGGGGTGGGGAGGAGGAGGGGCGGGGGAGAGGAGGGGCGGGGGAGGAGGGGGGCGGGGAGGAGGAGGGGCAGGGTAGGAGGAGGTGCGGGGTAGGAGGAGGGGTGGGGAGGAGGAGGGGTGGGAGGAGGAGGGGCAGGTAGGAGGAGGGGCGGGTAGGAGGAGGGGCGGGGGAGGAGGAGAGGTGGGGAGGACGAGGGGCGGAGGAGGAGGAGGGGTGGGGATGAGGAGGGGCGGGGTTGGAGGAGGGGCGGGGTAGGAGGAGGGGCGGGGTAGGAGGAGGGGCGGGGAGGAGGAGGGGCGGGGAGGAGGAGGGGCAGGGTAGGAGGAGGGGCGGGGTAGGAGGAGGGGCGGGGAGGAGGAGCGGCAGGGTAGGAGGCGGGGCGGTGGAGGAGGAGGGGCGGGGGAGGAGGAGGGGTGGGGGAGGAGGAGGGGCGGGTAGGAGGAGGGGTGGGGTAGGAGGAGGGGCGGGGCAGGAGGAGGGGTGGGGAGGAGGTGGGGTGGGAGGAGGAGGGGCGGGGAGGAGGAGGGGCGGGGTAGGAGGAGGGGCGGGGTAGGAGGAGGGGTGGGGAGGAGGAGGGGCGGGGAGGAGGAGGGGCGGGGTAGGAGGAGGGGTGGGGTAGGAGGAGGGGCAGGGTAGGAGGAGGAGCGGGGTAGGAGGAGGGGCGGGGAGGAGGAGGGGCGGGGTAGGAGGAGGGGTGGGGAGGAGGAGGTGCGGGGAGGAGGAGGGGAGGGGTAGGAGGAGGGGCGGGGTAGGAGGAGGGGCGGGGTAGGAGGAGGGGCGGGGTAGGAGGAGGGGCGGGCTAGGAGGAGGGGCGGGGTAGGAGGAGGGGCGGGGTAGGAGGAGGGGTGGGGAGGAGGAGGGGCGGGGGAGGAGGAGGGGTGGGGAGGAGGAGGGGCGGGGAGGATGAGGGGCGGGGTAGGAGGAGGGGCGGGGTAGGAGGAGGGGCGGGGAGGAGGAGGGGCGGGGTAGGAGGAGGGGCGGGGTAGGAGGAGGGGTGGGGAGGAGGAGGGGCGGGGTAGGAGGAGGGGTGGGGAGGAGGAGGGCAGGGTAGGAGGCGGGGCGGGGGAGGAGGAGGGGCGGGGGAGGAGGAGGGGTGGGGAGGAGGAGGGGTGGGGAGGAGGAGGGGCGGGGGAGGAGGAGGGGTGGGGAGGAGGAGGGGCGGGGTAGGAGGAGGGGCAGGGTAGGAGGAGGGGCGGGGAGGAGGAGGGGCAGGGTAGGAGGAGGGGCGGGGTAGGAGGAGGGGCAGGGTAGGAGGAGGAGGGGGTGGTAGGAGGAGGAGAGGCGGGGTAGGAGGAGGGGCGGGGTAGGAGGAGGACCTGCTCCTGAACCTGTTTCTGGGGCTGGCCAAACACGGCATCAACAGGTTCAGGCAGAGGGCAACTGAGGGTTCGTCCGCTGTCTGCCCCTGGAGTCCACCAGCACCGTGAAGTCCTTCTTTGCCCGGCGATTAAAAAGGTTAACCATGCTCAGCCATGATCTCATCGAATAGCAGGAGCAGAACAAAGGGCTGAATGGCCACCTCGTCCTCACATTTCATCCCACCAGCCTCCCGATGCAAAGCATAACCCTCCGCCATTTTCGCCAACTCCAGCGAGATGCCACCACCAAACACATCTTCCCTTCACTCCCTCTGTCAGCATTCCGCAGGGACCGTTCCCTCCGAGACAATCTAGTCCAATCCTCCACCATACCCAACACCTCTCCCATCACCCATGGCACCTTCCCATCCAATTGCAGAAGGTGTAACACCTGCCCCTTTACCTCTTCCATGCTTAACATCCCAGGCCCAAAACACTCATTCCAGGTTAAGCAGCGTTTCACTTGCATCTCTTCCAATCTGGTCTATTGCATTCGCTGCTCCCAATGTGGTCTCCTCTATATCGGAGAGACCAAACGCAGACTGGGTGATCCCTTTGCTGAGCATCTTCAATCTGTGCGCATTCAGGACCCTGACCTTCCTGTTGCTTGCTATTTTAACACAAGACCCTGCTCCCATGCCCACATGTCTGTCCTCGGCCTGCTGCAATGTTTCAGTGAAGCTGAACGCAAACTGGAGGAACAGCATCTCATCTTCCGGTTAGGCATGCTACAGCCTTCCGGTCTCAACATCGAATTCAACAACTTCAGATGATTAGCTCTACCCCACCCCGACCCCTTTGTTTTCATTCCATTTCATTTTAACTGTCTCTTACCATTTCTTTCTTTCTTGTCTTTCTTAATATATATTTAACCCCCCAATCTTATCCACCTTTCCTTACCCCTTCTCCCCTTTGCTTCCCCTTCCCCTACCCCACATCTCCATCTGTCACAGTTTACCCTCTGATGTTAGTTTCTCTGCTGTTTGGCCTCTCACACTCTTTCCTCTTGGTATCTGTGGCCATTAGCACCCGGTTTCCCTGGGTATCTGTGGCCATTAGCACCCGGTTTCCCTGGGTATCTGTGGCCATTAGCACCCGGTTTCCCTGGGTATCTGTGGCCATTAGCACCCGGTTTCCCTGGGTATCTGTGGCCATTAGCACCCGGTTTCCCCTTGGTATCTGTGGCCATTAGCACCCGGTTTCCCTGGGTTTCTGTGGCCATTAGCACCCGGTTTCCCTGGGTATCTGTGGCTATTAGCACCCGGTTTCCCTGGGTTTCTGTGGCTATTAGCACCCGGTTTCCCTGGGTTTCTGTGGCCATTAGCACCCGGTTTCCCTGGGTATCTGTGGCTATTAGCACCCGGTTTCCCTGGGTTTCTGTGGCTATTAGCACCCGGTTTCCCTGGGTTTCTGTGGCCATTAGCACCCGGTTTCCCTGGGTATCTGTGGCCATTAGCACCCGGTTTCCCTGGGTATCTGTGGCCATTAGCACCCGGTTTCCCTGGGTTTCTGTGGCCATTAGCACCCGGTTTCCCTGGGTTTCTGTGGCCATTAGCACCCGGTTTCCCTGGGTTTCTGTGGCCATTAGCACCCGGTTTCCCTGGGTTTCTGTGGCCATTAGCACCCGGTTTCCCTGGGTTTCTGTGGCCATTAGCACCCGGTTTCCCTGGGTTTCTGTGGCTATGACTCATCTTTCATTCTCACTCCACAATATTTCCCACTTTCTCTGACTGTTAGCTTTGACAAAGAGTCATCGGACTCGAAACGTCAGCTCTTGTCTCTCCCTACAGATGCTGCCAGACCTGCTGAGATTTTCCAGCATTTTCTCTTTCGCCTGAATGGCCTTGTCCAGCTCCTAATTCTAATGTTCTCCAGCCAGGTTTTTCACTTCCAGTCCTGCCCAACGTCCTGACCCCTCGATTTTCCTGTCCTGTTTTGCCGCCCTCTCTTTCACCTACAGGACCATTCCCCCGACGTGATGGTAATCCCCAGCACTGGAGTTGGAGGGTTGGTCCGATGGCTGCTTGGAGGACCAAACCGGGTTCTCACCAAAGAGCGAGTGACCTCCCAGTGACAGGCCCTTCCCCCTTCCTGTTGGTTACCTGAGGCACCCCAGCGCGGGCTGCAGGTTGTAGAAGCCCGGCTCACATTGGCTGCAATCCCGGCCGGTCACATGGGGCAGGCACTCACACTGGCCACTCACAGAGTTGCAGGTCTGAACCTCATTGATCGAACCAACTGGATCACAGTTGCACGCTAGTGAGGAAAGGAAGACAAAGGCTGATTAACAGCAATAAACAGAGCGGCAACATCAAATCTATAGCCATAGAAACAGGCCACTCGGCCCAACTGGTTCATGCTGTCAATGCTCCTCCCATCCACCCACTTCATCCCTCCCAATCAACATTTTGTTCCTTACTCCCGTGTGCGTTTCTCCAGTTTCCCCTGAAATGCGTCTGTACGATTCAGTTCAAAAGGGGGAGATGGCACGGCGGTATTGTCACTGGACTGGAGATCCAGAAACCCAAAGTCTCTGGGGACCTGGGTTCGAATCTTGTCACAGCAGATGGTGAAATTTTAATTTTTTTTAAAATCCGGAATTAAAAGTCTAATGATGCCCATGAAACCATTGTCGATGTTCGTAAAAAAACCCATCTGGTTCACTGATGTCCTTCAGCGAAGGAAATCTGCCGCCCTTACCCGGTCTGGCCTACGTGTGACTCCAGAGCCTCAGCAATGTGGCTGACTCTCAAACGCCCTCAGAAATGGCCGAGCGAGACCCTCCATTGAAGGGTCATTAGGAAGGGGTAGTAACCGCTGCCCCAGCCAGCGACAGACACATCCCACAAAATAAAATAAAAAACACCCCCTACGATTTCCACATTCTCACCATTCTCTGGCTAACGGGGTTTCTCCTGAATTCCCAAATGGTTCTATGAGTGACAATTGAATATTTATCACCTTGACTTTGAGACTCCTCCTCAAGTGGACACACTTTCTCAATGTAATTTACCCCCCCTCAGAAGCATCTGGCTGTGAAGGTGTCTGAATGATGCAACTAGAACAATTTCAGGAGCAGGCTCCTTCAATCCAGAGCTGGATCGGTTTTTGAATGGGTTCTAGAACACCGCAGACAAACGTCGGGGTACTTAGCGGATCATCTACTTTAAATCGCCGCAGCGGAACAAAGAGGGATTTCCCAGATTGCTTTTTTCCCACCCAACCTGCTTGGATTTTTCAATCCGTCTTTTTCTCATCTCCTCCAAGAGGCTCATAGCTTTGGAAGGGGGAGAGTAAATGCTGGGATATAGAAGTGGGTATCAGGGTCGGGCCGGCAGAGCAGGCATGAGCAATGCCACGGGAGGTCAGTGTGGTTAGGGGAGGTGGGGGCTGGGTAATTGGTAGGATTTCGCAAGCCCAGGCCAGATGGTGGGGGGTGAATGTAATGCGACATGAATCCAAGGTCCCGGTTGAGGCCGTACCCATGTGTGGGGAACTTGGCTCAGAGTTTCTGCTCTTTATTGCCAACTTATAGCCAAGTTCCGCACACATGAGTACGGCCTCAACCGCGACCTTCGATTCATGTCACGTTTTGGTGGGGTTACTGGGTTATGGGGATAGGGTGGAGGTGTGGACTTAAGTAGGGTGCTCTTTTGAAGGGCTGGTGCAGACTCGATGGGCCGAATAGCCTCCTTCTGCACTGTATGTTCTATGATTCATGTCGCATTACATTCACCCCCCACCATCTGGCCTGGGCTTGCGAAATCCTACCAACTGTCCTGGCTTGAGACAATTCACACCTCTTTAACCTGTGATTAGCCCTCTCTCCAGTTGCTCCATCTGGACCCGTAAAGACTTAATTACCTGTAAAGACTCGCATTCAAAGTATCGTCTTGCATCAGTGACTTTGTCTATATATATATTTCTGGAACCCGCCTCTTCATTCGCCTGAGGAAGGAGCCGTGCTCCGAAAGCTAGTGATTTGAAACAAAGCTGTTGGACTTTAACCTGGTGTTGTAAGACTTCTTACTGTGCTCACCCCAGTCCAACGCCGGCATCTCCACATCATAGTCCAAAAACGTGCAGATTAGGTGGGGTTACGGGGTTAGGGTGGGGGAAGTGGGCCGAGGGAGGGGGCTCTTTTGGAGTGTCGGTATAGACCTGATGGGCTGAATGGCCTCCTCCTGCAGTGGATGGATTCTATGGGTTGATACAAAGGCTGGTAACATACATTCACTGATGTGACCTCACAGGGATGGTGCGGCTTTGATAACCCGCTCCCGCGCTCGCAGAACATTCCAGACCCCTTGCGCAAACCTCTCACTCACGTCGGCATTTGTCGGGCCGGTTGGCTGCCAGAGCGTTTCCATAGAAACCATCGTCACACCTGTCGCAATAATGGCCGACTGTGTGGAACAAGCATTTCAGGCACTTCCCAGTCAGCTGATCACAGTTGCCCACGGCGTTGAGGTCAGTATTCCCGTTACACTGGCACCGGCTACAGGGGCGGGCGACATGGTGAAGGCCCAATGGGTCGCCAAAGAAACCATCATCGCACATTTCACAGCGCTTGCCTGGAGAGAGCAAGAGGGGGGGGGGAGAGAAAGAGAGAGAGAGGGGGGAGAGAGAGGAGGAGCGGGGGGGAGAGAGAGGGGGGAGAGAGAGAGAGGGGGGAGAGAGAGAGAGGGGGGAGAGAGAGAGAGAGGGGGAGAGAGAGAGGGCGAGAGAGAGGAGGAGAGAAAGAGAGAGAGAGAGGGGGAGAGAGTAGGAGGAGAGAAAGAGAGAGAGAGAGAGAGGAGGGGGAGAGAAAGAGAGAGAGAGGGGGAGAGACAGAGGGGAGAGAGAGAGAGGGGGGGAGAGTGAGGGGGTAGGGACAGGGGGAAGAGAGAAGTGGAGAGAAAGAGAGACAGAGAGAGAGACACAGACAGGGAGAGACGGAGAGAGAGAGAGGGGGGTGTGGGGGAGAGAGAGAGAGAGGGGGGAGAGACAGAGGGAGAGAGAGAGGAGGAGAGAAAGAGAGAAGGGGAGAGACAGAAGGAGAGAGAGAAGAGGAGAGAAGGAGAGAGAGAGAGGAGGAAAGAGAGACAGAGAGAGAGAGACAGAGAGAGGGGGAGGGGGAGAGAGAGAGAGGAGGGGTGAGAGAAAGAGAGGGGGGAGAGACAGAGGGAGAGAGAGAAGAGGAGAGAAAGAGAGAGAGAGAGACAGAGAGAGAGAGAGACACACACAGGGAGAGACGGAGAGAGAGAGAGAGAGGGGGAGAGAGAGAGGGGGAGAGAAAGAGAGAGGGGGGGAGAGAGGGAGAGAGATAGGAGGAGATAAAGAGAGACAGAGAGAGAGCGGAGAGAGAGAGGGGGAGTAAGAGAGAGAAGGGGAGAGAGAGAAAGGGGGGAGAGAAAGAAACAGATAGAGAGAGAGAGACAGAGAGAGGGAGAGAGTGAGGGAAAAGAAAGAGAGAGGGGATGAGAAAGGGGATAGAGAGAGAGAGGAGAGAAAGAGAGACACACACAGCGAGAGAGGGAGAGAGAGCGAGGGGGAGAGAGAGGGAGAGAGAAAGAGGGGGAGAAAGAGAGAGGGGGAGAGGGGGACAGGGAGAGAGAGATAAAGAGAGAGACAGAGAGAGAGGGAGAGAGAGAGAGACACACAAAGAGAGATAGAGAGAGGGAGAGAAAGGAGGGAGAGAGAACGAGAGAGGTGGAGAGAAACAGAGAGAGGGGAGAGAAAGAGAGAGAGAGAGACAAGATCAGAAAACTGGTCAGAACATTAGAAACATCATCAGGACACTGACCGAAGAAGGTAGCATTTTACACAAGAATTTTACAACATTTCATTAAGAAGCTTTAAGGGGTTTTACAGACAGGCAGCGGGCAAAGCCACTCGGGGGGGGGGGGGGGGGGGGGGGGGGAGGGTTGCCAAATCTCCAGGAATATCCTGGAGTTTCCAGGAATTAATGTCCATATCAAGGATACTTTGAAAGCAGCTTCATGGAGTAAAGTCTTAATTTCTTGATGTTTTTGTATGTTATTTGGACCAGGAGGCAGCCGTTCTGGCCTATTCTGCCCCTCGCTTACACCACAGCCGACTGGAATCCTCACTGTCCGTTCCTTATCCGAACTCTGGGGGGTGGGTTTACAGGGGTAGGGTAGGGAGAGGGCCTGGGTGGAGTGCGCTTTCAGAGGGTTGATGCAGATTCGATGGGCCGAATGTACTTGGAGAGATTCTATGATTCTCTGACTTGACGAGGTAACAGTTTGAACAATTAAAGGACAAGTGGCTTTCTACAGTGACGGAGAGATAGTGTAGCGGTAAACTCACTGGACTAGGAATCCAGGGTACCCAGGCTAATACTGTGTGGACATGGGTTCGAATCCCACCTCGGCAGCTGATGGAATTTAAATTCAATTAACAAAATCTGGAACGGAAAGTTAGTCGTGTGGTGTCCATGACAACCATCATCAATTGAAACCCATCTGGTTTAAGGGCACAGTGGTTAGCACTGCTGCCTCATGGCTCCAAGGTCTTGGGTTTGATCCTGTCCCTGGGTTACTGTCCGTGTGGAGTTTGCACATTCTCCCCGTGTCTGCGTGGGTTTCACCCCCACAACCCAAAAATGTGCAGGTTAGGTGGATTTAAATTAATTTTAATTGGAAAAAATTAATTGGGTACTCTAAATTAAAAAAAAACCCAAACAAACAAAAAAAACAATAGCTTCAAAGAATTAAAAATTAAATCATGATATTTCTTTCACTGACTCGATTTCCTAACTTGCCGCTGTGGCATTTGAACCCCTGGACTCCGTAAGTTGGGCGTCTGGTTCCATAACCCTTGCACTCAATCTCGTACCCTCCATATCTGGATGGGTTCCAGTCCCCTGCTGATCAGGAGGGTGTGGGTGAGGGTGGGAGTGGGGGTGGGAAGGGCCCACACCATTACCCAGCCCGTTCAGCAATCCTTCGCGTCTGAGCCGCAGGGACTGCCAATAGGCTATTCAACAGTGTGAGGCTTCAAGTCAGGCGAAACCGGCCAACCAGGCAGTTTTCAATTGTGTGTTGGGGAAGGGGGGGGGGGGGGGGGGGGGGGGGGTGTTGGTGGTGGTCGGGGGTGGGAGGGGCTTGAAATGGGGGTTCTGGATAATTATCACCCCTCCCCCCACTTTCACCAACACAGACAACACTGGAAGAAATTGTTCTTTGTCAACCCAGCGGACACCTTCCAGCATGGATGAGGGACCGCCGGGAATTGCGGCCGTGTGTCACTCAGCACTCGCTAGGTAACCGGAAGAAACTGTCAGGCACCCGTTCCGGATGTCAAGCCACAAGGCCGCTGTTTACCTGTCTGTCCGGATTGGCAGTCGGTGCAGATCACCTCCTTTGTGTCTTCTACCACGGCGCAGTTAGATTGGCCAGGGCAGGGGCAAGACTTGCAATCATTGTACCGGCCCCGGAACGGGTTGCCATAGTAACCGCTCGCACAGTGCTCACAGGCGGTCCCCATGGTGTTGTGCACACATTGGCAAATACCTGAGGGTCAAAAGACATCCAGTTTAACAGAAAGAAGAGACACGGCCGACAGTCCACTGCAATGAAGTTGCTGTGAAAATCCCCTCGTCGCCACACGCCTGTTCAGGTACACGGAGGGAGAATTCAGAATGTCCATTTAATTTTCCCTAAGACCTCCCCTAGCAATTAATCTCTAACTGACCAGAGGGTCTGCCTGAGCCATTAACCTCTAATTGACCTGCTGAAGTTCTGCGCAAGAGCAATTAAACTCCAGTTGACCCGATGATCAGCTAAGAACCATTAACCTCTAATTAGCCTGAAGGTCTCCCTCAGAACAATTAATCTCACCTCAGCGAGGTACAGGAGCAACACCCAGTGGCCTCAGAGGGATGCAGCAGGTATCACAGCAGTGGGTTCATGCACTGTATATGATAAAGTATTGGAAATAGCATTTGTCCAAAATGCCAGGAGCAGCTTCTTGAAAACCCGATTTCAGTGCAAGCAGATAATTGTTGATGCCTTAAGTGTGAAGGAGCCTCCAGGGCAGAGTGTGGGAATGGGAGTTTGGGGGAAATCATGTTGAGCTAGAGGGCGCAGCGATTGAGTGGGGCTGTGATCGAGCTCCATCATGCACAATCAATGGACACAAAACATAGGTGTAGTCCGAAACGAAAGGCTTTAATCAGCAAGAAGTGAGCCCGGAAGCAGACGTACAGAAATGGCCTGGCTGCTGGGGAACACAGGTTCTTATACCCCGCCTCGTAGGTGGAGCTACCTTCCTCTTGGCCAATAGGAATACAGAGAACATGATACTTGGGCCAATGGGCAGCGAGCCCTCTGCACCAATGGCAGCTCACACTCCCTGGTACCGTAATACCCCTAGTCATACTACCACAGTCCAATCACAGGTGGCGGGGCAGACTCAGCAAATAACAGCCCCAACCACAGCACAGACTGGCCAATGAAAGCTAAGGAAATAGATTTAAAGAGCCGTGTTGCCCTCCAGCACTCCCGAGAAACACCACACAGCCCTGGTTGCTGGGCTGTACTCCCGGAGCAGGAGCACTTCCCTTTGCCAGCTCCCTCCCTCCCACCCCCATTCGGAGTACAGGTTAGCTCCCACCCCCATTCGGAGTACAGGTTAGCTCCCACCCCCATTCGGAGTACAGGTTAGCTCCCACCCCCATTCGGAGTACAGGTTAGCTCCCACCCCCATTCGGAGTACAGGTTAGCTCCCACCCCCATTCGGAGTACAGGTTAGCTCCCACCCCCATTCGGAGTACAGGTTAGCTCCCACCCCCATTCGGAGTACAGGTTAGCTCCCACCCCCATTCGGAGTACAGGTTAGCTCCCACCCCCATTCGGAGTACAGGTTAGCTCCCACCCCCATTCGGAGTACAGGTTAGCTCCCACCCCCGTACCCTTGTCACCGAATGCTCACTCTCCAGTCAACAGCGGCTCATGGGTTTGACATTGAGCCACGGGAAGCACTGCTGCTGGCCAAACCCCCCGGACACACATTCAGAGAAATCACTGACAAAGTGGCACCAGTGCTGCCCCTTTAAGGACCCCTGGTTAGGCCTCACAGAGCTGTTCGGTGCTCCCCATCGTTCCATCCCCATTTACAATTCTGCTTCCAGGCACTGAATACTTCTTTTGATGGTGAAAGCAAATGGGCGCCACAGTGGTTAGCACCGTTGCGTCACAGCGGCAGGGTCCCGGGTTCGATTCCCAGCTTGGGTCACTGTCTGTGCGGAGTCTGCACGTTCTCCCCGTGTCTGCGTGGGTTTCCTCCGGGTGCTCCGGTTTCCTCCCACAAGTCCCGAAAGACGTGCTGTTGGGTGATTTGGACATTCTGAATTCTCCCTCTGTGTACCCGAATGTGGCGACTAGGGGCTTTTCACAGTAACTTCATTGCAGTGTTAATATAAGCCTACTTGTGACACTAATAAAGGTTATTATGATTACCCGTTTGGCAGGTGGTGCAGATCTGTGGCAGGCCGCAGACATTAGGCCACACACCAGTCTGGATGGTTTGGAACGTGTTTAATGTTTCTCAAACTGGCATCGCCTCAGCGGCTCCTCAGACCTCAACAGTTTAAATTGTAATAATAGCTACAATGAGAAATGGATCTGCTTCGACCGGCGCAGGTTAAAGTGGGGAAATCAGGACAAAGGGTCTCAATGTTCTTGTGGTGTCAATCACAGTCAAATTTCTGCTCCAGACCCAGTTCCATAGAATTTACAGTACAGAAGGAGGCCATTCGGCCCATCGAGTCTGCACCGGCTCTTGGAAAGAGGACCCCACTTAATTTGCCTGCATCCCCCCTATCCAGTAACCCCACCCAACACCTCCCAGCAATTTTGAACACTAACGACAATTTATCATGGCCAATCCACCTAACCTGCCCATCTTTGGACTGTGGGTGGAAACCGGAGCACCCGGAGGAAACCCACGCAGACACGGGGAGAACGTGCAGACTCCGCACAGACAGTGACCCAGCGAGGAATCGAACCTGGGACCCTGGAGCTGAGACGCAATTGTGCTAACCACTATGCTACCGTGCTGCCCATACCTTTCTTGCTCGAACCGCGAATTCAGATCCCTACCCGAGGCCTTCAGTTGATGGGAAGAGAATCGAGGGTAAGGAAGACATGTCCCTTTTTACAGCATTAGCCGCCGTAAAGCAGGTAACTTTAAAAGTCTAATCACTTTGAGAAACCAGGGACACAGTGCGGTAATACCACTATGTGTGTGCCTCTATTAGGGGATGTACAATAGTACCGGCTATTACAGGTTTGTCGGTAAGCCCCTGCATAGTTTGTCGGTAAGCCCCTGCTGGCTAGCTCCGCCCACAGGGAACAATATAAATATCCATGTCTCCTGAGCTGCCATTTTACAGCTCCACTTGAGGGAATAACATCTCACGGTAATAAAGCCTCTTTTGTACCGTTTCGTGTTTCTGTGTGCAATTGTTAGCGCATCACACAGTAAGTGTGTGAGGTAAGTGGGTAGGGGTTGCAGGGATGGTATTAGGTTGGGTGGAGCCAGACGGTCAATGGAGGGGGGATGGGATTAATCATTGGTGGGGGGGGGTGTGATTGGTCAGGTGCAGTGGCGGAGTTTGATAGTCAGTGCGGGCTGTGGGGGTAGTCGGGCCTCCCATCAGGTGAGGTGAGTAGTTGGAGTGGGTCATCGGAGTTCCCTTTGAGGGGGGGGGGGTCGGGAAGATAGCTGGGGTCTGGGGTGGTGGTTGGGGGATGGGATATTAGCTGTGTGGGTGGGGAGGGGAGTAGGGGGTTGGTCTTGCTGATGGTCAGAGGGCTTGTCTCGGAGGGTGGGGGAGATAGTCTGGGGGGGTTAGTTGGGGTGGGAAGGGATAGTTGGGGGAGGGGCAGGTTCCTATGCGGGGTCTGCGGGGAAATAGACAGTAGAGTTATCCAGGAGTTAGGAAGAGTTTTAATTCTAAATTTTTATGGGTAACTATTCCTGTCAGCTGCATCCAAAGTTTGTGAATTAAATCAGAGAACTTCCTGGTCAATAGCCGTGCAGTCCTCACATTGGGGGAGGGGGGCAGACCATGCTCCAGGGTCCCAGGTTCGGTTCCTGGCTGGGTCACTGTCTGTGCGGAGTCTGCACGTCCTCCCCGTGTCTGCGTGGGTTTCCTCCGGGTGCTCCGGCTTCCTCCCACAGTCCAAAGATGTGCGGGTTAGGTGGATTGGCCAGGCTAAATTGCCCGTAGCGTCCTAAAAAATAAGGTTAAGGGGGAGTTGTTGGGTTACGGGTATAGGGTGGATACGTGGGTTTAAGTAGGGTGATCATTGCTCGGCACAACATTGAGGGCCGAAGGGCCTGTTCTGTGCTGTACTGTTCTAAATCTTTGCCCCCCCCCCCCCCAAGCGGGGATTGTATGTTATGGGCCAATGTGCCGATCAGGGACAACTCGACTGGGGAAAAAGAGGATTATTTGGAATAATTAGCGGGAAGATAAAAGACTGAAATTCATGTTCATCGTGGAACCAGAGGGGGGAGGAGATGTGCTTTTAGTTCCACATTTTAACAACCTTTCTGTGAAAACGTTTCCACATGAGGCAACCCAAAGGACAAAACTCGCTGGGCATTTACACAAAGCCTTTCAAGACCTCAGCGTGTCCCAGACCACTTTATGGTTATTGATGTCCTTTGACTGAAGTGCGCTCACTGCGGTAATGTGGGAGGCAAGGCAGCTAATTTAAGCACAGCAAGATCCCGCAAACAGTCATCAGCAGTTTGTCTGATCATCTGGGGGGGGGGTTTGTTTGAAGTGATGTTGACGGAAGGATGAATATCTGCCCAGGGAGAACATCGCCGGCTCTTCGTCGGAATGGTGCCCTGGGATCTTTCACACCCACCTGAGAGAGCGGGGGGGGGGGGGGGGGGGGGGGGGGGGGGTGGATTAACGTCCCATCCAAACGATGGTACCACCCACAGTGCAGCACTACCTCAGCACCGTGCCAGGACCATCAGCTGTTCAAGTCCGAATAGCTTAAGTTAAATGTTACGATAGGAACAAGAAAAAAAATCAACGGGGTCGGGGTTGACAACCCCAGTGGACGATGGGCTGAGTAACCTTCTCTCCCTCCATTTCTGAGGTCCCAAGAGGCTGCAAGGACAGCAGAGAGCTGAGCATACCGACATTAAATACACACCTGAGTCCGGATCGCAGGTTCCGTGTTGGTTACATGTACAGGGGACACAGGGAGTCAGTGGCCCTCCAGAGGGGACTTCCCGCTTGTAGCCTGGGGCGCACGACTCGCAGAACTGTCCGATGTAGCCTTCAGGGCACATGCACTCCTCCACCCAGGCTGCACGGGGCGATAGGCCGGCCTGAGCCGTAACCAAGGTAACGTCCATGAGGGAGACTGCAGCAGGGAGCAGAAAGCACAGAAAGCAATCAGAGGCTTAACAGGTTTGAAAAACAACGGCCCACATTTACATAGCACCTTTTATGGGCTTAACAACCAATTAAGTACTTTAGATGCGCTGTCAATGTTGTATTGTGGGTAACATGGCAGCCAATTTACACACAGCAAGCTCCCACAGACAGCACTGAGATAAATTAATTGCTTTGTCCGTGGGATTGGCCAGGACAATGGGGCCAATTCCCCAGTTCGCCTTCAAAATAGTGGCCATAGGATCTTTTATATCCTCGCCTCTGTCTTGTTATGCTCTCGGTGTAGCACAAGCGGCTTCCTTGTGGTGCACTCGACAAAGGAAGGATCAGACGTGGAGATAACTTCAACACGTTTATTAAACTATATACACTTCTATAACTTGGGTTCGACACTACTGTTAATCCTACTATAGCTACTCAGACTGACTAACCAGTCTGCTACAATCCACGTGGTGGGAGTGATATTGAATCAACCCTGTGTCTCTACTCACTGACTGTCTCCACTGGAAAGAGGCAGACCTTGTGTGCTGTGTCCTTTATATATGGGTTGGTGTAATGCCCTCCTGTGGTCGTGTCACCTTTGTGTGTATCGTGAATGCCCATTGGTCGTGTCCTATCTAACTGATCTATTGGTTGAGTGTGTGTGTGTGTCATGCCTCTGGTGCTCCCTCTAGTGTCTAGCTAGCCTACGTGTATTTCCATTAACCCCTTGTGTATTTACAGTGATGCACATCACCACAACCTCGGTTAAACATCTAATCAGAAAAACGGCACCTCCGACAGTGCAGTCAGCCTGGGGGTTTGGGCTAGAGTGGGATTTGAACCCAGAACTTTCTAACCCAGAGGGAAGAGTGCCACCCACGGAGCCCAGTGATCTGAGACACACAGTGGGAGGTTTGGGTCTGCTATGCCCTGCCTGGGGGTGTTGTGGAAGCAGCTCAATCAGAACATTCACAGGGGGGGGTTAGACTGTTATCTGGATGGGGAGAATGTGCAGGGTTCTGGGGAGGTGTCGAGGATTGGCACTTAGAGAGTTGCTCAGAGGGCTGACGCAGACATGATGAGCTGAATGGCCTCTTTCTGTACCATTCTGCGCTCTGAGCTGGTGCCGCACATCCATTCAACATAGAGGAGAGTGAGGGGTTCACAGGATCTGATTTGCTGGGCTCTGTCCAATGATCTGAACGCTAAGGTTATTTGCAAGGCTTCTCCACTTACACACACACCAAACACACACCAAACACACGCGCGTGAAGGGTCGCAGGATGAGAGACGGATGCCCCCAATCAGGGTGAAGGTCACTTACAAGGAAAGATCCCCCTGGCGCCCAGCTTCACGGTGGTGAGATTGGAGAGGAGCTGCTGAAACTGGGAACTGCTCAGGGCTGGAGTTTGGATCCCGTCCTCTGCTTCATGCAACCTGCAAAGAAGGAAGCACACACACGGCCATTTAAATATCCCGACTCGGGATGAACGGACAATCACCCGTTCGTGCAGCAATACCCTCAAGACATCCAACTGTTTCATAAATGATTCCAGGGTTTTCACCTCCCCTCCCGTCGTACTGAGACATCTAAAGTTCTTGAAGGGTTTGACAAACGTTGAGAGGCTGCTTCCCCCGGGGGTGGGGGGAGATCTTTGGCAATCCCAACACTGAGACAAAGAGCAACCTCTTCACTCGGACGCTTGAGGACCTTTGCAATTCTCTATCCCTGAGAGCTCTGGTGCTCAGTGGTTGAGTAGATCCAAGAAGAGACCGATAGGTTTCTGGGAGTTAGGAGACATGGGGATAGTGTGGGAAAGTGGAGTTGAGGGAGGAGATCTGTGACAATCAGCTAGAATGGCGACGAGGGCTCGAAGCGGCTGATTGGTCTGAATCTGCTCCCAAGTTGTTCCCTTCTCTCCAGGATCCATCCCTCACATTAGTCATTCCAAGTGTGCGGACCCGACCTGGTTTCTCCCGGTATCGTTTGTCTTACTCTCTCAATTTAACAGTCACTTGCTGGAAATAACTTGAATGTTACTGAAAAGAGATACATGTTGCTGAAGCTTTTCATCTTGCACTCATCAGGACAAACACACGAATTACAAGAAGAAAAAAAGAATTGGGTACATTAAATTTTTAAAAAGTGGCTCCAAGCCAGAGGATGAAGCACGGAACAGGAGACGGATCATTTCCTTGTGAGTGGGTTTAATTACAGGATGCAGCATTTCAGATCTCCGCCTGCTGACTATTAGCCCAATGTCCCCCACGGACTCACTTTATACTCTCTTGAGCAGCAGTTAGAATAAATTAACTGATAATCAAGCCTTTAACAGGGCACAGTAACCAAAAGCAAAATCTTCAACCGCAAGTTAACAAATTAAATTACAATTTAATTTCCGGGACTGATGATCCACCCCAACTCCTGCAGCGCTTGGTATTCCCAGGCAAAATCCCATCCAAGTTACTATCTAAACCGGTGTGGTTTCCGGGATCAGACGCTTTCAGACTCGCATGGACAGACGCGTTGTCAATTCTATCAGCAGCTCTGGTGGGGTTTAAACCTATGTCGACAGAGCGTTAATCTGAACTACCAGTCCAGTGACGTTCCCATCACACCACCGTCTCCCCCCATTCTCGTTATACTCTTTTAATATAATAATAATCAAAAATTTTTTTGTTTTTTTTTGTTTAAATAAATTTAGAGTACCCAATTATTTTTTCTAATTAAGGGGCAATTTAGCATGGCCAATCCACCTACCCTGCACATCTTTTGGGTTGTGGGGGCGAAACCCACGCAGACACGGGGAGAATGTGCAAACTCCTCATGGACAGTGACCCAGGGCCGGGATTCGAACCCGGGTCTTCAGCGCCATAGGCAGCAATGCTAACCACTGTGCCACCGTGCTGCCCATAATCAATAAATTAAATGAGAATTACGGGTGGGAGCAACAGCCTCTGGCAAGTAAAACAAAATGTCAAAAGGATACTTAATTTACTGAACCAAAGTGTCGTTACCGGGGGGGGGGGGGGGGGGGGGGGGGGGGTGCGGCACATCGATCGCCCGCGGTGCCCACCAGTCACAGAGGGCCTGGAGTGTGCTACCGCGGACTCCCTCCCCCAAAGGCCTGACCCTGAGTATAACCAATTAAACTAACTGAAACAAACTACGGGAGAAATCAAGAGAGCAGCCCCTTAAAGGGATACTGCAGCAAACCAAAACCAATCATAAAGAAAACGTAAAACTGCGATTAGTGGGGTCGGGGAAACGCCCCAGTCCCTGTGGAAGGCCTGAAGCATGCCAATGGAGACCGCCAGACCAGACTCTCTTTATATGTGTCCTCAGCCCTGAATCAAACAATGCCCATCCCCTGTGTATCTTTAACAATTTAATCAACCAACTATTCGCACAGTTCATTATTGCTTTCTCCATGGCAAAATATTGGCCAATCAGACTTGGCTTACCAATCTTTTTCTCTTGTGGTATAAATTGCTGTGCTTGCTTGAAACCTGTCGTTTTTGTGTTTGACCTGATGAGTGCACGATGAAAAGCTTCAGCAGCAGTTCTTTCTCTTTCAATTTACTCTGAAGCAATGTTCTGAATCTACCTCTTCCACCTTATTTGCCTCAATAAGCCTCCTCTTTATGATCACCGTTACATTTTACAGGGAGGGCTCAACAGGTTTGGGTCAACAAATCTTCAGGAAGACAATGAACAAATATCCCAATAAAGAAGATACCCATTTGCAAACACCCATCCTTTCTAAGGGGGAGGGGGAGTATCAACTCAAGTCGGGGGAGGTCATGGTGCATGACCTCTGATCCCGGCTATTCCATGTTGTCCGAGGATGGAGAGGCAGGCCTGGAGCAGCTCCAGCAGAGAGATAAGGAGAGATTTACGAGAAGTTGGGGTTGTTTTCCTCAGACCGGAGAGGGTTAAAGAAAACTTTAATAGTAATAGAGGCATTCAAACTTATGAAAGGGGGTAAATAGGGAGAAACAGGTTTCAGTGGCAGGAGAGTTGGTAATCAGAGGACACAGATTGAAGATAATTGATAAAAGAACCGGGGGAAGATGAGATTTAAAAAAAAACACAGCAAGTTGTTCTGATCTGAAAGTAGATTCAATCGGAACTTGCAAAATAGAATTGAAAAGAAAAAAATTGTCGGGCTATAGTGGAAGGGGGGTGTTTAATTCAATAACTCTTTTGAAGAGTTGCCACAGACACAATGAGTCAAGCGGTCTCCTTCTTGGCTGGATATCAGTAAAACGCTTTTGCTTCCTGATGCCAAACTTACACTGCATCATTCAAACATGCAAAGAGGTCACTGTGCAGTGCGAATACCTCCCCAGCACTGTGTTAACTCAACATCAAATTACAATCACGCAGCTCTTCCTTGTGGCTCTTCACTGCCTCGTTGTAACCACAGAGCTGAAAAAAAATAAACCTTTGTATTCAGAGTTCCCCCATCTCACCGAGGAGGGTGCAGGGGGCAATCCACATCCAACAGCCTGCTCTGAAAACTCTGCTCACAGTTTGACAGCTGAGACAATCCACACCATTCTCAAAGAAAGTTGATTCGCTCCAGCTCCAAATCTTAAAAGGATCCTTTCAGAAATTTCAGGATCCGGATCCTCACCAAAAACAAATCCAGTTCTTCCTTGGGCCACGTCCCAGCTTTGGACCAAGTTTTGTTTAAATCCAGATCTTAGTTTTTTGAGATACACTGTTTACAGACAAACAGGTGAAAACATTACCTCTGCCCACCTTCAGTGTCAGAGGTAATAAATCCTCATTGTAATAATAATTTAGGAATTTCAAGAAATCTCAACACTGTTAAATCAATTTGCCCCCAACATTAAATTGCGGGCCCCACCAGTGGGAGCTCAAACTATTGGAAGATTCACGCCTGACTCACGTGAAGGTGACTGCCTGTTTCCAGGGAGCTGTGTCGTTTAGCACGTGCGGAAAAACAGAAGCAGAGACTTGGAGCCCAGAACCTCCCAGAATCAGGTTGAAGGACGGCCATTCCTCACTTTCCAGGCGGAGGATGAAGGAGAGGTTCTGCCCATAGCTGAGAAGTTGGTTCCCCAGAAACTTTGCTAAAACAGGAGGAAACGATACAAGTCATCAAAGTAGATTATCAACTGCTTGATTCTGGGCCAGAGTAATCCAGCGAGCAGAGGGGATGAGAGGGAAACTATTATTATCGAAACTGCGGGTGGCGATTTTAGGGACCGATTGTTTTGGATCTGCAGCCCCCACCCTCACAGTCCATTCGCTAGCCACCGACTCCATCCCGCTCCCTGGGAATGACCTGAAGCTGAGGCAAGCCATTCAAAACCGAGGCCTTGGAACTGACCCCAAGGAGTGCTTGTGACCATAGTCACAGCATCACTGAGCCTGTCTATCTCCAGCTCCAACTGTTCCCAATTCTGTCTCAGCCCAGCTCACCTGCTACCGAAACCATCATTCGTACCTTTGTTACAACTAGGCTCCACCATTCCGACACAGGTCCTGACCAGCTCCCACCCTGCGCCCAACATTTACCTGAATTCATTGAAAAATCTGCCGCCGGATCCAAACGTGTACCAGGTCCAGTTTCCCCATCACCCTTCTGCTCTCTGGCTTACTCTGAGCAACATCTCGATTTTAAAACCCTCATTCTTTTTTTTTTCCAATTTCCTCCATGGCCTCGTCCCTCCTTAGCTCGATAATCTCCTCCAACCCGCGGATTTTTGTGATCCTCCGATTCTGGCCTCGTGCTCACCTCAGTTTCACCATTGGCAGCCATGTCAACACCTGCCGGGACCCCAGCCTCTGGAATCGCCCCCTCCAAACCTCTCTAACTTTCCCCCAGGAAGGCATTCCTTTAAAATCTACACCTTTGACCATGATTCTGGTCATTGATTGATCCCCAAATCTCCTTAAATTGCTCACTACCAACTCTGTGCCAGATGAAACTCCTGTGACATCCCTTGGGGTATTGTCTGACCATCATAGAATAGATTCCAGAGAATCTATGCAGTGCAGAAGGAGGCCATTCGGCCCATCAAGTCAGCACTGACCCTCTGAAAGAGCACCCTTACTTAGGTCCATCCCCCCATCCTATCCCCGTAACCCCACCTAACCTGCACATCTTTGGACACTGAGTTGCAATTTTACCATGGCCAATCCACCTAACCCGCACATCTTTGGACTGTGGGAGGAATTCGGAGCACCCGGAGGAAACCCACGCACACACGGGGAGAGCGTGCAGACTCTGCACAGTCACCCAAGGCCGGAATTGAACCTGGGACCTTGGAGCTGTGAGGTAGCAGTGCTAACCGCTGTATCTTCTGTACCTCATGTTCAACAAATTACCATAAAGCAAACCTTACAAATGAAACTGAGTCTGAAAGAGAAAACAGTGATTTGCTCCTCGTTCTGTGACCTGGTTTCCAGCTCTCGGGAGATTTACGAGGAACCGCCAATCGAGAGGTGAACCTCTCTGGGTCACGTCAATTCATGTCTGACTGAGCGGAAGATCTCCCACTGGAAGGAGCTGGGCAACAATCTTAAAGGGGCAGTCCACTGCAGCAGTGCTCTGAACGTCCCATGGAGCCACAAACAAAACACAACAGGAGGCAGGTTGGCCGCAATCCTCCGGCGTTGGGATTCACTGCTCCCGCTGGCGGGGGTTTACCGTGGGTTTACCGGTCACCGGGGTGTGGCTTCAATGGGAGATCCCATTGACACGCAGCGGGAGCAGAGAATCCCTCCGCCAGCGAACGTCGCGGCGCCGAGAACAACGCCACAGGGGCAGGAGATACCGGCCCGTTGTCTATCTGGCATTGTGCTTTCAGATGTTTTCAGCTCAATCTCTTCATGCACATTGCTCAATACTTACCTGGAGCAACAAAATATTCCAATTCCCCCTCGTCTGGAAACAGACTGATCCGCTCCTTCACCCAGGAACCTGGAGACTCCCATCCAGAAAGATTCTGTCCTCGCCAATCATCTGTGTGCACAGAAACAACCAATCAGGGTTAAAGGTCACTCTGCAGCCTGCCTGAACAATGCTTTGGTTTTACGAGTGACAGACTGAAGGACTGACAGCGTCGACGGGTATTTTAGTGCGACCCCGGGGTAGGATAGCCCTTGATGCCCAGAGATCAGACTGGTGCCAACCTGGCTCAGGGTGCAGCCATCCTGCCTCTGGGTTAGAAGGGCCTGGCTTCCAGTCTCATTCCAGAGACTCCAGAGCAAAACCAGTGAGGTCTGTGGCAGTGCCGCACTGTCAGAGGGTCAGTACTGAGGGAGCGCCGCACTGTCAGAGGGTCAGTACTGAGGGAGTGCCGCACTGTCAGAGGGTCAGTACTGAGGGAGTGCTGCACTGTCAGAGGGTCAGTACTGAGGGAGTGCTGCACTGTCAGAGGGTCAGTACTGAGGCAGTGCCGCACTGTCAGAGGGTCAGTACTGAGGGAGTGCTGCACTGTCAGAGGGTCAGTACTGAGGGAGTGCTGCACTGTCAGAGGGTCAGTACTGAGGGAGTGCTGCACTGTCAGAGGGTCAGTACTGAGGGAGTGCTGCACTGTAAGAGGGTCAGTACTGAGGCAGTGCCGCACTGTCAGAGGGTCAGTACTGAGGGAGTGCCGCACTGTCAGAGGGTCAGTACTGAGGGTGCTGCACTGTCAGAGGGTCAGTACTGAGGGAGTGCTGCACTGTCAGAGGGTCAGTACTGAGGGAGTGCCGCACTGTCAGAGGGTCAGTACTGAGGGAGTGCCGCACTGTCAGAGGGTCAGTACTGAGGGAGTGCCGCACTGTCAGAGGGTCAGTACTGAGGGAGTGCTGCACTGTCAGAGGGTCAGTACTGAGGGAGTGCCGCACTGTCAGAGGGTCAGTACTGAGGGAGTGCCGCACTGTCAGAGGGTCAGTACTGAGGGAGTGCTGCACTATCAGAGGGTCAGTACTGAGGGAGTGCTGCACTGTCAGAGGGTCAGTACTGAGGGAGCGCCACACTGTCAGAGGGTCAGTACTGAGGGAGTGCTGCACTGTCAGAGGGTCAGTACTGAGGGAGTGCTGCACTGTCAGAGGGTCAGTACTGAGGGAGTGCCGCACTGTCAGAGGGTCAGTGCTGAGGGAGTGCCGCACTGTCAGAGGGTCAGTACTGAGGGAGTGCCGCACTGTCAGAGGGTCAGTGCTGAGGGAGTGCCGCACTGTCAGAGGGTCAGTACTGAGGGAGTGCTGCACTGTCAGAGGGTCAGTACTGAGGGAGTGCAGCACTGTCAGAGGGTCAGTACTGAGGCAGTGCCGCACTGTCAGAGGGTCAGTACTGAGGGAGTGCTGCACTATCAGAGAGTCAATACTGAGGGAGTGTGCACTGTCAGAGGGTCAGTACTGAGGGAGTGCCGTACTGTCAAAGGGTCAGTACTGAGGGAGTGCTGCACTGTCAGAGGGTCAATACTGAGGGAGTGTGCACTGTCAGAGGGTCAGTACTGAGGGAGTGCCGTACTGTCAAAGGGTCAGTACTGAGGGAGTGCCACACTGTCAGAGGGTCAGTACTGAGAGAGTGCTGCACTGTCAGAGGGTCAGTACTGAGGGAGTGCTGCACTGTCAGAGGGTCAGTACTGAGGGAGTGCTGCACTGTCAGAGGGTCAGTACTGAGGGAGTGCTGCACTGTCAGAGGGTCAGTACTGAGGGAGTGCTGCACTGTCAGAGGGTCAGTACTGAGAGAGTGCTGCACTGTCAGAGGGTCAGTACTGAGGGAGTGCCGCACTGTCAGAGGGTCAGTACTGAGGGAGTGCCGCACTGTCAGAGGGTCAGTACTGAGGGAGTGCTGCACTGTCAGAGGATCAGTACTGAGGGAGAGCTGCACTGTCAGAGGGTCAGTACTGAGGGAGTGCCGCACTGTCAGAGGGTCAGTACTGAGGGAATGCCGCACCGTCAGAGGGTCAGTACTGAGGGAGTGCCACACTGTCAGAGGGGCCACCCTTTTGTTGAGACCAAGATTTCCCAGAGGAGAAAATGTGACCAGCTGAGCCACCGCTGACACTGTGACACCTGGAAGCTGGTCAGTGTTGCTCTGAGGGGTGAAGGTACCTTGGTGAAAGGTGGACACTATGTGATGAACAGCAAACTGGGAGGCTGATGTACAAGCAGCTGAGTGTCCATAGCAAAAGCAACTGCTGCAGCCATGAGGATTGACAGCTTGTATGTTGAAAGTCCCTGACTTGCATCTGATGAAAGAAAAACAAAATCATTGCAATTTAAGAAATAATATCCGATGTTATGCTGCTTTTCTCATTGGCCTGTAAACCTCTGTGCAAACAACAGCAGTGTGAAGCATTTAAAAAGTGAATCACTGAAAACCAACAGCTTATTCACTGTTCAACAGAGAACATAAACTGCACTACCGCTCCACCCCATCAACCAAACAGGGCAACACCACTGTTAGCTTAGCCTTGCCATGTCAGTGTTAGGTTAGGTGTCCGGATTGTCATTAGAACATAGAACATAGAAAATACAGCACAGAACAGGCCCTTTGGCCCACGATTTTGTGCCGAACTTTTGTCCTAGATGAAGAACAAATTAATCTACACCCCATCATTTTACTGTAATCCATGTACCTATCCAATAGCCGCTTGAAGGTCCCTAATGTTTCCGACTCAACTACTTCCACAGGCAATGCATTCTATGCCCCCACTACTCTCTGGGTAAAGAACCTACCTCTGACATCCCCCCTATATCTTCCACCTTCACCTTAAATTTATGTCCCCTTGTAATGGTGTGTTCTACCCGGGGAAAAAGTCTCTGTCTACTCTATCTATTCCCCTGATCATCTTATAAACCTCTATCAAGTCTCCCCTCATCCTTCTCCGTTCTAATGAGAAAAGGCTTAGCACCCTCAACCTATCCTCGTAAGACCTACTCTCCATTCCAGGCACCATCCTGGTAAATCTCCTTTGCACCTTTTTCAAAGCTTCCACATCCTTCCTAAAATGAGGCGACCAGAACTGCACACAGTACTCCAAATGTGGCCTTACCAAGGTTTTGTACAGCTGCATCATCACCTTACGGCTCTTAAATTCGATCCCTCTGCTAATGAACGCTAGCACACCATAGGCCTTCTTCACAGCTCTATCCACTTGAGTGGCAACTTTCAAAGATCTATGAACATAGACCCCAATATCTCTCTGCTCCTCCACATTGCCAAGAACCCTACCGTTAACCCTGTATTCCGCATTCATATTTGTCCTTCCAAAATGGACAACTTCACACTTTTCAGGGTTAAACTCCATCTGCCACTTCTCAGCCCAGCTCTGCATCCTATCTATGTCTCTTTGCAGCTGACAACAGCCCTCCTCATTATCCACAACTCCACTAATCTTCGTATCGTCTGCAAATTTACTGACCCACCCTTCAACTCCCTCATCCAAGTCATTAATGAAAATCACAAACAGCAGAGGACCCAGAACTGATCCCTGCGGTACGCCACTGATAACTGGGCTCCAGGCTGAATATTTGCCATCCACCATCACTCTCTGACTTCTATCGGTTAGCCAGTTCGTTATCCAACTGGCCAAATTTCCCACTATCCCATGCCTCCTTACTTTCTGCATAAGCCTACCATGGGGAACCTTATCAAATGCCTTACTAAAATCCATGTACACTACATCCACTGCTTTACCTTCATCCATGTGCTTGGTCACCTCCTCAAAGAAGTCAATAAGGCTTGTGAGGCAAGACCTACCCCTCACAAATCCGTGCTGACTATCCCTAATCAAGCAGTGTCTTTCCAGATGCTCAGAAATCCTATCCCTCAGTCCCCTTTCCATTACTTTGCCTAGTAAGACTAACTGGCCTGTAATTCCCAGGGTTATCCCTATTCACGTTTTTGAACAGGGGCATGACATTCACCACTCTCCAATCCCCTGATACCACCCCTGTTGACAGTGAGGATGAAAAGATCATTGCCAACGGCTCTGCAATTTCATCCCTTGCTTCCCATAGAATCCTTGGATATACCCCGTCAGACCCGGGGGACTTGTCTATCCTCAAGTTTTTCAAAATGCCCAACACATTTCCTTCCCAGCAAGTATCTCCTCGAGCTTACCAGTCTGTTTCACACTGTCCTCTCCAACAATATGGCCCCTTTCATTCGTAAATGCTAACGAAAGGTAGTTGTTCAAGACCTTTCCCATCTCTTCAGACTCAATACACGATCTCCCGCCACACAATCTGTCCTTGATCGGACCTACCCTCGCTCTTGTCATTCTCATATTTCTCACATATGTTTAAAAGGCCTTGGGGTTTTCCTTGATCCTACCCGCCAAAGATTTTTCATGCCCTCTCTTAGCTCTCCTAATTCCTTTTTTTTCAGTTCCCTCCTGGCTATCTTGTATCCCTCCAGGTCTGAACCTTCGTTTCCTCAGCCTTACATAAGTCTCCGGGCGCGATTCTGCGACCCACACGCCGGGTGGGAGAATCGCGGGAGTGCCGGGCGATTCCCGCCACGCCGCCCTGACACCCGCACGCGATTCTCCCACCCCCCCCCCAAAAATGGCGTGCCGCGTTTTACGACAGGCCGCTCGGAGAATCGCCGCTCACCGTTTCTAACGGTCGAGCGGCGGTTCTCCGGCCCGGATGGGCCGAGTGGCCTGCCCAATCCGACGGGTTCACGCCGGCGCCAACCACACCTGGTCACTGCCGGCATGAACAGTGCGCGAACGCTGCGTGTGCGGCCTGTGGGGGGGGGGGGGTCGAGCACCAGGCGGGTGCTCAGTGGGTGTCTAGCCCGCGATCAGTGCCCACCGATCGGCGGGCCGGCGTCTCTAAAAGACGCACTCTTTTCCCTCCACCCCCCGCAAGATCAATGCTCCGCGGGGAGGACAGCAACCGCGCATGCACAGGTTGGCCGGCGCCAACCTGTGCATGCGCGGGTGACGTAATTTAAGCGCCGCCGGCTGCGTCATTTAGGCGGCGCCACTTTGACGTGGCTGCCAAGGCCCGGCTCGCGAGATTGACGCGGCGCCGCTCCTAGCCCCCTGGGGGTGGGAGAATAGGGGGCGAGGAGTGGCCTCCAACGCGGAGTGAAACACTCCGGTTTTCACTCCGGCTTTCACACTGAGTCTCCCGTTGGGAGAATCGCGCCCTCCTTCTTCGTCTTAACGAGACATTCAACCTCTCTTGTCAACCATGGTTCCCTCACTCGACCATCTCTTCCCTGCCTGACATATCAAAGACACGCAGTACCTGTTCCTTGAACAAGTTCCACATTTCACTTGTGTCCTTCCCTGACAGCCTATGTTCCCAACTTATGCACTTCAGTTCTTGTTTGACAGCAGCGTATTTACCCTTCCCCCAATTGTAAACCTTGCCCTGTAACACGCACCTATCCCTCTCCATTACTAAAGTGAAAGTCACAGAATTGTGGTCACTATCTCCAAAATGCTCCTCCACTAACAAATCTATCACCTGCCCTGGTTCATTACCAAGTACTAAATCCAATATGGCCTCCCCTCTGGTCAGACAATCTACATACTGTGTTCGAAAAGCTTCCTGGACACACTGCACAAACACTACCCCATCCAAACTATTTGATCTAAAGAGTTTCCACTCAATATTTGGGAAGTTGAAGTCACCCATGACTACGACCCTGTGACTTCTGCACCTTTCCAAAATCTGTTTCCCAATCTGTTCCTCCAAATCTCTGCTGCTATTGGGGGGTCTATAGAAAACTTCCAACAAGGTGACTGCTCCTTTCCTATTTCTGACTTCAACCCATACTACCTCAGTGGGCAGATCCCCCTCGAACTGCCTTCCTGCAGCTGTTATACTATCTCTAATTAACAATGCCACCCCCCAACCTCTTTTTCCACCCTCCCTAATCTTATTGAAACATCTATAACCAGGAACCTCCAACAACCATTTCTGCCCCTCTTCTATCCAAGTTTCCGTGATGGCCACCACATCGTAGTCCCAAGTACCGATCCATGCCTTAAGTTCACCCACCTTATTCCTGATGCTTCTTGCGTTGAAGTATACACACTTCAACCAATCTCCGTGCCTGCAAGTACTCTCCTTTGTCAGTGTTACCTTCCCCTCTGCCTCACTACACACTTTGACGTCCTGAACATCAGCTACCTTAGTTGCTGGACTACAAATCCGAAACTGTGTCTGTCCAGTGGGAAAGATTATGAACTTTTTTCATAATTAAAAAAAAATAAATTTAGAGTACCCAATTAATTTTTTCCAATTAAGGGGCAACTTAGCGTGGCCAATCCACCTACCCTGCACATCTTTGGGTTGTGGGGGTGAAACCCACGCAGACACGGGGAGAATGTGCAAACTCCACACGGACAGTGACCCAGAGCCGGGATCGAACCTGGGACCTTTTCGCCGTGAGGCAGCAGTGCTAACCACTGCGCCACCGTGCCGCCCTTTGTTTCACATTTGTTTATGGCATGTGGGCACCGATAGCAACTCCAGCAATTATTATCCATCCTTAATTACCCCTTTGAGAAGGTGGTGGTGAGCCGCCTTCTTGAACCGCTGCAATTGTTGCGTGTAGGTCCACCACACTGCTGTTAGGAAAGGAGTTCCAGGACAGATATGGAACAGTGATATAGTTCTAAGTCAGGATGGTGAGTGACTCGGAGGGGACCCTCCAGGCGGTGGGGTTCCCATGTGTCTGCTTCCCTTGTCCTTCTAGGTAGTAAAGGTCGTGGGTTTGGAAGGTGCTGTCGAAGAAGCCTTGCTGAGTGGCTGGAGTGCATCTTGTAGACGGTACACACGGCTGCTACTGTGTGACAGTGGTGGAGGGAGTGAATGTTTAAGGTGGTGGATGTGCTGCTTTGTCCTGGATGGTGTCGAGTTTGTTGAATGTTCCATCACACTCCTGAACTGTGCCTTGTAGGTGATGGACAGGTTTTAGTGGAGTGGTCAGATGAGAATCTAATGAGAGACCGTGTGTGAGCTCTGTAACCCAGCACACATTACACAAACAGAGAGCACTGACCTTCCTAAATATGCAGAAACAGCTCAATGAACACAGTTTAGCAACCTATGTTCAACATGTATTCAAAGACGGGGACCTGTCCTCTGCAGGCAAAAGGAACGTGTCCAGGCTCTGTACTTTTTTTAAAAATTAAACAAATGTATGGGAGACAATCATTCCCTGGTGCATTCTCCACGGCAACACCTCAACCAATCAGGGTCACCTTGTCAACCAACCAGTACCCTTTTCCCATTCAGCGTAAAGTACTGTTCTCTTTGAAATTTGGCACTCCTGTATCTATCCTGATGAATACTTTGACAGAATGATTTTATTTGCTTTTATTTGATTTATTATTGTCACATGTATTAGTATACAGTGAAAAATATTGTTTCTTGCATGCATACTGCACATAGGGAAGGAAGGAGAGGCTGCAGAATATAATGTTACAGTTATAGCTAAGGTGTAGAGAAAGATCAATACGAGGTAGGTCCATTCAGAAGTCTGATGGCAGCAGGGAAGAAGCTGTTCTTGAGTCGGTTGGTAATTGACCACAAACTTTTGTCTCTTTTTCCTGACGGAAGAAGGTGGAAGAGAGTCTGTCCGGGGTGCGTGGGGTCCTTAATTATGCTGGCTGCCTTTCCGAGGCAGCGGGAATTGTAGACCCAGTCAGTGGATGGGAGGCTGGTTTGCGTGATGGACTGGACCGCATGTCTCTTTTTTCAGAGATATTCAGGTTTCTGTGCTACCAATCAGTTGAACGACATGAAAAATCCACTGCTCCCATTAAATGGCGCAGAATAACCTGAGAATAGATTTGTTATCCCGCTGTTCGAATATTTTAAACATCTGCAGCGTGTCTCCTCTCGGCCTATGCTGCTCTATAGTAAATAGACCAAGTTCCCTGCGGCAAGCCGGACAGCTCAGGTTCTTTAAGCTGGAACATTCTGGATGGATTTCACCGGCTCTCCCACTGACCTGTGACACAGGGCTCCCTCCACGTTCTGTTTACAGACGCACGCTCCACTGGCTGGATCGCAATCGCCAACAGTGCCTTCAGGCCGACACGCACACTTTCTGAAAAGAGACCGTTTTTACTAGGTGCCGTTTACAGGCTGATCGTTTTACAGAAATTCTTTCCCACATAGGTGGGTTTAAGTAGGGTGATCATTGCTCGGCACAACATCGAGGGCCGAAGGGCCTGTTCTGTGCTGTACTATGTTCTATAGCTCTAACCCCCCCCAGTTAATCAAAGGGACAAATTAGAACATAGAACATAGAACAGTACAGCACAGAACAGGCCCTTCGGCCCTCAATGTTGTGCCGAGCAATGATCACCCCCAACTCAAGCCTAACATATCCACCCTATACCAGTACCACCCCCCCCCCCCCCCCCCCCCCCCCCAATTAACCTTACTTTAACACTAAGGGCAATTTAGCATGGCCAATCCACCTAACCCGCACATCTTTGGACTGTGGGAGGAAACCGGAGCACCCGGAGGAAACCCACGCACACACGGGGAGGACGTGCAGACTCCGCACAGACAGTGACCCAGCCGGGAATCGAACCTGGGACCCTGGAGCTGTGAAGCATTTATGCTAACCACCATGCTACCGTGCTGCCCGTTGTTCTCAATTGTTCTCAAATCCAAAATATTCTTCTGCAAACTTCAAATTGGAACTAAACATGGAGCAAAGCGAAAAGTGAGCATTGGGACTAACACAGGGGTTCTTTGAAAGAGCCGGCGCAGGCACGGTGGGTCGAATGGCCTCCTTCTGCACAGCGGAAGGGGTGGGAGGGGTTCGCGAAAGACGGCTGTCGGCTGCACCACCGACGGCGGGCAGGAACCAATGGTCGTGCCGATGGAAAATGGCAGTCAATGTGTTGTGAGGGCGGAGGGGACTGATCTCCATTCCCTCAGCTGGGCCAAAGGAAAACGGGAGCAAGGGCCCGTGTTGGAATTTATAAATTAGGGCAAGGCTCCAGGTATCAGTGGGCTTTGGGGTGGGGTTTAGGAGAGGGAGAGGGGGGGGATTGTCAGCTTCAGGGTTCAACAAAGCGAGGACACGGCATAAATGGTCTTGATTGGTGCGAATGACAGTAGGTCTCACAGACGGTAGTTTAGTGGGCTACTAATCTAGAGGCCTGAGCTAATCCATCAGAGACGCGAGTTCAGATCCCAAGGCAAAAGCCGGGGCAATTTAAGTTCAGTTAATAAATCTGGAATAAAATTCGACTCTTATCAATAATGATCATGAAACTACTGGATAGTCAAAAAAATCCATCTGTTAACTGGTGCCCTCCAGGGAGGGAAATCTGCCACTGTTACCTGGTCTGATTCCAGGCCCACAATAATATGGTTGTCTTTTAACTGTCCTCTGTAATGGTTGAGTAAGCCACTCAGTTGTATCAAACCACTCCAGGAAACAGCACATATACCATGTGAAGTGCTCCAGAGATGCAAAATACTGTCTCAACTGGAGTATTTGTCCAATTCTGGGCACTCCACTTTAGTCAGGATGTCAAGGCCTTGGAGAGGATGTGGGGATTTGCCACAGTACCAGCCAAGTGGGACTTCAGTTAATGTGGAGAAGCTGGGACTGTTCACCTTCGAGCAGAGAAGGTTAGGTGGGCAATTTAATAAAGGTGTTCAAAATTACCTGGGGTTTTGATTGAGTAAATAAGGGAAAGTGGTTCCAGGGGCAGGAGGGTCAGTAATCAGCGCTTTAAGATAGTGGAGCCGAGTGTGAGAAGAGGAGAATGTTTTTTTTTACACGGTGGGTGAGATCGACCGGGAATGCCACCGAAAAGCAGCGCGGTGTAACGTGAGCGGTCGGTACCGGGAGATCCCACGTCCGGGATTGATCCGGCTCGCTGACCCTCACGAGATTTGACACTATCTCACATGACATCGCAATGTAAATCCCACCCATTGTGGATGGGATCACCTTCTTACAAATCTGACAGCTAGTCTCACTCTAATATGTATTCCCGAGATCTAACCAAGGCTTGGGATCCAACACCCTTCGCCTTGGGAGACCCTGAGCGAGGGCCGTTCAGTGCTGGCCTCCACAAATGGGACTGGACGGAATGGCACTGGTGGGGGTCTCCCAGGGGATTGGAGGCCCTCAGGTGCATGCCATCTGAGCAGGGTGGTAATCTGACACTGTTGGTGCTAGCTGGGCACCCTGGCACTGCCAAGGTACCAAGATGGCCCATTGCATGGTGGTGATTGGGCCAGGATGTGCCCTGAGCAAACCCCCTTATAGTGAGTCGGGGCGGGGGGTGGATGGTGACCAGCGAGTTGGTGTGATCTGGAAGATGCTGCCTGAAAGGGTGCTGGTAGCAGATTCAATATTAACTTTCAGAAATGAAGTGGATAAATACTTAAAAAGGACAGAGAGGGGGTGGGATTAATGGAATAGTTCTCTCTCAAAGAGCTAGCACAGACGCAATGGGCCAACTGGCCTCTCTCCGTGCTGAATGTAATCTGAGCTCATGCCCTGCCCCTCCCTAACACGACTGTAGTTACCTGCAACCTCCCTCCGAGAGCGAGTGATGTCCCCTCTGGCACTGGTCACATTTCTTCCCCGTGACAGTTGCTTTACAGATACAGTCCCCACTCTGGTCACATTGCAAACTCAGTGAGCCTGTGGATTACAAGGAACACACATTGTCTGAGAGGCCACACCACAAACCTGCCTGAGCCCCGGAAAACCTTCCCCTCGGCTGCTTGGGCAGCAGAACTCTCAGTATGGATTGCTGCTCCATCGTGCGGGTGGAGACCGGGGGGGTCCTACAATGTGCAGACTATCCCCTCCCCCAGGTCACCACCAAGATATCATGGTGAAAATTACATTCCCAATGGCCCAACTGATCTATGCTCAAGATGAGCCTCCTCCCATCCCTCTTCCTCACACATTGGATACTCCAAGCCCCTCTCTCCCCCTCCCCATGTGACTGAGCTGCCCTCTGACCCTCAATCCCACGTTCCCCACACACAAAGACATCTTTGCCACTTACCCATGATGCTACAGTTGCAGGGCAGGCAAGCCTCCTCAGAGCCGCGTCTGTAAAAATGCTCCTTGCACGTCTCACAATGGGATCCTGCTGTGTTATCTCTGCAGTTCAGGCACTGCCCTCCATGCCCAGTCCTACGGTACAGATCCATGTTGAAGGAGCATTGTTCCGATCTCCCACTGCAGTTGCAGGCTAGGGCAAAGCAACGTTAATGAATCATTAGAGCCAATTTCATCACCCATGCTCGGTAGCTACCTGCTTCCAGCGACCACAGCAGATCAAACTGTCCGAGGGCCCACCTCACACATCGACCCCCTCCTCCCTCTCAGCTCAGGTAGTCAATGTAGTGATCTCTGTATGTGTTGATACACGTTAATGTAAAATAAGTACAGACGGATGACCACCAGATGGCAACACTAACAGAACTTATAAAAGGATTTTCCCGCTCTTTCTTGGAGAGTATGTGTGGGGAACAGCTAGAGTGACGATGTGATCAGATCAGAGAGTGCAGTGTATTATAATTCTAATTGTTAGTTTAATCTCAATTTACTAGTTTAGTATTGAAGTGAAAGAACTCACTAGTTTATTATATATTACTCAATAAACATTTTTTCATCAACTGGAAGACTTTGACTAATTCTAAACAGAATTCAACACAATTCGGGAAGACGAAAGGAGTAATATTTATATTACAATTCAGTAATATAACAGCCAACCCTCCAGGAATGTCTCGGACGCCGCCCTGAGTCACGGTGGCAAGGGGAATTTAACCATTTAATTGGGCAGGGTGAATGGTTCCAATAGTTTTCTTTGTGGTGTGTTCCAAGCCCTCGATTTCTGCCACCCAGACGTACAGGGCAGCAGACCTGAGGGACTTGCAAATTCTCCTCCGGGTCACACACTATCCTGACTGCATTATTGTTCCTGCCCTGTTGCTGGGTCAAAATGGCGGACCTCCCTTCCAGGGGCTGGTTTAGCTCACTGGGCTAAATCGCTGGCTTTGAAAGCAGACCAAGGCAGGCCAGCAGCACGGGTTCAATTCCCGTACCAGCCTCCCCGAACAGGCGCCGGAATGTGGCGACTAGGGGCTTTTCACAGTAACTTCATTTGAAGCCTACTTGTGACAATAAGCGATTTTCATTTTTCATTTCAGACAGCACTGTGGGCGTACCTGCACCATACGGACTGCGGCGGTTTGTAATTCACTATCACCTTCTCAAGAGCAATTGACGACGGACAATAGATGTCCGTCACACGAGTAACATTTCTTTATTAAAGTAACTTGTTTCAAATTCTCTTGAGTTTCGGACTTAGGGGGTCGGCGGAGCGGGGGGGGGGGGGGGGGGGGGGGGGTCTGATCCAGTTGTTTAAAATTATTGAAGAATAGGGCAGCACTGCTGCCTCACAGCACCGAGGACTCGGGTTCGATCCTGGCCCCGGGTCACTGTCTGTGTGGAGTTTGCACATTCTCCCCGTGTCTGCGTGTGTTTCGCCCCCACAACCCAAAGATTGTGCAGGGTTGGTGGATTGGCCACGCTAGGTTGCCCCTTAATTGTGAAAAAAAGTAATTGGGTACTCTAAATTTATTGTAAAGACAAAGGGGAGGGACTTACGGAGACACTCATTCGCTGCCTGTGAGGATCCACGTGCCCAAGGTCTGGCATGGAAAAATGGCCGACAGCGCTCACAGTCCACACCAGCCGTGTTGTGTTGACAGTCACACACGAATCTGCCCTGCTCATTGCTCACACACTCGCTGGCGTGACCATTACATTTACACCTAAAAACACAACCCAGGGAAAGTCAACACTTGCGTATATGTAGCACCTTTCACCAGCTCAGGATGGCATTTACAGCCGATAAAGTACTTTGTTTGAACTGCAATCCCTGTTTTAATGTCGGAAACTTAGCAGCTAGTTTGCACACAGCAAGATCCCAGAATGTGATGGTGACCAGATAATCTAGTGGTGTTGCTTACGGCATAAACGTTGGCCGGACCCGGACACCCAGAGAGTATTCCCCTGCTCGTCTTCAAGTAGTATTCTGGGGCCTTTCTCATCCACCTGGAATGGTAACCAAGGCTTCATTTCCTCAGGAAGACAGTGCAGCACTCCCTCAGCGTTGCTCTGGGAGTGTCAGCCTGCATTCTGGGCTCAAGCCTCTGGAGTGGGCCTCATAAAGGCTCAGGCGGCCTGAGAAGGTAAATCCAAAGGAGGTTTGCTTCAACAACAGAAACTAAGGCCGCAATGCGGCAATGAAGGTCCAAATGAGGATTACTGCTCCCGCCTGTCCCGGCTTTTATCAGGCGATTTGTTTTTCGAGTTTAGACTTGGGCCTCCGCCCACTAGCTGGTATTCCCCTCGGCCCACGGGGAGATCCATTGGGGAATCCCTGTGGGTCTCGTGAGGGTTATTACAGGTCTTGAACCCACGACTATAAACTCCTTAACATTGGAGCACCTTCCAGACCCACAAACCCTACCATCTAGAAGGACAAGGATTACAGACATGCCCCAAGTTGTTTTGCAGGAGTGTTAGAAAAACAACGTTTGCCATAGGGCCACGTAAGGAGATATCATTGCAGCAAAAACTTGACTTTCTTGTCAAAACTTTTCATCTTGGACTCATCAGGACGTTCACAAGAATTCAACGTAAGCGAAACCAACATATTTACACAGTATGAGAAGAGAGTGCTGATTGGTTGGCAGGTGGACTGTGATTCGTAGAGGTGTTGCCATGGAGAATGCGTCAGTTGAAGGCAACACCTCAACACCTGCCAACTAATCAGCACTCTCTTCCCATACCGTTTAAATGTGTTTCTCTTGCATTGTATTCTTGTGAATGTCCTTGACCCTCGGGCAGACCCTCGCTACCAACTGAGCCGTGGCTGGCACCTGTTGTCTGTTTAATGGTCTCCTCTCCTTTTGGCGATAACAAGGGAGGCCCCACTTGTGACCCACGTTGTGCTGCCAGGAGAACTGGGGGCATAGGAATCAAAAGACTCCACAAGGGTTGCGGAGGAATCACAAGCCGATGAACGATTTGCATTCGCCAGGCGCAAAGAAAATCTCTCCTCGATGCGGGAATCACTGGGGTTCTGTCGACAGGCAGGAAGACCACTCACCTGCCTGTCCGTGGAGAACTGTAACCACAATGACATTGTCCCGTTTCCTAGCCTCAGTGCAGATCTAGGGGGACACCACTCAACATTCCCAAGTCAACCGATACGAGATGACTGGTGTCTCCTCACCTCAAATAATTCTTTTGATGACAGACCACAAATAGTTTTAATATGGTGGTGTTCTATGTGGTTCTAAACAGAGGATAATTGGTGAAGTGTTCACCAAGACCACAAATAGCTTTAATAGATTAATTCACACTACTTAATTGGATTCAACACTCACTCCTATATAATAAACAGTTGATCATAAACATGCAATCATCTACTACTAATCTCTACACTAATGCAATAACTATGATCTGCTCTCACTCACACTATCTTTCCGACAGTCTGTCTTCCAGCCTTCTCCTCAACCTCTTCGCTCCCCACGGCTTAGCATCGATGCCTTATATAGTTCTACATCTAGCTCCCTCTAGTGGTTGATTTGGACATTACATTAACCCTTACAGTTCTGTACATTCATCATAATGTCACAACCATCTTTTGAAATTCGCGCCTTTATTAATTACTAACAAGAGATGCCTCATCAGGTAACCAAATCCACCAGTTGGAAACTCTTGCCCGGAAAGACACTTTATTGCTGACCCATTCCAATGTTTCATTAAAAGTCATTTCAAAACAAAATGGTCATCAAAATGCTTTCTTAAGTCTTAAAAAGGTTTGCTCAAAGTAAAATCTACATGATTTGCTTAAAGGTCAAGGACATTGGACAGATTCTAATCTTGGGACCACATGTTGCCACTCTGATAGCTGGGCGGGATTCACATTGCGAGATCGCATTAGATCGTAGATCCTGGGATGGGAGTCTCCCAGCTTTTATCGGCCACACTACGCCGTGGTGAGCTGCTTTTCAGACACAGCGTGGCCATTAAATCACGCCCTATGTTTTCTAACCCTAACCCTCATGGTTAAAGGATCAAGGAGTGTAAGTGGAGTTAAAGTACAGATCGCTCAGGATCTATTCGAATGGCAGGGCAGGATGGGAGGGCAGAATGGCCTCCTCCTGTGCCTGGTAATCCATCTTCTTATTACCTTTATCGCCATATGTGTAGCCTCTTCTGCCCTACCCTCTGCCCACAACCCCCCCCCCCCCCCTCCCCCCCATGACGGGATGTCAAACCACAACAGCACCTTCAAACCCCCAAACCTTTCAGGAGACAACACTGAAGGTAAAATTTAAACCGCAATTCGACGCCGATTCCGAGCTCAGGGAGAGAGAGAGAGAGAGAGAGAGAGAGAGAGAGAGAGCAATGGAGCAAAGCGAGAGGAGATTGGTTCCAGCTGTTGTGTGCGAAAATCATTTCAATCAGAAGATCAGAATTCCAAGAACCAGATGTTTACCAGCTGTTGAAGAGTCCAGCTGATGCTTTTGATATGAGAGGAGAACATTTTACGGCTCAGAAGTACAGAAATGGAGTTCTTTGATCAATGTTAGGTTAATTTAACCTATCGTATTTAGCAAGAAAGACGCGCATTTATATAGCGCCTATATAGTGCCTTTCACAAACTCGTAAAGTCTCGTAGCTCTTCACGATGAAGTACCTTTAAAGCGGCGTCACTGTTGTAAAGTGGGGAAGTGTGTACACAGCAAGATCCCGCAATCACCACTGTGATCGTGACCAGTTGACTTGTTTCAGTGATGTCGGCTCAAGACACGGGGTGGGGGGGGGGGGGGGGGGGGGGGGGGGGGGGTGTAACTACCCTGCACTTCATCAAGCAAGGGATTTTTCAAATCTATTTGAGACAATGCAGCACTCCCTCTGTACTGCGTCGGACTGTCAGCCATTGCTGTTTGTCCTCAAGCCCTGGAGCGGGACTTGAACCCACAGCCGTCCGACAAAGGCGAGAGTGCTACCAAATGGCACTTCATTGGACAAAAGGAAAGTAAAAAGACAGACCTGTTAACCCCCTGTAGCTGAGATTTATTCCACTGGCAACTGTGTAAACAAAGGTGAGGAGGTTTCCCTGAGTCAAACTGTCCTGAACCCAGGAAGACATTCGGAAGGTGTTTATTGTTGTACTTCGGGCCAGATTCAGCATTGGCTTTGTAAGCACGGCTGGGATGGCGGGGGCTGGGATTCTAAACGGGAAGACTTCGGGACATTGGGAGGGTTGGATTTGTCACATTTGGTATCCAAGGGCAGATCTGGTGAGGTGAGGGTCAAGGGTCAAAGAAAACCAGGATTGGAGAATTAGCCACGGGGCCTGGTGCCTCACCGACATTCCCCGGCTTTGGGGGGTGAATGGATACAGATCCTGAAAAATACTTCAATGGAGAGCAGAGATTAATCCAATATTTTCATTCTCTCTCCTGTCTTGCTAGCTCTGAATATTCCATGGGTGGATGCGAGAAGGCCCTTATCATAGACATCGCTGGGCAACATCAATATCCTATTCTTCACCAGGAGCTGGTGTGGGAATGGGTTGAGGTCAAAGCAAAGGGTAAGGGGCAGGACATTCATGAGTGAGCGCCTACCAACACCACTGTGGTAATATCTCTGTATATATATGTGTGTGTGCCTCTATAAGGGGATGTACAATAGTATCTGCTATTACAGGTTTGTCGGTAAGCCCCTGCATAGTTTGTCGGTAAGCCCCTGCCGGCTAGCTCTGCCCACAGGGAGCAGTATAAATATCCATGAGGTCTCCTGAGCTGCCATTTTACAGCTCCACTTGAGGGAATAACATCTCACGGTAATAAAGCCTCTTTTGTACCGTTTCGTGTTTCTGTGTGCAATTGTTAGCGCATCAACCACTTCCCTACAAACCCCACCCCCGCCTTTCCCCTGCCCTCCCACTCCACTCTGCCTAGTGCCAGTTTGACGGGGGCCCTAATATGGTGGCAGAGGGTTTTACAAAGCACTGTTGCTGCTCCATGCTCAGGAACCTCGCGTGAGACGGGTTATTGAGACGCTGCTTTTTATTTTTTCTTTCATGGGTAGTGGGTGTCGCTGGCTGGGACGCCATTTGTTGACCATTCCTAATTGCCCTTGAACTGAGTGGCTTGCTTGGCAGTTTCAGAGGGGGGCAGTTAAGAGTCATCCACATTGCTGTGGGTCTGGAGTCACATGTAGGCCAGACCGGGTAAGGACAGCAGATTTCCTTCCCTAAAGGGAATTAGCGAACCAGATGTTTTTTTCAGACAATCAAAGATGGCTTTATGGTCGCCTTTACCGAGGCTGGCTCTGTATTCCAGATGTATTCATTGAGTTCAACCACCAGCTGCCGTGGTGGGATTTGAACCCCTGGCCCCAGAGCAGGGGTTCTCTGAGTCTCTGGATTACTAATCCAACGCCATCAACACCAAGCCACCGTCTATGGACTGGGCCGTCCGCGACCACGGGCACATTGCGGTCGGTGGACGTGTTGTCACTATCGCCGTTTTCCTTCCACCTCAGGCTCGGCAATAAGAGGCACGTTCCCAAGAGTGAAGTGAGGCCTTCAGGCAGGCTGCTGACAACACGTCAACGAGCTGATTAATCTAAAGCCTCACCGCTCCGTTACTGGGAGGCCTAAACAAGGGATCAAATGTGTTTTGGTTGTCTCATCGCCTGCAGTCAACAGAACATTTGGGATGTTTGTGGGGGCGGACAAGGTCACATGGCTACTTTGATGTGGTCAAGATAATCAGTTCAGAGTGCGGGCGAGAAAGAGAGAGAGAGAACAGAGGGAGTGAAGGAGAGAGAGAGAGGGAAAAACAGAGTGAAAGAAATAATGAGAGAGAAAGGGAGAGAGGCACCGTGAAAATCAGCAACAGAGAACGGAGAGGCAGAAAGATGCGGTCAGATATTGAGAGAGATCAGGGACAGACTGTGACGGTGACAATCAGAGAGACAGAGATTGAGAAAAACAGAAGGGAGCCCCAGACACAGGAAAAAAAAGAGATTGACTTTCAGAATTGTTCAGGAGGAGGCCATTTGGGCAATCTGACTGACATCTTTCACAGCAACTGCTCGTCGCAAAACACTTTACAGTCAATTAAGTACTTTTTGAGATGCAGGAAATCACAGCAGCCAATTTGTGCAGAGCAAGATCTGAGAAACAGCAATTGGGGAAGTCCCAATAATCTCTAGGGATAAATATGGGCTCGGAGACCAGGTACAACTGGCTGTTCTTCATCATAGTGCCACAGGATCTTGTACATCTACCTAGGGAGGTGGTGGCACAATGGCAATGTCGCTGGACGAGTAATCCAGAGGCCCAGCCGAGTGCTCGGGGGGGCAAACCGGCTCAAATCCCACAAAGGCAGCTGGTGGAAGTTAAATTCAATGAATAAATCTGGAATTGAAAGATAGTCTCAGTAATGGTGATCATGAAACAAGCCATCGGCGATTGTCGTAAAAACTCATCTTGTTCACTCGTGCCCTTTAGGGAAGGGAATCTGCAATGTTTACCCCAGGCAGATGGGTTTAATGCTGTGTTCTGAAGACAGCTTCTCAGTCCAACACTAGAGCGGCACAGTGGTTAGCACTGCTGCCTCACAGCCCCAGGGTCCCGGGTTCGATCCTGGCCCCGGGTCGCTGTCCGTGTGGAGTTTGCACATTCTCCACACGTGTCTGTGTGGGTCTCACGGCCCAAAGATATGCAGGTTGGGTGAATTGGCCACGCTAAATTGTCCCGTTAATTGGAAATAAATAATTGGGTACTCTAAATTTATAAGAGAAATAAACTGCTCCTTAAAACCAGCTTCAATGACAAAGCTTTCGATCACCTGGCATAATATCTCCTTGGTGGCAAATTCTTTTTGATAATGTTTTGGCACTCTTTATGACGTTAAAGGAGCGATATAAATGCAGGTTGTTGTTGTAGATGAACATAAGTGACGATGATAATTACCTGCCGCCTACAGATAGGTCCGAGATGGCGTAATAATAGGACCTCAAGACGCGGTGATCCTTGAAGATATCGTCTCCAAAGGTGTTCAGGCGCGTTAAGGAAATGAGCAGATCACTGGCTGTTACCCAGTCCTGAGTAGAACAGATACACAACGTTAGGGCAAGGGAAGGGTACTTTGTTACTCTTGGTGGTAATATGTTGTGTCCTTTGTCTTTTCTTCCAGAATGTGTTGACGGCAAAGAATCCACCAATCATTAGATTGAAACAAAACTGATTTATTGTATAACTATTAATTAAATGAAGTTCGCACACTCTACTGAGCTACAGATAATAATAAAGTAATATTGAATCTGTCTAGCAGTAATCAATAATCTAAATAGTCACTAATTATACTATGATCTAACCTCGTGTTAACTCCATCTACTCCTCGTACTGTTCTCAGCATTTTCTCCTTCACTAACTACCCAGCATTCCCTGAGGTCTGATTTATATACAGAGAAGAGGTGGTGCCCTCTAGTGTTTGAATTACACAGAGATGTAATCATTAACCCTTCACTAACCTGACTATATACATATCATTATACAGGGGAGCGAGAGAGTGAGGGAGGGAGGAGAGAAAGAGAATGAGGGAGGGGAGAGAGAGGGCGAGAGAAGGAGGGAGGGAGCAAGGGAAGGTTGAAGGGGAGAGAGGGCAGGAAGGGGAGAGAGAAAGGAGGGAAAGGGAGAGTGAGGGGGATGGGAAAGGAGGGAGGGTCTCAGATTCGATCCCGGCTCTGGGTCACTGTCTGTGTGGAGTTTTCACATTCTCCCCGTGTCTGCGTGGGTTTCGCCTCCACAACCCAAAGATGTGCAGGGTAGGTGGATTGGCCACACTAAATTGCCCCTTAATTGGCAAAAATTAATTGGGCATTCTCAAATTTGATAGAAAAAAAGAAAAAAAAAGAGAGGAGGAAGGGAGGAAAGGAAGGTGGAAGGGAGAGGGAAAGTGAGGGAAGGCAGGTGGGAAAGGAGGGAGAGAGGGAGGGAAGAAAAGAGAGGATGGGGACAGAGAGAGAGAGAGAGAAAGAGAGAGAGAGTGGAAGAAGGGAAGAGGGAGAGCGGGAGGTGAGAAAGAGAAGGTGAAGGGAAGGGATGGAGGGAAACGGAGTGAGAGATGGGGAAGCACAGAGAGAGGGAAGGAAGAGAGAGAAATAGAGAGAGAGTGAGGGAGGGGAGAGAGACTGAGGGAGGAGGGAGATGAGGAAGGGAGAAAGGGAAGGGGAGACATACCAGGAATAAAGGAGAGCGAGGAAGGGAAGGGGATAGGAGAAAGAGAGAAGAAAGAATGGGGTAGAGTGAGAGTGTAAAAGAGAGGAAGAGGAGAGATTGAGAAGGAGGGAGAAAATAGAAAGAGAGAGAGTTGTCAGATAAGAAAGCGAGAGTGAGGGAAGAAACTCTGTAGCAGAGCTCAGCAAGAGACCATTCTGGGTTTGGTTTCAGCTCTGCCAACGACACGGAGAATAATCAATACATTCCCAAAGGAATAACACGGCATAAATGTTCCTGAAGAGGGAAGGGCAAGGAGAGTGAGGGTGTTTATCATACCTACAGGGCCATGGGCTGCTGGGTGGGGGTAGGGGTGGGGTGGGTGGTGGTGGATGGGGTGGGGGCTGGCGGGTGGGGGTGGGGGCTGGTGGGTGGATGGGGATTGGGGCTGGCGGTGGGGGTGGGGGCTGGTGGTGGGGGCTGGTGGGTCGGGTGGGGGCTGGCGGGTGGGGGTGGGGGCTGGTGGGTGGGGGTGGGTGGGGCTGGCGGGTGTGGGTGGGGGCTGGTGGATGGGGTGGGGGTGGGTGGTGGTGGATGGGGTGGGGGCTGGCGGGTGGGGTGGGGGCTGGTGGGTGGATGGGGATTGGGCTGGCGGTGGGGGTGGGGGCTGGTGGGTGGGCGTGGGGGCTGGTGGGTGGGGGTGGGGGCTGGTGGGTGGATGGGGGTTGGGGCTGTGGGTGGGGGGTGGGGGCTGGCGGGTGGGGGTGGGGGCTGGTGGGTGGGGGTGGGGGCTGGTGGGTAGGGGTGGGAGCGGGTGGGGCTGATGGATGGGGTGGGGGTGGGGGCTGGCGGGTGGGGCTGGTGGGTGGGGGTGGGGGCTGGTGGGTCGGGGTGGGGGCTGGCGGGTGGGGGTGGGGGCTGGTGGGTGGAGGTGGGGGCTGGTGGATGGGGTGGGGGCTGGTGGGTGGGGGTGGGGGCTGGCGGGTGGGGTGGGGGCTGGCGGGTGGGGGTGGGGGCTGGTGGGTGGGTGGGGGTGGGGCTGGTGGATGGGGTGGGGGCTGGTGGGTGGGGGTGGGGGCTGGCGGGTGGGGGTGGGGGCTGGCGGGTGGGGGCTGGTGGGTGGATGGGGGTGGGGCTGGCGGGTGGGGGTGGGGGTGGTGGGTCTCCTCTTCACTCAGTGCTCTCTGGCTATCAGTGCTATCATTTCTAATGTTTCTACTCCCAGATAAACAGAAATTCACGCGGCCTCATCCATTCACTTCCACAATCTGTGACATTCCCACAGAAACATTCGGGACACACTGAGGCCGTTAGGCCGCCAACGAAAACAAATCGTCAAATGAAGAATTCTGTTTTATTTCTTAACTAGGACCAAGGGGTCAGGTCACGACCCCATGTCCCTCTGTCAGCCTGCGGGGGGGGGGGGGGGGGGGGGGGGGGTGAGCACTGGGTCAACACTCCAGGAATTGAAGACTGTTCCCCAGGAATCTGGAGGAAGGACATATTTCCCTTGGAGGGAGTTCAATGAAAGTTCATCAGCCTACTTCCTGGGATGAGGGGACTGTTCCATGAGGAGAGATTGAGTAAGCGAGGCCTGTATTCCCAGGAATTTAGAATTTAGAGGTGATCACATTGCAACACAAAATTCTCAAGGGGCTTCACCAGGGTGATGCTGAGAGAATGTTTCTCCTGGCGAGGGAATCTAATACACAGGGTCACAGTCACAGAGTAATGGACCGACAGATAAAGAACGATTTCTGTACCTAACCCCGTGCTGTACCTGTCCTGGGAGTGTTTGATGGGGACAGTGCAGAGGGAGCTTTACTCTGTATCTAACCCCGTGCTGTACCTGTCCTGGGAGTGTTTGATGGGGACAGTGCAGAGGGAGCTTTACTCAGTATCCAACCCCGTGCTGTACCTGTCCTGGGAGTGTTTGATGGGGACAGTGCAGAGAGAGCTTTACTCTGTATCTAACCCCGTGCTGTACCTGTCCTGGGAGTGTTTGATGGGGACAGTGCAGAGGGAGCTTTACTCTGTATCTAACCCCGTGCTGTACCTGCCCAGGGTGTGTTTGATGGGGACAGTTTAGAGGGAGCTTTACTCTGTATCTAACCCCGTGTTGTACCTGTCCTGGGAGTGTTTGATGGGGACAGTGTAGAGGGAGCTTTACTCTGTATCTAACCCCGTGCTGTACCTGTCCTGGGAGTGTTTGATGGGGCCAGAGTAGAGGGAGCTTTACTCTGTATCTAACCCCGTGCTGTACCTGTCCTGGGAGTGTTTGATGGGGACAGTGTAGAGGGAGCTTTACTCTGTATCTAACCCCGTGCTGTACCTGTCCTGGGAGTGTTTGATGGGGACAGTGTAGAGGGAGCTTTACTCTGTATCTAACCCCGTGCTGTACCTGTCCTGGGAGTGTTTGATGGGGACAGTGCAGAGGGAGCTTTACTCTGTATCTAACCCTGTGCTAACGTGTCCTGGGAGTGTTTGATGGGGACAGTGAAGAGGGAGCTTTACTCTGTATCTAACCCCGTGCTGTACCTGTCCTGGGAGTGTTTGATGGGGACAGTGTAGAGGGAGCTTTACTCTGTATCTAACCCTGTGCTAACGTGTCCTGGGAGTGTTTGATGGGGACAGTGAAGAGGGAGCTTTACTCTGTATCTAACCCCGTGCTGTACCTGTCCTGGGAGTGTTTGATGGGGACAGTGTAGGGGGAGCTTTACTCTGTATCTAACCCCGTGCTGTACCTGCCCTGGGAGTGTTTGATGGGGACAGTGTAGAGGGAGCTTTACTCTGTATCTAACCCCGTGCTGTACCTGTCCTGGGAGTGTTTGATGGGGAAGTGTAGAGGGAGCTTTACTCTATATCTAACCCCGTGCTCTACCTGTCCTAGGAGTGTTTGATGGGGCCAGTGTAGAGGGAGCTTTGCTCTATATCTAACCCCGTGCTGTACCTGTCCTGGGAGTGTTTGATGGGGACAGTGGAGAGGGAGCTTTACTCTATATCTAACCCCGTGCTGTACCTGTCCTGGGAGTGTTTGATGGGGACAGTGTAGAGGGAGCTTCACTCTGTATCTCGGGCTGTATATGTATTGAATGATCACCTGACCAATGATGCTAATCCTTAGGCTCTAAAATAGTGACCACATCCTTCCCCCAGCTACAATATCCACCATATCTCGGTGAGAACTCTGAAAAAAAGGGGAAAAGAAATGGTTTGGATTTATAAAGCACCTTTCAAAACCTCAGGACATCCTCAATGCACTTTCCAGCTATTGCTGTTTTTTTGGAGTGTAATGGTCATTGTAATGTAGGAATCACAGCAGTCAATTCACATGCAGCACGCTTGCACAAACAGCAATATAATAATGACCAGGTGGTCTGTTTGTTGAGCGATGTTGACTGAGATAAATATTGGAGAAAGCCCCCTGTTCTTCTTTGAAATAGTGGCCCTAAGATCTTTTACCTGAGAGCACAGACGGGTCCTGGGTTTAAAGTTTCACCAGAAGGACTTTACCCCTGAACTTCTCCCTCAGGGAGCAAGCTACTGAGCCACAGCCCATACCTGAAGCATTGAGGATCTGAGTAACACAGGTTTCCCCTGTGGGTGGGGGTGGCAGAGGGTGGGGGTGGCGGAGGGTGGATGTTGGGGGGGGGTGATGTTTAGTTACCTGCAGCATGGGGCTGGAGTCAAAGCTGTAGGCGCTGGGTCGCCCCTCCAACGTGGAAAAGGCCACATTCCCTCCAGTCAGCGGGGAGATGTCACTGAACTCGTCGGTACAGAACGCCACTCGTTCCTCGGCCCCCGACCGCAGGAAGCTCCCGGCCGAATAGCCATATGTCTGGCTGCACGAGGCGCTGTAATACTGGTAGGGAGTCCAGGGGGCGCCCTCCCGTGTCCTCTTATAGATGGCAAAACTCTCCGGCCTGCTGGTGTGAAACTTCAGTCGGATGTAGGTGATCTCGAATGACTTTCCTAAAGCAAAGGAAATCAAGAGATAATCCAATATTTCACACAAAGACATTGGCAAACGGTCGGCAATCCCAATGAGCGTCCCCATTTATTGGGCGTTAAAACCTCCATTACAAAGTGCACTGTCCACTTTTTTAAAAAATATTTTTTTATTCTCCTCCTTTTTCACATTTTCTCCCAAATTTACACCCACCAACAATAAACAATAATCAGCAACAAATATGTCAATCCCAATAACAACGATCCCAACCACCCCCAACCCCCAAACATCAGCCCACATGTTTACATAAACAAATGTCAAAAAGGAATCTGGGATTACCCATAGTCACCATTAATACACACAGCCCCCCTCCCCGCAACCCTCCCACCCACAACTAATGTTCGATGTTATCCAGTTCTTGAAAGTGCATAATAAATAGTGCCCATGAATTGTAGAACCCCCCCGAGCTTCCCCTCAGTTCGAACTTAAACCTTCTCAAGAGTCAAGTATTCCAACAGGTCCCCCCCGCCACGCCAGGGCACAGGGTGGAGAGGCCGCTCTCCATCCCAGCAGGATCCGCCTCCGGGAGATCAACAAGGCGAAGGCTATGATATCTGCCTCCGCACCCGTTTCCAACCCTGGCTGGTCCGACACCCCGAATATGGCCTCCCGGTGATCCGGGTCCAGCTTCACATGCACCACCTTGGAAATTACCCTAAACACCTCCTTCCAGTACTCCCCAAGCTTTGGACAGGACCAAAACATATGGACGTGATTAGCGCCCCCCCCCCCCCCCCCCCCCCACACCCCCCGGCAATGCTCACACACATCTTCCACTCCTTCAAAGAATCGGCTCATCCTCGCCCACGTGAGGTGTGCCCTGTACACCACCTTCAGCTGTATCAGCCCCAACCTCGCACATGAGGTGGAGGCATTCACTCTCCTTATCCTCGTCCAAAATAGCTCTGTACACTGCTGACACTACCCCCTTCTCCAGTCCCCTTGTCGTCAGCACCTCCTCCAGCAATGTGGAGACCGGCTCCACCAGGAAGCCCTGTATCTCCTTCCTGGCAAAATCTCAAACCTGCCTGTATCTAAACGTTTCTCCCTGCTCCAGTCCATACTTCGCTTCCAGCTCCCTCAATCCTGCAAACAGACCCCTAAGAAACAAATCTTTTAGAGTCTTAATCCCCTTCTCCTCCCATTTCCGAAAACTTCCATCCCACCTCCCTGGCTCAAATCTGTGGTTCTCCCGAATCGGCATTTCCCTCGACCCTGCCCCCAACCCGAAGTGTTGGTGAAACTGCCTCCAGATTTTCAATGAAGCTATTATTACCGGACTCCCGGAGTATTTCCCCGGAGCTATCGGGAGCGGGGCCTTCAGCACAAACTCTCCTCCATTCTGACCCACTGGGAATCAACCCCTCTGACCCAGCTCCGCACCTTTTCCACAAGCTCTCCTCCATACTGACCCACTGGGAATCACTGGATCACCTTTCTGCATTAGCGCCTGGAGAGAAAGTCAAAAGTATTTCCAATACTGAGGGCAGCATTGTGGCACAATGGTTAGCCCAGCTATCTCGCGGCGCTGAGGTCCCAGGTTCGATCCCGGCTCTGGGTCACTGTCCGTGTGGAGTTTGCACATTTTCCCCGTGTCTGCGTGGGTCTCGCCCCCACAACCCAAAAGATGTGCAAAGTAGGTGGATTGGCCGCGCTAAATTGCCCCTTAATTGGAAAAAATTAATTAGGTACTCTAAATTTGAAAAAAAGTGTATTTCCAATTCTAAATATTTTATGTTCAAAATCTCATATTCAGGAACCTCCCTATCTCTTTAATTAACTAATCAATACTCACCACCAGCTCACCTTATTACCATAAAACTACTGCGTATTTAACATCCTTCAACATGACATATTAGACACTCACGAGGAACTCCTGGTGATCCTGCTCCTGGGCTGGGCAAAACGCGCCATTAACAGGTCCAGACAGCGGGCGACCGAGGGGAGTGTCCGGCCAGACTGTCTGCCCCTCTTCCGCGGCCTCATTCTTGGCCGGCTATCCCTGGAGAGGGAGCATGAGGAGCCCACGGGCACCATCGAGGCCTTCCGTGCCCAGTGGCAATGCCAGTGGATTGCTTTCCCCACCCCTCTTTTCACATTGTGATTTGATGTTGCTAAGTTTCCGTTGTTCTTTGTTATTTTTGGGCAGTGCCCCTACCAGTCGCAGCCTCTGCTAATTTACCCCTGAGTTTGTTTCCTTGATTATATCGATTTAATTCGACCCAAAAAAAAAATCACATGATAGTCAATTAAGTACTTTTAAATAGTCACTGCTGTGTTGTAAGAAATACGACGGTGAGTTGATATGGGGAACGCTTCCTAAAACAGCAATGTGATGAAGACCAGATGATCAGGTGTTTTGTTTTGGTGGTTAAGGGGTAAATACTGGGGTAAACTCCCCCTGCTCTTCATCCAAAGCGTGCTGTGGTATCTTTTTTAACTGAAAAGGCAGTTTAAGGTTTCAGGTGTAAGACAGCACCTGTGACAGAACAGTACTGCGCTCAGGTTTGAAGCCACAACTTCTGACTCAGAGGTTAAGAGCACGGCCTACTCAGCCACTGAGCATCTCCATCACAGCGCCAACACCATTGCGAATTCAGCCCTGAAGCTTAAAGAACACAGTCATCATTATACGCGGCTCCTTCATCAATAATCCTTTCACTGTCAATTACACAGAGAAATGTCTGATTGGGTATAAGTGTGGTCAGATCAATGATAATGACCGAGCTCAGCAATAATCCTCCAAAGCGGCCGAGATCGTCAGGCAGGACTTCCTCAAAGTGTTGCTGTCTAGACAAGGGGTCACGAATAGACAGCCATGGATACACTGTTAAAGGCGTGGGTGCATAATTTGGCCTTGTTTTACGTTCAAATCTCAAAACAGGCCATTTCTGATTGAGGTTTGAACAGTGACCTTTCCTCATTGTGGTTCTGGCAGTCAGCTGGAGGAAACCTCCTACACAGTTTGTCTGCTTAGATGTCACTGGCGCCTGAAGTGAGCGTGAGGAATGTGGAGATCTTCATTGTCTTTCAGTCCATTCTGCAAGTGGAATCAATGAGTTATCGCCGAGGGGAGTTGGCTGGTTTTATCTGTGCTCTCCTCGAGTCCCTGATATTTTGCGCATTTATTACATTCATCCAAAAATATTAGCCCAGCGCAGGAAAGTGAATCAACCGGAGGTGGGTTTAATTTGGAATGAACAGTCACACAAGATTGCTCTCTTCCGCCTCCTAGCGGTCAGTATCAGAGCAACAACCTCAGGTCCACGAGAGCACAAGACCCAATGGATGAAAAATAGATTAAGTTGCATTTCAATAGCTTGTAATCCCGTGAGTTTAGATGAAGAGTGATCTGAAGGCGATGATTGTTGACAGAGAAGTGATAACCATCCTGGCTCCCTAGCATTGCATTATGATGCGCTGGGGAAGTGCTCGAGGGAGTTCCAACATAAGGGTTTATCTGGCGATTATCCAGAGGTGCTAACTTCCCCTGGCCAACTGCACTGGGCTGGGAACCATCTGACAGAAATCACTTACCCAGATGAGTCTGACAGTTTTACCCTCATAGTTGCACTGTAGCTTCACAGCGCCAGGGTCCCAGGTTCGAATCCCGGCTTGGGTCACTGTCTGTGCGGAGTCTGCACGTTTTCCCCGTGTCTACAGTGATAACAGCAGTTATCATGGGGGATTTTAATCTACATGTCGATTGGTTTAACCAGGTCGGTCAAGGCAACCTTGAGGAGAAGTTTATAGAATGTATCCGCGATAGTTTCCTAGAACAGTATGTAATGGAACCTACGAGGGAACAAGCGGTCCTAGATCTTGTCCTGTGTAATGAGACAGGATTGATTCATGATCTCAGTTAGGGATCCTCTCGGAAGGAGCGATCACAATATGGTGGAATTTAAAATACAGATGGAGGGTGAGAAGGTAAAATCAAATACTAGTGTTTTGTGTTTAAATAAAGGAGATTACAAGGGGATGAGAGATGAACTAGCTAAGGTAGACTGGGAGCAAAGACTTTATGGTGTAACAGTTGAGGAACAGTGGAGAACCTTCCAAGCAATTTTTCAGTGCTCAGCAAAGGTTTATACCAACAAAAAGGATGGTAGAAAGAGGGAAAATCGATCATGGATATCTAAGGAAATAAGGGAGAGTATCAAATTGAAGGAAAAAGCATACAAAGTGGCAAAGATTGGTGGGAGACTAGAGGACTGGGAAATCTTTAGGGGGCAACAGAAAGCTACTAAAAAAGCTATAAAGAAGAGTAAGCTAGAGTATGAGAGTAAACTTGCTCAGAATATAAAAACAGACAGTAAAAGTTTTTACAAATATATAAAACAAAAAACAGTGGCTCAGGTAAATATTGGTCCTTTAGAGGATGAGAAGGGACTTTTAATAATGGGAGATGAGGAAATGGCTGAGGAACTGAACAGGTTTTTTGGGTCGGTCTTCACAGTGGAAGACACAAATAACATGCCAGTGACTGATAGAAATGAGGCTATGACAGGTGAGGACCTTGAGAGGATTGTTATCACTAAGGAGGTAGCGATGGGCAAGCTAATGGGGCTAAAGGTAGACAAGTCTCCTGGCCCTGATGGAATGCACCCCAGAGTGCTAAAAGAGATGGCTAGGGAAATTGCAGATGCACTAGTGATAATTTACCGAAATTCACTAGACTCTGGAGTGGTCCCAGTGGATTGGAAATTAGCAAACGTGACACCACTGTTTAAAAAAGGAGGTAGGCAGAGAGCGGGAAATTATAGGCCAGTGAGCTTAACTTCAGTAGTAGGGAAGATGCTGGAATCTATCATCAAGGAAGAAATAACGAGGCATCTGGATAGAAACTGTCCCATTGGGCAGACGCAGCATGGGTTCATAAAGGGCAGGTCGTGCCTAACTAATTTAGTGGAATTGTTTGAGGACATTACCAGTGCAGTAGATAACGGGGAGCCAATGGATGTGGTATATCTGGATTTCCAGAAAACCTTTGACAAGGTGCCACACAAAAGGTTGCTGCATAAGATAAAGATGCATGGCATTAAGAGTAAAGTAGTAGTAGGATTGGTTAATTAATAGAAAGCAAAGAGTGGGGATTAATGGGTGTTTCTCTGGTTGGCAATCAGTAGCTAGTGGTGTCCCTCAGGGATCCATGTTGGGCCCACAATCGTTCACAATTTACATAGATGATTTGGAGTTGGGGACCAAGTGCAATGTGCCCAAGTTTGCAGACGACACTAAGATGAGTGGTAAAGCGAAAAGTGCAGAGGATACTGGAAGTCTGCAGAGGGATTTGGATAGGTTAAGTGAATGGGCTAAGGTCTGGTAGATGGAATACAATGTTGACAAATGTGAGGTTATCCATTTTGGTAGGAATAACAGCAAACGGGATTATTATTTAAACAATAAAATATTAAAGCATGCCGCTGTGCAGAGAGACCTGGGTGTGCTAGTGCATGAGTCACAGAAAGTTGGTTTACAGGTGCAACAGGTGATTAAGAAGGTAAATGGAATTTTGTCCTTCATTGCTAGAGGGATGGAGTTTAAGATTAGGGAGGTTATGCTGCAATTGTATAAGGTGTTAGTGAGGCCACACCTGGAGTATTGTGTGCAGTTTTGGTCTCCTTACTTGAGAAAGGACGTACTGACATGGAGGGTGTGGAGAGGAGATTCACGAGGTTAATCCCAGAGCTGAAGGGGTTGGATTACGAGGAGAGGTTGAGTAGACTGGAACTGTACTCGTTGGAATTTAGCAGGATGAGGGGGGATCTTATAGAAACATATAAAATTATGAAGGGAATAGATAGGATAGATGCGGGCAGGTTGTTTCCACTGGCGGGTGAAAGCAGAACTAGGGGACATAGCCTCAAAATAAGGGGAAGTAGATTTAGGACTGAGTTTAGGAGGAACGTCTTCACCCAAAGGGTTGTGAATCTATGGAATTCCTTGCCCAGTGAAGCAGTTGAGGCTCCTTCATTAAATGTTTTCAAGGTAAAGATAGATAGTGTTTTGAAGAATAAAGGGATTAAGGGTTATGGTGTTCGGGCCGGAAAGTGGAGCTGAGTCCACAAAAGATCAGCCATGATCTCATTGAATGGCGGAGCAGGCTCGAGGGGCCAGATGGCCTACTCCTGCTCCTAGTTCTTATGTCTGCATTGGTTTCCTCCGGGTGCTCCGGTTTCCTCCCACAGTCCAAAGATGTGCAGGTTCGGTGGATTGACCGTGCTAAATTGCCCTTAGTGACCAAAAAGATTAGGTGGGGTTACTGTGTTATGGGGATGGGTGGAGGTGTGGGCTCAGGTAGGGTGCTATTGCCAAGGGTAGGTGCAGACTCGATGGGCCGAATGGCCACCTTCTGCACTGTTGATTCTATGAAAGAGTTAGAAAGGAATAAAAAATCACTTTGAACTTTAAACCCCCGGGCCGAGACCCGCATGGGATCCCCCCCACACCCCCAGGAGACCACCCTACACACCTCCATCACCCCCCCCCCCCCCCCCCCCCCACACACACACCCCACCACACCAGACCACACCTCAGCCCAGCTTTGCCTGGCCTGACACCCACCCCCTCCGGCCTGGTGCGGTTGACCTGACAGCAGACCCCGCCCCCTCACTCTGCCCACCTTGACACTGAACCGTCCCCGTCCCCCCCCCAACCCATATCCAACTCCAACACCCCCATCCCAGTCCAATTTGACGGTGGACCAATCCCCCAGGTCCAACTCCTGGCCCACCAGGTCTGATGTCCGAACCCCACCCCCACTCACCTTTCAAACTTACCGTCTCCAATTCCATACCCTCCTTAAACAACTGCTTTACGGCAGTTGGTGCTGTAAAAAGGGGGCGTGTCTTTCCTCACTGCCCTCCATTTTCAGCACCTCTTCACATAAACAGTAGTGGGAACCACAATGCTGCTGAACCTGAGGATGAATTGATCATTTGGACGGATGTTTGTTCGGTAAGAGTGATTCTGGACCCGGGGAAGTAGCTGGAGTTAAGATTCGGAGCAGTCCCGGTCTCGTTGAATGATGGCGTAAACTCAAACAGCTGACTGGCCTCCTCCTCTTCCTACTGTCACTGAACTGTCAGAAATATTATAGATTTTAAGGATAACTCTCCTAAAATTTTGCTTTCAACCCCTTCAATTGAGCCTAAAAGTCCTTTTCAAAGTGGGGCTATGGAGAGACATTCTAGGACCTTTCTGTTTTTGTGTCTGACTCTGTTGTCTCCAGAACTGATCATAGAATCATTAAGGTGGAAGACCCGACCAGGGATGTCCACTGAATCTTCTCAATGTGTGAACATTCCTGAGCTTCTCAATGAACAGGAGTCAGGGAGAGATGTCCAAGGACCTCACAATAATTAACGACTTTGACTGGTGGAACAATGGCTCATTTTGCTTTGGTTGTGATAGAGACAGGATGCAAAATGCTGGAAGAACTTTGAGAGGCATCATCATTAGAGAGGGTTCTGGGCCAAGGGAGAATAAAGTACAAAGGGCGGGATGCTCCAATCCCGCGGCAGAGCGACCACGTCGTCATAAACTCCATCGCGTTTTCCGACGGAGTGAACGGGTCAACCCGCCAACTAATTCTGGCCCGGAAAAGGGGCCGGTACGACACTGGAGCGGTTCACGCCACTCCAGCCGCTGATCCCGGCGCAAACTGGGCCTCGCGGGATCCGCACATGCGCAGTGCCTTCCTTCAATGCGCCGGCCCTGACGCAACATGGCGCAGGACTGCAAGAGCCGGCGCGGAAGAAAGGAGGCCCCCAGCCAGAGAGGCCGGCCCGCCGATCGGTGGGCTCCGATCGCGGGCCAGGCCACGTCCGAGGCCCCCCCCCGACCCTTCCACGCTGAGTTCCCGCTGGCTGAGAGCCGGTGTGGAAGGCGCCGGCGAGACTCGACATTTTCACGATGGCTGCTCGGCCCATCCCGGCCGAGAATCGACGGGCAGCCTAGTAGAGCGGCCCCCGGCCAGCGCTGCTCCAACAACGCCGGCGCCAATGGCGTTGGGGAGGCGTGGCGCGATTCGAGCCGGTCATGGGGATTCTCTGGCCTGGCCCCGGGCTGAGAGAATCCCACCTAAAGTATCCAGACATTAACTGGTGTTCCGCTGGGGAGAATCTGAGCCATCTTCAAATGTCAGAACTGCGGAACTAGCAAAGAACAAGAAATTTTCCCTCTCTCCCAAAACCTACTTCTTTTTTTTTAAATTTAGAGTGCCCAATTTTTCCAACTAATGGGCAATTTAGCGTGGCCAATCCACCTACCCTGCACATCTTTGGGTTGTGGGGGGTGAAACCCACGCAGACACGGGGAGAATGTGCAAACTCCACACGGGCAGTGACCCAGAGCTGGGATCGAACCTGGGACCTCGGCGCCGTGAGGCAACAGGGCTAACCCACTGCGCCACCTTGCTGCCCCCCCCCCCCAAAACCTACTTGATCTGATGTGACCACCTGAAAAGCTAAGCACTGGCTAATTGACTACAGAAGTCATCACAGCTGCTGAACACAACCTTCATCTCATCCCATCACCCCAGGCAGCCAACACTTTGTGAGCTACTGACCAGCAATGACATCTTTAAGGACTTATCTGGATTTTATCTTTCTAAGCATCCTTTAGCCTTATTTCCATTTAATCTTTGTCTGTACTTAAGATACTGTCATGAATTTATTTCTCTTACTTAAGTAACTTAATGAAGTGGATTTTTAATAAACAAACCTTCATCTTGATCAAAGCTAAATCTTTACTGCTGGCTATTTTTAAATTGGATCACTCGCAAATCAAAAAAGTGGCTTCAAGGGGGTCACGTCACGTGAGCGCGGGACCGGCTGCGTTTTCGGGAGTTCTGGTGCTACCCATCTTTTAAACCGTTTTTTAAATCCTGAGGCACATTCCGCAATTTGGCTTTGGTTTATGTACTTTGTGCTTGTGATTTCTGAATTTCTTTCCAAATTTAAAAAAATTTAATTGAGACGACCCAATTATTTTTTTCCCCAATTAAGGGGCAATTTAGCGTGGCCAATCCACCCACCGTGGGGGCGAAATCCGCACAGACATGGGGAGAATGTGCAAACCCCACATTGGACAGTGACCCGGGACCGGGATCGAGCGCCGTGAGGCAGCAGTGCTAACCACTCCCTCCATTGACAACTTAATGAGGTTGATTAACACCTTTGACTCCTTCACTGGGTTTAAACTGAATGTAGGCAAGAGTAAATTGGGGACGTTACCTTTTTCGCCTTTCTAAAACCGCGCTCTCTTTTCAGGTACTATGCCCTAAGATGGCATTGCCCTGTATTGGGGCATGATTATGCTTGGTGACGTACCGTGTGGTTTATCACTGCCTTCTGCAGCTGACTGACCAGGAATCTCGCCCACCCTCACTGCCTGCCACAGCTCTATCTTTAGCATTTACAGGTTGAAAACCAACTTGTTTTCACACCATGAACGCAACTCCCTTGCCCAGAGAGTGGGTGAGATAACTTGGAGAGCTGTCATTAAGGGAAGCTCACACATACACGCTGGGGAACAAGATGGATACAGTGATGGGGTCAGTGGAATATGGTCAGAGGTGGCTCATGGGAAGCATAGAAATTGGCCTTGATCTGTTCCTGTGGGATCAATCAGATTTACCACCATGTGGAGAGCTGGTTCGGGGGGGGGGGGGGGGGGGAAGCAGATTTACATTCTACTGCGCAAGGAGACAGAGCGACCACTCTCTGATCTCCTATTGCTCGTGTGAATGACCCTCCCATCTTTTCTGGACCGTTCTACCAGGACCATGCCAGGGTGGCATGGTAGCACAGTGGTTAGCACTGTGGCTTCTCAGCTCCAGGGTCCCAATTTGATTCCCAGCTTTGGTCACTGTCTGTGTGGAGTCTGCACGTTCTCCCCCGTGTCTGCGTGGGTTTCCTCCGGGTGCTCCGGTTTCCTCCCACAAGTCCTGAAAGACGTGCTGTTAGGTGGATTGGACATTCTGAATTCTCCCTCCGTGTACCCGAACAGGCGCCGGAGTGTGGCGGCTAGGGGATTTTAACTATATGAAAAAATGAAATGAAAATCGCTTATTGTCACGAGTAGGCTTCAGATGAAGTTACTGTGAAAAGCCCCTAGTCGCCACATTCCGGTGCCTGTTCGGGGAGGGTGTTATGGGAATCGAACCGTGCTGCTGGCCTGCCTTGGTCTGCCTTCAAAGCCAGAGATTAGCCCAGTGTTAATGTAAGCCTACTTGTGATAATAATAAAGATTTATTATTTATTTATTAATGTCAAAACAGCAGCAGATCCGGATCCCCCCCCCGCCTCACTTTTAGGGATGTCAAAAATGCTGTGACCTTTCTCAAATGGAAGCAGGAGGAGATGACAGCCCAGGGTTGAAGTTAAAACCAGTAAAAGGCTGTTGAGCCTTCACCCTTCCTCTCTCACCCACATACACACACTCTCTCTCTCACACGCACACCCTCTCTCTCTCTCACACACTCTCTCTCTCACACCCTCTCTCTCTCTCTCTCACACACACTCTCTCTCTCACACCCTCTCTCTCTCTCTCACACACACCCTCTCTCTCTCACACACACACCCTCTCTCTCTCTCTCTCTCACACACCCTCTCACACGTTCTCTCTCTCACACGCTCTCTCTCTCACACACTCTCTCTCACACACACTCTCTCTCTCACACACATTCTCTCTCACACACACTCTCTCTCTCACACACACACCCTCTCCCTATCTCTCACACACACTCTCTCTCACACACACGCTCTCTCTCACACGTGCTCTCTCTCTCACACACGCTCTCTCTCACACACGCTCTCTCTCTCACACACACTCTCTTTCTCTCACACACTCTCTCTCTCACACACACTCTCTCTCTCACACACACTCTCTCTCTCACACACACTCTCTCTCACACACACTCTCTCTCACACACACTCTCTCTCACACACACTCTCTCTCACACACACTCTCTCTCTCTCACACACTCTCTCTCACACACACTCTCTCTCTCACACACACTCTCTCTCTCACACTCTGTCACACACACTCTCTCTCTCACACTCTCTCTCACACACACACTCTCTCTCTCTCACACACACACTCTCTCTATCTCTCGCACACACACTCTCTCTCTCGCACACACGCTCTCTCTCACAACCTCTCTCTATCTCTGACACACATGTTCTCTCTCTCGCACACACGCTCTCTCTCGCACACACGCTCTCTCTCTCGCACACACGCTCTCTCTCGCACACAAGCTCTCTCTCTCGCACACATGCTCTCTCTCACACACGCTCTCTCTTGCACACACGCTCTCTCTCACACACACGCTCTCTCTCACGCACACGCTCTCTCACTCACGCACACGCTCTCTCTCTCACGCACACGCTCTCTCTCTCACGCACACGCTCTCTCTCTCGCACACACGATCTCTCTCACACACACGCTCTCTCCCTCTCACACACATGCGCTCTCTCTCTCGCACACACGCTCTCTGATCTCCTATTGCTCGTGTCAATGACCCTCCCATCTTTTCTGGACCGTTCTACCAGGACCATGCCAGGGTGGCATGGTAGCACAGTGGTTAGCCTGTGGCTTCTCAGCTCCAGGGTCCCAATTTGATTCCCAGCTTTGGTCACTGTCTGTGTGGAGTCTGCACGTTCTCCCCCGTGTCTGCGTGGGTTTCCTCCGGGTGCTCCGGTTTCCTCCCACAAGTCCCGAAAGACGTGCTGTTAGGTGAATTGGACATTCTGAATTCTCCCTCCGCGTACCCGAACAGGCGCCGGAATGTGGCGACTAGGGGATTTTAACTATATGAAAAAATGAAATGAAAATCGCTTATTGTCACGAGTAGGCTTCAGATGAAGTTACTGTGAAAAGCCCCTAGTCGCCACATTCCGGTGCCTGTTCGGGGAGGGTGTTATGGGAATCGAACCGTGCTGCTGGCCTGCCTTGGTCTGCCTTCAAAGCCAGAGATTAGCCCAGTGTTAATGTAAGCCTACTTGTCATAATAATAAAGATTTATTATTTATTTATTAATGTCAAAACAGCAGCAGATCCGGATCCCCCCCCCGCCTCACTTTTAGGGATGTCAAAAATGCTGTGACCTTTCTCAAATGGAAGCAGGAGGAGATGACAGCCCAGGGTTGAAGTTAAAACCAGTAAAAGGCTGTTGAGCCTTCACCCTTCCTCTCTCACCCACATACACACACTCTCTCTCTCACACGCACACCCTCTCTCTCTCTCACACACTCTCTCTCTCACACCCTCTCTCTCTCTCTCTCACACACACTCTCTCTCTCACACCCTCTCTCTATCTCTCACACACACGCTCTCTCTCTCACACACACACCCTCTCTCTCTCTCTCTCACACACACTCTCTCTCTCACACCCTCTCTCTATCTCTCACACACACGCTCTCTCTCTCACACACACACCCTCTCTCTCTCTCTCTCTCACACACCCTCTCACACGTTCTCTCTCTCACACGCTCTCTCTCTCACACACTCTCTCTCACACACACTCTCTCTCTCTCACACACTCTCTCTCACACACACCCTCTCTCTATCTCTCGCACACACTCTCTCTCACACACGCTCTCTCTCTCACACACACATCCTCTCTCTATCTCTCACACACACGCTCTCTCTCTCACACACTCTCTCTCTCACACGTTCTCTCTCTCACACGCTCTCTCTCTCACACACTCTCTCTCTCACACACACTCTCTCTCTCACACACTCTCTCTCTCACACGCTCTCTCTCTCACACGCTCTCTCACACACACTCTCTCTCTCACACACACATCCTCTCTCTATCTCTCACACACACGCTCTCTCTCTCACACACCCTCTCACACGTTCTCTCTCTCACACGCTCTCTCTCTCACACACTCTCTCTCACACACACTCTCTCTCTCACACACACTCTCTCTCACACACACTCTCTCTCACACACACTCTCTCTCACACACACTCTCTCTCACACGCTCTCTCTCTCACACACGCTCTCTCACACACACTCTCTCTCACACACACTCTCTCTCTCACACACTCTCTCTCTCACACACTCTCTCTCAACACACCCTCTCTCTATCTCTCGCACACACTCTCTCTCACACACGCTCTCTCTCTCGCACACACACTCTCTCTCTCGCACACATGCTCTCTCTCACACACACATCCTCTCTCTATCTCTCACACACACGCTCTCTCTCTCACACACTCTCTCTCTCACACGCTCTCTCTCTCACACGCTCTCTCTCTCACACGCTCTCTCTCTCTCACACCCTCTCACACTCTCTCTCACACACACACCCTCTCCCTATCTCTCACACACACTCTCTCACACACGCTCTCTCTCTCACACGCGCTCTCTCTCTCACACGCGCTCTCTCTCTCACACACGCTCTCTCTCACACACGCTCTCTCTCACACACACTCTCTTTCTCTCACACACTCTCTCTCACACACTCTCTCTCTCACACACACTCTCTCTCTCACACACTCTCTCTCACACACGCTCTCTCTCTCACACACGCTCTCTCTCTCACACACACTCTCTCTCACACACACTCTCTCTCACACACACTCTCTCTCACACACACTCTCTCTCTCACACACTCTCTCTCTCACACACACTCTCTCTCTCACACACACTCTCTCTCTCACACTCTCTCACACACACTCTCTCTCTCACACTCTCTCTCACACACACACTTCTCTCTCTCTCACACACACACTCTCTCTATCTCTCGCACACACACTCTCTCTCTCGCACACACGCTCTCTCTCACAACCTCTCTCTATCTCTGACACACACGTTCTCTCTCTCGCACACACGCTCTCTCTCGCACACACGCTCTCTCTCTCGCACACACGCTCTCTCTCGCACCCACACTCTCTCTCGCACACATGCTCTCTCTCACACATGCTCTCTCTTGCACACACGCTCTCTCTCACACACACGCTCTCTCTCACACACACGCTCTCTCTCACACACACACGCTCTCTCTCACGCACACGCTCTCTCACTCACGCACACGCTCTCTCTCTCACGCACACGCTCTCTCTCTCACGCACACGCTCTCTCTCTCGCACACACGCTCTCTCTCACACACACGCTCTCTCCCTCTCACACACATGCGCTCTCTCTCTCGCACACACGCTCTCTCTCTCTCGCACACACGCTCTCTCTCGCACACACGTGCTCTCTCTCTCGCACACACGCTCTCTCTCGCACACATGCTCTCTATCTCTCACACACACGCTCTCTCTCTCGCACACACGCTCTCTCTCGCACACACGCTCTCTCTCGCACACACACTCTCTCTCTCGCACACACGCTCTCTCTCTCGCACACACGCTCTCTCTCTCTCACACACTCTCTCTCACACACGCTCTCTCTCTCACACACGCTCTCTCTCTCACACACACTCTCTCTCACACACACTCTCTCTCACACACACTCTCTCTCTCACACACTCTCTCTCTCACACACACTCTCTCTCTCACACACACTCTCTCTCTCACACTCTCTCACACACACTCTCTCTCTCACACTCTCTCTCACACACACACTTTCTCTCTCTCTCACACACACACTCTCTCTATCTCTCGCACACACACTCTCTCTCTCGCACACACGCTCTCTCTCACAACCTCTCTCTATCTCTGACACACACGTTCTCTCTCTCGCACACACGCTCTCTCTCGCACACACGCTCTCTCTCTCGCACACACGCTCTCTCTCGCACACACGCTCTCTCTCGCACACATGCTCTCTCTCACACATGCTCTCTCTTGCACACACGCTCTCTCTCACACACACGCTCTCTCTCACACACACGCTCTCTCTCACACACACACGCTCTCTCTCACGCACACGCTCTCTCACTCACGCACACGCTCTCTCTCTCACGCACACGCTCTCTCTCTCACGCACACGCTCTCTCTCTCGCACACACGCTCTCTCTCACACACACGCTCTCTCCCTCTCACACACATGCGCTCTCTCTCTCGCACACACGCTCTCTCTCTCTCGCACACACGCTCTCTCTCGCACACACGTGCTCTCTCTCTCGCACACACGCTCTCTCTCGCACACACGCTCTCTATCTCTCACACACACGCTCTCTCTCTCGCACACACGCTCTCTCTCGCACACACGCTCTCTCTCGCACACACACTCTCTCTCTCGCACACACGCTCTCTCTCTCGCACACACGCTCTCTCTCTCACACACACACGCTCTCTCTCGCACACACGCTCTCTCGCACACACGCTCTCTCACACACATGCTCTCTCTCACACAAGCTCTCTCGCACACGCTCTCTCTCTCTATCTCTCTCGCACACACGCTCTCTCTCGCACACACGCTCTCTCTCTCACACACATGTTCTCTCTCTCGCACACACGCTCTCTCTCTCACACACACGTTCTCTCCTCGCACAAACGCTCTCTCACACACACACGCCTCTCTCTCACGCACCCGCTCTCTCATCACGCAACGCTCCTCTCCTCTCGCACACACGCTCTCTTCACACACACGCTCTCTCCCTCTCACACACATGCGCTCTCTCTCTCGCACACGCTCTCTCTCTCGCACACGCTCTCTCTCTCGCACACACGCTCTCTCTCACACACGCGCTCTCTCTCTCGCACACACGCTCTCTATCTCTCACACACACGCTCTCTCTCTCGCACACACGCTCTCTCTCTCGCACACACGCTCTCTCTCTCGCACACACACTCTCTCTCTCGCACACACGCTCTCTCTCTCGCACACACGCTCTCTCTCGCGCACACGCTCTCTCTCGCGCACACGCTCTCTCTCGCACACACGCTCTCTCTCACACACATGCTCTCTCTCACACACGCTCTCTCGCACACGCTCTCTCCCTCTATCTCTCTCGCACACACGCTCTCTCGCGCACACACGCTCTCTCTCTCTCTTGCACACACGCTCTCTCTCTCGCACACACGCTCTCTCTCTCTCGCACACACGCTCTCTCTCTCGCACACACGCTCTCTTTCTCGCACACGTGCTCTCTCTCTCTCGCACACACACTCTCTCTCTCTCTCGCACACGCTCTCTCTCTCTCGCACACACGCTCTCTCTCTCTCTCTCTCGCACACACGCTCTCTCTCTCTCTCTCTCGCACACACACTCTCTCTCTCTCTCGCACACACGCTCTCTCTCTCGCACACACGCTCTCTTTCTCGCACACATGCTCTCTCTCTCTCGCCCACACACTCTCTCTCTCTCTCGCACACGCTCTCTCTCTCTCTCTCTCGCACACACACTCTCTCTCTCTCTCGCACACACGCTCTCTCTCTCGCACACACGCTCTCTTTCTCGCACACATGCTCTCTCTCTCTCGCACACACACTCTCTCTCTCTCTCGCACACGCTCTCTCTCTCTCGCACACACGCTCTCTCTCTCTCTCTCTCTCGCACACACGCTCTCTCTCTCTCTCTCTCGCACACACAGTCAATCTCTCCCTCTGTAGGCCCCGTCCGCTCCCTATCGTCCCCATCAGCTCCGGGTAATCCACTTCCACAGGCTAAGCATCAGGCTGGGACCCAGCTGGGTCCTGGGATCCAGCAGCCCTCCGACTGCTGTCTCGCCCGGACGGGAGGGGGGGGGGGGGGGGTTCCTGCCTCCACCTGATGTACATCAGCAGCTGTGTGGTGCTGACCAGATTGTGCTCCAGGAGCCTGCCCACCGAGGTGTGTGTATATCTGCCGTGGCTGAGGGTCTGGGCAGATTGTCCGACTGGCTGGGGGATGTGACCCAGTACCAGGCCGACCTCGATCAGGTTCTGTGGGACATGTCCCGCTCTCAGGTGGGATTGGCTGAGGCTCCGCAGCGCCTGGCCCGGTCACTGAGGGGCATCGCCGAGGGCGTCGACACCATAATGCCAGGGAAACCGCCAGGGTGGCAGAGCCAATGATGCTGGGGCAGCCGGGGCTCGAGCCGTCCCAAGGTGAACCCCCTTGGTGGAGGTTAGGGGGTGGAGGTTAGGGGGTGGAGGTTGGAGGTGGAGGTTGGGAGGTGGAGGCACTATCAGGAGCAGGGTGGGGGGGAGGGAGTGGGGTTGGGGGTGGAGGTTGGGTGGTGGAGGCACTGTCAGGAGCAGGGTGGGGGGGAGGGGGTGGGGTTGGGGGTGGAGGTTGGGAGGTGGAGGTTGGGAGGTGGAGGCACTATCAGGAGCAGGGTGGGGGGGAGGGGGTGGGGTTGGGGGTGGAGGTTGGGAGGTGGAGGTTGGGAGGTGGAGGCACTATCAGGAGCAGGGTGGGGGAGGGGGTGGGATTGGGGGTGGATGTTGGGAGGTGGAGGCACTATCAGGAGCAGGGTGGGGGGGGGAGGGGGTGGAGGTTGGAGGTGGAGGTTGGGAGGTGGAGGCACTATCAGGAGCAGAGTGGGGGGGAGGGAGTGGGGTTGGGGGTGGAGGTTGGGAGGTGGAGGCACTATCAGGAGCAGGGTGGGGGGAGGGGTTGGATTGGGGGTGGAGGTTAGGGGGTGGGGTTGGGGGTGGAGGTTGGGGGTGGGGTTGGGGGTGGAGGTTGGGGGTGGGGTTGGGGGTGGAGGTTGGGGGTGGAGGCTGGGAGGTGGAGGCACTATCAGGAGCAGGGTGGGGGGAGGGGTTGGGTTGGGGGTGGAGGTGGAGGGGGGGAGGTGGCTGCACTGCCAGGAGTGGGGTATTGTACAGCACATTAAACAACTTTTTGCATAACCGTTATGATGCCTCGATCACTTCCTTCCCTAACACGGGCTTAGCCCCGGACCCATTGCTATCTCTCCAGGCATCCCCCCTCCCCCTGGCACCCACCCATCCTCCGGCTGTCCCTGGAGCTGTGTCCCATCTCCTGTTGGCTGCTGTGTGTGTGGTGTTGCCTCCCGCAGTCTCCAAGCTGCAAGGTGTGATTGGGATGCTGGGCAATGATCCCACATGCTGCACGGACCCCGCCTCCCACATGCTGCACAGGCCCCGCCTCCCACATGCTGCACGGGCCCCGCCTCCCACATGCTGCACGGGCCCCGCCTCCCACATGCTGCACGGGCCCCGCCTCCCACATGCTGCACAGGCCCCGCCTCCCACATGCTGCACAGGCCCCGCCTCCCACATGCTGCACGGGCCCCGCCTCCCACATGCTGCACAGGCCCCGCCTCCCACATGCTGCACGGGCCCCGCCTCCCACATGCTGCACGGGCCCCGCCTCCCACATGCTGCACGGACCCCGCCTCCCACATGCTGCACGGGCCCCGCCTCCCACATGCTGCACGGGCCCCGCCTCCCACATGCTGCACAGGCCCCGCCTCCCACATGTTGCACGGGCCCCGCCTCCCACATGCTGCACAGGCCCCGCCTACCACATGCTGCACGGGCCCCGCCTCCCACATGCTGCACAGGCCCCGCCTCCCACATGCTGCACGGGCCCCGCCTCCCACATGCTGCACAGGCCCCGCCTCCCACATGCTGCACAGGCCCCGCCTCCCACATGCTGCACGGACCCCGCCTCCCACATGCTGCACAGGCCCCGCCTCCCACATGCTGCACGGGCCCCGCCTCCCACATGCTGCACAGGCCCCGCCTCCCACATGCTGCACGGGCCCCGCCTCCCACATGCTGCACAGGCCCCGCCTCCCACATGCTGCACGGGCCCCGCCTCCCACATGCTGCACAGGCCCCGCCTACCACATGCTGCACGGGCCCCGCCTCCCACATGCTGCACGGGCCCCGCCTCCCACATGCTGTACGGGCCCCGCCTCCCACATGCTGCACGGGCCCCGCCTCCCACATGCTGCACGGGCCCCGCCTCCCACATGCTGCACGGGCCCCGCCCACCCTCGGGAGTCCGCGGGATGTGCGAAGTGCTCACTCAACCACGATTGCCAATTCCCTATTCGCGATAGCCTTCAGCCGCGCAGCCAGAGGGCTGAGCAGCCTGTGGGGGTTATGGGTGATCGGTGGGGCAGGCGGGCAGGGGCAGGGTTCAGACCCAGGGGTTGGCGTGGCGGTGCATCGAGCAATTGCCCCACAATTTGCCCACCCAGCACCTGCTCCCCCACCCTCCCATGGCAGCCCACCCCATCCGAAGGTCTCCTACCCTCTGCCGAGCACCGGAGTGGCATTCCCAGCATCCCCCGGGGCTCTTTGCCTGTGAGCGAAGATGGCTCCTCACCTCCTCGGCTCCCCACTGAAGACCTTCTGCCAGGTTCACATTTTACAAAAGAAGTAGTGATCGTCGCCAGCGTGGCCACCTGCTGGGCAGGCCACAATGACGGGAGGCCGTTGGAGATGGGGTGGCTCCCATGGGGATAATTGGTTTCTCGCCCTGCTACGGTGAGATCCCGGTTTCGCCGAGGGGAGCGGGCCGGTTGCGTCGCAGGCTGTTTAGCCCCTGGCGCGGTTCTCGTTTTCGGCCTCTCTCGCTATTAACCAGCCTCATTACGCTTGAGCGCGAGGGTAACGAGGTCGGAGAATCACGAGCCCAAGTGGGTTGGGTCCCTGGCTTCAGTTAGATCTCGAAAACTCAGATGCGACCAGCTGTTTCACAGAAAGTTGGTTTACAGGCGCAAGAGGTGATTGAGAAGGCAAATGGAGTTTTGTCCTTCTTTGCTAGAGGGATGGAGTTTAAGACTAGGGAGGTTATGCTGCAATTGTATACGGTGTTAGTGAGCCCACACCTGGAGTATTGTGTTCAGTTTTGGTCTCCTTACCTGAGAAAGGACGTACTGGCACTGGAGGGTGTGCAGAGGAGATTCACTAGGTTAATCCCAGAGCTGAAGGGGTTGGATTATGAGGAGAGGTTGAGTAGACTGGGACTGTACTCGTTGGAATTTAGAAGGATGCGGTGGGGATCTTATAGAAACATATAAAATTATGAAGGGAATAGATAGGATAGATGCGGGCAGGTTGTTTCCACTGGCGGGTGACAGCAGAACTAGGGGGCATAGCCTCAAAATAAGGGAAGTAGATTTAGGACTGAGTTTAGGAGGAACTTCTTCACCCAAAGGGTTGTGAATCTATGGAATTCCTTGCCCAGTGAAGCAGTAGAGGCTCCTTCATTAAATGTTTTTAAGGTAAAGATAGATAGTTTTTTGAAGAATAAAGGAATAAAGGGTTATGGTGTTCGGGCTGGAAAGTGGAGCTGAGTCCACAAAAGATCAGCCATGATCTCATTGAATGGCGGAGCAGGCTCGAGGGGCCAGATGGCCGACTCCTACTCCTAGTTCTTATGGTCTAATATGCAGATTTTGCAGGAAGTGATTGGGCAGGATTCACACGAGGAGTGTCGAGCCAGGTAGTGGGATCACACACTCTCACACACACACTAACACACTCTCACACACACTAACACGCTTTCACACATGCACTAATACACTCTCACTCACACTAACACACACACACACACACTCTCACACACACGCTAACACACTCACACACACACTACACACTCTCTCACACACACTAACAGAATCTCACACACACTAACACACACACACACTCTCGCACACACTTACACACTCACACACACTCACACACACGCTAACACACTCACACACACACTACACACTCTCTCACACGCACTAACAGAATCTCGCACACACTAACACACACACACACTCTCACACACACACTCACACTCTCACACATACAATCACACACACTAACACACTCACACACACTAACACACTCACACACACTAACACACTCATACTCTCACACACACTCACACACTAACACACTCACACACACACTAACACACTCTCATACACACTAACACACTCTCACACACACTAACACACTCATGCTCTCACACACACACTCACACACACACTAACACACTCATACTCTCACACACACTTTCACACACACACTAACATACTCTCAGACACACACTCTCCCTCTTCCGGAACCTACCGATCGCTTCACTTTTCTGGAGCAAGGCAGCCAGTAGACCACACTCTGACGCTCTCTCGCACAACACACACTAACACTCTCTCACATACACACTATCACACACTCTCTCTTGTCACATACACAGTAGCACACTAACACACTCTCTCTCATACACACAACCACACTAACACACACTAACACACACACTCTCTCACACACACACTCTCACACACACACTCTCACACACACTACCCCACACTAACACACTCTTTCTCACACACATAGACTAACGCATGCCCACACACTCTCACACACTAAAACACTCTCTCTCGCACACACTTACACACTCTCACGCACACTCACACACACGCTAACACTCACACAACACACTAACACACTCACACACAGACTAACACACTCTCAGACACTCTCTCACACACACTAACACACTCTCAGACACACACACTAACACTCTCTCACACACTCACATTACCACACTCACACACACTAACACACTCACACACTAACACATACTCTCACACACACTGACACACACTCTCTCACACACACTGACACACTCTCTCACACACACTGACACACACTTTCTCACACACACTGACACTCACACACACTAACACACTCACACACTAACACATACTCTCACACACACTAACACATACTCTCTCACACACTAACACACACTCTCTCACACACTGACACACTCTCTCACACACACTGACACACACACACTAACACACTCACACACACTAACACACTCTCTCACATGCTCACACTACCACACTCACACACACGAACATACTCTCACACACACACTCACACACATACTAACACTCTCTCTCTCACATGTATACAATTCCCTGATTTCCTTTACGACGAGAGTAGTGGAACAATCGAGGCTTTATTGAACAAGATGTTGTGCCTCCTGTAGCTGGAACCAGAATGGCTGCAGCACCGGCCAGCACACACATTTATACCCCGCCTACTGGGTGGAGCCAGCAGGCAGGGATTTACCCATGTACCTCTACTTTACGGGCCTTACCGTAATACATGTAATACTACCAGTGGTGACTACCACATTCACCCCCTGTTAAAAAAAAAGAGCCCGGTGGGGGTGGAAAACATTCCAAGTTCAGTCAGTCGGGGGCCTTGACCCTCCTCTGCGATCGCCTCAGTCTCGGTGGTGATGTGGGCGCCGACTTGGTCACCTGGGACTCCGGGAGCGTGTGGTCCTCGACTTCGTCACCCCTGAGTGGAACCAGTGGGAGGCCGATCCTACTGGGGTGGGCGCAGCGGTGAGGTTCGCTGGAGGGAGGGGGAGTGGCGCAGGGGTGAGGTTTGCTGGGGGGAGGGGGAGTGGCGCAGGGGTGAGGTTCGCTGGAGGGAGGGGGAGTGGCGCAGGGGTTAATGAGGCTACCGGGGAGGCGGGGGGCGGTGTCAGGTCGGGGGCCGGGGGTGGGGATCCAGCGGGTGCCAGGCCCCGGAGGGAGACTGTATCCTGGCGCCCATCGGGGTGCGCCACGTAGGCGTACTGCGGGTTCGCGTTTCGACCAAGGTGTCCGACTTATGGGACCGCACGTGCTTGTGAAGGAGGACGGATCCAGGAACTGTCAGCCATGTTGCGAGCGAGACCCCGGAGGTGGACTTCCTGGGTCTCGTTAGTCGTGGTGCAGAGGAGCGATCGGATGGAGTGGAGCGCGTCGGGGAGGACCTCTTGCCAGCGGGAGACCGGAAGATATTTAGACCGCAGGGCCAGCAGGACAGCCTTCCAGACCGTCCCATTCTCCCGCTCCACCTGCCCGTTTCCCCGGGGGGTGTAGCTGGTCATCCTGCTGGAGGTGATGCCCTTGCTGAGCAGGAACTGACGCAGCCCATCGCTCATTAAGAAGATCCCCGATCACTGTGGATACAGGTGGGAAAACCGAACAGTGTGAAAATGCTGTGGAGGGCTTTAATGACAATGACAGACGTCATATCGGGGCTCGGGATGGCGAAAGGGAACCGGGAGTACTCATCAATCACGTTCAGAAAGTACGTGTGCGGCCGGTGGAAGGGAGGGGCCCTTTGAAGTCCACGCTGAGGCGTTCAAAGGGGCGGGAGGCCTTCACCAGGCGCACGGTCTGGCCGGGAGAAGTGCGGTTTGCACTCCGCACAGACCTGGCAGTCTCTGGTGATGGCCCTGACCTCCTCAATGGAGTAGGGCAGGTTGCGGGCCTTGATGAAATGGAAGAACTGGGTGACCCCCGGGTGGCAGAGGTCATAGTGGAGAGCCCAGAATTGTTGCACGTGTGTGTTGACACATGTACCACGGGATAGGGTGTCAGGAGGCTCGTTGAGCTTCCCCGGGCGATACAAAATATGGTAATTATAGGTGGAGAGCTCGATCCTCCACCTCAAGATCTTGTCGTTTTTGACCTTGCCCCGCTGTGTGTTATTAAACATGAAGGCAACCGACCGTTGGTCAGTGAGGAGAGTGAATCTCCTGCCGGCCAGGTAATGCCTCCAATGCCGCACAGCTTCCACAATGGCTTGGGCCTCCTTTTCGACAGAGGAGTGCTGAATTTCGGAGGCATGGAGGGTGCGTGAGAAGAAGGCCACGGGTCTGCCTGCCTGAGAGTGAGGGTGGCGGCCAGAGCACTTGAGCCCCCCAGGGTTGGCTGGCTGCCGTGCGGCACAGGCTTTCGGTGAGCTGGAGTTGGCAGCTGGTGGGGCCCACGATGCCCACGAGGGTGCCGCGTGGTCGGGGGTGTATGACTGGACATTACGGGAGGCCACTTCTAACGAGTTAGCGAGCTGCCTAGTTCCTGCAAGATCAAGCGTTCCCCCTTCCAGTAGCCGCTGGCGGACGTACGCAGACTTCATGCCCGTAACGTAAGCGTCTCGAATTAAGAGTTCTGTGTGCGGGATTCCCGAAACTGCCTGGCAGTCAGAATTCCTACCCTGGATGCACAGGGCACGCCAGAAATCATCCAGAGACTCCCCGGGGAGTTGCTGTCTGGTGGCCAGAAGGTGCCCTGCGTATCCCTGATTGACTGGTCGAACGTAATGTCCCTTCAGGAGCTCCATCGCTTCGGAGTAAGTGGGCGCATCCCGGATGAGAGGAAAAATGTCAGGACTCACCCGTGAATAAAGGACTTGGAGCTTCTGCGAGTCCGAGGGTTCTGAGCAAATGTTTGGAGGGAGCTTTTGAAGCAGGTTAGCCAGTGGTCAAAGGCAGACGTAGCGTTGGCTGCTTGAGGACTCAGCTGCAGGCGATCAGGTTTGATGCGGAGATCCATCGTTTTAAAAAACTTTGCTCAATAAATTGATGCACTATCAATTACCACAAAGACGAGAGTAGTGGAATAATCGAGGCTTTATTGAGCAAAGATGTTGTGCCTCCTGTAGCTGGAACCAAAATGGCCGCAGCACCGGCCAGCACACACATTTATACACCGTCTACTGGGCGGAGCCAGCAGGCAGGGATTTACCCATGTACCTCTACTATACGGGCCTTACCGTAATACATGTAATACTACAAGCGGTGACTACCACACTCAGTACATCTGAAAATGTTACACATTCTCTATCGCTCCTTTAATGGTGGAGCAATTAAAATTGAGAATGGTAAGAAAGCTGGAATTGGAGGTGGGTCTCGGAGGTTTGTGGGCTGGAGGAGGTTACAGAGATAGAGAGAGACGCGAGGGCCCTGGAGAGATTTGTAAAGAAGCACGAAACTTTAAAAACTGAGACATTCCCTCTTCTCCGGCCCTCGGACCATTCCAGGCTTCTGAATGTACATTCCAAAATAACCTCAGCAGTAGCATTGTCAAAGAGTCAGACTCCGGTAATAATAGGATTCACATCCACCACAAAATGAACAACATCCTAAACCTCCTCCGCTCTTTAATCCGACACAACTTTGAACAGTTGATGCAACCAACAGTTAAAGCGAGACCTCATCTGTCCACGCAGGAGAAGGCAAAGACTCCATGGCCACTATTCCGATGAAGGACGGTGGGGGGGGGTTCTCGCCCAGTGGTCCCGGCCGATATTTATCCCTCAACCGACATCAGACTATTGGTCAATATCACACTGCTGTGGGCAGAACGGTAGCGCAGTGGTTAGCACTGCTGCCTCAGGTTCGATTCTGGGTCACTGTCCGTGTGGAGTTTGCACATTCTCCCCGTGTCTGCGTGGGTTTCGCCCCCACAACACAGGATATGCAGGATGGTGCAGGATAGGTGGATTGGCCACGCTAAATTGCCTTAATTTGAAAACATTAATTGGGTGCTCGAAATTTAAAAAGAATATATCACATCGCTGTGTGTGAGATCTTGCTGTGCTACAATTGGCTGGCCGCATTTCCGACGTTACAGCAGCGACCACAATTCTAAAAGTACATCATTGGCTGTGAAGGACTTCAGGACGTCCAGTGTTTGCGAAACAATGTCAGATAAATTCCAGTTTCCCTTTAAAAATGGTTCCTTCGTGTCGAAGACTGAATAACTCTAAATTCTGGAGTGGGGAGTGAATCCAGGAAGAGACCAGACAGCTGTTCCCTCGTGAATCTCAGAAGGCTTCCAACCCTGGTTATAATCTATTCCTGGAGCTTTGTGTGAGAGCACACGGAATGTTGTTTTCCTGTCTGTAGGATCTCTGCAGGGGATGAAAGATAAATAAGAACACGTGGGGAAGGATTTCGCAAAAACTGCAGAAAAGCCAAAATGAGTGAGTGATGGTGAGAGAGGGAGGGAGAGATGGAACTGGTATGGTTGATGCAACAATGAGAGAGAAAGAGAAACAAAGGTCAGAAAATGGGAAACCACAGAAGGATTTGGAAGGAAAGATTAAATGGAAAGGCAATATTCCTGTTTTGATCTGAGTGGTGTTGCAGAATGTTAACAGATTATATTTAACAAAGAGATCACAGACTCTGACAGTGCAGCACTCCCTCAGTACTGCCCCTCTGACAGTGTGGCACTCCCTCAGTACTGACCCTCTGACAGTGCGGCACTCCCTCAGTACTGACCCTCTGACAGTGCGGCACTCCCTCAGTACTGACCCTCTGGCAGTGCAGCAGTCCCTCAATACTGACCCTCTGACAGTGCAGCGCTCCCTCAGTACTGACCCTCTGGCAGTGCAGCACTCCCTCAGTACTGACCCTCTGACAGTGCGGCACCCCCTCAGTACTGACCCTCTGACAGTGCAGCGCTCCCTCAGTACTGACCCTCTGACAGTGCAGCACTCCCTCAGTACTGACCCTCTGACAGTGCGGCACCCCCTCAGTACTGACCCTCTGACAGTGCAGCACTCCCTCAATACTGACCCTCTGACAGTGCAGCGCTCCCTCAGTACTGACCCTCTGACAGTGCAGCTCTCCCTCAGTACTGACCCTCTGACAGTGCAGCACTCCCTCAGTACTGACCCTCTGACAGTGCAGCACTCCCTCAGTACTGACCCTCTGACAGTGCAGCACTCCCTCAGTACTGACCCTCTGACAGTGCGGCACCCCCTCAGTACTGACCCTCTGACAGTGCAGCGCTCCCTCAGTACTGACCCTCTGACAGTGCAGCACTCCCTCAGTACTGACCCTCTGACAGTGCGGCACCCCCTCAGTACTGACCCTCTGACAGTGCAGCACTCCCTCAATACTGACCCTCTGACAGTGCAGCGCTCCCTCAGTACTGACCCTCTGACAGTGCAGCTCTCCCTCAGTACTGACCCTCTGACAGTGCGGCACTCCCTCAGTACTGACCCTCTGACAGTGCGGCACTCCCTCAGTACTGACCCTCTGACAGTGCGGCATTCCCTCAGTACTGACCCTCTGACAGTGCGGCACTCCCTCAGTACTGACCCTCGGACAGTGCAGCACTCCCTCAGTACTGACCCTCTGACAGTGCAGCATTCCCTCAGTACTGATCCTCTGACAGTGCGGCACTCCCTCAGTACTGACCCTCTGACAGTGCGGCACTCCCTCAGTACTGATCCTCGAAAGTGCAGCACTCCCTCAGTACTGACCCTCTGACAGTGCAGCACTCCCTCAGTACTGACCCTCGGACAATGCGGCACTCGCTCAGTACTGACCCTCTGACAGTGCAGCACCCTCAGTACTGACCCTCTGACAGTGCAGCACACCCTCAGTACTAACCCTCTGACAGTGCGGCACTCCCTCAGTATTGACCCTCTGACAGTGCAGCACTCCCTCAGTACTGACCCTCTGACAGTGCTGCACTCCCTCAATACTGACCCTGTGACAGTGCGGCACTCCCTCAGTACTGACCCTCTGACAGTGTAGCACTCCCTCAGTACTGACCCTCTGACAGCGCTGCACTCCCTCAGTACTGACCCTCTGACAGCGCTGCACTCCCTCAGTACTGACCCTCTGACAGTGCAGCACTCCCTCAGTACTGACCCTCTGACAGTGCAGCACTCCCTCAGTACTGACCCTCTGACAGTGCGGCACTCCCTCAGTACTGACCCTCTGACAGTGCGGCACTCCCTCAGTACTGACCCTCTGACAGTGCGGCACTCCCTCAGTACTGACCCCCTGACAGTGCGGCACTCCCTCAGTACTGACCCTCTGACAGTGCAGCACTCCCTCAGTACTGACCCTCTGACAGTGCGGCACTCCCTCAGTACTGACCCTCTGACAGCGCTGCACTCCCTCAGTACTGACCCTCTGACAGCGCTGCACTCCCTCAGTACTGACCCTCTGACAGCGCTGCACTCCCTCAGTACTGACCCTCTGACAGCGCTGCACTCCCTCAGTACTGACCCTCTGACAGCGCTGCACTCCCTCAGTACTGACCCTCTGACAGTGTGGCACTCCCTCACTACTGACCCTCTGACAGTGCAGCACTCCCTCAGTACTGACCCTCTGACAGTGCGGCACTCCCTCAGTACTGACCCTCTGACAGTGCGGCACTCCCTCAGTACTGACCCTCTGACAATGCGGCACTCCCTCAGTACTGCACTGGGAGTAGCAGCCGCCTCCTGCTCAAGCCTCTGGAATGGGGTCTTGACCCAACTGATTCAGAGACATTATTGCTGCCCATTTAACCACAGCGGAGGAGAATCAGCCTTTATAAGATGAAAGCACTGACATTTTGGTGGGCACGGACCAGAATCATTGTTTCTTGAAGATAGAATTCAAGAGCTCAGTGGTTCTGATGCAGTGTGAACTGATCCCGCTGAATATAAGCTGACTCTGAGACGTGTTCCAGCATCAATCCCAGTGTCTCACTGAAATGTGGTTATTATTTTGCTTTTAATAAAAATGAGCCCAGTACAAACACTGACCCCCTCTTGACATATCCTCAAGAAGCAACAAAACTCACAATATTTCCTAAGTTTTAGCCCTGATTTGTCGCAGGAACCTTGACTTTGAAGTCAACCCTCGATGTAAGAAAACAGTTGGCTGCAGATCTGACAATTGTCTGCACATTAATAAGGGAGATTGAACAGAACCGTTCAAAAAGGACAAGGGACTTGACGGAGCACATACGGAGAAAGAAGCAGGAAGGTCAGCGGTCACACAGATTTAAGATAATAAACAAAATAATCAGCGGACTTGCTCTGCAAGGTGCTGCCTAAAAAGGCGGTGGAAACAGACTCAATTGTAACTTTGGAAAAAGGAACTGGGTGAATATTTTGAAGGAAATATGGATAAAAGAGCTGAATGCCAGAGGCGAGGTGAGAGTGACTGCCCTTGACATCAAGGCAGCATTTGACCGAGTTTGGCATTAAGGAGCCCCAGCTAAACTGGAGTCAATGGGAATCAGGGGGAAACTCTCCGCTGGTTGGAGTCATTCCCGGCACAAAGGAAGATGGTTGTGGTGGTTGGAGGTCAATCATCTCAGCTCCAGGTCAACCCTGCCGGAGTTCCTCAGGGTCGTGTCCTAGGCCCAACCATCTTCAGCTGCTTCATCAAATGACCTCCCTTCCATCATAAGGTCAGAGGTTGCGAATGACTGCACAATGTTCTGCACCATTCGCGACTCCTCAGATACTGAAGCAGTCCATGTCCAAATGCAGCAAGACCTGGACAATAACCTGGCTTGGGCTGACAAGTTACATGTGCACCACACAAGTGCCAGGCAATGACCATCTCCAACAAGAGAGGATCTAACGATCGCCCCTTGACATTCGATGGCATTACCATCGCTGAATCCCCCACTATCATCATCCCGGGGTAACTCACCTCCTGACTCCCCAAATTCTGTTCATCATCTACAAGGCACAAATCAGGAGTGTAATGGAATACTCTCCACTTGCCTGGGTATGTGAAACTCCAACAGAACTCAAGAAACTCAACACCATCCAGGTCAGAGCAGCCCATTTGATTGGCACCCCTTCCACAAACATTCAAACCCTCTATCACCGACGAATATCGGCAGCCGTCGACAAGATGCACTGCAGGAATTCACCAAGGATCCTTAGGCAACACCTTCCAAACGCATGACTTCTACCATCTAGAAGGACAAGAGCAGCAGATACCTGAGAACGCCTTCACCTGGAGGCTCCCCTCCAAGTCACCCACCAGCCTGACTTGGAAACAATTGTTCCTTCACTGTTGCTGGCTCAGAATACTGGATCTCCCTCCCTAACAGCACAGTGGGTGTACCTGCACCTCAGGAACTGCAGTGGTTCAAAGAGGCAGCTCCACAAATAGCGATGGACAGCAAATACCGGCCTAGCCAGCAATACCCACATCCTGTAAATGAATTTTTTAAAAAGATCTGACAGTGTTGCTGCTGTGGTTGTTTGAGGGGGAAATGGCGGTTAGGAACACTGGGAGATTACCCTGCTCTATTCACAATGTATTGTGGGAGTTACCAGACCAGGCAATATAGATCCAAATCACTGTAACCACCTTCAGCTCTGTAAGGCCCCCCCCCCCCCCCCCCGAGATCTCGGTGATCCTTCACTCCCAGCTGATGTGTTAGGCAGGTTGGTTGGATGTGGACTGCACTCGATGCAGGGAAGCTAGAAACAGACGTCTAACACTGAAGAAGATCCAACACTGTTTTATTCAACTATAGAACTACTGTACATATTCAGCTGTGGGTCGACACTATCCTGAACTGACTGGAGACCCAGTACTAGCCTGACCAGACTTACTAGCTACCGCATGGTGTTTGCACTGACTAGCTCGTGGACTCTGACTGTCTCAGTGGCTGGGTCCAGAGGGAGCGGGAAACCCTCTGGCTTTATAGTGGTAGTGTCCTGTCTGGTGATTGGCTGCACTGTGCTGTGTGCTTACTGGTCATCCTGTGTGTCAATCACTGCCTGTCTGCACCTCATTATATACATGAGTGGATATTATGACATCAGCCTCGTTAGCATCCCCGACTTCCCTCATTCCACCATTAGCTGTGCCTTCAGTTACATAGACCGCAATCCCAGGAATTCTCTCCCTAAACCATCTCTCTTCTCCTTTTAGATGCTCCTTAAAACCCACCTCTTTAATCAAGCAGGTTAAATACAGGCTACTGTCTACATCAGGGTTAATGTAATGTTTCTTCTGAAAGACACTGGGAACGTTAAACTTTATTTCTCACATGCTAAAGCGTCATTAGGAAGGCAGACCAGAACTAGAGGCCATTCATAAGAACAAGGAGCAGGAGTCGGCTATCTGGCCCCTCGAGCCTGCTCCGCCATTCAATGAGATCATGGCTGATCTTTTGTGGACTCAGCTCCACTTTCCGGCCGAACACCATAACCCTTTATTCTTTTATTCTTCAAAAAACTATCTTTATCTTGAAAACATTTAATGAAGGAGCCTCAACTGCTTCACTGGGCAAGGAATTCCATAGATTCACAACCCTTTGGGTGAAGAAGTTCCTCCTAAACTCAGTCCTAAATCTATTTCCCCTTATTTTGAGGCTATGCCCCCTAGTTCTGCTTTCACCCGCCAGTGGAAACAACCTGCCCGCATCTATCCTATCTATTCCCTTCATAATTTTATATGTTTCTTTAAGATCCCCCTGCATCCTTCTAAATTCCAATGAGTACAGTCCCAGTCTACTCAACCTCGCCTTGTAATCCAACCCCCTCAACTCTGGGATTAACCTAGTGAATCTCCTCTGCACACCCTCCAGTGCCAGTACGTTCTTTCTCAGGTAAGGAGACCAAAACTGAACACAATACTCCTTGTTCTGGATTCTCTCATGTGAAGAAATGCTTTCTCTCTATCTACCCCCTCAACTCATTTCAAACAACGCAATTACATCACCCTCTAACTTTCTGCATTCAGGGCAGCACGGTGGCGCAGTGGGTTAGCCCTGCTGCCTCACGGCGCTGAGGTCCCAGGTTCAATCCCGGCTCTGGGTTACTGTCTGTGTGGAGTTTGCACTTTCACCCCGTGTTTGCGTGGGTTTCACCCCCGCAGTCCAAAATGTGCAGGCGAGGTGGATTGGCCATGCTAAATTGAAATGAAATGAAAATCACTTATTGTCACGAGTAGACTTCAGTGAAGTTACTGTCAAAAGCCCCTAGTCGCCACATTCCGGCGCCTGTCCGGGGAGGCTGGTACGGGAATCGAACCGTGCTGCTGGCCTGCTTGGTCTGCTTTAAAAGCCAGCGATTTAGCTGAGTGAGCTAAACCAGCTTTTAATAATTTTATAGTGTAATTAGATTCGTCAAGAAAAAAAAAATGAGACATAGACCATGGCTGGTTTTAACTGAACCAATAATTAGTAACAGCCCCTTGGGTAATCTGCTTCTGGCTGAATGTCGTGTGATTGCAACGTTCTCATTTGCAAATGTAAATTGTCAGGACAGCGATGTCACCAGGGTGAGGTGGAAATGCTTGGGGCCCAGTTACGCTCTCATTAAAATGAAGCCTGATTAAAAAGCCCACATGGTTGTTAATGTGTGTGGAACATCCAGGGTCTGGGGAGTTGCAAAACTGTTTTTCATCTCGTCTTTCATCTCCCGCAGCAGGAAGTCCAATCTAAACTTCCTCTGGATTGGGAACATGTGTGGGATCCTTGGCCTGTGTCTGGGAACAACCTGACCTAACCCCCCCCCCCAGTCTAGGCAGAGAGAAGGGCAGGGAGGCAGATAAAAGGAGGGAGAGACAGAGACGAGAGACCCAGAACAAGTGAGACAGAGAAAAAACAGACAGAGAAAAACAGAGAGCGATTCAGACAGATAGAGAGAGAGAGAGCGAGATAGGCAGACAAAAAGAGTGAGAGAGACAGTGGTGGATTTATATAGACCAGTCCTGTCAGTTCTTATCCTTCAAAACACTGAATTCCAGCACAGATTTTGTAAAGGAGAAATCATCTTTCTTTGAAAGATAATATATCATAAACAGTACCACAGATCCCATTCTAGATGTCAATATAATGATAAAATCCTTCCCTTTACAAAACTTTACAAAAAAAATCCAAGAGGTATTTAGTTCTTTTTACGACCTCAGGGCAAAGCAGTCCGCAGTCGATGAAATACTTTCGAAGGGTAATCACGGTTGTAATGTAGGAAATGTGAGTGCCAATTTGTGCACAGCAAGCTCCCTCAAACTGGAAGGAGGTAAACAATCAGATCACCTGTCTTTGTGATGTTGAATGAGGGATAAATATGGGCCAAGGCACCGAGAATTCCCCAGCTCTTCTTCCAAACCGTGCCCTGGAATCTTTTCTATCCAACTGAAATGGACGTGGTTTAATGTCTCAGCGGAAAGATAGATCCCACTGACAGACTGCAGTATTAAAAAGGTACAGGAGTCTCTCTGGAAAGGTTTGGGGAAGATTGAATCAATTGGTGCTCTTTGCCTCACAGAAGACTTGGAGGTGACCTGACAGAGGTGTATAAACTTAACAATGGGTTTAACAAAATAAATGTAGAGATGTTTCCCCTTGCTGGGAATACAAAACCTCGGACCAGAAATACAAAATAGTTACTGAATAAATGCTTTCTGATGTGTTGGGTAGGCTGGGTCTATGTGGACTGCGTTTGATGCAGTGTAGCGAGACACAGACTTCCAACACTCGATGAGATGCAACACGATTTTATTAAACATCTAACTATTTTACATGCCTAACTGTGGGTTGACACTATGCTGACTTGACTGGAGACCTGAGGCTAACCTGACCAGACTAACTGACTACCACATGGTGTTTGCATCAGCTATGCTCACTAGCTCTGACTGTCTCAGAGGCTGGGTCCCGAGAGAGCGGGAAAACTGGTGCCCTCTGGCTTTATAGTGGTCGTGTCCTGTCTGGTGATTGGCTGCTGTGTTCTGTGTGCTCATTGGTCATCCTGTGTGTCAATCACTGCCTGTCCGCACTCCATCATATACATAGATGTATATTATGACACTTTCAACTGGAAACTAGACGAGTACATGAGAGAAAAAGGAATAGAAAGATACTTTGAAAGGCCATGAGTGATAAGAGAAAGCGAACGGGGAAAGGCTGGCTGAGCACAGACTGGATGGGTTGAATGGCCTCTGTCTGTACTGTATTCTTTATGTAACTCTCCTGTGAAAGACACCCCGTCAGAAAGCACAATGATCAGGACCAGAAAAAGAACATGCAAATAACAACAACTAACATTTACCTTAACACATCTCAAAGTGCTTCATGGAAATGTTATCAAATGCAATCTGAGCAATGGAAATTGGACGGGTTACTTACACATCTGAAATGAAAATGAAAATCGCTTATTGTCACGAGTAGGCTTCAATGAAGTTACTGTGAAAAGCCCCTAGTCGCCACATTCCGGCGCCTGTCCGGGGAGGCTGATACGGGAATCGAACCGTGCTGCTGGCCTGCTTGGTCTGCTTTAAAAGCCAGCGATTAGCCTTGTGAGCTAAACCAGCTAAAACATCTCACCCAATTTTAACCTGAGCAGGCGGCAGGGGTTGGGTGAGGGGGGGGGGGGGGAGGGGGATGCACCTATAATTGGTGGGGTCCTTCTTTGAATTTGCTAATGGTGGTCAGCTGATGCCACCCCAATAGCATTTTAACTTGGGAGAGAGTGGGGCGAAAGAGCTGAGGAAAGGGCAGGGGAGTGGGGGCAGCATAGTTCCCCTTTCAGAGAGCCGGCAGGGATATGACGGGCTGAATGGCCTCGCGTGTGCTGTGTAAGTGGGTGGGTGGTGGCCTGCACAGGCCATCCTCAGGGGGCAAGGTGGAAGGTGTGGATGTTGAATGGTGTCACAATGGAGTGCATGCTCCAGATATAAGTTAGAGGAGATGTTACTAATGGCTAAAGTTTGGGCATTATTCTCAAGTTGTACAGGAACTGGTTTCCACACCTGTGCCTGTGTCTCTGGGTTTTGTGAATAAACCGATGTTAAGGAAAGACTGGCTCCAGATTCCTCTTTCATTCAATGGATTGCAACAGAAGAGCAGATTAAGGAGAATTTTGTCTCTCGCCTCTGCGTGTCCATTCCCACGATTGTACAGCAAGCTAGCCAACTACCACAGTTCCTGTTTATCACTCAGTCTGCTGCAGTAATTCACATTATTTTCAAGGAAAGAGAAATCTGGACTCACATGGACCATTAATCTATTCACCAGACAGCATAAAATAATGTGGATTTAAACAATGATTGCTTGTTGGCTGTACAAGGTTTAGGTTTCAAACTTCATGTTTACTCAGACTTGAGTGGTCTGAGAGCGGAACGGCAGCTCCACAGGGGGAGCCGGGGGTTCTCATGGCCGAGCACAGTTTAAAGTGACAGTACATCTCAATGTGGCCACAGTCAACATGCTTCAGAGGTGAGCCAGTGAGTGCAGAGCGCGTGAAGGTGTCTCAGGGAATTGATAAAACGCTGCACAATTCGCTGTGAACTTCAGCTCATCAAAAACTCTGCTGTCCACATCCTAACTCGCATCAAGCATCGTTCACCATCACTCCCGGGTGCTCACAGACCTACGGACCTGTATCCTCACCCAGCAATGCCCCAAAATTAACATTTTCATCCTGGTCTCCAAACTCTCCCTGGCCTCGCCTCTTCTCTATCTCTGTATCCCCATCCAGCCCGACTACCCGCACGGTAGCACAGTGGTTAGCACTGTTGTTTCACAGCGCCAGGGTCCCAGGTTCGATTCCCGGCTTGGGTCACTGTCTGTGTGGAGTCTGCACGATCCCCCCCCGTGTCTGCGTGGGTTTCCTCCGGGTGCTCCGGTTTCCTCCCACAAGTCCTGAAAGACGTGCTTGTTAGGAGAATTGGACATTCTGAATTCTCCCTCTGTGTACCCGAACAGGCGCCGGAATGTGGAGACTAGGGGCTTTTCACAGTAACTTCATTGCAGTGTCAGTAAGCCTACTTGTGCCAATAAAGATTATTATTATTATACTCTTTGGGATCTCACCGATCTTCAAGGAAATCTTGCCTTTCGCGCATCTCAAATTCTCCTCCAATTGTGCTCACGCTTTCAGATGCCGGAAGTGCAAGATCCGAAATTCACTCCCTAAACTTTCGCGCCTCGCTCTCTCTCTCTCCACTTTTAAGATGCTCCTTAAAACTAGCCCCACCCTACGGCGCCAAGGTCACAGTTGGATTGGCCACACCAAATTGCCGCTTAATTGGAAAAAAATAATTGGGTACTCTAAATTTAATTTTTAAAAACTGGCCCCACCTGCACTGATATCTCCCCCTGCGGTTCATCAGCAAATTTTATTTGTTAACAACCATGAAGCTCCTTTGGACATTTCACCGTATCAAAGCTGCTGTATAAATACACGGAGAGGAGTTATAAAAATTTAGATCATATTTTCCAATTAAGGGGCAATTTAGCGTGGCCAATCCGCCCATCCTGCACATCTTTGGGTTGTGGGGGTGAAACCCACGCAGACACGGGGAGAATGTGCAAACTCCACACGGACAGTGACCCAGGGCCGGGATCGAACCTGGGACCTCGGCGCCGTGTGGCAGCAATGCTAACCGCTGCGCCGCCGTGCCGCCCAACGCTGGGAGGATTTTAGTGGCCGGGTTTATGCTGGGTGTGTTTGGGGCTAAAAAATCACCCCGTGAATCTCCAACAGGCATGATAAGCGGAACGGCCTCTTTCTCTGCTCGATCACTCAATGACCATCAGGCGAACGCGGTCCAGCGATCTCTCAATCATCCAGCTCCGAGTCAGGAAGATTGGCCTCAGGATACTGAAACGCCGACCTCCGACCCTGTCCACACAAGTTGACTTCCCGCATTTACAGAGTTCAAAACTCAACAAAACTGTAGGTTGCGGGGGGGAAGTTCGATGAGAAGCGGAACATTTAAAGGTGGTAGGAGGATAATCATTGCTTCACAGTCTCGCTTGGGAAACAGGACGATTTACATTTATGTGGCACCCATCCTGATGTTGCACAGTGCTTTCCAGCGTGTAGTCACTGTGGGACAGTTGGCAGCCACATTGCCCACAGACAGCTCCCACAACACACAACGTTGTACTTTTCCTATTCGTTCATGGGATGGAAGTGTTGCTGGCAACGTCAGCGATTGTGAAAAGCAAATTACTACGGCTGCTGGAATCTGAAACAAAAACAGAAAATGCTGGACAATCTCAACACGCCCGACAGATCTATGGAGAGAGAAGGGAGCTAAAGTTTCGAGGCTGGAAGACTCTTTGCCAAAGCAATCGTTGCCCATCTCCATTGGCCTTACAGAGAGTGGCAGCGAGTCACTTCCCTGAACTGCTCAATACTCTCAGGTGAAGGTTACTCAGGTGTTGACTCAGGGAGATGGACTCCCCGTGCATAACCATCAGATATACCGGCAGTATTAGGTCATTTGAGCCATTCAATTTGCTTCACCATTTGATCATGGCTGATCTCATCCAGGCTTTAACCACCGTCCTGCCCGTTCTCCAGAACCCTTCAACCCATGACCAATGAAAAATCTGTCTAACTCCTCCATAAATTTACTCACTGTCCCAGCATCCACCGCACTCCGATGGCGAATTCCACAGATTCATAACCCTGTGGGAGGAGTGGTTTCAGTTTTGAAATAGTCGCGTGGACCTTTTCCATCTGCCTGAGAGACAGCAACTCCCTCACTGCGGCACACCCTCACCCTCAGCACCTCCCTCACCGCGGCACCGCACCTCCCTCACTCCGGCACCGCACCTCCCTCACCCTCAGCACCTCCCTCACTGCGGCACACCCTCACCCTCAGCACCTCCCTCACTGCGGCACACCCTCACCCTCAGCACCTCCCTCACCGCGGCACCGCACCTCCCTCACCGCGGCACTGCACCTCCCTCACCGCGGCACTGCACCTCCCTCACCGCGGCACCTCCCTCACCGCGGCACCGCACCTCCCTCACCGCAGCACCTCCCTCACCGCGGCACCGCACCTCCCCCACCGCGGCACAGCACCTCCCTCACCCTCAGCACCTCCCTCACCGCGGCACACCCTCACCCTCAGCACCTCCCTCACCGCGGCACCGCACCTCCCTCACCGCGGCACCGCACCTCCCTCACCCTCAGCACCTCCCTCACCGCGGCACCGCACCTCCCTCACCCTCAGCACCTCCCTCACCGCGGCACCGCACCTCCCTCACCGCGGCACCGCACCTCCCTCACCCTCAGCACCTCCCTCACCGCGGCACCGCACCTCCCTCACCGCGGCACCGCACCCTCCCTCACCGCGGCACCGCACCTCCCTCACCCTCAGCACCTCCCTCACCGCGGCACCGCACCTCCCTCACCGCGGCACTGCACCTCCCTCACCCTCAGCACCTCCCTCACCGCGGCACCGCACCTCCCTCACCGCGGCACCCGCACCTCCCTCACCCTCAGCACCTCCCTCACCGCAGCACCGCACCTCCCTCACCCTCAGCACCTCCCTCACCGCGGCACCGCACCTCCCTCACTGCGGCACTGCACCTCCCTCACCGCGGCACCGCACCTCCCTCACCGCGGCACCGCACCTCCCTCACCGCGGCACTGCACCTCCCTCACCCTCAGCACCTCCCTCACCGCGGCACCGCACCTCCCTCACTGCGGCACTGCACCTCCCTCACCGCGGCACCGCACCTCCCTCACCGCGGCACCGCACCTCCCTCACCGCGGCACCGCACCTCCCTCACCGCGGCACTGCACCTCCCTCACCGCGGCACCGCACCTCCCTCACCGCGGCACCGCACCTCCCTCACCGCGGCACTGCACCTCCCTCACCGCGGCACCGCACCTCCCTCACCGCGGCACCGCACCTCCCTCACCCTCAGCACCTCCCTCACTGCGGCACCGCACCTCCCTCACCGCGGCACTGCACCTCCCTCACCCTCAGCACCTCCCTCACTGCGGCACCGCACCTCCCTCACTGCGGCACCGCACCTCCCTCACTGCGGCACCGCACCTCCCTCACCCTCAGCACCTCCCTCACTGCGGCACCGCACCTCCCTCACCGCGGCACCGCACCTCCCTCACCGCGGCACACCCTCACCCTCAGCACCTCCCTCACCCTCAGCACCTCCCTCACCGCGGCACCGCACCTCCCTCACCGCGGCACTGCACCTCCCTCACCGCGGCACCGCACCTCCCTCACCCTCAGCACCTCCCTCACCCTCAGCACCTCCCTCACTGCAGCACCGCACCTCCCTCACCGCGGCACACCCTCACCCTCAGCACCTCCCTCACTGCGGCACCGCACCTCCCTCACCGCGGCACTGCACCTCCCTCACCGCGGCACCGCACCTCCCTCACTGCGGCACAACCTCACCCTCAGCACCTCCCTCACCGCGGCACCGCACCTCCCTCACCGCGGCACACCCTCACCCTCAGCACCTCCCTCACTGCGGCACCGCACCTCCCTCACTGCGGCACACCCTCACCCTCAGCACCTCCCTCACCGCGGCACCGCACCTCCCTCACCGCGGCACCGCACCTCCCTCACCGCGGCACCGCACCTCCCTCACTACGGCACATCCTCACCCTCAGCACCTCCCTCACTGCGGCACACCCTCACCCTCAGCACCTCCCTCACCGCGGCACTGCACCTCCCTCACCGCGGCACACCCTCACCCTCAGCACCTCCCTCACCGCGGCACCGCACCTCCCTCACTGCGGCACCGCACCTCCCTCACCGCGGCACAACCTCACCCTCAGCACCTCCCTCACTGCGGCACTGCACCTCCCTCACCCTCAGCACCTCCCTCACCGCGGCACCGCACCTCCCTCACCGCGGCACTGCACCTCCCTCACCGCGGCACCGCACCTCCCTCACCCTCAGCACCTCCCTCACCCTCAGCACCTCCCTCACCGCGGCACCGCACCTCCCTCACCCTCAGCACCTCCCTCACCGCGGCACCGCACCTCCCTCACTGCGGCACAACCTCACCCTCAGCACCTCCCTCACCGCGGCACCGCACCTCCCTCACCGCGGCACACCCTCACCCTCAGCACCTCCCTCACTGCGGCACCGCACCTCCCTCACTGCGGCACACCCTCACCCTCAGCACCTCCCTCACCGCGGCACCGCACCTCCCTCACCCTCAGCACCTCCCTCACTGCGGCACCGCACCTCCCTCACCCTCAGCACCTCCCTCACCGCGGCACTGCACCTCCCTCACCCTCAGCACCTCCCTCACTGCGGCACCGCACCTCCCTCACTGCGGCACTGCACCTCCCTCACCGCGGCACCGCACCTCCCTCACCCTCAGCACCTCCCTCACCGCGGCACCGCACCTCCCTCACCGCGGCACCGCACCTCCCTCACTGCGGCACAACCTCACCCTCAGCACCTCCCTCACTGCGGCACCGCACCTCCCTCACCGCGGCACCGCACCTCCCTCACCCTCAGCACCTCCCTCACCGCGGCACCGCACCTCCCTCACCGCGGCACCGCACCTCCCTCACTGCGGCACAACCTCACCCTCAGCACCTCCCTCACTGCGGCACCGCACCTCCCTCACCGCGGCACCGCACCTCCCTCACCCTCAGCACCTCCCTCACCGCGGCACCGCACCTCCCTCACCGCGGCACCGCACCTCCCTCACCGCGGCACCGCACCTCCCTCACTACGGCACATCCTCACCCTCAGCACCTCCCTCACTGCGGCACACCCTCACCCTCAGCACCTCCCTCACCGCGGCACTGCACCTCCCTCACCGCGGCACACCCTCACCCTCAGCACCTCCCTCACCGCGGCACCGCACCTCCCTCACTGCGGCACCGCACCTCCCTCACCGCGGCACAACCTCACCCTCTGCACCTCCCTCACTGCGGCACTGCACCTCCCTCACCCTCAGCACCTCCCTCACCGCGGCACTGCACCTCCCTCACCCTCAGCACCTCCCTCACCCTCAGCACCTCCCTCACCGCGGCACCGCACCTCCCTCACTGCGGCACTGCACCTCCCTCACCCTCAGCACCTCCCTCACCGCGGCACCGCATCTCCCTCACCGCAGCACCGCACCTCCCTCACTGCGGCACTGCACCTCCCTCACCGCGGCACTGCACCTCCCTCACTGCGGCACCGCACCTCCCTCACCGCGGCACCGCACCTCCCTCACCGCGGCACCGCACCTCCCTCACCCTCAGCACCTCCCTCACCGCGGCACCGCACCTCCCTCACCGCGGCACCGCACCTCCCTCACTGCGGCACCGCACCTCCCTCACCGCGGCACCGCACCTCCCTCACCGCGGCACCGCACCTCCCTCACTGCGGCACCGCACCTCCCTCACCGCGGCACTGCACCTCCCTCACCGCGGCACCGCACCTCCCTCACCGCGGCACCGCACCTCCCTCACCGCGGCACCGCACCTCCCTCACCGCGGCACCGCACCTCCCTCACCCTCAGCACCTCCCTCACTGCGGCACCGCACCTCCCTCACCGCGGCACCTCCCTCACTGCGGCACCGCACCTCCCTCACCGCGGCACCGCACCTCCCTCACCGCGGCACCGCACCTCCCTCACCGCGGCACCGCACCTCCCTCACTGCGGCACCGCACCTCCCTCACTACGGCACCGCACCTCCCTCACTGCGGCACCGCACCTCCCTCACCCTCAGCACCTCCCTCACCGCGGCACCACACCTCCCTCACCGCGGCACACCCTCACCCTCAGCACCTCCCTCACCGCGGCACCGCACCTCCCTCACTGCGGCACCGCACCTCCCTCACCCTCAGCACCTCCCTCACCGCGGCACCGCACCTCCCTCACCGCGGCACCGCACCTCCCTCACCCGCGGCACCGCACCTCCCTCACCCTCAGCACCTCCCTCACTGCGGCACCGCACCTCCCTCACCGCGGCACCGCACCTCCCTCACCGCGGCACTGCACCTCCCTCACCCTCAGCACCTCCCTCACCGCGGCACCACACCTCCCTCACCGCGGCACACCCTCACCCTCAGCACCTCCCTCACCGCGGCACCGCACCTCCCTCACTGCGGCACCGCACCTCCCTCACCCTCAGCACCTCCCTCACTGCGGCACCGCACCTCCCTCACCGCGGCACCGCACCTCCCTCACCCTCAGCACCTCCCTCACTGCGGCACCGCACCTCCCTCACTGCGGCACCGCACCTCCCTCACCCGCGGCACCGCACCTCCCTCACCCTCAGCACCTCCCTCACTGCGGCACCGCACCTCCCTCACCGCGGCACCGCACCTCCCTCACCGCGGCACTGCACCTCCCTCACCCTCAGCACCTCCCTCACTGCGGCACCGCACCTCCCTCACCCTCAGCACCTCCCTCACTGCGGCACCGCACCTCCCTCACTGCGGCACCGCACCTCCCTCACCCTCAGCACCTCCCTCACTGCGGCACCGCACCTCCCTCACCCTCAGCACCTCCCTCACCACGGCACCGCACCTCCCTCACCGCGGCACCGCACCTCCCTCACCGCGGCACACCCTCACCCTCAGCACCTCCCTCACCCTCAGCACCTCCCTCACCGCGGCACCGCACCTCCCTCACCGCGGCACCGCACCTCCCTCACCGCGGCACCGCACCTCCCTCACCGCGGCACCGCACCTCCCTCACCCTCAGCACCTCCCTCACTGCGGCACCGCACCTCCCTCACCCTCAGCACCTCCCTCACCGCGGCACCGCACCTCCCTCACCCTCAGCACCTCCCTCACTGCAGCACCGCACCTCCCTCACCGCGGCACACCCTCACCCTCAGCACCTCCCTCACCGCGGCACCGCACCTCCCTCACCCTCAGCACCTCCCTCACCGCGGCACTGCACCTCCCTCACCACGGCACCGCACCTCCCTCACCGCGGCACCACACCTCCCTCACCCTCAGCACCTCCCTCACTGCGGCACCGCACCTCCCTCACCCTCAGCACCTCCCTCACCGCGGCACCGCACCTCCCTCACCCTCAGCACCTCCCTCACCGCGGCACCGCACCTCCCTCACCGCGGCACTGCACCTCCCTCACCGCGGCACCGCACCTCCCTCACCGCGGCACCGCACCTCCCTCACCCTCAGCACCTCCCTCACCGCGGCACCGCACCTCCCTCACCGCGGCACTGCACCTCCCTCACCGCGGCACCGCACCTCCCTCACTGCGGCACAACCTCACCCTCAGCACCTCCCTCACCGCGGCACCGCACCTCCCTCACCGCGGCACACCCTCACCCTCAGCACCTCCCTCACTGCGGCACCGCACCTCCCTCACTGCGGCACACCCTCACCCTCAGCACCTCCCTCACCGCGGCACCGCACCTCCCTCACCGCGGCACCGCACCTCCCTCACCGCGGCACCGCACCTCCCTCACTACGGCACATCCTCACCCTCAGCACCTCCCTCACTGCGGCACACCCTCACCCTCAGCACCTCCCTCACCGCGGCACTGCACCTCCCTCACCGCGGCACACCCTCACCCTCAGCACCTCCCTCACCGCGGCACCGCACCTCCCTCACTGCGGCACCGCACCTCCCTCACCGCGGCACAACCTCACCCTCAGCACCTCCCTCACTGCGGCACTGCACCTCCCTCACCCTCAGCACCTCCCTCACCGCGGCACCGCACCTCCCTCACCGCGGCACTGCACCTCCCTCACCGCGGCACCGCACCTCCCTCACCCTCAGCACCTCCCTCACCCTCAGCACCTCCCTCACCGCGGCACCGCACCTCCCTCACCCTCAGCACCTCCCTCACCGCGGCACCGCACCTCCCTCACTGCGGCACAACCTCACCCTCAGCACCTCCCTCACCGCGGCACCGCACCTCCCTCACTGCAGCACCTCCCTCACCGCGGCACACCCTCACCCTCAGCACCTCCCTCACTGCGGCACCGCACCTCCCTCACTGCGGCACACCCTCACCCTCAGCACCTCCCTCACCGCGGCACCGCACCTCCCTCACCGCGGCACCGCACCTCCCTCACCCTCAGCACCTCCCTCACTGCGGCACCGCACCTCCCTCACCCTCAGCACCTCCCTCACCGCGGCACTGCACCTCCCTCACTGCGGCACCGCACCTCCCTCACCCTCAGCACCTCCCTCACTGCGGCACCGCACCTCCCTCACTGCGGCACTGCACCTCCCTCACCGCGGCACCGCACCTCCCTCACCCTCAGCACCTCCCTCACCGCGGCACCGCACCTCCCTCACCGCGGCACTGCACCTCCCTCACCGCGGCACCGCACCTCCCTCACTGCGGCACAACCTCACCCTCAGCACCTCCCTCACCGCGGCACCGCACCTCCCTCACTGCGGCACAACCTCACCCTCAGCACCTCCCTCACTGCGGCACCGCACCTCCCTCACTGCGGCACCGCACCTCCCTCACCGCGGCACCGCACCTCCCTCACCCTCAGCACCTCCCTCACCGCGGCACCGCACCTCCCTCACCGCGGCACCGCACCTCCCTCACCGCGGCACCGCACCTCCCTCACTACGGCACATCCTCACCCTCAGCACCTCCCTCACTGCGGCACACCCTCACCCTCAGCACCTCCCTCACCGCGGCACTGCACCTCCCTCACCGCGGCACACCCTCACCCTCAGCACCTCCCTCACCGCGGCACTGCACCTCCCTCACTGCGGCACCGCACCTCCCTCACCGCGGCACCGCACCTCCCTCACCCTCAGCACCTCCCTCACCCTCTGCACCTCCCTCACTGCGGCACTGCACCTCCCTCACCCTCAGCACCTCCCTCACCGCGGCACCGCACCTCCCTCACTGCGGCACTGCACCTCCCTCACCCTCAGCACCTCCCTCACCGCGGCACCGCACCTCCCTCACTGCGGCACCGCACCTCCCTCACCCTCAGCACCTCCCTCACCGCAGCACCGCACCTCCCTCACTGCGGCACTGCACCTCCCTCACCGCGGCACTGCACCTCCCTCACTGCGGCACCGCACCTCCCTCACCGCGGCACCGCACCTCCCTCACCGCGGCACCGCACCTCCCTCACCGCGGCACCGCACCTCCCTCACCGCGGCACCGCACCTCCCTCACCGCGGCACCGCACCTCCCTCACCGCGGCACCGCACCTCCCTCACCGCGGCACCGCACCTCCCTCACCGCGGCACCGCACCTCCCTCACTGCGGCACCGCACCTCCCTCACCGCGGCACCGCACCTCCCTCACCGCGGCACCGCACCTCCCTCACCGCGGCACCGCACCTCCCTCACCGCGGCACTGCACCTCCCTCACCGCGGCACCGCACCTCCCTCACCGCGGCACCGCACCTCCCTCACCGCGGCACCGCACCTCCCTCACCGCGGCACCGCACCTCCCTCACTCCGGCACCGCACCTCCCTCACCCTCAGCACCTCCCTCACCGCGGCACCGCACCTCCCTCACTGCGGCACCGCACCTCCCTCACCCTCAGCACCTCCCTCACCGCGGCACTGCACCTCCCTCACCGCGGCACCGCACCTCCCTCACCCTCAGCACCTCCCTCACTGCGGCACCGCACCTCCCTCACCGCGGCACCTCCCTCACCGCGGCACCGCACCTCCCTCACTGCGGCACCGCACCTCCCTCACCGCGGCACCGCACCTCCCTCACCGCGGCACCGCACCTCCCTCACCGCGGCACCGCACCTCCCTCACTGCGGCACCGCACCTCCCTCACTACGGCACCGCACCTCCCTCACTGCGGCACCGCACCTCCCTCACCCTCAGCACCTCCCTCACCGCGGCACCACACCTCCCTCACCGCGGCACACCCTCACCCTCAGCACCTCCCTCACCGCGGCACCGCACCTCCCTCACTGCGGCACCGCACCTCCCTCACCCTCAGCACCTCCCTCACCGCGGCACCGCACCTCCCTCACTGCGGCACCGCACCTCCCTCACCGCGGCACCGCACCTCCCTCACCGCGGCACCGCACCTCCCTCACCGCGGCACCGCACCTCCCTCACTGCGGCACCGCACCTCCCTCACTGCGGCACCGCACCTCCCTCACCCTCAGCACCTCCCTCACCCTCAGCACCTCCCTCACCGCGGCACCGCACCTCCCTCACCCTCAGCACCTCCCTCACCGCGGCACCGCACCTCCCTCACCGTGGCACACCCTCACCCTCAGCACCTCCCTCACCGCGGCACCGCACCTCCCTCACCGCGGCACACCCTCACCCTCAGCACCTCCCTCACTGCGGCACTGCACCTCCCTCACCCTCAGCACCTCCCTCACCGCGGCACCGCACCTCCCTCACCGCGGCACCGTACCTCCCTCACCGCGGCACCGCACCTCCCTCACCGCGGCACACCCTCACCGCGGCACAACCTCACCCTCAGCACCTCCCTCACCGCGGCACCGCACCTCCCTCACCCTCAGCACCTCCCTCACCGCGGCACCGCACCTCCCTCACCGCGGCACAACCTCACCCTCAGCACCTCCCTCACTGCAGCACATCCTCGCTGCTGCACAGGGAGCATCAGTCTGAATCATAGCCTCCGTAGAATTGAATTTAAACCCACAACTTTCTCAATCAGAGACAAGCTCTGTTGCTTCACAGCACCACGGTCCCAGGTTCGATTCCCGGTTTGGGTCACTGTCTGTGCGGAGTCTGCATGTTCTCCGCGTGTCTACCTGGGTTTCCACCGGGTGCTCCGGTTTCCTCCCACAAGTCCAGAAAGATACACTGTTAGGTAATTTGGACATTCTGAATTCTCCCTCAGTGTACCCGAACAGGCGACGAGGGGCTTTTCACAGTAACCTCATTGCAGTGTTAATGTAAGCCTACTTGTGACACTAATAAAGATTATTATTAAGAAAGCCATGCATTGAGCTCCAGGAGCTTTCCCTTTACATTGCAGAATACTGGATCGCTCAGCTGAGCCAAACTGTAACAAGGAAGAGTCTCCAAGTCTAATTTGATTTTGTGACGATCGCACACAGATAGGAATCAAGTTCAGACATTTAAGGATGTCAGTTCCACATCGATAGTCTAAACAACACATTAGCTCAGAGGAGCAAACCCACGTCCATTGCCTCAACTCGGCTTCACTCCAACTTAGTGTTTACGCTTCCGAAAGAAAACATCACCAAATAAAATGCAGCATCTTAGTCTGAACCAGACACATCCATCAATTACACGGCAGACAGTTCCCACTTCAGCGGCTGAACATGTAAATTCCGAGGCCGATTTGCACGGTCAGTCACCCTGGCGATTTCTTCATTCCCAACACAGCCATGTTGTGAAGTGGGTCAACTCAACCACCAGCACACAGAACGTTCACCACTGATCGATTAAGGGGGGCTCGGTAGCCCAGTGGTTAGCACTGTTGCTTCACAGCTCCAGGGTCCCAGGTTCGATTCCCGGCGTGTCTGTGGGGAGTCTGCACGTTCTCTCCGTGTCTGCGTGGGTTTCCTCCGGGTGCTCCGGTTTCCTCCCACAAGTCCGGAAGATGTGCAGGTTAGGTGGCTTGGCCATGCTAAATTGCCCTTAGTGACCAAAAGGATAGGTGGGGTTACTGGGATACGGGAATAGGGTGGAGGTGTGGGCATATGTAGGGTGCTCTTTCCAAGAGCAGGTGCAGACTCGATGGGCCGAATGGCCTCCTTCTGAACTGCAAGTTACACGATCTATGATCAAACACATTGTATTCATGCAGAGCAGGTACAGAGAGAGAATGTGAGTGGCCAATAACTGAGCAAGGCGCAGAACACAAAATGAGGGGTCCAAGGCACGAGGGAGGGAGGGGTGGGGTGGGAAAGAAGGTTCATTGAAGAAAGAAAACTTGCATTTCTATAGCACCAGTCACAAACTCAGGATCCTGAAATGCTTTATAATAATAATCTTTATCAGTGTCACAAGTAGGCTTACATCAACACTGCAATGAAGATACTGCGTAAAAACAACCATTGAAGATCTCAGAATTCTTTGGAAGGTCCTGAGGTTGTGACGGGAGCTACAAAAATGCTTCTTTTTTTAAAAACCAGCAATAGTTTAAAATAGTAGGGAAAAAATTGTCAATATTTCAGTGGAACCTTTCACAACTACCAGGCATCACAAAGTGAGTTACAGCCATTAAATGCTTTTTCAAGTTTAATTACTAGGAATTATATAAGGAACATGTCAACCAACAGCACTCAGCAAGTTCCCATAAACCACACTCCGATAATCAGCAGATAAGCTGTTTTATTGACAGTACTGACCCTCTGACAGTGCAGCACTCCCTCAGTACTGACCCTCTGACAGTGCGGCACTCCCTCAGTACTGACCCTCTGACAGTGCAGCACTCCCTCAGTACTGACAGTGCGGCACTCCCTCAGTACTGACCCTCTGACAGTGCAGCACTCCCTCAGTACTGACCCTCTAACAGTGCAGCACTCACTCAGTACTGACCCTCTGACAGTGCAGCACTCCCTCAACACTGATCCTCTGACAGTGCAGCACTCCCTCAGTACTGACCCTCTGACAGTGCGGCACTCACTCAGTACTGACCATCTGACAGTGCGGCACTCCCTCAGTTCTGACCCTTTGACAGTGCAGCACTACCTCAGTACTGACCCTCTGACAGTGCAGCCTCAGTACTGACCCTCTGACAGTGCAGCCTCAGTGCTGACCCTCTGACAGTGCGGCACTCCCTCAGTACTGACCCTCTGACAGTGCAGCACTCCCTCAGTACTGACCCTCTGACTGTGCAACACTCCCTCAGTACTGACCCTCTAACAGTGCAGCACCCCCTCAGTACTGAGCCTCTGAAGGTGCAGCACTCCCTCAGTACTGAGCCTCTGACAGTGCAGCACCCCCTCAGTACTGACCCTCTGACAGTGCGGCACTCCCTCAGTACTGACCCTCTCACAGTGCAGCACTCCCTCAGTACTGACCCTCTGACAGTGCAGCACTCCCTCAGTACTGACCCTCTGACAGTGCAGCACTCCCTCAGTACTGACCCTCTAACAGTGCGGCACTCCCTCAGTACTGACCCTCTGACAGTGCGGCACTCCCTCAGTACTGACCCTCTGACAGTGCAGCACTCCCTCAGTACTGACCCTCTGACAGTGCAGCACTCCCTCAACACTGACCCACTGACAGTGCAGCACTCCCTCAGTACTGGCCCTCTGACAGTGCAGCGCTCCCTCAGTACTGACCCTCTGACAGTGCGGCACTCCCTCAGTACTGACCCTCTGACAGTGCAGCACTCCCTCAGTACTGACCCTCTGACAGTGCGGCATTCCCTCAGTACCGATGCTCTGACAGTGCAGCCTCAGTACTGACCCCCTGACAGTGCAGCTCTCCCTCAGTACTGACCCTCTGACAGTGCAGCACTCCCTCAGTACTGACCCTCTGACAGTGCGGCACTCCCTCAGTACTGACCCTCTGACAGTGCGGCACTCCCTCAGTACTGACCCTCTGACAGTGCAGCGCTCCCTCAGTACTGACCCTCTGACAGTGCGGCACTCCCTCAGCACTGACCCTCTGACAGTGCAGCACTCCCTCAGTACTGACCCTCCGACAGTGCAGCCTCAGTACTGACCCTCTGACAGTGCAGCACTCCCTCAGTACTGACCCTCTGACAGTGCAGCGCTCCCTCAGTACTGACCCCCTGACAGTGCAGCCTCAGTACTGACCCTCTGACAGTGCGGCGCTCCCTCAGTACTGACCCTCTGACAGTGCGGCACTCCCTCAGTACTGACCTTCTGACAGTGCAGCACTCCCTCAGTACTGACCCTCTGACAGTGCGGCACTCCCTCAGTACTGACCCTCTGACAGTGCAGCACTCCCTCAGTACTGACCCTCTGACAGTGCGGCACTCCCTCAGTACTGACCCTCTGACAGTGCAGCGCTCCCTCAGTACTGACCCTCTGACAGTGCGGTGCTCCCTCAATACTGACCCTCTGACAGTGCAGCACTCCCTCAGTACTGACCCTCTGACAGTGCGGCACTCCCTCAGTACTGACCCTCTGACAGTGCGGCACTCCCTCAGTACTGACCCTCTGACAGTGCGGCACTCCCTCAGTACTGACCCTCTGACAGTGCAGCACTCCCTCAGTACTGACCCTCTGACAGTGCAGCAGTCCCTCAGTACTGACCCTCTGACAGTGCGGCACTCCCTCAGTACTGATCCTCTGACAGTGCGGCACTCCCTCAGTACTGACCCTCTGACAGTGCAGCACCACCTTAGTACTCAACTCGTGCTGTATTCTTCATGAACCTCACAAAAGTTACTTAAAGGAATGGAAGTGGATACACAATGACATGACAAACATTCAAGGAGCGCATTAATGGGGGAACTGCAATGATTCCTGTTCAGCAAAAAGTAAAATGAGAAAGGTGGTCAATTCATTGCTTGCAAGGGAAAGTACAGATAGTATTCGAACCAAAGAAGAAGCATACAGATTGGCCAAGAAAAACAACAGGTCTGAGGATTGGGCGCAGTTTGGAATTCAGCAAAGAAGGAGCAAGGGACTGACTAAGAAGGGGAAAATAGACTACGAGAGTAGGCTTGCAGGGAACATATCAACTGATTGTAAAAGTTTCTATAGGTATGTGAAGAGGAAAAGATTGATGAAAACAAATGTAGGTCCTTTAGAAAGAAACAGTGGAATGTATAATAGGGGACAAAGAAATGGCTGAGCAACTAAACACATACTTGGGGTGACACGTGGCGCAGTGGTTAGCACTGGGACTGCGGTGCTGAGGACCCGGGTTCAAATCCCCACCCTGGGCCTCAGTCCGTGTGGAGTTTGCACATTCTCCCCGTATCTGGGTGGGTTTGATCCCCACAACCCAAAGATGTGCAGGCTAGGTGGATTGGCCACGCTAAATTGCCCCTTAATTGGGAAAAAAAATAATTGGGTGCTCTTAAAAAAAAATTTTAATAGTTCATAAATGAGGACACAAATCAAGGGAATGCAGGGTTTAGTGAGAGGGAGGGGCTGAAGGAGATTAATATTAGCAGAGAAATGGTTTTGCGAAAATTGATGGGATTCAAGGCTGATAAATCCCCAGGGCTTGATAATCTCCATCCTAGCGTACTTAAGGAAGTGACTATAGAAACAGTGGATGGCCATATTCCAGGATTCTATAGACTCTGGAACAGTTCCTGCAGTTTGGAAGGTAGCTAATGTATCTCCGCTATTTAAAAAGGGAAATAGAGTGACCAGACGTCAGTTTTGGGGAAAATTCTAGAATCTATTATCAAAGATTTTATAGCTGAGTACTTAGAAAACAGTGGCAGGATTGGACAGACAGAGTAGGAATTAATGAGTCTTTTTCAAATTGGCAGGCAGCGACTAGCACCTTACCGCCAGGACCCCAGCTATTCACTATATATATTCATAATTTAGATGAAGGAACAAAATGTAATATCTCCAAATTTGCAGATGACACCAAGTTGGGTGGGAGGGTGAGCTGTGGGGAGGATGCAGAGATCCTTCAGTGTGATTTGGACAAGTTGTGAGTGGGCAAATGAAAGGCAGACGCAGTCTAATTTGGAGAAATGTTTGGTAGCAAAAATGAGAAGGCAGATTGTTATCTGAATGGCCATAAATTAGGAGAGGGGAATGTGCAATGAGACCTGGGTGTCCTCTTACACCAGTCGCTGATGGTAAACATGCCGGTGAAGCAGACGGTAAAGCAGGGAAATGGCATGTTGGCCTTCATTGCGAGAGGATTAGAGTATAGGAGCAGGAATGTGTTGCTGCAATTATACAGGGCCTTGGTGAGACCACACCTGGAATATTGTGCGCAGTTTTGGTCTCCTGATCTGAGGAAGGATGTTCTTGCCCTCGAGGGAGTGAAGCAAAGATTTACCAGACTGATTCCTGGGATGGCGGGATTGATGTCTGAGGAGAGAGTGAGTCGGTTAGGATTGTATTCACTGGAGTTCAGGAAAATGAGGGGGGAATCTCACAGAAACCTATAAAATTCGAATAGGATACAGGGTAGATGCAGGAAGGATGTTCTCAATGGTGGGTGTGTCCAGAACCAGGGGTCCACAGTCTGAGGATCCAGACTAGACCATTTAGGACAGAGATGATGACCCTGTGGAATTTGCTACACAGGAAGTAGTTGATCCAAATATTGCATGTTTCCAAGAAGCAGTTAGATATAGCGCTTAGGGCAAAGTGGATTGTTATAACCTTCCAGGATCCTATTGGCTGGGAGCAATTGCTTACCACATGTTCCTTGGGGAATATGAACTCGACAATGAAGGGGGGAAGGGGCAATCGTTAGCAGTGCAGCTGTATGAATAGAGCTGGCCAGTGTGGTACTGGCTAGAGAGGGAACGGCTGGCCATGTGTACATATTGTTTAAATAAAGTTATTTTCTGTTTGACTACAAGCCATGCTTTATTCTTGGTTGGATTGGATTTGTTTATTGTCACGTGTACCGAGGCACAGTGAAAAGTATTTTTCTGTGAGCAGCTCAACAGATCATGAAGTAAGGGCAGCACGGTGGCCTAGTGGTTAGCACAACCGCCTCACGGCGCTGAGGTCCCAGGTTCGATCCCGGCTCTGGGTCACTGTCCGTGTGGAGTTTGCACGTTCTCCCCGTGTCTGCGTGGGTTTCGCCCCCACAACCCAAAGATGTGCAGAGTAGGTGGATTGGTCACACTAAATTGCCCCTTAATTGGAAAAAATAATTGGCTAATCTAAAATTTAAAAAAAAGAAACAAAAAAAAAACAGATCATGAAGTACATGGGAAGGAAAGGGAAGAAAAGGAAAGACATAATAGGGCAACACAAGGTATACAATGTAACTACATAAGCACCGGCATCGGATGAAGCATACAGGGTGTAGTGTTAATGAGGTAATCCATAAGAAGGTCATTTAGGAGTCTGGTAACACCAAGGAAGAAGCTGTTTTGATGTCTCTCACAAAGGGGATCAAAGGATATGAGGGGAAAGCGGGATTAGGCTGTTGTCGGATGGTCAGCCGTGATCACAATGAATGGTGGAACAGGTTCGAAGGGCCGAATGACCTCCTCCTGCTCCAATTTTCTCTGATGTGGAGATGCCTGTGTTGGACTGGGGCGAGCACAGTAAGAAGTCTTACAACACCAGGTCAAAGTCCTACAGGTTTGTTTCAAACACGAGCTTTCGGAGCACTGCTCCTTCCTCCCATACCTCTTCATTCGCCTGAGGAAGGAGCAGTGCTCCGAAAGCTCGTGTTTGAAACAAACCTGTAGGACTTTAACCTGGTGTAAGACTTCTTACTGTCCTATTTTCTATGTTGATGTTGCTATGACCTGGTGTCAATCCCCTGGCTTTAAACCACGTGGCTGTGGTAGCCCCGCCCCCTAATGTACATACCTGAAAGCTATTGGTTCAGGGCAAGGAAAGATACATTTAAATTTACATATTCTGCCGTGATAGGTCAGGCTATATTCTAAAACACGCCCCCTCCATTGTGACGAGTCCGGGATATTCCGCGCGGTCCTAGCGCTTGCCATCTCGAACTAATTGTAATAAATGTCTGTGGGTGAGTTCGGGGAGTCTGGATCTCGGAGTTTTAAAATGCAATAGAAATAACAACCTTTCCAACCAAATAATATTCCCAAAGTTTTTTTTCAACAGAATATTATTTTTCCCGTTTCACGTCAACTTTTAATATTTGATGGATGGTTGAAAACTTGGAAGCAACTCTTTTTAATCTGAGAAACGACAAGAATATTTGAGTTGTCAGTCAGGAGTGATCCATTGGGAGGGAGAAAAACTCCTGTTTCATGTTGAACCAACCCTGCAGAAAAAACAGTCCATAAACTCCTTCCCCATATTATCCTAGAGAGAGAGAGAGAGAACCCCTTGATCTTCCGGGGGTCTGGGACAGAGCCTGGGAAAGAACATTTCATGTGAAACATCTCCCTGAACCCACGCGAAGTAAATCTCTTCCTCCTGCTGCTGATCGTCCAGGAAGGGGGGGTAAAATTCAGCCCACTCACTGCTGCAAGTTTAACAAGTGACGGTATCAATAATAAAGTTTATTATTCTTAACAATGGCTGTAACAAAAAGAAATGTCTCAATGAATTGCAACAAGTTTATTGGGTGAACCAGGATTGTAACAAACCACCCACTTTGTTGCAAAGCTCACAATTCATTCCCCCCACAGTGATGGGAATAAGTTTAACAAGTTGCCCACTGACAAGTTTAACTATTTAACAAGTGACCCAGGATTGTAACAAACCACCCACTGATTGCAAAGCTTACAATTCATTCCCCCCACAGTGATGGGAATAAGTTTAACTAGTTATCCACTAAGTTTAACTATTTAACAAGTGGCACAGGATTGTGGCAAATGGCTGATCGGTTCTAAAGTTTACAATTCATCCAGGGATTGTAACAAGTGAGGTAGGATTCTAACAATCTGCCGGTGAAGGGTTCTAGCTCAGAGTGGACCCAGCCTGGGTCATGGCACTCACCCAGATGCAGAGTTAGGTTGACAGAGTTGGGGAACTGGATTCCCTGCAGCATGGACGGGCTCTGCCACCAGCTCGGCTCCTCCTCACTGTGGAAGTCGTTCAGGGAGCTGGCATTGTGGCTCCGCTGGGCATCGTGGGCATCGCACACATGGCAGGACTGGGTGACTCCGGTCACCCCGGTTTGCAAGCAGAACTCCTCGGGGAGAGGGGAACCGCACACATGGCTGGCCAGCACCGTCCGGCCGAAAGCAGCGTTGCAGAATTCAGGCATGCACCTCTGTGCCCTCCCTGACTCCTGCTCGTAACAGGAATCCATCCCAGCCAGAGCATGACAGAGGTGCAGACAGAGTGCAGTGAGGAGAGACAGTAGCTGAGCCATCACAATCCCTCACCCTGCTCCCTCTGTCCCTCTCTTCCACAAAGCACTGCGGACCCTCAACATCAAATCAGCTTTAGCCCATGACGACAGGAACCTTTTTTTGGGGGGGAAACTTCTGTTTGTCATATTCCTGGGATCTGCCCTCTGGTGGATCTCTGCAAGATTTGCATTTATAGAAAAACAGCAAATTACTGCAGATGCTGGAATCTAAAACAGTTATATAGATAGATTCCTTCCCGACCTCCCAAAGCGCTTTACTGCCCTTTGAAGTACCTTTTGAAGTGGTCACGGTTATAATGTAGGAATTATAGCAGCCAATGTAGGCACAGCAAGCTCCCACAAACAGCAATGTTATACTAGCCGGATGACCTGGGGATTTTTTTTTTGCAATGTTTAAAAAAAAATTAATTTAGAGTACTCAATTATTTTTTTTTCCAATTTAGGGGTAATTTAGCGTGGCCAATCCACCTAACCTGCACATCTTTGGGTTCTGGGGGTGAGACCCACGCAGACACGGGGAGAATGTGCAAACTCCATACGACCGCAGTGACCCAGAGCCGGGATCGAACTCAGGTCCTTGGCGCCATGAGACAGCAGTGCTAACCACTGCGCCACTGTGCTGTCCTTTTTTTGCTGTGTTTTTTGCTCTTTTTTTGAAATTTAGAGTACCCAATTCATTTTTCCAATTAAGGGGCAATTTAGCGTGGCCAATCCACCTAGCCTGCACATCTTTGGGTTGTGGGAGCGAAACCCACGCAGACACGGGGAGAATGTGCAAACTCCACACGGACAGTGACCCAGAGCTGGGATCGAACCTGGGACCTCAGCGCCGTGAGGCAGCAGTGCTACCCACTGTGCCACTGTGCTGCCCTCTTTTTTTGCAGTGTTGACTAAGATATAAATGTTGGTCAATGCACCAGGGAGAAGTCCCCCGCTCTTCTGCAGAATAGTAGCATCCACCCAAGTGGACAGATGGGGCATCAGTTTAAAGCAGGGTTTCTCAAACTGTGGGCTGTGGACCCAGTGGGGTTGCGACCTGCAGTAGAGCATCGACTGTCCTGGAGTTTGGACTGATTCCTGACAGCTGCTTGTCTTCTTTAAATGTTTTTTTCTTGGGTGGGCAAGGTCCAATGTATTGCTCCCGTGTTTTTGCTTTCAGACAGTGCTGACCTTTATTCTGCTATTCACACGTACTCCGGGCCAAAGCATTAGTCTTTAATATTATCATTACCATTTCCTTTCTCTTCTGTTCCATGACATCTTTTATCACTCCATTTCCCCCATCCTTTAACCTATCCATGGCCTTTCATTTTACCCCACCTGTCCCCATCCCTTTTTAACAGCATAAAACCCATCACGCCCCCATCTCTCTCCAGTTCTGAAGAAGTCGTATCGGATCAAACGTTAACTCCGCAGGTGCTGCCAGACTTGCTGGATTTTCCGGCAGTTTTCAGTTTCTATTTCAGATTTCCAGCATCCATGAACGACATGGTGACGCAGTGGTTAGCTCTGCCGCCTCACGGCGCTGAGGACCCGGGTTCGATCCCGGCCCAGGGTCACAGTCTCATGTGGAGTTTGCACACTGTCCCCGTGTCTGCGTGGGTCTCACCCCACAGGCCAAAGATGTGCAGGTTAGGTGAATTGGCTGCGCTAAATTGCCCTTTAATTGGAAAAAGACAATTGGGTACTCTACATTTATATTGAAAAAGATTTCTAGCATCCGCAGTATATTTTATTTTAGCGCTAACTTTCTACGTTCGTAGTAAATGCACTCAAGTCCCTGTGAACAGTAATTTTTAAAAAATAAATTTAGAGTACCCAATAATTTTTTCCAATTAAGGGGCAATTTAGCGTGGCATATCCACCTATCCTGCACATCTTTTGGGTTGTGGGGGTGAAACCCACGCAGTCACGGGGAGAATGTGCAAACTCCACACAGACAGTGACCCAGAGCCGGGATTCGAACCCGGGTCCTCAGCGCCGTAGGCAACAATGCTAACCACTGTGCCACCGTGCTGCCCCGTGAACAGTAATATTTACAGGTTTTGCACCTTTTAAAAGTTTAAACATTGGGGTGTATATAATCAGAACCAGCTGCCTATCAATTTCAATATTTATTTTTCTATCTAAATCCTTAGCCCAGATCATTGCTGAAGTGGAGCACCTCGCAATGTGTCAACCTATTCGAAATTTCCTGGGCACTTGCAGTGTGAGCTGATAATGGGGCAATGAGAACGCCAAGAGTCCTGGGAAAACCACAGTGAGCAAAAAAAGTCTGTTTCCTTCTCCAATGATTGAGAAATAAACAAGGTGAAGTCGAGGCAACACAGGTACAGAAATGCAGATAAATAGAGGGGCAGAAAGATTGGATTACATGGGAGAAAAGGGGAAAAAAAGGAAAATTAAGAAACCAATGTAAAATTTGACATTTTTTAAACATGAAACTAGGAGCAGGCCATTCAGCCCTTCAAACCTAACCAACATTCAATATGATCATGACTGATCCTCGATCTCAGTACGACATTCCCGCTTTCTCCTCACGCCCCTTGGTGCCATTAAAATCTAAAAAAAAGTTTATTTATTATATAATTAACTAAACCAACAGGAATGACACTCAACGGTATAATTTGTTCGCTTTCGGGGTCGGAGAGATTGATTGGTGTTGCATTAATAATTATCGCTTCATTGACAGAGTACTTACGCTGTTAATTAACTCAAAGTTAGTCAGCCCTAACTTTCTGCTGGGTGTAATGATAATTAATATGCAAATGCCGTGAGTTCTGTAAAATACTGGAGATTGAGGGTTAGATGTTGTTTGTGTGAAAGCAATTGATGGAATGTTGTAAATTGATCAGGAAGTTCTGGAGATTCACCACCCACTATGTATTTCTTATCATCCCCTGCGTATACTGGCTGACTTGTGTATTAATAACACTGTGTGTGACATTAACACACCGGTACTTTTCCAGCAAGGTTTGGGAACTTGGTAATTTGGTGCAGTGAGGTAATCAGGAAAGGGAGAGAATCAGAGAGCATCTGAGAACCTGGGAAGGTAAGTGATTTTTATTTATTTTTATTACCTTTTCAAATTGTGTGGGGGGGGGGGGGGGGGGGGGGACTGAAGTGACATCACAGTAAAGCTCACTGGTTGGCTGGTTGGGAAACTACACTAAATTTAAAAATTAAGCATTGTTAAACTAATTAACATAATTACTTATTACTTAATTATAAGTTAGAGGGGTATCTAAGCCAGAGATTGGAGAGTACTGTATTTAGCTTTCACATTTTCATAGAATTTACAGTGCAGAAGGAGGCCATTCGGCCCATCGAGTCTGCACTGGCTCTTGGAAAGAGCACCCTACCCAAGGTCAACACCTCCACCCTATCCCCATAACCCAGTAACCCCACCCAACACTAAGGGCAATTTTGGACGCTAAGGGCAATTTATCATGGCCAATCCACCTAACCTGCACATCTTTGGACTGTGGGAGGAAACCGGAGCACCCGGAGGAAACCCACGCACACACTGGGAGGATGTGCAGACTCCGCACAGACAGTGTCCCAAGCCGGAATCGAACCCGGGACCCTGGAGCTGTGAAGCTGCTATCCACAATGCTACCATGCTGCCCCTAATAGTAGAAATCTAGTGCTTGGAAACATAGAGTTACCAGCAACTTTTTTTTAACTTTTAAATTCAATTTACTAATTAATTGACACAATGTCAATTAGAGGGGTGCAGTGCTCTGACTGTGAGATGTGGTAGGTCCAGGAGGCTTCCAGCTTCCCGGGTGGCTTCATCTGCAGAAAGTGCACCCAACTGCGGCTCCTCACAGACCGCATGGTTCGGCTGGAGCAGCAGTTGGATGCACTTAGCAGCATGCAGGTGGCGGAAAGCGTCACAGATAGCAGTTATGTAAATGTGGTCACACCCAAGGTGCAGGCAGAGAAATGGGTGACCACCAGAAAGGGCGGGCAGTCAGTGCAGGAATCCCCTCTCGAACAGGTATATCCCTTTGGATACTGTCGGGGGGGAATAGCCTATCTGGGAAAACAGCAGCAGCCAGAGCAGTGGCACCACAGCTGGCTCTGATGTTCAGGGAGGGTCAAAGCGCAGAAGAGAAATAGTCATAGGGGACTCCATAGTCAGGACGTGAAAGAGACTCCAGGATGGTATGTTGCCTCCCTGGTGCCAGGGTCCAGGATGTCTCAGAACGGGTAGCGGGCATCCTGAAGGGGGAGGGCAAACAGGCAGAGGTTGTGGTGCATATTGGTACTAATGACATAGGCAGGAAGGGGGATGAGGTCCTGCAGCAGGAGTTCAGGGAGCTAGGCAGAAAGTTAAAAGACAGGACCTCTAGGGTTGTAATCTCGGGATTACTCACTGTGCCACATGCCAATGAGGCTAGAAATAGGAAGATAGAGCAGGTAAACATGTGGTTAAACAGCTGGTGTAGGAGGGAGGGTTTCCGTTATCTGGACCACTGGGAGCTCTTCCGGGGCAGGTGTGACCTGTATAAAAAGGACGGGTTGCATCTAAACTGGAGAGGCATAAATATCCTGGCCGCGAGGTTTGCTAGTGTCACACGGGAGGGTTTAAACTAGTATGGCAGGGGGATAGGTCAGAAGGTGAAAGCATTGAGGGAGAACTAGGGAATAGGGCCAGTATGGCTCTGAGGCAGAGCAGACAGGGAGATGTTGCTGAACACAGCGGGTCTGGTGGCCTGAAGTGCATATATTTTAATGCAAGAAGCATTACGGGTAAGGCAGATGAACGTAGAGCTTGGATTAGTACTTGGAACTATGATGTTGTTGCCATTACAGAGACCTGGTTGAGGGAAGGACAGGATTGGCAGCTAAACGTTCCAGGATTTAGATGTTTCAGGTGGGATAGAGGAGGATGTAAAAGGGGTGGCGGAGTTGCGCTACTGGTTAGGGAGAATATCACAGCTGTACTGCAGGAGGACATCTCAGAGGGCAGTGAGGCTTTATGGGTAGAGATCAGGAATAAGAAGGGTGCAGTCACTATGTTGGGGGTTTACTATAGGCCTCCCAACAGCCAGCGGGAGATAGAGGAGCAGATAGGTAGACAGATTTTGGAAAAGAGTAAAAACAACAGGGTTGTTGTGATGGGAGACTTCAACTTCCCCAATATTGACTGGGACTCACTTAGTGCGAGGGATTGTCCAACTAGGGAAGGGGCTGTACTGGACCTGGTATTGGGGAATGAGCCCGGCCAGGTGGTAGAAGTTTCAGTAGGGGAGCATTTCGGGAACAGTGACCACAATTCAGTAAGTTTTAAAGTGCTGGTGGACAAGGATAAGAGTGGCCCTAGGGTGAATGTGCTAAATTGGGGGAAGGCTAATTATAACAATATTAGGCGGGAACTGAAGAACATAGATTGGGGGCAGATGTTTGAGGGTAAATCAACATCTGACATGTGGGAGGCTTTCAAATGTCAGTTGAAAGGAATTCAGGACCGGCATGTTCCTGTGAGGAAGAAGGATAAATACGGCAAATTTCAGGAACCTTGGATAACAAGGGATATTGTAGGCCTCGTCAAAAAGAAAAAAGGAGGCATTTGTCAGGGCTAGAAGGCTGGGAACAGACGAAGCCTGTGTGGAATATAAGGAAAGTAGGAAGGAACTTAAGCAAGGAGTCAGGAGGGCTAGAAGGGGTCACGAAAAGTAATTGGCAAATAGGGTTAAGGAAAATCCCAAGGCTTTTTACACGTACATAAAAAGCAAGAGGGTAGCCAGGGAAAGGGTTGGCCCACTGAAGGATAGGCAAGGGAATCTATGTGTGGAGCCAGAGGATATGGGCGAGGTACTAAATGAATACTTTGCATCAGTATTCACCAAAGAGACGGAATTGGTGGATGTTGAGTCTGGAGAAGGGTGTGTACATAGCCTAGGTCACATTGAGATCCAAAAAGACAAGATATTGGGCATCTTGAAAAATATTAAGGTAGATAAGACACCAGGGCCTGATGGGATCTACCCCAGAATACTGAAGGAGGCTAGAGAGGAAATTGCTGAGGCCTTGACAGAAATCTTTGGATCCTCACTGTCTTCAGGTGATGTCCCGGAGGACTGGAGAATAGCCAATGTTGTTCCTTTGTTTAAGAAGGGTAGCAATGATAATCCAGGGAACTACAGGCCGGTGAGCCTTACATCAGTGGTAGGGAAATTACTGGAGAGAATTCTTCAAGTCAGGATCTACTCCCATTTGGAAGCAAATGGACGTATTAGCGAGAGGCAGCACAGTTTTGTGAAAGGGAGGTCGCGTCTCACTAACTTGAGAGAGTTTTTCGAAGCAGTCACAAAGATGATTGATGCAGGTAGGGCAGTGGATGTTGTTTATATGGACGTCAGTAAGTCCTTTGACAAGGTCTCTCATGGTAGACTGGTACAAAAGGTGAAGTCACACGGGATCAAGGGTGAGCTGGAAAGGTGGATACAGAACTGGCTAGGTCATAGAAGGCAGAGAGTAGCAATGGAAGGGTGCTTTTCTAATTGGAGGGCTGTGACTAGTGGTGTTCCGCAGGGATCAGTGCTGGGACCTTTGCTGTTGGTAGTATATGTAAATTATTTGGAGTAAAATGTAACTGGTCTGATTAGTAAGTTTGCAGACGACACAAGGTTGGTGGAATTACGGATAGCGATGTGGACTGTCAGAGGATACAGCAGGATTGAGATCATTTGGAGACTTGGGCGGAGAGATGGCAGATGGAGTTTAATCCGGACAAATGTGAGGTAATGCATTTTGGAATGTCTAATGCAGGTAGGGAATATACAGTGAATGGTAGAGCTCTAAAGAGTATTGAAAGTCAGCACACAGATGGAGAAGGTAGTCAAGAAGGCATACGGCATGCTTGCCTTCATTGGCCGGGGCATTGAGTATAAGAATTGGCAAGTCATGTTGCAGCTGTATAGAACCTTAGTTAGGCCACACTTGGAGTATAGTGTTCAATTCTGGTCGCCACACTATCAGAAGGATGTGGAGGCTTTAGAGAGGGTGCAGAAGAGATTTACCAGGATGTTGCCTGGTATGGAGGGCATTAGCTGTGAGGAGCGGTTGAATAAACTCGGTTTGTTCTCACTGGAACGACGGAGGTTGAGGGGCGACCTGATAGACGTCAACAAAACTATGAGGGGCATAGACAGAGTGGATCGTCAGAGGCTTTTCCCCAGGTTAGAGGGGTCAATTACTAGGGGGCATAGGTGTAAGGTGTGAGGGGCAAGGTTTGGAGGAGCTGTACGAGGCAAGTTTTTTACACAGAGGGTAGTGGGTGCCTGGAACTCGCTGCCGGAGGAGGTGGTGGAAGCAGGGACAATAGTGACATTTAAGGGGCATCTTGATAAATACATGAATAGGATGGGAATAGAGGGATACGGACCCAGGAAGTGTAGAAGATTGTAGTTTAGTCAGGCAGCATGGTCGGCACGGGCTTGGAGGGCCAAAGGGCCTGTTCCTGTGCTGTACTTTTCTTTGTTCTTTGTTCTTTGATTTCGCCAACGTGTTTATTGATGTTAACGTTAACAGTTTTATTGTTGCCAGCCATGTTCACAGGTTGCGGCAATACCAACACCAGACCCAGTCAAGTATTGCCCTCTGTAATTGTTTCTCCGGCACCCAAATGTACATCTACCCAGTCTCCTCCCCCCCCCCCTCCCCCCCCCCCCCCCCCCGAACAAGCAGATGCATACTTATGTGTTGTAAATAATTTTGCCAATTGTGCAGAGTTGTTGCTGTTGAGCTGGTGCATAATACCTTACCAGTTACTTTGTTTTATTTTTTATTTATTATTACGTTTTTTTTGGTATGTTTGTGTGTGCCCTTCTCTTCTATATTTATATATATCTTATTCTGTGTACATAACGGTAAATATACTTTGTTGAAAAACCCAGTAAAATGTTGAGAAAAAAATGTTCACAGATTGCTCCCAAGCTAACATCACACGCGATACAATAGTTTTAACCATCTGTGCTCAGTTCTGAGTGTGAGTGTGAATAATACAATGGTGATACTGGGCTCTTCAAATGATAACGTGTTCTTATTGTCCCACACTAATGTTCTCAATCAGTGCAAAAATTATATTAACAATCTTTATTATTGTCACAAGTAGGCTTACATTAACACCGCAATGGAGTTACTGTGAAAAGCCCCTAGTCGCCACGTTCTGTTCGGGTCACAGAGGGAGAATTCAGAATGTCCAATTCTCCGAACAAGCACGTCTTTGGACTGTGGGAGGAAACCGGAGCACCCGGAGGAAACCCACGCAGACACGGGGAGAACGTGCAGACTCCGCACAGACAGTGACCCAAGCCGGGAATCGAACCAGTGCTAACCACCGTGCTACTTCGTGAGCTTACTGCATAGAGTCAGAGAATGACAGAGCCTAGAAGGAGGCCGTTCAGCCCATCATGCCAGTGCTGGCTCCTTGGTCGGGCCAACCAATTAATCCCATTCCTCTGCTCATTTCCCCCATAGCTCTGAAAATTCTCCCCTCCAAGAACAAATCTAATTCCAATTTTCCAACTGTTCTATCTCCTTCCACCCCCCTTTCAGGCAGCGCATTCCAGATCGTAACAACTTGCTATTTGCAGCATTTTCTGTTTTTATTTAAGTGCTTTTGAAGTGTGGCTGCTGTTGTGATGTAGGAACCGTGGCAGCCGATCTGCGCACAGCAAGATCCCACAGAGGACACTGCGGGGTTTTTTTTTCTTTTTTAAAATAAATTTAGAGTACCCAATTATTTTTTCCAATTAAGGGGCAATTTAGCGTGGCCAATCCACCTACCCTGCACATCTTTGGGTTGTGGGGGCGAAACCCACGCAGACACGGGGAGAATGTGCAAACTCCACACGGACAGTGACCCGGGGCCGGGTTTCGAACCCGGGTCCTCAGCGCCGTGAGGCAGCAATGCTAACCACTGTGCCACCGTGAGGACACTGTGGTATTGACCACGTGTTCCTTTCTTTGTAAATCTGATGTTCGTTGAAGGATAGAGCTCGACACGCTGAGAACTCTCCTACTTGAGCACGAAACCCATCTTAATAATGCTGGTAGAAAACTGAGGGAGTGCTATACTGTCAAGATACCGCTTTTCACAGAGATATTAAAACCAGGGTGGTCGTCAAAGATTTCATGCCGTTCTTTGAAGAAGAGCGGGGGAGTGCTCCCCAATGTCCTAATCATTATTTATCCCTCAATCAAAACCAACCAAGCAGGTTATCAGGTCATTTTCAAATTGCTGTTTGTGGAATCCTGTTGTTCACAATAATATTATTGTTACTGTCCACCATGTTTCCAACATTACAACAGTGACTCCACTTCAAAAGCTGTGGGACATCCTGTGGTCATGGAAGGCGCTATATGAGGGGAAGACAGATGTGGGAGGTGTTCAGGTGGCCCGGCAAACCACACCCATATGTTTTGGGCATGTCCGGCCCTGGAGGGGTTTTGGAAGGGGGCGGCGGGGATTTTGTCGGAAGTGGTCGGGTCCAGGGTCAGGCCGGGCTGGGGGCTCGCCATCTTTGGGGTCGCTTCGGAGCCGGGAGTGCAGGAGGCGAGAGAGGCCGGCATTCTGGCCTTTGCGTCTCTAGTAGCCCGGCGCAGGATTCTGTTACAGTGGAGGGATACCCGGCCCCCGAGTTCGGAGACCTGGGCCAACGACATGGCCGGGTTCATCAAGTTGGAGAGGATGAAATTTGCCCTGAGGGGGTCGGTACAGGGGTTCTTTCGGCGGTGGCAGCCCTTTCTCGATTTGCTGGCGAAGGGGTAGAGTGGTCGGTCTCTGCAGCAACGGGGGGGAGGGGGGGATTTGGTGATGGTTGGGGGGGGGGTTTTTACGGCGGTGGGTTTGTTATGTTATTTTCTTCTTTCTTGTATTGCTATTTGTTATTATTTATTTTGGGGGGGAGAGTTCTTTTCTTGTTTTGGTGTGGAAACACGCCTCGTTTGTTTTAAATTGCGGGGAGAAAATTTGTTATTGTTATTTAAAAACTTGAATGAAAATTTTTTTTTAAATGAAAGGCGCTATATGAATGCAAGTCAGACTTGCATTCTTCCTTTCTCTGTCGTTGCAGGGGACTCAAGAAAAGCCAACAAGGAGATCCCTGGGCCACCTCGCCCTCAGCCTCCCTTGAATTTTTCACCCAATTGTCCTTTGACTTTCTCTCATGCCTGTTGTGTGTTGCACCGATCCGTTTGGGCAAACTCTGCTTCTATTTAAGCTGAGGTGTGTCAATGTTCCTGTTCAATCCTCCCAGCAATGAATCTGCTTCACAATTTTTTGATGAAAGTCTGTCAGAACGGTCATTACTATTTCTCTCACTCTATTTTGTCCGTTGAATATTTAGCAGTGCTGGATAGATGTTAATCTCCTTCACGTGCAAAGTCAAGTGAATGGCCAGAAAGAAAATCACCGCACAACATCTCCCTTGTCCGTGTCATTCTACTCTTCAATCACTTTTCTCCATTTCACATGTTTTTGGTGAGTTATTCAGTCTGCCACTTTGCTCCCCCAATGTAACCAATCAGTGGCAGTGTTTTCATAGAATCCCTACAGACGGAGGCCATTCGGCCCATCGAATCTGCACCGCTCCTCTGAAAGAACACGCTACCGGGCTCCCCTATCCCATCCCTGTAACACTGAAACCCCACCTAACCTGCACATCCCTCAACACTTTTATTTAAAAATATTTTTATTAGGGTATTTGCAAATGTTATAATAATAACAATAACAGCGACATTAACATGGTACAATAAACATTTCCAACCCATCACAATCTTCACCCCCCCAACAATAAAAACACCAGTCTGCCCCTCCCCCCCCCTTTTAGAATTCTGCTTCTGCTGACATTTTAATTTTCCCCAAGAAAGTCGACGAACGGCTGCCACCTCTGGGTGAACCCTAACATTGACCCCTTTAAGGCAAACTTTATTTTCTCGAGACTGAGAAACCCAGCCATGTCACTAACCCAGGTCTCTACACTCGGGGGCTTTGAGTCCCTCCACATTAATAAGATCCGACTCCGGGCTACCAGGGAGGCAAAGGCCAGGACGTCAGCCTCTTTTGCCCCCTGAACTCCCGGATCTTCCGACACTCCAAAGATCGCTATCTCCGGACTCGGCACCATCCGTGTTTTGAGTACCGTGGACATTGCCTTAGCGAAACCCTGCCACAACCCTCTAAGCTTCGGGCATGCCCAAAACATATGGACATGATTTACTCGGCTTCCCGTGCACCTCACACACCTGTCCTCAACCCCGAAAAACTTGCTCATCCGTGCCAGCCACCGCCACGTGTGCCCGATGGACGACCTTGAATTGTATCAGGCTAAGCCTGGCACATGATGAGGATGTGTTAACCCTGCTTCACACATCCCTCAACACTAAGGGCAATTTTTATCACGGCCAATCCACCTAACCTGCACATCTTTGAATTGTGGGAGGAAACCGGAGCACCCGGAGGAAACCCACGCAAACTCCACACAGACAGTCACTCAAGGCCGGAATTGAACCCGGGTCCCTGGCGCTGTGAGGCAGCAGCGCTAACCACTGTGTCATCTCTTTTGGTGACTTATTTTTACCAATTGCTGTTATTCCTGCCCTATCCTCCCAGTCACCCCTGTCAGTGCCTCACTCCCCACCCTCATGCCCAAGGGGATAGATCGTTACTTTAAATCATTGCTGCCTCACTGACCCCCCCCAATCCCACCCAGGCAACATTCACCGGCAACAACCCCCTGCATTCCTCCCCCTTCTTGTCACTGCCTTGTGCCCTCTCTGCTCCTGCAGTCGCTGAAGGTCATCAATCCTTCAGTCTTTCCCTGGCAGCTCCAGGAATTAAAGATTGATCTCCTGGGCACACCCAGGAGAGAAAGCAGACGGGTGCCTTTCAAACGCAGTTGCCCACCTTCCCAGGGATGAGTGATTACAGTAACGTGGGGAGACTGGAGAGGCTACGGCTATTCTCCTTGGAGAAGGGAAGGCGAAGAGGAGATTTCATACAAGTGTTTAAAATCATCAAGGGTTTTGACAGCTTAAATAAAGAGAGGGCGGCACAGTGGTTAGCACTGCTGCCTCATGGCGCTGAGGTCCCAGGTTCGATCCCGGCTCCGGGTCACTGTCCGTGTGGAGTTTGCACATTCTCCCCATGTCTGCGTGGGTTTCACCCCCACAACCCATAGGTTGCATTGGCCACATTAAATTGCCCCTTAATTGGAAATAAATAATTGGGTACTCCAAATTTATAATTAAAGAAAGAAGATAGTGGAGGTAGAGACAAAGGATTGTTTGACTGACAGTGAAGGAGTGAGAGACTCAGAGATGTTTTTCCCACTTGTGGGTGGGAACCAGAACTTGGAGCCATAAAGATAAGATGGTCAAAGAAGCAATTGGGAATCCATGAGAAATCACGGGAGAGATTCTCCCATCGGGAGACTAAGTCCCGACACCGGAGTGAAAACCGGAGTGTTTCACTCCGGCATCGGAGGCCGCTCCCAGCTCCCTATTCTCCCACCCCCGGGGGGCTAGGAGCGGCACCGCGTCATTTACACGCGCCGGGCCTTGGTGCTGTGTAAAAGCGGCACTGCGTAAATTACGCGGCCGGTGCTGCGTAAATGACATCACCTGCGCATGCGCAGATTGGCCGGCGCCAACCCGCGCATGCGCGGTTGCCGTCCTCCCCGCGGCCGCCCCCCAAGATATGTCGGATGGATCTTGCGGGGCGGCGGAGGAAAGGAGGTCCTCCTTCAGAGAGGCCGGCCCGCTGATCGTTGGGCACCGATCGCGGGCCAGACCCCTTTTGAGCCCATCCCCGGTGCTGGTTCCCCCCTCCCCCCCCCACAGGCCCCCCCCCCCCAGCGTTCCCACCGGCAGCGACCAGGTGTGGACGGCGCCGGCGGGAACCCGTTGTATTGGGCAGGCTGCTCGGCCCATCCAGGCCAGAGAATAGCCGCTCGCCCATTACAAACGGCGAGCGGCGATTCTCCCAGCGGTCAGCCGTAAATCTTGCCGTGCCGGTTTGAGGGGGGGGGGTGGGAGAATCGCGTGCCGGTGCCGGTGCGGCGTGGCGGGACTCGCCCGCTGCCCCAGCGATTCTCCCACCTGGTGTGTGTGGGGGGGGGGAGAATTGCGCCCCACTTTACTCAGAGAGTGATGAGAGTATGGAACTCACTAACAAAGGCTGAGGTGAGCCTGAACCGTTTTCTCACCGCGCCAACTTGATGCCAAAATGGGGTACTGGGGGGGGGGGGGGGGGGGGGGGGGTGTCCGGAAGCCCATGTGACTGGCTCAGGGCCAATCCCGCAAGAGCGCGCGAACCCCAGTCAATAGCGAGTTCGTGCGGGGCCCTGGGAGCAGAGGCCCGGGCAACTTGGACCCCGGAGATGAATAGATAAGAACCATCCTATCGTGTTCTGTGCTATATCGTTACCAGCCTCTGCCTTTCATCAATAAACCCCTTTGTTACCACAGGAAGCTTCCAGAATGTTTCTCGAGTCACCACACTGGCGATGAGGTAAAAGGTTCGATCGCTGTTGGCTGTACTTTGTGACTTGAGGGGGAAACAATTGGCAAAAAAAGACCAACTCAAGTCAGGAACCATCGAAACCTGCATGAAAATGTAAGTGAATTAGACCCATTTGAGAAAGAGCCTGAAGATTGGAGCCAGTGCCTTGAATGACTCTGCTATTTCTTCACCATGAACAAGATCATAGGGCAAGACAAGCAAAAGCTGATACTTCTGATAGTATGTGGACCCAGAACTTATAATTTGATAAGGAATCCCACCACCCAGAAGCACCTGACTCAAAGACTTTTGACCGGATAGTCAAGTTGGTCAAGGAACATTTTAACACCACGCCCTCAATCATTCTCCAGTGGTAGAAATTCAATTCCGCTGTCAGGAACACTGAAGAGTCCATCTCAGCCTTCATATCCGGGCTTCTCCAGCTCACTGAGCACTGAGAGTTCGGGACTGCGCTTAGCGACATGCTGCGCAATCGTTTTGTTTGTGGAATCCATAATCTCAACATCCAAAAGAAACTCCGGCTGAGACAACCATTACTTTGGAAGAAAATGATCAGGATAGCTCAGGTGATAGAGTAAGGTATCTCAAAAATGTGGAAATCTGAAACAAAATCTGAAAATGCTGGAAAAGGTCAGCAGGTGGAGAGAGAAACAGAGTTAGATTCACCAATGCTGCCAGGCCGACTGAGTTATTCCAACATTTTCCGTTTTTATTTGGTAGTTTCCACGAACAGGATTCTGCCCTCAAGCCGAGAAGATGATCTCCCTTTGCGCTGGGAACCCGGGTTCGATCCTGGCCCCAGGTCACTGTCCGTGTGGAATTTGCACGTTCTCCCCTTGTCTGCGTGGGTCTCGCCCCCACAACCCAAAGGTGTGCAGGGTGTGGATTGGCCGTGCTAAATTGCCCCTGAATTGGAAAAAAAGAATTGGGTACTCTAAATGTATTTTAAAGAAAGGTGATCTGCTTCCTACATTAATGTGGTACGTGAATTTCAATGTTGGTGCGATGCCAGGTATGTAGCCACAGGTCCCAACAGCTGTCAGAATGTATCGAACAGTACGTCCCTATGGTTGTTCACATTAGACAGAGTACTGACCGTGCTCAACCAGCCCTTGCTTGCAAAACTCAGAACACAATGTGTAACTTTAGATGTGACTCTGTGATTGGACAGCATTTGCTGAACAATCCTGATTGCGTTAAGAATTGCATTAACAATCAATTGAAGATTATCTGTCGGTTTTGCAATGTGGCTCACATATGCATGCTTGGAGTGATATATATTGATACACAGAGACCTGTCCCCTGCAAGCAAAAGGAACATGATCAGGCATTGCTTCTTTTTTGAAATTAGGTAAAGTTCCTTCCTGCATTCTCCATGGCAAAACCTTGACCAATCAGAATTGATTGTCCCAAACAGCAACATTCTGTTCTCAAGCAATATAAACTGTGGCTCCGTTTGAAATTTGGCGTTCTTGTATCTGTCCTGTTGACTGCAAGTTGAAAAGTTTGAACAGTATGTCTCTTCTTTCAGCAATACTCACGTATAGATGTACTTAATGGGCAGCTCGTAAAACCTGTGAGAGAGAAAGGAATAAAGATCTGCTGATTGGGTCAGAGGACAGACGGTGGGATCAAATTGGTGTGGAGCATGAATAGCAGAATTGGGCCGAATGGCCTGTTTCTGTGCTGTACACGCTGCGTAACTCCCTGCAGCTCAGCGGTTCGCTGCCTTGGACATTGATTTCTTCTTTCCCGGAGGCTATTGGTAAACATTGGCTTATTCTTTCACTCATGCAGTCCTCTTGTTTCTGCATTTGTAATGTTGCCTGAGGCTATTCTGAGAATGAATATTGGACCTCCTTTCGTAGAGAAGTATTTTCTTTGACATTTGTGACGTGGTCAGCCCATTAGGGGTCGAGTGGAAACTTACACCTCCCTCACTGATCACAAGATCCGGCATAATAACCACTCTACTGTCTAACCAAAGGCCGGGTACGCCCGGGATGTTATTTAATAGCCCAGTTAAAGCAGCCAGGAAAATGCCAACATCCCTGGGCGAGACCCTGAGAATCATTTACACGTTAGCCAATATGAAATCAGCCACCAAATATGTCAGTCGAGGGATAACTCTAGTCTCCTGGCCAATACTTATCCCACGCCCATCATCATTTGATCAGGAATCACGCTGTGGGCTCTTGCATCCAATCCGCCGCATCTCCTTCACTGCAACATCAGCCTGCGCTTCAAAATGTACCTCGCTAACTGCAAAGTGCCTTCAGGCATCCCGAGGCCATGATCGGTGCTGTATAAATGTAATCCTTTCTCATCTGTGATTATACAAACCGTGAAGGACCGGGCTGCGCCTGTGAGAAACTGCCTCTTGCTCATTTCATTAGCATCATAATTAAGAGTGAAATGGTCATTAACCCAGTCAGATTGAAAGCAACGTTAATTAGGTCCTGGGGGGGGGGGGGAGAATTATTGACCCTGAGGCTGATTGACGCTGACACAGTATTTGGTGATAAACTGACTCAAGGGCCAGATCAGGAGAGATGAGAAGACAGGAACAGCGATTAAACGCTTGTTAAACATTAAGAATGTCAAACACCTTCCTGCTTTAAGGGAAAATAAACAGTTCCTTTATATTGGTGATTTGCAATTGGATCTAATTAGTAATTCCTGCAAATATCTTTTCTCACCCAGTAGGTCTGAATGTTAACTCTGCATTAATGTCATTCTGAGACAAGACATGGAAGAGCATTGAGCCAGAGAGCTGCCTGGGGAGTACATGAGGGAGTGATTATTCATCTCTAAACTCTTCGTGCGACATTTCCCTGGGGGTAGGGGATGTCTTTATTTATTCCTTCATGGGCTGCGGGACCAGCATTTATTGCCCATCCCTAATTGCCCTTGAGAAGGTGGCGATGAGCTGGCTTCTTGAACCGCTGCAGTCCGTGTGGTGTAGGTACACCCACAGTGCTGTTAGGGAGGAGTTCCAGGATTTTGACCCAGCGACAGTGAAGGTACAGCCGATATATTTCCAGGTCAGGATGGTGAATGACTTGGCAGGGAACCTCCAGGTGGTGGGGTTCCCCTGTGTCCACTGCACTCGTCCTACTCCGCGATGGAGATCTAATCCTGCAAGTAAAAGAAAAACTCAACATTCAAATTTCTGATACAGGTTCTCAAAGGCTGTGCCCCTCTGCTGCTGGTACAAGAGTGACACTGAAAGGGAAATGGCTGTTGGTGATTTAGTGCACTGTTCTTCAAACTTTTTTTCCCGGGGATCCATTTTTACCAACCGGCCGACCTTCTCGACCCACGCCGGCCCACCTTTGCAACCCACGCTGGCCGACCTTTGCAACCCACGCTGGCCGACCTTTGCAACCCACGCTGGCCGACCTTCGCGACCCATGCCGGCCGACCTTCGCGACCCACCATTTTCTCTTACCTTGTTTGCTGCTGACAAAAATGGAGGCAATGGTTTTGGGTCCCTTTGGCCCTCGTAGACGCTCCTCCAATGGAACCTGTTGGATGAAGGTGAAGCCTTCCGGTGTCGGAAAGTCTCCATCTGTCCAAAGTTTTGTATTTTCTTCCTGTAAAATGTTATCAAATAAAAAAAAAATTAAATGAATGAAATGATTCAACCACCTCGAACTTGTAAAACAAAAAGCTGCAACCGTTTTTTAAAAAAGCGGGCGCATTGCGCATGCGTGCCTCATCACCGGCTGCTGTGCATAGTTTTGCGCATGCGCACCGATGATCAGGCACGCGTGCGTAGCTTTTTTTTTTAACATGTTCGCGGCCATTTTGAAGGTCGCTTGCAGCCGCCGTTAGTAACAGCCGGCTGCTGCGGCTGTTGCGCGATCGGGATCGCTGCGATGGACGGCTCTGTGACCCTCCCGGCACCCGCCCGTGACCCACCCGCGGGTCGCCCCCCCGAGTTTGACAATGCCTGATTTAGTGGATGAACAAACATTCAGTGACATTCTTTTTAATTCACAATCGTTATGTTTAACAAGCTAATATCGTGGCTAAACAGCTGGCAGAGGAATGTCATCTGGATATCTTTCACTTAGTGTCAGCAGTTCATCCAGCATCCTTGATTCAAATACTATTCACCAATTTCAACATTCACTCCCTCCACCACCGACGCACAGTGGCAGCCGTGTGTACCATCGTCAAGATGCATCGCAGCAACTCACCAAGATTCCTTAGGCAGCACCTTCCTAACCTGCAACTTCCCACCACCTAGAACAAGGGCAGCAGATACCTGGGGAACCCCACCACCTGGACGTTCTCCTCAAAGTCACTCAGCACCCTGACTTGGAAATATATCAGCCGGTTCCTTCACTGTCGCCGGGGCAACATCCTGGAGCTCCCTCCCTAACAGCACAGTGGGTGTACCTACACCACAGGGCCTGCAGTGGCTCAAGAAGACAGTTCAGCACCACCTTCTCAAGGGCAATTAGGGATGGACAATAAATGCTGACCCAGCCAGCGGTGCCAACATCCTGTGAATAAGTACATTTTTAAAAATATGTAAAAAAATTTCACAGAAACGTTGCATTGCTTTTTCATTTTGTAACATGTTCTGAGAGTTTGCGAAAGGTTGCATTGGTATCATTCCAGTGCACCATTGGAAGGAGGAAACACAGGAACAGGAGGAGGCCATTCAGCCCCTCAAAGTTGTTCTATTATTCAATAATAATCTTAGAATCTTTATTATTGTCACAAGTAGGCTTACATTAACACTGCGATGAAGTTACTGTGAAAATCTCCTAGTCGCCACATTCCGGCGCCTGTTCAGGTACACAGAGGGAGAATTCAGAATGTCCAACTCACCGAACTGCCCATCTTTCGGGACTTGTGGGAGGAAACCCACGCAGACACGGGGGAGAACGTGCAGACTCCGCACAGACAGTGACCCAAGCGGGAATCGAACCCGGGTCCCTGGCGCTGTGGAGCAACTGTGCTAACCACTGTGCTACCGTGCTGCCAATTTGAATATGACTGATCTGTGGCTTAAATACATTCACGTCTTGGTTTTGGTAATATCCTTTCCAAACATGAAATGCACATGTGGAGATTTGAAATAAAAACAGGAAATGCTGAAAAAAAAAATCAGTCGGTCAGGCAGCATCTGCAGAGAGAGAGAAAAACAGAGTTAACGTTTCGAGTCCAGTACCGGAACTTTGAACAATTGACAGGGTGAGCGTCGACCTGTAAAGTCCTTCCAACATACCCCAATGGCAGGCGATAAGTGTGGGAGAGATTCCTGGTCAGTCCTGCCATGGGTCATTATCCATAGCTCCAGACAGCACAGCAACTCAGACACCCCACCCCAGTGAACAGTGATGAGGGACTTCAATTATGTGTGGAGACAGGAGAAGCTGCGATTATTCTCCTCACAGCAGGGAGCATTAAGGGGAGATTTAATGTTCAAAATCACAAAAGGTTTTTGTGATAAGGAGTAAATATCGAGTAAATAAGGAGAAACTGTTTTCAATGGCAGGACGATCAGTAATCAGAGTGTGATGAATGTGGGAGATTTTTATACAGACTGTAGTGTGTATATATCTCTCTATCTTGCTATCTTGCTATCTCGCTATCTCTCTCTATCTCATTCTATATCTCGCTATCTCTCTCTATATCTCGCTATCTCTCTATCTCTCTATCTCACCATCTGTCTATCTGTCTATCTCTCTATGTGTCTATGTCGTCGGGCACACAGAGGAGAATTCAGAATGTCCAAATTACCTAACAACAGGTCTTTCGGGACTTCTGGGAGGAAACTGGAGCACCCGGAGGAAACCCACGCAGACACGGGGAGAAGGTGCAGCCTCTGCACAGACAGTGACCCAAGCCGGGAATCGAACCTGGGACCCTGGAATTGTGAAGCTCCAGCCAGATATTGTGATTTACTGCATTAATTTTCAAACTTTTATAGTTCCATCAAAAATAGCGGACGGGATTCTCCGGGAATCGGCGGGGCGGGCAGAAACGGCGCAGTAAGAGGCGGGAACCATTCCGGTGTCGGCCCGCCCCAAAGGTGTGGAATCCTCCGCACCTTCAGGGGCTAGGCTGGCGCCGGAGTGGTTTGCGCCCCGCCCACCAGCGTGGAAGGCCTTTGGAACCACGCCAGCCGGGGCCAAAGGGACTCCGCCGGCCGTCACGGGTCTGCGCATGCACGGGAGGGTCAGAGGCTGCTGACATCGCCCCCGCGCATGCGCTGGGGGGTTCACCTTCGCGCCGGCCATCGCAGAGGCTTACACGGCCGACGCGTAGGAATATAGTGCCCCCTCGGCACAGGCCCTGTCCCCAGATCGGTGGGCCCCGATCGCGGGCCAGGCCACCGTGGGGGCAACTCCCCGGGGCCAGATCGCCCCGCCCCCCCCTAAGGACCCCGGAGCACGCTCATGCCGCCAGGTCCCGCTGGCAAGGGACCAACTCCAATTTATGCGGGCGGGAGCTGCATAGAATGGGCGGGACTTCAGCCCATTGCGGGCCAGAGAATCGCCGGGGGGGAGCCCGCCAACCGGCATGGAGCAATTCCCACCCCCGCCAAATCTCTGGCGCCGGAGAATTCGGCAGCCGGCGGGGGCGGGATTCATGCTGCCCCCCGGCGATTCTCCGATCCGGCGGTGGGGTCGGAGAATCCCGCCCAGCCTTTGTATAGATAGTAACCACTGTGTTAACCACTATGCTACCGTGCCTATGCTAATAGCCAGTAATAATAACAGTATTATTACTGTTGCAATAATATTTTTAGAAATCCTGGTTTAACATACAGACAGGCTTCGTGTCTGCAAAAGGTGCAATTAAGATGTTGTAAAAGTGAGATCATCATTCATTACAACCATGTAATTGTTTACATATATACGGTCTAATGGAAGTTTGTTATGATTTCTGGGGATTCCCTGGAGAGTAAATAATTTGAGACATTATTAGGTAAGCAGGTCAGGGGATATGAGTGAGATAAACATGATGTAATTAATGGGAGGAGCCAGGTCTGCAGCAGACAGTTTAACTTTTAGTTTTGCTTGGAGCTTTAAGCTGAGCGGCATCTTTTGCCAAAGGCTGTCAGGTTAAGCAGTAGTGTGACACAGACTGAGGATCTTCACGCTGTTTCCTGAAAGGATCTGTCTTTCCCTTCAAGTAGTTTTTCCAAAAATCTTGATTCAAGTGTTGAGCAAGTAACCCTATGCCTGCTAACTTTATTTATTTATTTTTAAAATTTTCTAGAGTACCCAATTCATTTTTTCCAATTTAGCGTGGCCAATCCACCTACCTTGCACATCTTCGGGTTGTGGGGGCGAAACCCAAGTAAAAATGGGGAGAATGTGCAAACTCCACACGGACAGTGACCCATGTAGCCATCTGGAGTGGCCACTTCCCGATTCCAAAATGGATGCCCACAAAGAATCCAGGGAAAATCGGCCAGGCACAGGAAACAAGCAGGTGCAAGGTTTCCTGTGTATTAAGACTTGCAGAACACAGACAGAACCGAAACCAATAGCCATCTACATATTAATGAGCAATCCCCAGAAACAATTAGAAACATTGAAGCGATCGGGACCAAGGCAGACTCCCCGGCGCCAGCGGGAGCCAGGACAAAGGAAGGCCAACGGACACATAGGAACCGCCCAGCGATCAGGGAACAGCTCCAGTATTGGAGAAATCGATAGAACCGATTGGGACATAGTCCAATTAATTGGGACCAGGTCCGGGGTCCGCCCACAAGGGCGCGAAACCCCTGGGGACTATAAAATAGAGTCCCCAAGTTCAGTTCGCTCTCTTGGCAGGATCTCTGGGCAGCTCTCAAAGAACTCTTGACTGTGACTCTCAGCAAGGAGAGACCTGCCTAGCAGCTGCACCAACCAAGTAAGTCTCCAGTCAACGCACGCTACGAGATAGGCGCTCCTAGCTACTATTCCATACCAGCTTGGAGCCTGCAGACTCAGAACCGGACAACGGCCATTATTGCTCTGACCTGGTGGGCCATTTGAAAGCTAAGTATAGGCCTATAGTTATCGTGATAGTCTAGTAAGTAGAGTTTTATGCATGAGTAGTGATTGACTGTGTATAATAAATGTGTTTTGATTTGAAACTTACTAACTGGTGTATTGAGTTATTGATCAGCACTTGGCTTTGAACCTCGTGGTGGTATCAGAAAGATACCTGGCGACTCTAGAGCAAAGGTTATTAAACAGAGCAATTAAGTAAAAGCACACCGAACAACACCCAGAGCTGGGATCGAACATGTGACCTGGGTGCCGTGAGGCAGCAGGGCTAACCCACTGCGCCACCGTGCTGCCCCAGCTTTATTTATAAGTGTTTTTTGTCCGGCGATGGGCTGAGGTTAATTTGAGATGGAAAAGGTATAAGTTAGGAGTGAAAAGAGTTCCTTTTTATTTTAATTGTTTAACCGTTAATTGAAAAGCTCTTTTCTGTGATGTTAATGTGTTTAATCCTGTGTTAATAAGAAAGTTTGTTTCAATGTACTATATCCCTATTTGTCAGTGCAATCACTCCAGGAGCGAAGTATATTTTTCTCAGAGTTTTATAAATTTTTAAAAAGCGTTTGGAATTCTTGTCCGGTGTCTTAACAAAATGACAACGTCATTCTTGAATTTCTTTGGCGACTGAGGAGAAACAGCTCCCTGGGGTAGAAAATTACAAATTTCAAAAGAATTGTTGGATGCAAAATCTGCTTTGAGTGGAGCAGATGATGTGAACTGAGTCAAACTGGGTTGAACTGCTCAGAGAAGCAGTAGTGTGTTGACCTTTGAAAGTTAACACAAACAAAAGCTTCTGGGGAATCAGTTTCAGTAAAAACTAACTCACATCAGACTAAATGTCTCATTGAACCAGAGAGTGACAAGATCTTGCAGCCCCATCAGTCTGTATGGTTACAACAGCTTATCGATTGTAACAGGGAAATTGTAACTGACTGATCTGCTGTAAAGCCAAAAAGTACAATTAGCATCAAGTTCAACGGTTCATTTAAATTCTCCGCACAGGTAATGGATTGCACAAAGGGACAACAAATGACCGCTGAACCACATGAGATTGAGACTTTCCACGTGTGTTTGTTCACGTGTATGCATGTCCAATGCTGTGTGCATCACATGTCTGTGCGTGTAATAATGATCTTTCTTAGTGCCACAAGTAGGCTTACATTAACACTGCAATGAAGTTACTGTGAAAATCCCCTAGTTGTCACACTCCGTCGCCTGTTCAGGTACACAGAGGGAGAATTCAGAATGTCCAATTCACCTAACGTGTGCGTTTGTTCGTATATTTTGCATGTGTGTACATGGCTGCTTGCACGCGTGTGTGCATATGTGTCTACATGTTTCTATATATGTTTTATTCATTTACGAGGTGTGGCCATCACTGGCTCGACCAGCATTTATTGCCCATCCCTAGTTGCCCTTCTGAAGGTGGTGGTGAGCTGCCTTCCTGAACCTCTGCAGTCCTTCAGGCCCTTCCGGTGTAGGTACACCCACTGTGCTGTTAGGGAGGAGTTCCAGGATTTTGACCCAGCGACAGAGAAGGAACGGCCGATATATTTCCAAATCAGGGTAGTGAGTGACTTGGAGGGGAACCTCCAGGTGGTGGGGTTCCCAGGTATCTGCTGCTCTTGTCCATCTAGATGGTAGTGGTCGTGGGTTTAGAAGGTGATGTATAAGGAACTTTGATGAGTTACTGCAGTGCATCTTGTAGATGCCGGCATGTATTTATATGCACATGCGTGTCTTTGTGTATTTGTTTGTGTGTAACGACTCTAAAAAGAGTGTTTCCTGTTATAGAAATGCAAATTCTTTCTTACTTTCATTGTGTCGGGTTTCAAAGGACACAATCTGGCCAATTTCTGGGTTGGTTGGGGTTCAGGCAGCGGGGAGCGGGCGGTGTGGCTCCAAGAGGCCATTTTCTAACAGCCCCAGATTGAAAGAGACTTATTAAACCTGGCAACACTGCAAATGGCAACGTTAAGTATGCAGTAACAAACGTCCGGTATAGACCAGTAAAGCTGAAATTGGTTGGAAGTGTGCTTAAATAAATCTTTGCGTTTCATGTACGATCAGTCTCTCTGTTTAACTGCAATGTATGTTAATTGCTGTGAGGCAGCATTAACACCAGCTTGCGTTTCGGAAGACGAGAGCATTGAGTTTTCGAACAGGAAATACTTGCAATTATATTGTGCCTTTCGTGACCTCAGGACGTTGCGCAACACTTCCGAGTCAATGGATTGCTTTTGAAGAGATGTCACTGTTGTAATTTAGGAAATGTAATTACAAGATCCCATAAACAGCGATGTGGCAAATATCAGATAATCTGTCTTTTTCTCTGAAGTTGGTTGAGGAATATTAGATCTCCCCTCCGCTCTTCTTTCGATAATGGCCGTGGGATCTCTTGAGCGGATGGGCTCTCGACTTGATGCCTCCTCCAGAGGTCAGACTCCCCACTCGGGCCGCACCCCCTCAGCATCACTCCGAATACAGGTCCACTTGTATTATTTGGGCGGAAGTCACCAGTGTCGGACTGCAATCTATAAATGTCTGATTTTGAGACAAGAGAGCTACTTTTTAAAAATATAAATTCAGAGTACTCCATTTTTTTCCCCAAATTAGGAGCAATTTACCGTGGAGCAATTTACCGTGGCTAGTCCACCTACCCTGCGCATCTTTGGGTTCTGGGGGTGAAACCTGTCATGATGTGCAGACATGCACAGACTGAGATACAGACAGGCAGCTAATGAACACAGAGGACAGGACATAACCAATCAGCAGGCAGAACACTTGGGGGTGGTTTCCCACTGTAAAAGGCACGAGGCACTCACACTCCGCCTCTTTCCACTGGGGACATCAGAGTGAGTCAGGGTGTATATATCACATAACACCTCCAGCACGTGGCTAAGAGCTAGTCTGGTTCAGTCTAGAGTAATCACACTTAGCTTAGCAGAGAGTCAAACTCACAGAGAACTGAGCAAACTGTGTAACTCTCTTCTTTGAGTACATCTATAAATAAACTATATTCGAAAAACCCAACAAAAAACATTTATAAAAAGAAACAGCGTAGGTTATGATGGGCTGAATGGCCTCCTCTGTGTGATGCTTTGATTTTTTTTTATAAATTTAGATTAGCCAATAATTTTTTCTAATTTAGGGGCAATTTAGCGTGGCCAATCCACCTACTCTGCGCATTTTTGGGTTGTGGGGGCGAAACCCACGCAGACACGGGGAGAATGTGCAAACTCCACACAGACAGTGACCCAGAGCCGGGATCGAACCTGGGACCTCAGTGCCGTGAGGCGGTTGTGCTAACCACTAGGCCACCGTGCTGCCCTGTGTGATGCTTTGATAATGGAGCAGTTCTGCTTTGGGAACACCTCATTTCCAGGCTGGCAAGGCACGAGAGGCGATGGATTGATTCGGTCAAGACCTTCAAACCAAAGTGTAGCGTGGGACTGTGTGAATTCTTCATAACTGCTTGTAAACCTGGTCTCTATTAGACTGCGAGGTAATTGGATAAATGTTGTTGTTAGTTTTCACTGAGACTCCAGAGATTCACTAACAATAAACAGGAGAGCAACACAAACCATTCAGCCTTGCTAGACTGTGTTGCTGTTTACCCACAGTGTCAGTTAATTATTTTTCATCACTTGTCCACCCCGTTTCCATGTCTCTTCAACCCTTGTTCCTTCAATTGTCTTCTCAAACCTCACCTCAAGAATTGGTCCAATTTCTACCTTGACTGTAAAACCCTGGGAATGAATCCCAAAGCCTCACATCTGTAAACATAAATGGAGATTCTCCTGCCCTCCTCCAACTCTCGTACCTTTGACCTTTTGTCTTTGACCCCTGAATGACTGGCACCCCATCTGCTCCGGCCTATCCTGTGCTCCCCAGTAGAAACTCCACATGGACAACCTCATGTCCTGAGGTCAATCACTCCATCACCAATCTCAACACGGCGAAGGTAGATCATCAGGAGATCATGAAGTGAAAAATGTTCTGAATTCGAAGACTTTGTGAAATTGTACGTATGTTATTTATTCTTTCATGGGATTTTGGCATTTGCAGAAAGGGCAGCGTATTTTGCCCACCCCTAATTGCCCTTGAACTGAGTGGCTTGTTGGGCCATTTCAGAGGGCAGCTTGGATTCAATCACATTGGGGTGAATCTTCCGCTCCCGTCCACCACGGAAATCATCCCGGGCCAAATGGAGAATTTGGCGGATCATTTAAAGGTCCGTTGAACTCAGGCGGGAATTTCCAATCTCGGGGCTGGCAGGACACTAAAATCCTGCCCATTGTGTGGGTTTGGAGTCACATGTAGACCAGATAAGATTGGCAGACCTTCTTTCCTAAAGGGCATTAGTGAAGCAGATGGGGGTTTATGAAAATGAAAATTGCTTATTGTCACGAGTAGGCTTCAAATGAAGTTACTGTGAAAAGCCCCTAGTCGCCACATTCCGGCGCCTGTTCGGGGAGGCTGTTACGGGAATCGAACCGTGCTGCTGGCTTGCCTTGGTCTGCTTTCAAAGCCAGCGATTAGCCCTGTGAGCTAAACAGTTATTATAAACCACGGCAGTTTTCACCAACACTGAGAATAGATTTCAATTCCGGATTTTATTAATTTAGTTTAAGTTTGAACCCATGCCCCCCCGAGCATTAGCCTCAAGGTTACTAGCCCAGAGCGGGCTGGTTTAGCTCAGTCGGCTGTTTCATGGAGCGGAGCGCGGCCAGCAACGAGGGTTCAATTCCCGTACCGGCTGAGGTTATCCATGAAGGCCCCACCTTCTCAACCTTGCCCCTCGCCTGAGGTGTGGTGACCCTCAGGTTAAACCACCGCCAGTCAGCCCTCCCCCTCAAAGGGGAAAGCAGCCTATAGTCATCTGGGACTATGGCCACTTTGATGATATGCATAATGTAAGTTTGTACATAATGTCATGCACGATCTCCGACCAGTAGATGGCATTGCAAACCCATCTCGTCATCATGTGATCTGGGAGTTGGGAGTTGGCTGTGCTGGGAGATGGACGTATTTGCAGTAGTTCCACGAGAGTTGGTTAGTGTTAGTTGTTTGTTAGTTAATTTATCATAGAATTTACAGTGCAGAAGGAGGCCATTCGGCCCATCGAGACTGCACCGGCTCTTGGAATGAGCACCCTACCCGAGGTCAACACCTCCACCCTATCCCCATAACCCATCAATCCCACCCAACACTAAGGGCAATTTTGGACACTAAGGGCAATTTATCATGGCCAATCCACCTAACCTGCACATCTTTGGACTGTGGGAGGAAACCGGAGTACCCGGAGGAAACCCACGCAGACACGGGGAGAATGTGCAGACTCCGCACAGACAGTGACCCAAGCCGGGAATCGAACCTGGGACCCTGGAGCTGTGAAGCATTTGTGCTAACCACTATGCTACCGTGCTGCCCAATCTTACCACGCAATTTGTTCTCAAACAAATTATTTTAAACTACATGCTCTGTAGATTATCATTCACTTCAGCCCGTCGACAGAACGTGACAGTGACTTTACTTACTTCCTAGTTCAATGACATTCCCCCTACATCATCATCTCCCCTGAAGTGAATATGAGTTCTGGGTAGAGAATATTCCCGAATTGAGGTGTCTGTGTCCAAACAGCCCAATCCCAGTGAATAACTCCATTTACTCTGCTCCAACCCCACCCAGTAAAGGATCTTGACCATGTCTGGCATTCACATTTAATCTACGCTTGCACACGCACTCACATAGAGGGGGAAGGTGCGTTAGAAAATGTGGGGAGAAGGGAGTAAACGAGAGGCAAGGATGTGTGCAAGACCAGGAGTCTTTGGCAGTGCGATACGTGCTCATGACCTTCACTGATTCACGGCAAGTACTGTTTTACAATTCCCTACAGTTCTCTGGGACAGAACCTTCTTTACCTAATGGACCCACAATTTCAGTTGCATTAAGGCTTAAAACCCTTTTTATGTTTCTCTGAAAATCATTCGTTTTTAACTATAAACTATTCATTAGCTCATCTGTCCGTGTATAAGTGGAGAGACGGAGCATTTCTGTCAGTGATTGAAACAAGAATAGGAGGAGGCCGTTCCGCCCCTCGGACCTGTTACACCCTTCAATTAGATCATGACAGACCTGTGCAAACAACTCACGTTGCAAAGTAATTTAGGGCGGCAGGGTGACACAGTGGTTAGCCCATGTGCCTCACAGCACCAGGGTCCCTGGTTCGATTCTGACTTCGGGTGACTGTGCGGAGTCTGCACGTTCCCCCCATGTGTGTGTGGGTTTCCTCCGGGTGCTCCGGTTTCCTCCCACAGTCTAAAGATGTGCAGGTTAGGTGGATTGGCTATGCTAAATTGCCCCTTAGTATCCAAAGATGTGCAAGTTAAGTGGTGTCACAGGGATTGACGGAGGGTACACTTTTGGAGGGTCAGTGCATGTATACAAACGGCATGTGCCGCCCAGCAGAGCTGGTTTCCCGAGATTGGCTCCCCTATGTTCAGCAAGTTGACTTGGGAGAGGACGCTGCTGTTGTGCCTCATTTCTTACTCTCAGATTTGGGTGTTGTTGCTATGGCGCCGCTCTCCCCTCGTGCTTTGAGGTGACTGTAGGTCGGCCAAGTCTCTGAAACATATTGAATGGAGGGATTACTGCGGCCCTGTAAACCATGGCCTTGGGTTTGAGATCCTGGTCTTCAAACATTCTTTTCCTCAATTGGCTAAAGATTCAGACATTGGGACGTCAAGGCCAAAGAAGGGATTTGAAACCAAAGATGAGAATTTTAAAATAGAGACGTTTCCGGAAATCCCGCTGAAAGTGGTCACACATACAGGTCGTGATATTGGGCGGTCGGGGGCGGGATTTTCAGTTGCCCGACGCCGATATTGTGGTCGACGATCGGCCGGAGAATACCTTCCAAGGCCCGTATCGGGAGGCGGTTCCGGTTTGATGCCGGTTTTCGATTCACCACTCCTTCCAAAGTGCGTCATCACATTGCGCGCCGCACGCTGTTGGAACGTCGTTGGCCCGTCTTCGGAAGGCCCTCCCCCGATAGGCCGAGTTCCCGACCTTGCGGTTGACGTGCGGTCTGAGCGGCCGGGAACCTGGCGTGGCGGCTGCGGACTGTGTCCAGCGTCGCCACAGACGGCCGGGAGCTGCTCTGCTGGCTGGGGGTGGGGGGTTCTGCGAAGGGACTGGTGGGGGGATAACCAGTGGGTGGCCAGGGGTTGCCCTGTGGGGCAGTATTTAGCAGGTCAGGTCCGCACACGGCCGGTGCCATGTTGCACAGCTCAGCCACAACCCAGTATTGGTGAGGGATCGGTGCTGATTTTGGCATCGTAAAACGCCACAGTTTCCACGCCGGTGTCGGCACTTAGCCGCCAAATCGGAGAATCCAGCCCAGGGTCTGGTCACTGGGGAGCCTGTCTCTGAACTTTCAGTCTCTGAGGTCACCTTCCGGAAAGTTCCCTCGTTAACCATCTGACAGCAACATCAGATTGCGGCCACTACACCGAAACAATTACAGTCCTACCCTGTCCCACAGGAGGTGCCTTAATAAAATCGGCTCACTGCTAATGGGTGAGGCCCAAAATGAAACCTGAAGCCTGTTGTCCGGCATTTAATGACACAAAGCACAGCACTAACGCCACTTAGCAGCAGTGCAACGGGAATAAAACGTCACTGTCTGGGGGGGATTACTGCTGGAGGAAATATCTCCGTGTCCTCCCTGGGTTTTACACTCAGCAGAGTTGGGCTGCCTGGCAGCACAGGAGGGAGGCGACCCAGTCCCCACACCTGCATCAGAGTGCAAACTGAGGTGACTTAAACTGATTATTGGGCTAGGAAGCTCCCAGACCCAATCGCACATCTGGCATCTAACTGAACTCTAATCGAGAATTAAGAATTAGACCTGTTCCCGATTAATCTCCAAAAAATATCCCTGAAGCAGTTGTCTGCTCCGTACAAAATTCCTCAGCGGTTTGTACTTTGCAGAGAAGCTGTTGCCTTTGGAATGTGTCAAATAATCTGATTAATTTACTGGTGGGTCTTTCTTTGAAGATTGCTGTCGGACAGAGATGCTGCAGAATGGGAACGTCGGTCATTTCTAAAGCACTATGTTGTCAATCTCAGGCCACAGCACCTTCCCCAACCTCAAAGACGGATACGGAAAATGATGTTCTTTTTGAAGTGTAGTCACTGTGGTGATGTAAGGACCGTGGCAGCCAATTTGTGCACAGCAAGATTCCACAAACAGTAATGAAATAGTGAACAGGTAACCTGGGCGCGATTCTCCATTTCTGCGACCAAGTGTCGACGCCAACGGGGGATCCGTAAACTTCCACGGCAGGAACGTCGGCGCCGCACCAGCTCCGATTCCGCCACCGGTGAGGGTCTAGCACCAGTGCCAGGTGGAACACCATCGAATCCCATGGAAAACGTGTGCAGGACTCGCCGGGTCCGTAATGGACACTCACACGGCTGGCAAGCTGCAGCCGCGCTCACACTATACCCCCCCCCCCCCCCCCCCACACACACACACCGACCGCGCCGAATAGAAGGGACAGGTTGTGCTGGAGAGTCCATACAGCTGATGGGTCGGCTGGGGCCAGAGGGTGCGCATGGAGGTGCCCGGGAGGAGGGGGGAGGGGGGGGGGGGTCACCTATATGACCCAGGGCACCAGGTTTAAAGCGGGTAAGTCAGCGGCGTGTGCAGCTGTATAGCTGCCTTGCCGGCTGCGGTAATGGTGCTGCAGATTTGTCCACCTCAACCCCACAGCCCACCTCCTGGCCATCACCCCCCACCCCCCCACCGGCCCTGGCAGAAGCGCCACCCCAGCCAACGGCACGGCTGTCGGTGAAGTATGGTGGTGCTGGACACGGTCCCTACGCCCTCTCTCTCGCTCTCTCTCTCTCTCTGTCTCTCTCTCTCTCTCTCTGTCTCTGTCTCTCTCTCTCTCTCTCTCTCTCTCTGTCTCTCTCTCTGTCTCTGTCTCTGTCTCTCTCTCTCTCCGTCTCTCTCTCTGTCTCTCTGTCTCTGTCTCTCTTTCTCTCTCTCTCTCTCTGTCTCTCTCTCTGTCTCTGTCTCTCTCTCTCTCTCCCTCTGTGTCTCTCTCTCTCTCTCTCTCTCTGTCTCTCTCTCTGTGTCTCTCTGTCTCTCTCTCTCTCTCTCTCTCTCTGTCTCTCTCTCTCTCCCTCTGTGTCTCTGTCTCTCTGTCTCTCTGTCTCTCTCTCTCTCTCTCTCTGTCTCTCTCTCTGTCTCTCTCTGTCTCTCTCTCTCTCTCTCTCTCTGTCTCTCTCTCTCTGTCTCTGTCTCTCTCTCTCTCTGTCTCTGTCTCTCTCTCTCTCACTCTCTGTCTCTCTCTCTGTCTCTCTCTCTCTCTGTCTCTCTCTCTCTCTCTCTCTCTCTCTGTCTCTGTCTCTCTCTCTCTGTCTCTGTCTCTCTCTGTCTCTGTCTCTGTCTCTCTCTCTCTCACTCTGTCTCTCTCTCTGTCTCTCTCTCTCTCTCTGTCTCTCTCTCTCTCTCTTTCTCTCTGTCTCTCTGTCTCTGTCTCTCTCTGTCTCTCTCTCTCTCTCTCTCTGTCTCTCTCTCTCTCTCTCTCTCTCTGTCTCTGTCTCTCTCTCTTTCTCTCTGTCTCTCTGTCTCTGTCTCTCTCTCTCTCTCTCTCTGTCTCTCTCTCTCTCTCTTCTCTCTGTCTCTCTGTCTGTCTCTCTCTCTCTCTCTGTCTCTCTCTCTCTCTCTCTCTCTGTCTCTCTCTCTCTCTCTCAGCAACCACAACGCCAGGTTCACGATTTGTGAGAACACATGTGGGCCGCGCCGTCGGGAATTCGGCCCATCGGAGGCAGAGAATCGCGAGTGGTGCCCACTAATGATATGCAAACTGTGTTTAAACTGCGCGCTGCATGCGGTGCACTGACGACGTTTTTGAGGAGGCGGGGTATCGCGTTTCAGCGTAAATCACCGCGGTGCCTGCTGCGATTTCGGTGTCGGGAGCAATTCTCAGCCCGATAGCATGCCCCGATTTCGGCGTCGGCTAACGGACGATCCCACCTTCTGCATTTGTTCATGATGTTGGCTGAGCAATGGATATCGGACAGGGTCACAAAGGAGGGTGAGCTTCCAGGTGACGTGTTGAGGTTGTGATGTTCAGGGTGTTTTGGGTGTGACAAGAATTCTGGGGAGGTAGGTGCCTAATGAACAGTTGACCCTGTGCTCTGAACAAGTTCTTCCTCTCTCAGAAATGAAACATTCAAGCAGCTTGAATGATTTTCTCCCACAGAGAGAGGTGAAATATCTCCATACAACAGAGCCTCACACCAACAGCTCCTGGCCCTTAACGCAGCGTGAGAACGGGTGTGATCCTTTCACTGAACAGTGTGATCCAACACGTTCATCTTTCCCAGGCACTAACACAACCCAAGGACACAGCTAATTAGGAGCCAGGTACAATGTTGAGTGGTGGCAGATGTTCAGTAAATATTTTATGTGCCGATTGTATTTAACATCGTTCTTGTTTCGAGTAACGTTTAAATTGGCCGGGGTCAAGATTTATAACAAAATTCATTGATTTAAATTGTATTCAGCCTCAAATGGATACAACTTGACCCACATTCGGAACTGCACGTTAATGTAATATACTCAATTGATAGGGTTAATTGATCAAAAAGGCAATCACAGAAATGAAGGTTATTAACAACAGGTCGCATCATTATTATTGAATAATTTTGTGGCATTGCCCCAGTCTGACGATCCAGTGCTGTATACAATGGGTCTGATGTGACTCCCACCTCTAAGGCAGAAAGTTGTCGCTTCAATCGCCACCTTGTTGATTTAAGGCCGTAATCCACACTGAGACTCCCAGTGCAGTGCTCAGGGAGTGCTGCTCCGTAAGGTGACATCAAAACTCCATTTGCCTTGACGATGGAGGTAACAAATTCTTTTATTTATTTTTCATTTTTTATAAATTCAGAGCACCCAATAATTTTATCCAATTAAATGGCAATTTAGCGTGGTCAATCCACCTATCCTGCACATCTTTGAGTTGGGGGGGCGAGATCCACGCAGACACGGGGACAACGTGCAAACTCCACACGGACAGTGACCCAGGGCCGGGATCAAAGCCGGGCCCTCGGCACCGTGAGGAAGCAATGCTAACCACTGCGACACCGTGCCACCCCATGCGTGCTCACGTCTTAGACAATTAGATAAAAACAATATTGTAGAAATAGGCCATTCAACCCAACCAGCTAATACTAGTGCTTATAGTCCACTTGTGCCTCATTCTAATCTAATTACCACTTCTCTCAATTCTCCTGTATTTCTCGGTTCCCCTTTCCCTCAGGGGTGCATCCGTCTAGTGGCTTCAGCATAGAAAGCACCCAAAGGCACTTCAGAGAAACATAAATCAGGGCCAAAATACGAGATTTTAGGATGGATGAACAAAAGGCTGGTTAAGGTAAGTTTTAAACAAGGGGGAGACGGAGGCAGTGCAGAGACAGAAGGCAGCAGGATATATTTAAATATATTCTACCATTGTACATACTGGAGCAGAATGACTAATAAAGCAACAGCTGAGACATCGCGCCTGAAAACATATTTACTGATTCTTTCTCCAGTGAGAAGAATTGCTGCCTTTCCATTTTCATATTTTAGACAGATTCCAACGCTCCACACACCACAAGCCCTCCAGGTATAATAAATCAGACAGCAAACTGAACATTTGACTTTCATCTCTATATTTATGCGTATAATTTTGACATTAGTCAATACTTTCCTATCCTCAGAATTAAATCTGTAAATATATCCCGGGAGGATGCAGCCAGAGTCCTGAAAGCAGTCGGAATATTTTCAAAGAACGTATGCTACACTGAACCCTCTGAATACTCAACTCACAGTCCTTGCACATAAATAACATAATAGTCCAGATGCATTTGAAAGGAGGCTAGATCAGCACTCAAGGGAGAAAGAGAAAGGAAGATATATGGATAACTAGAGATGAAGAGGGTGAGGAAAAGGCTCATTTTCAGGCAATAATACCTGGCTGGACCAATCGGCCGAATGGCCCGTTTCTTTCTGGTCTATAATTCTGTCAGTGGATCGTTTCTTTCAAAGTTAACTTGGTTCATCCTGTAGGCTTGTCCCAAAATCCACCTTCACTCTCGAGCCCTTTGGATGTACGGTTCTGGCAGACGTGACCCAGGGGCTGGTTCGAGGCCAGCAGTTGGGAAGATTTCCTGGGGATGGATCGCTGCCCAATTATATTTATTTGTGTCTGAGCCTGGGGTGGGGGGGGGGGGAACATCCCTCACCCCACCTTGTCTTGTCCTCCCAACAGGGGCCGGAACTGGCGGCACTTTGATTTTAAAATTCTCATCCTTGCTTCCGATTCCCTCCGCACTCTCTCCCCACCCTTTTCCCACAACATCCTCCTGCCCAATAACCCCCTGAAAAAAAAATGAAATGAAAATCGCTTATTGTCACGAGTAGGCTTCAATGAAGTTACTGTGGAAAGCCCCTAGTCGCCACATTCCGGCGCCTGTTTGGGGAGGCTGGTACGGGAATTGAACTGTGCTGCTGGCCTGCCTTAAAAGCCAGCGATTTAGCCCAGTGTGCTAAACTGGCCCCTAAGCTGGTTCTCTGAGATCTCTGATTCTGGCCTCTAGCACATGCCTGATTTCTATTGCTCCAGCATTGATAACCTTGTCTTCTGCTGCCTGGGGCCCAGAGGGAATTCCCTCCACAAACCTCCCTGTCTCTCCCTCTCATCTTTTTAAATTTTAGAGTACCCAATTTTAGAGTAGCCAATGCACCTGACCTGCACATCTTTGGGTTGTGGGGGGTGAAACCCACGCAGACACGGGGAGAATGTGCAAACTCCACACGGACAGTGACCCAGAGCCGGGATCGAACCTGGGACCTCGGCGCCGTGAGGCCGCAGTGCTAACCACTGTGCCACCGTGCTGCCCTGCTCTCTCCTCTTTTAAGCTACTCTTTACTTAAGCTACATCTCTGAGCAAGCTTTTGCCCGCCTGTCCGAACCTCTCCTTTTGTGCCTCAGTGTTAAATTCGACTTGATAACTCTCATATGAAGTGCCTTGGGATGTTCTTTTTTTATTATTTATTCATGGAAAGTGGGCGTTGCTGGTAAGGCTGGTATTTATTGCCCATCCCTAAATGCCTTTGGGAAGATGATGGTTAGCCACCTTCTTGAACCGCCGTAGTCCATGTGGTGTAGATACACCCCCAGTGCTGTTAGGGAGGGTGTTCTGGGATTTTGACCCAGCAACAGTGAAGGAACAGTGATCTATTTCCACGTCAGGATGGCGTGTGGCTTGGAGGGTTCGTGCAGTTGGTGATGTTCCCATGGGTCTGCTGCCCTTGCCCTTCTACATGGCAAAGCTTGTGGGTTTGAACGGTGCTGTTGAAGGAGCCTTGGTGACTTGTGTGGTGGTATGAATGTGAGCACTGCCATTGGTGCAGAGCATTGGTTCCCCATTGGCTCTGGCTGGTCATGTGCCTCTCGCCCGATTGGCTGGGGCTAGTCATGTGACTGCTCACCAATTGGTCGAGAGGCAAGTAGACACCGCCTCCGAGGCGGGGTATAAGTACCCAGGTTTCCCGGCGGTTGGCCTTTCTCTGTAGTCGACCACCGAGCTAACAACTAGCTGATTAAAGCCACAGTTTGGATCTTCATCGTGTCTCGAGTCCAATTTATGGTACATCAACTTGCTACAGTGCATCTTGTTTTAGATGGTACACCCGACTACCACCGTGGGTTTGCGGTGGTGTGAGTGAATGTTTAAGGTGGCAGACGGGGTGCCGGTCAAGTGGGCTCTTTTGTCCTGGATGTTGTCGAACCTTTTCAATGTTGCTGGAGCTGCGCTCATCCAGAAAAGTGCAGAATATTCCATCACACTCCTAATGTTTGCTTTGGGGATGGTGGATAGGCTTTGGGGAGTCGAGAGGTGAGTTTCCAGCCTCTATTCTTGTAGCCACAGTATTGATGCGCCCATTCCGGTTAAGATTCTGGCCAAGGGCAGCACGATGGCGCAGTGGGTTAGCACAGCTGCCTCACGGCGCTGAGGTCCCAGGTTCGATCCCGGCTCTGGGTCACTGTCCGTGAGGAGTTTGCACATTCTCCCCGTGTCTGCGTGGGTTTCGCCCCCCACAACCCAAAAATGTGCAGAGTAGGTGGATTGGCCACGCTAAATTGCCCCTTAATTGGAAAAAATAATTGGGTAATCTAAATTAAAAAAAAAAAAGATTCTGGCCAAGCATGCTACGTCAAAGGTCCTGTATACATCCAAAGGTCCTGTATACATCCAAAGGTCCTGTATACATCCAAAGGTCCTGTATAAATCCAAAGGTCCTGTATAAATCCAAAGGTCCTGTATAAATGCAAATTTGAGATGGGGGACATTTCCATCAAAATTTCTAAAACACACCAAATCAGACTGGAAATAAATAAAAAGGGGAGCAGTAAAAATGACCATGAAACTAACTGAAACCCAACAAGTTCACTAATGTCCTTTAGGGAAGGAAATCGGCAGTTCCTAGTCGGTTTGGCTTACCCGTGATATCAGATCCACAGCAACGTGACTGGTCTTAACTGCTCCTCTTAACAAGCCATTCTGCGGTATCAAACCTGTTACAGAAACAGCCTCGTCTCTGGGCATCGCTGGGTCAGCAACAAATGCTGGGCCTTGCCAAAGGCGTTCACTGCCCTGGCACAATGGTTAGCACTGTGGCCTCACAGCACCAGGGACATCGGTTCGATTCTGTTCTGGGGTGACTGTCTGTGCGGAGTCTGCACTTTCTCCCCGTGTGTGCGTGGGTTTCCTCCGGGTGCTCCGGTTTCCTCCCACAGTCCAAAGAGGTGCAGGCTGGGTGGGATTGGCCGTGCTAAATTGGCCCTTGGTGAGGTTATGGGGATAGTGTGGGGGTGCTCTTTCAGAGGGCCGGGGCGGACTCGATGGGCCGAATGGCCTCCTTCTGCACTGTAGGGATTCTATGATCCCAAGATTGATTAATGATTTTAGTCTCGGAGCGATCGAACAACTCGATTCGTCTCTTATCCCAGCATCACCATTACTCAGATCTGTACACAACATGTATCTTTGCTGAGTGGTGTGTGTGTGAACACGATGCATTGTGTCCCGTCTCTGTCACAGTGCCACATTCTGTCAAGGCAGGATTTGAAGGAATTTACCCTGGTTAAATATTCCCAACTAGCAGCATGGTAACTAGGAAATAAAGCTTTGCTCTCCTGCACAGCCCCTACTGCACCAAGAGATCTCACTGTCTGCTTCCATTAGACACAATAGAGAGCTTGCCTGCCTGGTACTCCATCAGCTTCTCCCTGCTCCTGCATTATGCCATAATGACCTGTTTCGAACTGGACCGTTTAGTGATGGGAATGGCCGAGAACTAGCAGTTTGATGCCTGCAGACATTAAGCAGAAAGGGGCGTGTGACAGGAGCTGAAACGATTGATGCTTTGGAGTCTGTGCTGATCATACTGGCTCTCAGCTTCACCCCCCCCCCCCCTCAGCCTGGTTTACTACCTGCTGAGCTGCTGAGGGGCGGACGAGGGTTGTGTCTTGTGCAGAACGCTGTGAGATTAAGAACAGGACTCCGAAATCTTCCAACAGCTCAAACTGCTTTGAAAGGCAGTAAAGTGGGAATTTTAAATTGCTTCCTGACATCGAGAAAATGCCCTCACAGGAAAGGAAACCTCTTCAACGAGGCATTTACTCTGAACAAGAAGGCAGAGTACAAGTCAGCTGCTCACTCTCGATGTTTTAAAACTCGATCTGTCTATCTGTGTCTGTCCCTCCCTCTATCTCTCGACTATCTCATCTCTAACTCTCTCTCTATCTTTTGCTCTATCTGTCTCTCTCTGTCCTAATCTCTTTCCCTATTCCTCTCTCATTCTCTCTCTCTCTCTCTCTCTCCTTCTCTCTCTGCCTCCCTCCCTCCCTTCCCAGCAGTAAAGCTGCATTGAGGACGGATGGGAGGCTGGTGAAGGATTAATCCCTGTTGATTCTGAATATGGTGAATGACAGGTGGAAGAGTATGGATGGAGATCAGCCGGGTAGCCCAAAGGAAACGGTCCAGGTAACCACAGCCTCTCCTTTCTTTTACAAGTCATAAGAAAGTAATAAAGTGCAAGTCTCGATTCTGGCTCCTGTGGCAAAGATTAAAATAACGATTCAAACCTATTTGTTGGGTTTTCAAATTTGTTATTGCTTATTTTAAACCTGTGGGGGGGGGGGGGGGGGGAGTGTGGCAATAAATTCTCAGCAGTGGAGATGTTGAAGTGTCTCTAACACCAGAGTCAATCTTCTGGTGTTTATTAAAAGGCGACAAAATTAGCTTGCACGGGAGAATGGAACTGTGAGATGGTGGCCAGTTTGTTGTGAGAAATTGCCCTTTGCTGGTGCTTTCTCAGCTATTTCGTACATGGCGTTAGAGTGAATGGATAATGTTGGACTCTTGATGTACAGGACAGGGAGGTGTGAAGGGGGGGAAGAGGGTGCTGAATTTTCTCCACTTGCACAAGGCTGTTACTATTCAGATATTAGAAAACAGGGTTTGAAATGTGTAAGTGGGGCAGCACGGTGGCGCAGTGGGTTAGCACTGCTGCCTCACGGCGCTGAGGACCCAGGTTCAATCCCGGCTCCGGGTCACTGTCCGTGTGGAGTTTGCACATTCTCCCCGTGTCTGTGTGGGTCTCGCCCCCCCCCCCCCCCCACAACCCGAAGATGTGCAGGCTAGGTGGATCGGCTAAATTGCTCCTTAACTGGAAAAATAAAAAATAAAATAAACTATGTGATCTGAGTGTTCTCAGCAGCTGAGGACGTGCCAAAGCGCTTTGCCGCCAATGACGTATTTTTTTGAATTGTAGTCACTGCTGAATGCAGGAAATGCATCGGGCAATTTGCACACAGCAAGATCCCACGAACAGCAAAGTGATGTTAATCAGATCATCTCTGATGTTAATTGCGGGGCAAATATTGGCCACTGGGCAAAGTCCCTGCCCTTCTTCAAAATAGCCCCGTGGGATTTTTAATGTCCACCTGTTGGATCAGACAGGGTCTCTGTTTGAAGTTTAATCTGAAAGACGGCGTGTCGAACGGTGCAGCACTTCCTTAACGCTGCACTGGAAGTGTCAGCTTTGATTGTGTGTTCCAAGTGCCTGAAGTGGGGCTTGAACGTAATGTTCTGACTCAGAGGCGAGAGTGCTGCCCACAGAGTCACAGCTGGCACAGCAGCCTGGGGTGGCGAGTGGGCTGACTGGGCAATGTTCTTTGGCAGCTTCTGCAAGACTTTTTGTTTTTAAAAGACCTGACAAAACTCACAGGTGACTGAAGGTGTTCATTACACCAGAAGCAGAGGGGTGATATAAAAAAAAAACTGTAAAGATCAGAAACATAATTTGGAAAACGCTGGAAGCATTTCGAGGAAGAAAAAGGAAGTTAGCCTCAGGGCTGTAGAGCAGCTAAGGAAGAGTTTAACTGCTGCTTCGGGATGCACCAACATCCGGTTTATTAGACAATAACACTGCACAAAGCAGGCCATTCAGCTCATTGTGTCTGTGCTAGCTCTTTGAGAGAGCTGGTTGATTAGTCGAGCTACCTCTTCTCCTCTCCCATTGCCCTGCAAATGTTTCCTTTTAACATAACATTATATTATTTCATTTCAGGGCGGCACGGTGGCACAGTGGTTGGCACTGCTGCCTCATGGTGCCGAGGTCCCAGGTTCCACCCCGGCTCTGGGTCACTGTCCGTGCGGAGTTTGCACATTCTCCCTGTGTCTGCGTGGGTTTCGCCCCCACAACCCAGAGATGTGCAGGGTAGGTGGATTGGCCACGCTAAATTGCCCCTTAATTGGAAAAAATTAATTGGGTACTCTAAATTTATAAGAAAATATATTATTTCATATATATTCAAGCATATATTCCCTGACTTTATTGAGGTGTCACTAACGTTCACCTTGTTTATTTTTACCTGCATGTACAATGTCTTTAAAAAACAAGTCACACTATTCAACATCAATATTCACTGAATGGTGATGTTGATGGATTGCACTGTGGTGGTCAACTCTGTGTTAAGCTTCACTTGGTGTGTCTCGGAAGCGGCACTCTAGCATGGCAGTCCCTGCCCCATTTGCTACAGAGGAAGGTAGTGGAGTGGGAAGGAGCACAATCCACTGGCCTCTGTTGCCTCTGAACCTTCTTCCTGACCAGTTGACCATTTTGTTTCTGTGCCTCTTCCGGTGCCCATCCCAAACAGTCCGCCTCCAGAGGTCACGGCCTTTAGCAACAGTCTCTTCATTTTCAGTGTCGATGTTTTCCGTCTCCATATTTCGCTTGCCAGGTCTCCCCGTCGCGGAGGTATGCTAGGCCGTGACCCAGGGGGCAGTTCACTGCACAAAAGCTCTTTGACTACACAGCCATCATCCATCTGATGAATATGGCGGAGCAAATGCAGACATCATTGGCTGAGTAACAATCGTTTTGCTGATGGAGCCAGTGGGCTCCTGGACCTCTGCGTTTGTGACTTTGTCTTGCCAAACGATATCAAGGATACGTCGGAGACAGCGAAGGTGTTTAATATTCACTAATCCACACTATTAGGCAGCACGGTAGCATTGTGGATAGCACAATGGCTTCACAGCTCCAGGGTCCCAGGTTCGATTCCGGCTTGGGTCACCGTCTGTGCGGAGTCTGCACGTCCTCCCCGTGTGTGCTTGGGTTTCCTCCGGGTGCTCCGGTTTCCTCCCACAGTCCAAAGATGTGCAGGTTAGATGGATTGGCCATGATCAATTGCCCTTAGTGTCCAAAATTGCCCTTAGTGTTGGGTGGGGTTCCTGGGTTATTGGGATAGGGTGGAGGTGTTGAACTTGGGTAGGGTGCTTTCCAAGAGCCGGTGCAGACGCGATGGGCCGAATGGCCTCCTTCTGCACTGTAAATTCTATGATCTATGATCTATTATACTCTACTACTCCCCATTTCACATTATAAAACACTAATCATCGAATCACAGAGTGATTACAACACACAAGGTGACCATTTGGCCGTCATGTCTGTGCCAGTTCTCTACAAGAACAATTTAGCCAGTCAAACTCTTCTCCCCCCCCCCCCCCCCCCAGCCCCCGACTCCCCACTCCCCATAGCCCTGCAATTTGTCCCCTTGCCAGGTAACAATCCAATCCCCTTTTGAAAGTCACAATTGAATCAGTACCCATGCCACTCTCAGACAGTTTATTCCAGGTCCTAATCAGTCGTTGGGTAACAACGTTTTTCTTCAAGTCACCTCTGGTTCTTCCGCCAATCACCTTCAATCAGGGGGCTCTTGTACTCAATCCTTCCACCAATGGGAACAGTTTCTCTCTGTCTAGACCTGTGTGATTTTGAGTGTCTCTATCAAATCTCCTCTCTAACCTCTCTGCTCCGAGCACAGCCCCAGCTTCTCCGTTCTATCCTCACGATTGAAATCCCGGAACCATTCGCCGCACTCTCTCCAATCCCTTCACATCTTTTCCAAAGCGGTGCGCCAATTGGACACGTGACTCCAGCTGAGGCTGAACCAGTGTTGATAAAGGTTTACCGTAACTTCCTCTTGTACTCAGTGCTTCCATTTATATAGTCCAGAATCCCATCTGTCTGATTAACGGCTTCCTTAACTTTCCCAGCCAAATTCACTGATCTGTGCGCACAAACCCCTCGGTCCTGGACCCACTTTGGAATTTTAGTCCTTTTTAAAATAAATTTAGAGTACGCAATTCATTTTTTCCAATTAAGGGTCAATTTAGCGTGGCCAATCCACCTAGCCTGCACATCTTTGTGTTGTGGGGGTGAAACCCACGCAGACACGGGGAGAATGTGCGCACGGACAGTGATCGAGAGCCGGGATCGAACCTGGGACCTCGGCGCCGTGAGACTGCCGTGCTTAACCACTGCGTCACCGTGCTGCCCTGCAATTGTATTCCTGACTGTTTAATGTTATTCCTCGTTTTTCCTACCAAAATGTATCACTTCACATTCTGAAAATCCCGTCTGCCACGTGTCCACCCATTCTCCCAATCTCTCTATGTTGTCCTCTTGATGTTTGTCCCTAACCTCCTCACAGCTCACAATACTTCCAAGATTTGTATCATCTTCAAATTTTCTCCTGCCCCCAGCGCCAATGGAAGTTCCAGTCCCGTCACTTTCATCTGTCTTCCCTGGTTGGACAGTCAGACGCTCGCAAGGAACATCAGCAACACCTTGAGTGTCTGGCAGTCACCCGTTCCTTAGCTGCTTGCACACCTTTAACTGCGGAGTGAGCACATCCAGAAATGTGCTGTCCCCAAAACTTTCAGTCTCCCGGATGCAGCGGAGTCAGTTCCAAAACCCGGAGCCCGAGCTGCTCCAGGACCTCACACTTCCTGCACACCCCTGTTGCCCAGGAGGTACTTCCTGTTTCACACTATTATAAGTTCATAAGATATAGGAGCAGAATTAGGCTATTCGGCCCATCGAGTCTGCTCCGCCATTCTATCAGGGATGATATGTTCCTCATCTGCTACCTACAATGTTACAGACCAAGAGCTGGATTGTGAAATCAGCCAGAGCCTCTCCTCCCTAGAACACATGACCTAGGAGTGGGAGTCGGCAAGTTAGCCTCCTGAGCCTAACACCCTCAATGTGATCATGGCCGATCCCATCATGGCCTCAACTCCACCGTCCTGCCCGTTCTCCATAACCCTTCAACCCATTACCAATTAGAAATCTGTCCAACTCTTCCTTAAATGTACTCACTGGCCCAGCATCCTCTGCACTCCGGGGTAGCGAATTCCACAGATTCATAACCCTTTGGGAGAAGTAGTTTTTCCTCAAATATGTTTTAAATTTGCCACCTCTTATTCTAAGGTTATGACCTCTCGTTCTAAGGTTACGACCTCTCGTTCTAGGGTTATGACCTCTCGGTTTAGAATGCTCCACAAGAGGAAGCATCCGCTCCACGTCTACTTCATCCAGACCTTTCAGCATCTTGTATACCTCAATTAGATCTCCCCTCATTCTTCTAAACTCCAGAGGGTATAGGCCTAAACTATTCAACTCTGATATTCTGTATTTCATGCTACTTTGCACAATTCCAAGCTATTCCAAAACTTGCGTGCAATTTCAGTTTTTTGCTCTTTCCTTAACCGTATGAATCCACACTATACCCCACCATTTCACTCACTTCCATATTATCCCACACCATTCGGAGGGGCAGAACGAGGCCATTCAGTCCCTCGAACGTGTTCCACCAATGATTTAGGTCATGCATGATCTGGATTTTAACTCCATCTGTAACCTTTTGATGTCCGTTTCTAACCAAAATCTACCAACGCCAGTTTCGAAATTATCGATGTATCTCCAACCTTGACAGCCTGTTGTGGGAAGAAAGTTCCAGATTCCCACTGCCTTTGCGTGAAGATGTTCCTGAACACATCCGCAAGAGGGGGGGGAAAAGAGCTTCTCTTAATCTCATCCAAATAGGGGATGGTTTAGCACAGTGGGCTAAACAGCTGGCTTGTAATGCAGAACAAGGCCAGCAGCGCGGGCTCAATTCCCGTACCGGCCTCCCCGAACAGGCGCCGGAATGTGGCGACTAGGGGCTTTTCACAGTTACCCCATTGAAGCCGACTTGCAAGCGATTATTATTATAAATCTTTTAATCATCTTAAACAATATAATTAGATCACTCATTAATTCTCCGTGTTCAAGGGAATCACATCCTCATCTGTGTGACCTGCCCTCAGAATCTAACCCTTTTATTTCTCCAAATTCCCCCTCTCTTGTTGCCCCCCCCCCCCCCGCCCCCTCGCAGTGTTCAGACTAATCTGCTTGAAATGGAAGCGGGGCAGAACCCATTGCTGGCACCAGTTAACAACAATTAATCTAATCAAATGGCCAAAGATTTTCACCTCGCCTACAGCTTTCTAATCTTGCTTGCTTCTTCTCTGCTTATGAAATCAATCGATAACATTTTCCATCTTTGCAATCCCGCGGGGACATCATCAATGACAACAACAGCAGTAAAATATTGATATGAAATTCCATCAGTCAAATCCCGAAACGCACAAACAGAGCTGCAAGATCACTTCAGCCTGGAATTAATGTTGTCTGGGGAACACCCAGATATTAATCGCCTTACACTCAGCCGAGGAGCGAAGGGAAAAAACAAAGATAATTTCAGCCGGACTGGATAGATTTTCCTCGCCGGCTCTTTTCAAAAGCCGCTGACCTGTGCCAGGGACTGCGCAACGTGAATTTGGTGGCCAGCTCTCCGGGAATGTCCTGGCGTCTCCCAGGTGTGAAAATTCCATTGCTGTTGCAATTCTGCAAACAACTCCTGGGAGCACAGTCATGCAGCTTTTGTAAACAAGTAATGCTTTCAATCATATTCCCGGGAGGAGGGGTTTTCCTATGAGGAGACATGGGGATTAACGTGTATCGAGGGGCAGGATTCTCTCAGCCTACGCCGGCTCGGAGAATCGCCGGGCCGGGCACGATTCGCGGGATGCCACTCCGGCGCCGGTCCGCCGATTCTCCGGTCATCTCTACGCGCCCCCCCCCCCCCAGCGATTCTCCGCCCGGGAAGGGCCGAGTGGCCACCCAAAAAAGGCCGGTGCCGTTCACATCTGGGGCGGGATTCTCCGACCCCTCCCGCTGGATCAAAGAATCGCCGGGGGCGGCGTGAATCCCGCCTCGACGCCGGCTGCCGAATTCTCTGCCGCCGGTGTTTTGGCGGGGGCGGGAATCGCGGCGGTCAGCAGCCGCTGGCAGCACCCCCCCCCCCCCCGGCGATTCTCCGCCCCGCAATGGGCCGAGCGGCTGCCCGTTTGCGGCCGGTCCTACCGGCGTAAGTCAAACCAGGTCCGCACCGGCGGGAGCTGGCTCTATGAGCGGCCTGCGGAGTCCTCGGGGGCACAGGGGGATCTGGGCCCCCACGGTGGCCTGGCCTGCGATTGGGGCCCACCGATCCGCGGGTGGGCCTGTGCCGTGGGGGCACTCTTTCCCTCCGCACCGGCTGCTGTCAACCTCCACATGGCCGCCGCAGAGAAGAACACCCCCTGTGAATGCGCTGGGATGACGCCAGCACACGCTGGCGATCCCGCGCATGCGCCAACTCACGCCGGCGCCGGCCTAGCCCCTGAAGGTGCGGAGGGTTCCGCACCTTCCGGGCGGCCCGCGCCAGAGTGATTCACGCCACTCCTCCGCGCTGGTAGAGGAGAATCCCGCCCCTGGTCTTACCTGGCGCGACTTCGGCGTCCGTCCTGCCAGCGGCGGCCTGGTGGAGGGGAGCGGAGGGTCCGACATCGGGCGGGAACTCCACTGTGGCCTGGCCTGCGATCGGGGTCTACCGATCGGTGGGCCGGCCTCTCCTGGTGGGGGCCTCGTTTGCTCGGTAACGGCCCCTGTAGCGCAACGCCATGTTGCGTCGGGGCCGGCGCGGAGAAAGAAGGTACCGAACATGCGCCAGTCGCAGCGCACATGCGCAGACCCGCGGCACCTATTTGATGCCGGTATCGGCAGCTGGAGCGGCGTGGGTCGCATTCTGCTTCGAAGGGAGAATCCCGCCCAGTCTCTGGAGCTTCAACGAGCGGGCAACGGTTTCACTGAAACATTCTTAGAGATTTTTGAGACAGTAGATGCTGTGAAAATGTTCCCCTTTGCCTGGAGATTCCCCCAACTCCCCATCAAAGATGATCTGGGACTCCCACCAAGTGTGGACAAAGCCGAAGCCACCATCAAACACGTGAAGATTGGAACGGCCGCAGGAGTGGACAGGGTTCCAGCGGAGATTTTTAAACTTGGAGGAGGAGATCTTCTGTGATCTCCATCAGCTGTTGCTGAAAATCTGGGACAGAGGGAAATTCCTGCTGAGCTCGAGGATGCCGTGAGCCCCACCATCTTCAAGAAAGGAGACAAAGTGGACTGTGGAAACGACCGAGGAATTTCCTCCTCTCCATCACCGGGAAGATCAGTGCCTGAATCCTCGCTGGCTGCCTTCTCGAAGTCTCTGAAATCCTTCCGGAAAGCCATGGTTGCTTCCGACCAAACTGTGGAACAGCAGGCGTGATTTTCTTTGCTCGACAACTTCAATAGAAATGTCAGGAGCAACATCAGCCTCTCTCCATGGCCTTCATCGATCGCATCAAGGATTTCGGCTCAGTCACAAGGGAAGTGCGATGGAAGACCCTGTCAAAGGCCGACTGTCCAAAGAAATTCATCAACTTCCTCCTCCCCGACAAGATGTCGGTGGCAGTCCTAACCAACGGAAAAAAGACAGAAACTTTGGAGGTCAAGACTGGAGTCAACCAAGAATGTGTCATCGCCCCCACCCTTTTCTCCATATTCATCGCTATCATCCTTCACCTTGTCAAGAACAAGCTCCCTAGTGGAGTGGACATCGTCTACAAGATGGACAGAAAACTTTTCAACTTCAACCGGTTGAAATCCAAGGAGGAAGCAACACTGACTGGGTTTCAGGACAGCACGGTGGTGCAGTGGCTTAGAACTGCTGCCTCTCGGCGCCGAGGTCCCAGGTTCGATCCCGGCTCTGGGTCACTGTCCGTGTGGAGTTTGCACATTCTCCCCGTGTCTGCGTGGGTTTCGCCCCCACAACCCAAAGATGTGCAGAGTAGGTGGATTGGCCACGCTAAATTGCCCCTCAATTGGAAAAAAGTTAATTGGGGTACACTAAATTTATTTTAAAAAAGAATGGGTCTCAACCTCAATCTCAAGAAGACCCAAGACATTCACCAACCTGGATGAGCACTCAGAAGGATGTAGAGATCCTTTAGAGCGATTATGGACAAGTTTTTAAAAATAAATTTAGGGTACCCAATTATTTTTTTCCAAGGGGCAATTAGAGATGGACAATAAGTGCCAACCTTGCCCGCGATATCCACATCCTGCAAATGAATTAGCCAAATTCAGAAACCACCAGCTTTAGCATTTTTTTAATGCAAATCCTCAGTATTCAAGAAGCGCAACGCATTCCACACATTTTATGTGGAAAGTCACAGGGATTGTCTCACTAATTAACCACCTGTCTTGCCGAACGTTAATCCGAGAAACCGCCAGCCAGGAACACTAACACCGAGTGGAGACGAGAACTTCCTGCAGAGAGAAAATGAGAACAGATCAGATCAACACATGTTCCAAAGTGTGTCGTTGGCAGGGTGGGGGGGGGGGGGTGTTGCTATGTCTCATCTCAGCGTCAGGATGCCGTGGGTTCAAGCCCCTCGCTGGAGACTTGAGCACAAACTCCAGGCTCACAAGTCGAGTGCAGTACTGGGGGAGTCCTGCATGGTCAGAGGTGCCGCATTTTCATTGAGAAGCTGAACTGAGACCCGGGGAGAAATCCTCTTCGGAAGATACGTTCTCCCGCTGGAGTTGAATTGCTGCTGATTTATGCACAGCATTTCACTGTCCCTCACCCTGCAAATTTAAGCATGGCGAGGATTATGGTTGATTCCCGAGGGAATCCCTCTTTCGGATCCCCATTTTCTTTTTTTTAACATATAAATTTAGAGTACCCAATTCATTTTTTCCCCAATTAGGGACAATTTAGCGTGGCCAATCCACCTACCCTGCACATCTTTGGGTTGTGGGGGCGAAACCCACGCAGGCACGGGGAGAATGTGCAAACTCCACACGGACAGTGATGCAGAGCCGGGATCGAACCTGGGACCTCGGCGCCGTGAGGCAGCAGTGCTAACCACTGTCGGGTCATCATTTTCATTAATGACGGTCCATTAATAATATTAATCTTTATTAGTGTCACAAGCAGGCTTACATTAACACTGCAATGAAGTTACTATGAAAAGCCCCTAGTCGCCACATTCCGGCGCCTGTTCGGGTACACAGAGGGAGAATTCAGAATGTCCAATTCACCTAACCCGCACGTCTTTCAGGACTTGTGGGAGGAAACCGGAGCATCCGGAGGAAACCCACGCAGACACGGGGAGAACGTGCAGACTCCGCACAGACAGTGACCCAAGCCGGGAATCGAACCTGGGACCCTGAAGCTGTGAAGCAACAGTGCTAACCACCGAATAGCGAGGTCCTGCAACTGGCTACACCCCCACTCCATCACAAATTAGCCCGCTACCCGTGGATTTTCTAGGCTTCTGCCTCTTTTCCCCATACTGGGGTGACCTAGCTACCCCCCCCCCCCCCCCCCCACCTCCAGCAAAGAGAAGCCTGTCAGGAAGCCCTCCCTTCATTTAAAAAAAACCCCTGTAACTCTAAAGTGCTGTCACCACAATGTTTACAAACATCAATCACTTCAAAGAGAGTTAAGTGCATTCCAATCACCCCCTTCACGCTTGAGTTGTTTTGAAGTGCTCAGCTGGAAATTGACAGCACTCAACTCTCTTTGAAGTGGTTAATATTTGCAAATATTGTGGTTACTGAACCATGAATAAGATGAATAAAGCAAGGCACACAGCTGTGTGTATGGAAGGTGTCAATCACATCCCATTAAGGGAAATGAATGAGTTACTTGCATCCCAAGGATCTGAGGGGTTTAAATACAGGTCACTGTTTTCTCTTTCCAGGAATTGACAGGCGGTGCTCGCTCTGTTTGAGCCAGATGGTGTAAGCTCAAGTGAACAGTAATTTTTTTCACTGCCTCTATCTGGACTGTTCTCTGGCTTCCAGACAGGAGCCTATTTTCTGGGAAACTTCCCGAAAAGGGTCTCCTTTCTGGGGGGGGGGGGCTTCCTGACAGGGGGCGGGATTCTCTGATCCTGAAGCTCAGCGTTGACGCCGTCGTAAACACCGTCGCGTTTCCCCACGGCGTCAACGTGGCCTCAGGAGCAGTGATTCTGACCCCTACAGGCGTCAGGTGGGCGTCGCGGGTCTGCGCATACGCAGTCGGGCTGGTGGCAACGCGCAGTGGGATCGGCGGGATTGCCGCACATGCGCGGTGGCTCCCTGCTCCACGCAGGCCCTGATGCAACATGGCGGAGGGCGACAGGGGCCGGCGCGGAACCAAAGAGGCACCAACCCGAGAGGCCATTCGCCGATCGGTAAGCGCCGATCGCGGGCCAGGCCACAGCGGAGCCCCCCCCCGGGGTCGGACACCCTCTCACTCCCACCAGGCTGCCCCCCAGATCCATTAACGCTGAGGTCCCGGGTAAAACCAGGTGTGAATGGCGCCGGTGGGACTCGGGCTTTTTTGGGCCGAGAATCGCCGGGGGGGGGCCCCCAACTGGCGCCGCGCTGTCGCCAATGGCACCGATTCTCCCCTCTCCGGAGAATCGGCGGACTGACGTTGAGGCAGCGTCGCGAGATTCGCGCCCATTGCGGCGATTCTCCGGCCCGGACTGGGTTGAGAATCCCGCCCAGGGTGCATTTCCTGGGGGAATGAGTGGGGGTCCCCCTATTTAAGGCGGTTCTGAGGGGAGTCCCCTATTTGGGAGGTCTCTGTGAAGGCCTTAAAGGATTACCCCTTGACCCACCGAAAGGTCCACCATGTCAGGGGCACGCTCAGCAATACCAGTTGTAATCTGCACCCACGTGATTCTCGGCCTAGAGGACCGGAGAATTGAGAGCGCCTGGAGAATATGGTGACCAAGTCCGTTAGGTGATGCAAATGGGTCAATAGCAGTGTTCTTCAAACTTTTTTTCCGGGGACCCATTTTTACCAACTGGCCGACCTTCGTGACCCACGCCGGCCGACCTTCGGGACCCAAGCCGGCCGACCTGCACGACCCACGCCGGCCGACCTTCGCGACCCACGCCGGCCGACCTTCGTGACCCACGCCGGTCGACCTTCGTGACCCACGCCGGCCGACCTTCGTGACCCATGCCGGCCGACCTTCGCGACCCACGCAGGCCGACCTTCGCGACCCACCATTTTCTCTGACCTTGTTTGCTGCTGATAGAGGAAATGGTTTTGGGTCCCTTTGGCCCTCGTACACGCTCCTCCAATGGAACCTGTTGGATGAAGGTGAAGCCTTCCGGTGTCGGGAAGTGTGGAGTCTCCATCTGACCAGTTGTTCTGAATTTTTTTCCTGTAAAGTTTTATCAAATAAACCCCCCCTCCAAACTTGTAAAAAAAATAAAATAAATGAATAAAAACCACTACAGAACTTGTAAAACAAAAAGCTGCAACTGTTTTAAAAAAATGGCGGTCGCACTGCGCATGCGTGCACGATTTGCGCATGTGCACCGATCATTGTGCGCGCATGCGCAATGCTGCCGAATTTTTTTTACCATGTTCCTGGCCGCTTGCAGCAGGCGTTATGAAGAGCCGCGGGGATTTACGCGATCGGGAGCGCCGCGGACAGCGGCTTCGTGACCCTCCCGACACCCGCCCGCGACCCACCCGCAGGTCGCGCCCCCGACTTTGAAGAACACTGGTCAATAAGACCCGTTTGCCACATTTGCATCCATGTTCCTGGCACGCGGGGGAAAACCCTGATCCAGCCACCAGTGACAGACCCGGGCATCGCAAAGGCATCAATCCCGTTTTTACCCCACGCCTGATTCACGCCACATCGAGGGCCCCGCTATCAGCAGCGGGCAACAGACAATTTCACCCCGTCTCTCCTCTCAGATGGACATCAAACATCCCAGGGGCACTTATTGAGGATTTCTCCCCAATTTGATGATTAATAATTTCCCCTTCAACCAGCACCTCTAAAGCAGATTATCTGGTTCATTGCCACATTGCTGTTTATGGGATCCTGCTGTGCGATGTTTGGTTACTGTGTTTCATTCCTCTCTTCTAACCACTCTTCTAAACAGTTTCATTGATGGTTAAACATTTTGGGACTTCCTGAGGTTGTGAAAGGTGCTATATAAACGTACGTCCTTCTTTCGCCACGCAGTGTTAATGAGGAAGAAATAGGTTTGTTTCTTTGGAGCTGATGTTTGCAACCGGCCTTCAGAAACGACTCTGTAAATCCTGACAAGGATTCTGTCTCATTAAATTCAGCTGTAAGCCCGAGATGCAAAAAATCCACAGCACACATTCCTCTCACTGTTTCATTTATGACACATTTACATTTTGACTCATTAAGCACAGTGTCAATTTTAATTTGCATTAAACACTTTCAAGTACCTTCAGCCAATAACTGGTTTGCGCAGTAAAATCAGATTAGTTCAGTCAGTCCACTGGGGACATTGGTTTCCAAGAACAAGCTCTTAATGTTTGAACTTGCCTTTCAAATCCTTCCCTTCCGCCCCCCCCCCCCCCCCCCCCCCCCCCCCCCCGCCCCCACTCACCAATTTATACACAAGCCACAGAGTCTATCGCAACACACGCAAAATCCCACAGCCCTGTCACCTCTGCTAGCAGGTATAAGATATAGGAGCAGAATTGGGCCATTCAACCCATCGGGCCTGCTCCGCCATTCTATCATGGCTGATATGTTCGTCATCTGCTACCTACAATGTTACAGACCAAGAGCTGGATTATGAAATCAGCCAGAGCATCTCCTCCCTAGAACACATGGCCTAGCAGCAGGAGTCGGTGATTTAGCTTCCCGAGCCTAACACCCTCAATGTGATCATGGCCGATCCCATCCTGGCCTCAACTCCACCATCCTGCCCGTTCTCCATCACCCTTCGACCCATTTGATGTGACCATCAATTCACAAGACACGTGATTGGAAGTGAACAGTGGTTTTAATGATCTTACAACAGAGCCTGCCTGCGACAAGATGAACTGGCAGCAGGCTCACGACTGCAGAGTTTTATACTTTCGGTTAGTGGGAGGAGCCATGGGCGGAGCCATGGGCAGAGCCAAGGGTGGAGCCCAGTACAAACTCCTCATCTCCCCCTATGGGCAGAGCCGCGCAACGGCTCGTATACAGAGCCCACAAGGACACAATACATATAATAGAACACAGTGTGAATTAGTAGGTTTATAATTCACCACACCATCACCAATTAAAAATCTGTCCAACTCCTCCTTAAATTTACTCACTGTCCCAGCATCCACCGCACTCTGGGGTAGCGAATTCCACAGATTCACAACCCTTTGGGAGAAGTAGTTTCTCCTCAAATCTGTTTTAAGTTTGCTACTTCTTATTCTAAGATTATGACCTCTGGTTTTAGAATGCCCCACAAGAAGCATCCGCTCCTCGTCACTTTAGCGTACCTGTTAGCATCTTCTATACCTCAATTAGATCTCCCCTTATTCTTCTAAACCAGGGGTGGACAAACTACGGCCCGCCAAGGTCAAGTCATTAAAAAAAAATAAAAACTTTTTTTTTTAAGGTTAATGGGTGGGGCTGTTGGGTTACTGGTATAGGGTGGATACGTTGAATTGAGTAGGGTGATCATTGCTCGGCACAACATAGAGGGCCGAAGGGCCTGTTCTGTGCTGTACTGTTCTATGTTCTATTTGAGGCGCCCAGAATCATAACCGGGTGAAGTAATTATTTTACTTAATATACTATGCGGCCCTTTAAAATTGTGAATTTCTGAATGTGGCCCTTGCACGGAAAAGTTTGCCCACCCCTGTTCTAAACTCTAGAGAGAATATCGGCCTAAACTGTTCAATCTCTCTTCATACGACAAACCCCTCATCTCTGGAATCAGTCTAGTGAACCTTCTCTGAGCTGCCTCCAATGCCGCTACATCTTACTTCAAATAAGGGGCCCAAAACTGTACACAATACTCCAGGTCTTACCAATGTCTTGTTTAGTTGCAACAACATTTCCTTACCTTTAGAATCAATTCCTTTAGCTATAAATGCCAACATTCCATTCACTTTCTTTATTACCTGCTGTACCTGCATGTTAGTTTTCTGCGACTCATGCACAAGGACACCCAGATCCCTCTGCACCGGAGCTCCCCGAACTCTCCCCCCATTTAGATAATACGTTGCCGTTCCATTTTTTCAACCAAAATGCATCTTATCAAAGTCCAGATACACTACATCTACAGGATCCCCATTATCCACTTTGTTTGTTACATCTTCAAAGAACTCGAGCAAATTAGTCTAGTTTGGGTGAGTAAATTTGCAGACGACACTAAAGTCGGTGGAGTTGTAGACAGCGCGGAAGGATGTTGCAGGTTACAGAGGGACATAGATAAGCTGCAGAGCTGGGCTGAGAGGTGGCAAATGGAGTTCAATGTGGAGAAGTGTGAGGTGATTCACTTTGGAAAGAATAACAGGAATGCGGAATATTTGGCTAATGGTAAAATTCTTGGTAGTGTGGATGAGCAGAGGGATCTCGGTGTCCATGTACATAGATCCCTGAAAGTTGCCACCCAGGTTGATAGGGTTGTGAAGAAGGCCTATGGTGTATTGGCCTTTATTGGTAGAGGGATTGAGTTCCGGAGCCATGAGGTCATGTTGCAGTTGTACAAAACTCTAGTACGGCCGCATTTGGAGTATTGCGTACAGTTCTGGTCGCCTCATTATAGGAAGGACGTGGAAGCTTTGGAATGGGTGCAGAGGAGATTTACCAGGATGTTGCCTGGTATGGAGGGAAAACCTTATGAGGAAAGGCTGATGGACTTGAGGTTGTTTTCGTTAGAGAGAAGAAGGTTAAGAGGTGACTTAATAGAGGCATACAAAATGATCAGAGGGTTAGATAGGGTGGACAGCGAGAGCCTTCTCCCGCGGATGGAGGTGGCTAGCACGAGGGGACATAGCCTTAAATTGAGGGGTAATAGATATAGGACAGAGGTCAGAGGTGGGTTTTTTACGCAAAGAGTGGTGAGGCTGTGGAATGCCCTACCTGCAACAGTAGTGAACTCGCCAACATTGAGGGCATTTAAAAGTTTATTGGATAAGCATATGGATGATAAGGGCATGGTGTAGGTTAGATGGCCTTTAGTTTTTTTCCATGTCGGTGCAACATCGAGGGCCGAAGGGCCTGTACTGCGCTGTATCGTTCTATGTTCTATGTTCTATTAGTCAAACATGATTTGCCCTTCATAAATCCATGCTGACTCTGATGAATAGCGCTTTGGCTTTCTAAATTTCCTGATATTACGTCCTTGATAATTGATAATAACAATTTTCCAACAATAGATGTTAAACTAACTGGTCTGTAGTTTCCCACATTTTGCCTCCCTCCCTTTTTGAATAAGGGCATTACATTAGCAGTTTCCAATCCACTGGACCCTTTCCCGTGTCCATAGAATTTTGGAATATCATAACCAATGGATCCACTGCCACACCCGAGGATGTCGTCCATCAGGCCCTGGGGACTTGTCCTCAATCCCAAGAGTTTGTTGAATACCGTTTCCCTATTGATGCTGATTGTTCCAAATTCCACCCTTTCTATTACCTCTGAATTGCCCGCTCCTATAGGAATGGTTCTAATGTCCTCCACCATGAAACAGCTCTAGAACCCTTTGTCCTCCTGAACATCCCTGATTTGAATCGCTCCATCACTGGCAGCTGTTCCTTCAGCTGCCTGGTCCCCAGGGACAGCAGGGTGGCACAGTTGTTAGCACTGCTGCCTCACAGAGCCAGGGACCTTGGGTTCAATTCTGGTGTTGGGTGACTGTGGAGTCTGTACGTCCTCCCCGTGTCTGCGTGGGTTTCCTCTGGTTTCCTCCCACAGTCCAAAGGTGCAGGTGAGGTGGATTGGCCGTGATAAATTGTCCCTTAGTGTCCAAAAGGTTAGGTGGGGTTACGCAGTTGGGGTGGGGAAGTGGGCTCTCTTTCAGTCTGTGCAGACTCGATGGGCTGAATGGCCTCCCCCTGCATTGTAGGGATTCTATCCTACGAGGCCAAGTTAAATCACAACAGAGATTTATTAACAAACTGGCAAACTATATATACAGATAAGAATAACACCGATTCTGGACTTTTCTCATTGACTAAAGGGCTTAGAATGACAGTATCCCTCCCCAACCGAGTCCCCGTCCTAACCCCCAATAGGCTCAGGTTTGCGTGCTCTATCCCCATAGGTTTCAGGGTGGGTCACATGGCGCACGAAGGATTGCCCCTGAGAGGGTCAACGCCATCACAATCCTTAAACCTCTCTGCCTCTCTACACCTCTCCTCCTTCAATACACCCCTTTAAAACGTTTCTCTTTGACCAAACATTAGGGGCGCGATTCCCCGCCCCCCACGCCGGGTGGGAGAATAGCGGGAGGGTCTCCCGACATTTTTCACGCCCTCCCGCTATTCTCTCCCCCCCACACCCGACCCACGCACCGAAACGCCGCTCGCCGATGGCCCGAGCGGCCGGGCCTTCACGCCCGTTTCAACACGGCAGCAAACACACCTGCTCGCTGCCGTCGTGAAACGGGTGCCAGATGCCTGTTTGGGGCATCTGGGGGCCCGATTGGCACGGCAGTACCACGGACATGCCAAGGGGGCCATGCTCCGTAACAGATGCACTCTTTTCCCTCTGCCGCCCTGCAAGATCAAGCCGCCACATCTTGCGGGGCGGCTGAGGGAAAAGACGGCAACTGCGCATGCGCGGGTTGGCATTGTCCAACCTGCGCATGCGCGGCTGACGTCATCGGCCGCGTCAGCCGGCGTGACGCTTGACGTGCGGCCTTGACGACGGTCGTCAAGGCCGCGCCGCACGGGGCCGCGCTCCTCGCTCCGCCCGGGGGGTAGAATCGGCCCTGGAAGTGGGCGTGAACGCTGCCGTGGGTCACGGCCTGTCCCACGGCAGCCTTTACGATTCTCCGCATTTGTGGAGAATCTCGCCCTAGGTCTCCCATCCTAATACCTCATTATATGGCTTGTTGTCAAATTCTGTTCGGTAATGACATTAAAGGTGCTGCATAATTGCTGTTAAGCGCTGAAATCCTAATTTATCAGATACTCTTCTCGTTTACAGAAGCTGAGCTGCGGTTACATGGTGTGTTTGGTGCTGCTGTTCCTGGCAGTGTTACTCGCTATGGCAGTGACTGGAGCCCTCCTCTTCCTCAACCAGTATCACCACGCCCCAGACACTCCTCCTGCCATCAGCACCAACCAGGACAAGACGCAGGCCCTGGTTACCATCGACCGGGCCGACAGCTCCAAGATCAACATCTTCATCGACCCCAACTGCCCAGATTACCAAGGCAACCTGGCCCGCCTGGAGGGCCTCCAATCATCGCTTCTCGCCGCCGTGTTCAGCCGCGGTGACGAGGTGAAGGCATCCGAGGAGCAGGACCGGGCGCTCCTGGTCACCGTGGCGGACCAGGTCTCCCGGCTCACAACCCGCACGGCACAGCTGAGGCAGGATTGCGAGACCTTGAAACGGGGTCAGGGCGGCTTGAGCCAAGAACTGAGCTTGCTTCAGTCTGAGCAAGGCAGGCTGATCGAGGTAAGGCAGTGGAATCCACACCAATGAGAGGGAACCAGGACTCAGAGTTCACCTTAAGGCCTGCTAGGTAGGGGAGGTGATGGCCTAGTGGTATTGTCACTGGATTAGTAATCCATGGTCTCAGGTCCCGGGTTCAAATCCCACCACGGCAGGTGGTGAACTTTGAGCTCAATAAACAAAATCTGGAATTAAGTGCAGATTTATGGGCAGCACGGTAGCATTGTGGATAGCACAAATGCTTCACGGGTCCCAGGTTCGAATACGGCTTGGGTCACTGTCTGTGCAGAGTCTGCACATTCTCCCCGTGTGCGCGTTGGTTTGCTCCGGGTGCTCCGGTTTCCTCCCACAGTCCAAAGATGTGCAGGTTAGGTGGATTGGCCGTGATAAATTGCCCTTAGTGTCCAAAATTGCCCTTAGTGTTGGGTGGGTTATGGGGATAGGGTGGAGGTGTTAAACTTGGGTAGGGTGCTCTTTCCAAGAGCTGGTGCAGACTCGATGGGCCGAATGGCCTCCTTCTGCACTGTAAATTCTATGACAAGTGGCACGGTGACGCAGTGCCCACGGCGCCGAGGACCTGGGTTCGATCCCAGCCCTGGGTCACTGTCCGTGTGGAGTTTGCACATTCTCCCTGTGTTTGCGTGGGTTTCGCCCCCACAACCCAAAGATGCGTTGGGTAGGTGGGTGACCACGTTAAATTGCCCCTTAATTGGGGGGAAAAAAACTATTTGGGTACTCAAAATTATTTTTTAAAAAGTCTAATGGTGACTGTGAAACCATTGCCAATAGTCGTCAAAACCCATCTGGTTCATTAATGTCGTTTAGGGAAGGAAATCTGCCGTCCTTACCTGGTCTGGCCTACATGTGACTCCAGACCCACACAGTGATGTGGTTGACTCTTTACTGACCCCCCGGTGGAATGGCTTCACAAGCCGCTCAGTTCAAGGGCAATTAGGGATGGGCAACAAATGCTGGCCCAAATTTTATTTTAAAATTACATATTTAACACATTGTCATTACTACTCATTTTCCCAGTTCCATGGCAGCTGCTCCCTGCTATATCACAGTGAGGGATTAAAAAAAAAATTTAGAGTACCCAGTTCTTTTCCCCGATTAGGGGATAATTTAGCGTGTCCAATTCACCTAACCTGCACATCTTTGGGTTGTGGGGGCGAAACCCACGCAGACACGGGGAGAATGTGTAAACTCCACACGGACAGTGACCCAGAGCCGGGATCGAACCCGGGTCCTCGGCGCCATGAGGCAGTAGTGCTAACCGCTGAGCCACCGTGTTGCCCTGGATCACAGGAAGGGATAGCCCTTAACTAAATCCCAGAGCTCATTGAAATCGTGGCGGGGTTTATAAAAGCTTCTAAAATCTGGGACTGTTCTCCTTAGGCCAGAGAACATAGAACATAGAACAGTACAGCACAGAATAGGCCCTTCATGTTGTGCCGAGCAATGATCACCCTACTCAAACCCACGTATCCAGCCTATACCCGTAACCCAACAACCCCCCCCCCCAACCTTACTTTTAAGGACACTACGGGCAATTTAGCGTGGCCAATCCACCTAACCCGCAAATCTTTGGACTGTGGGAGGAAACCGGAGCACCCGGAGGAAACCCACGCAGACACGGGGAGGACGTGCAGACTCCGCACAGAGAGTGACCCAGCCGGGAATCGAACCTGGGACCCTGGAGCTGTGAAGCATTTATGCTAACCACCATGCTACCGTGCTGCCCCAGGGAAGGGAAGGAGGAAGGGAAGATTTAACAGAACTTTTCAGCGTAACCAATCATTTTGATTCAGCAAATAACTGATTCCAGTCGCCGGGGGAACAATAATCGGAGGGACACAGGTTGAAGAAGGTCGGCTAAAGAACCAGAGGAGGAGAGTTTCGTTTTTTTTACACAGCAAGATGTTGTGATCTGGAACGGGCTGCCTAAAATGGAGCTGGATTCAGATCCTACCGTAACTTTAAAAAGGGAATTCAATAAATCGCAAAGAAAATCAGTTCGGGGCTCCGGGGAAATAGCAGGGGAGTGGGACTAATTGGCTAGTTCTGCCAACGAGCAAGCACAGGGACGATGGAAAGAATGGCCTCCTTTTTTAGGCTGTGAGATCTGCCAATCTGTTCAAACGGCACCCCACATCCACCTTCACCCAGGTGTTATGGTGGCGAGTGAGGCAGCGGACCCAAAAAAAACCCAGATTCTCCGCACCATGACTCAGCGAGTTTTCCTGAGGGATTCACCTCCAGGCCGTACAGGAAAGGCAGGAGGATACCTTTCCGAGGGACAGGTGCAGGGGGTCTACACACCTGGCTGTACTGGCCTGGGAGGAGGTCGCGAGGGAGGTCAGAGCCGGTGGTCAACAATGAAGGAGAGCTCTGCAGTGCAGGAAAAGGATGAATGATCTCCTACTCCATCAGTATAAGTGAGCCTTTAAACTCCAATCTCACACTCTCTTCAGGGCATTTGGCATTCTCAGGGTTAGAGTCCACAGGGCTGCCACACGCGACTAGCAGATGGGACGTCTGCCAGCCACTTTAAGGTCACCATATTGTGTTAGATCCTGCACAAACAGCATCTTTATCCCTGACTGGGGAGGGTTCAACACACACACAGCAGGCATGCATCCTTCTGAATTGCCCTTTTATCCATAGCGCTCGCAGTCAATCCACCCGTCTGTACATAGGGCAAGCTCACCCACAATTGGCGTGAGAGAGGCAAGACTGGGCGGTTACCCCGGAGGTGAGAGCACTAACGTGCCATGGAAAACAGGCTGCAGAGATACCTGGCGAGGACAGAGATCATTCCTGAGCCGAAGGCCAGAACAGCCTCCCCCAACAATGCAGTGAGGGTCCCTCCAGAATACATCAACAACGTGTGGACAATGACAGTGAGTGGCCTATCATGGAGGAGCCTTTCCAGTGAATCACTAATGATCTCTTTTCTCTATTCCGGCCACCAGCAAGAAGAGATGAAGGAATCCCTCCAGCAGATATCTCAACCCCAGACCACCTCCGATGAGGATGTTGAAGATCCATCGGCTGCAGATCCGTCACTCGTTCACCCCGCGCCAGCACAGATACATGCCAGCAAAGCGCAGACAACAAAATTCCAAACTAGTTTCCCACAGGCAGGGAGCTGGCTTTTGTTTCACGCCTGATACTGTGTCCTTGCCTGCCGTGATTCCAGAAAATTCCACCTCGCGTTTCAGAGCGGCACGAGCTAACAATGACCAAGCAATTAGAATGGAGCAGCGGGTGGAACAAGGGAGTGTTTCCTGTTGACTTGAAGCGCCATGGGATGAATTCCCATGCCAGCGTGGGAACTGTGACGTTTTGCGATCCTGCGACGGGTGAGGGGCGAGCAGCCGCGCCGGGTAACGCTCACGGCTCCCACGATATAAACGCCTGGAGAATAGCCGGGTCCGTGGTCACGCATGCACACGGCGGCGACCTGCAGCGGTTTGCCGTAAAACATGGCGCCGGCCGTGTACGGACCCGACCCTGCCATAAAGTCACTTCTGTTATGACAGCAAAAGTTACCAATTGGAGAGTCTGTTTGCTTTCTGACTCTTAGAATACGAGGCAGATGGGAACCAGGGGGAAGGGTGCAGGGATGGACGGGTGGGAAGGTGAGGGGTCAGAGGCTGGAAGTCACGTCGTGACATCTCTGCAAATATGTCCAGTCTGAATCGGCAACTCTGACACGATCCAATTCTCTTTCCTACACAGTTACTCTCGGAGAGTCAGGTTAACCTGGTTAAGGTCGTGGGTTCAGTCAGCGATGCACTGGACTCTCTCCAGAGAGAACATCAGGGAGGAACCGCAAGGTCCCATGGGAAGGCTGACCTGATGAAAGGACCTGCCAGAGCCCGTCCCAGGAGCTGCCCGAACGGTGAGTCCATTAGAAATCCCCCCCCCCCCCTTTCTTTTCCCCATTATATCCTTCATCCTTCTCACCCGTCAGTCTGTCCTCCCAGCTTTTCCTTACCATGGGAGGCTGAAGGAGTGAACCTTTTACCCATGTGTGACTGAGAAAGCATAAATTAACAAACTATCTTTAAAGCACCTTTCATGACCTCGGGACTTTAAAGCACTTTATAGTTCTTGTTTTAATCATTGTTTTAGTCACTGTTTGCTTTTAAATTTAGAGTGCCCAATTATTTTTTTTCAATTAAGGGGTAATTTAGCATGACCGATTCAACCACCCAGTACATCTTTGGGTTGTGGAGGTGAAACCCACGCACACACTGGGAGTGCAAACTCCACACGGACAGTGACCCAGGGCCGGGATCAAATCCGGGTCCTCAGCGCCGTAGACAGCAGTGCTAACCACTGCATCACCGTGCTGCTCAAGAGAGACCCTTTCAAGGGCAGATCCAGTACACTTCTGTCTTGTTAGAACCTTCTGCTCAACCTCACAGCAGACTACAGACAGACCTGGCTCCTCCAATTAATTACATCCTCTGTATCCACTGAGTTGTCCCATGACTTGCTTAACGCGGACTAAACACAGTCCCTCATATTATCTAGGGAACCTCCAGCAATCAAGACAATATCCCGTGAGCCATCTATAGGTTAACAAGTAACTGGTTAGAAACCATGGTCACCTTTCCTTTTATGACACCATAATTACAGCTTTAGCAGACACACTACCTGTATGTTTTTTAAACCAGGATTTTTTAATAACATAACTGCCACAAATATAAAATATTGGGCAGGATCTACAGGTCATGTTGCGTCTGAAACGGGGCTCAGTGCGAGATAGGATATTGCCGTATTTTCGGGTGAGCTGAAGTTTACGGTGAGTAGAAAATGGGAGACTGATCCCGTGACTGTTGGAATAATTAAGTCTGTAATTGAGAATGAGGGAATATTTCTATCAGTTCTTAGGTGGTCTACATCAATTATCTCCCCTTAGACTTAGATTCATGCAGTGTAGCGTGGGTGTCACATTGGTAAGTAACTGGACACTTCCTGCCTTGCAGTCCCATCTTTAAAGGTGATAATTACACAAAATATTTCAAGCAGAAAATCTCTGCAGATCTGTTTAATGCATAAATCTGGAGCCTGTCTGCCCATCTGTTCTCATTTATAATCAATTGGTGCATAAACCTCACCATTGTCACTTGAGGCAGAATTCTTCAACCGGCTTCAGTTGAGGCTCAGTCTGTCATGCTCCGGCTGATGGGCGAAGAGTTTCAGGGTTCAAGTCCCCGTTCGAGGTGCTTCAGCGCATCATCCAGGTTGACAATCCAGTGCAGTGAGAGCTTCACCGGTACATAGGAACATAGCAACATAGGCCTCAGGAGCGAGGGTGTAGGCCTAGCGGTCCTTCGAGCCTGTATCACCATTCAGTAAGAGGGATCAACCATCCACCTTCTCCCGCTCACAAACCTCCGAGATTTCCGCACTCCCTCCCACCCAGGCTTTGCCTTCTTCCACACCCTCCCATCAGTAAGAAGGTACAGACGTCTGAAGAACTGCACATCCAGACATAGGAATTAGCTTCTTCCCCACAGCTACAAGACTCCTCCACTACTCCCCCCCCTCGGACTGATTTGTTCCCTGTAAGGAACACCTTCCCTTTTTCCAAACTTCAAATGGATGTAGGCCCGACCTGTTCAACCGTTCTACATGAGGGAAGAACTCCATTCCCCCGGAGTCACTGTCCGTGTGGAGTTTGCACATTCTCCCCGTGGGTCTCACCCCCACAACCCAAGGATGTGCAGGGTAGGTGGATTGGCCACGTTAAATTGTTCCTTAAATGGAAAAAAAGATTTGGGTACTCTAAATTTAAAATGACATTTAAATTTAAATGACCCTGTCAGAGGGTCAGTACTGAGGGAGTGCTGCACTGTCAGGGTCAGTACTGAGGGAGTGCTGCACTGTCAGGGTCAGTACTGAAGGAGTGCTGCACTGTCAGAGGGTCAGTACTGAGGGAGTGCCGCACTGTCAGAGGGTCAGTACTGAGGGAGTGCCGCACTGTCAGAGGGTCAGTACTGAGGGAGTGCCGCACTGTCAGAGGGTCAGTACTGAGGGAGTGCTGCACTGTCAGAGGGTCAGTACTGAGGGAGTGCCGCACTGTCAGAGGGTCAGTACTGAGGGAGCGCTGCACTGTCAGAGGGTCAGTACTGAGGGAGTGCCGCACTGTCAGAGGGTCAGTACTGAGGGAGTGCCGCACTGTCAGAGGGTCAGTACTGAGGGAGTGCCGCACTGTCAGAGGGTCAGTACTGAGGGAGTGCCGCACTGTCAGAGGGTCAGTACTGAGGGAGTGCTGCACTGTCAGAGGGTCAGTACTGAGGGAGTGCCGCACTGTCAGAGGGTCAGTACTGAGGGAGCGCTGCACTGTCAGAGGGTCAGTACTGAGGGAGTGCCGCACTGTCAGAGGGTCAGTACTGAGGGAGCGCTGCACTGTCAGAGGGTCAGTACTGAGGGAGTGCCGCACTGTCACAGGGTCAGTGCTGAGGGAGTGCTGCACTGTCAGAGGGTCAGTACTGAGGGAGTACCGCACTGTCAGAGGGTCAGTACTGAGGGAGTGCCGCACTGTCAGAGGGTCAGTACTGAGGGAGTGCTGCACTGTCAGAGGGTCAGTACTGAGGGAGTGCTGCACTGTCAGAGGGTCAGTACTGAGGGAGTGCTGCACTGTCAGAGGGTCAGTACTGAGGGAGTGCTGCACTGTCAGAAGGTCAGTACTGAGGGAGTGCCGCACTGTCAGAGGGTCAGTGCTGAGGGAGTGCCGCACTGTCAGAGGGTCAGTACTGAGGGAGTGCCGCACTGTCAGAGGGTCAGTACTGAGGAAGTGCCGCACTGTCAGAGGGTCAGTACTGAGGGAATGCTGCACTGTCAGAGGGTCAGTACTGAGGGAGTGCTGCACTGTCAGAGGGTCAGTACTGAGGGAGTGCCGCACTGTCAGAGGGTCAGTACTGAGGGAGTGCTGCACTGTCAGAGGGTCAGTACTGAGGGAGTGCCGCTCTTTCAGAGGGTCAGTACTGAGGGAGTGCTGCACTGTCAGAGGGTCAGTATTGGGGGAGTGCCGCACTGTCAGAGGGTCAGTACTGAGGGAGTGCTGCACTCTCAGAGGGTCAGTACTGAGGGAGTGCTGCACTGTCAGAGGGTCAGTACTGAGGGAGCCCTGCACTGTCAGAGGGTCAGTACTGAGGGAGTGCTACACTGTCAGAGGGTCAGTACTGAGGGAGTGCCGCACTGTCAGAGGGTCAGTACTGAGGGAGTGCCGCACTGTCAGAGGGTCAGTACTGAGGGAGTGCTGCACTGTCAGAGGGTCAGTACTGAGGGAGTGCCGCACTGTCAGAGGGTCAGTACTGAGGGAGTGCTGCACTGTCAGAGGGTCAGCACTGAGGGAGTGCCGCACTGTCAGAGGGTCAGTACTGAGGGAGTGCTGCACTGTCAGAGGGTCAGTACTGAGGGAGTGCTGCACTGTCAGAGGGTCAGTACTGAGGGAGTGCCGCACTGTCAGAGGGTCAGTACTGAGGGAGTGCCGCACTGTCAGAGGGTCAGTACTGAGGGAGTGCCGCACTGTCAGAGGGTCAATACTGAGGGAGTGCTGCACTGTCAGAGGGTCAGTACTGAGGGAGTACCGCACCGTCAGAGGGTCAGTACTGAGGGAGCCGCACTGTCAGAGGGTCAGTACTGAGGGAGCCGCACTGTCAGAGGGTCAGTACTGAGGGAGCCGCACTGTCAGAGGGTCAGTACTGAGGGAGTGCTGCACTGGCATGGCTCAGTCCTGTGTGTGTGCTGAACTGTCGGAGGGACAAAATTGAGAACCTACTCCCAGTGAGTTCTCCCAATGACCCAGAGAAGACACAGCCAGAATGAGACACAGCTATGAGTAAGTTAGGAATTTGAAGCTCGGTGGGAATTCGAAGATTGGTGGGGAGGAGGTGCTTTTTATCCCTGGTAAGTGACTAGTACGTAGTTTTTCTTTTTTCTTTTTCTTTTCATTGGTATATTTATTTTTATCTTTGTTTTTTTTCTCGAATTGTTGTTGTATAAGTTAACCAATGGTTTAAGACATGGCAGGAGAACCCAGACCCGTGTCATGCTCCTCATGTGCGATGTGGGAGCTCAGGGACACGTCCACTGTCCCTGGCTCCTTCACGTGCAAGAAGTGTGTCCAGTTGCAGCTCTTGTTAGACCGCTTGACGGCTCTGGAGCTGCGGATGGACTCACTTTGGAACATTCGCGATACTGAGGACGTCGTATCGATGATATGGCTCGCCAGGGGAAGGCAGCAGCAGCCAGGTTCATGGCACTTTGGCTGGCACTGCTGCGCAGCAGGGCAGGAAGAAAAATGGCAGGGCTATGGTGATAGGGGACTCAATCGTAAGGGAAATAGACAGGCGGTTCTGCGGACGCAATTGAGACTCCAGGATGGTATGTTGCCTCCCTGGTGCAAGGGTCAAGGGTGTCTCGGCCGGCTGCAGGATATTCTGGGCGGGGAGGGTGAACAGCCAGCTGTCGTGGTGCACATAGTCACCAACGATATGGGTAAAAAACGGGACAAGGTCCTACAAGCTGAATTCAGGGAGTTAGGAGTTAAACTAAAAAATAGGGCCTCAGAGATAGTAATCTCAGGATTGCTCCCTGTGCCACGAGCTAGTCAGATAGGGCAGCACGGTAGCATGGTGGTTAGCATGAATGCTTCACAGCTCCAGGGTCCCAGGTTCAGTTCCCGGCTGGGTCACTGTCTGTGTGGAGTCTGCACGTCCTCCCAGTGTGTGCGTGGGTTTCCTCCGGGTGCTCCGGTTTCCTCCCACAGTCCAAAGATGTGCGGGTTAGGTGGATTGGCCATGCTAAATGAAATGAAATGAAAATTGCTTATTGTCACGAGTAGGCTTCAATGAAGTTACTGTGAAAAGCCCCTAGTCGCCACATTCCGGCGCCTGTCCGGGTCAGGCTGATACGGGAATTGAACCGTGCTGCTGGCCTGCTTGGTCTGCTTTAAAAGCCAGCGATTTAGCCTGGTGAGCTAAATCAGCCCCGTTGCCCGTAGTGTCCTAAAAGTAAGGTTGGGGGGGGGGGGGTTGTTGGGTTACAGGTATAGGGTGGATACGTGGGTTTGAGTAGGGTGATCATTGCTCGGCACAACATCGAGGGCCGAAGGGCCTGTTCTGTGCTGTACTGTTCTATGTTCTATGAATGCGTGGCTCGAGAGATGCTGCAAGAGGGAGGGATTCAAATTCCTGAGGCATTGGAACCGGTTCTGGGGGAGGTGAGACCAGTACAAACCGGACGGTCTGCACCTGGGCAGGACTGGAACCGATGTCCTAGGGGGGGGGGTGTTTGCTAGAGCTGTTGGGGAGGGTTTGAACTAATGTGGCAGGGGGATGGGAACCAATGGAGGAAGTCGGAAGGTAGTAAAACAGGGACAGAAACAAAAGGCAGGAAGGGGGAACGTGTAAGGCAGAGAAGACATAGTCAAAAATCAAAAGGGGCGACAGCACAAGGCACAGTGACTGAGGGGAGCTCAGTGAATAGGCCCAGTAATACTAAAAGGAATAAAACGGGAAGTAAAAACGTAAATGGTTCGCGATGTGGCAGGCTGTTACATGAAGATATGGGTTCCACGACAAAGAAAATTAGGAGAAAAGTTAGGAGGAAATATAACTCAGGAGAGGTTACTGATCGAGGTGTTATGATTCAAAACAGAGGTAAAAAAGCCAACATAAGTGTACTTTACCTGAATGCTCGTAGTAATCGGAATAAGGTAAATGAGGTGATGGCGCAAATCATCGTAAATGACTATGATTTAGTGGCCATTACTGAAACATGGTCAAAGGATGGTCACGACTGGGAGTTAAATATCCGAGGCTATCAAACTATTCGGAAGGACAGAGTGGATGGTAAGGGAGGTGGTGTTGCTCTGTTATTTAAGGATGACATCCGGGCAATAGTAAGGGATGACATCAGTGCTATGGAGGATAAGATTGAATCCATTTGGGTGGAAATCAGGAATAGTAAGGCGGAAAAGTCACTGATAGGAGTAGTCTATAGGCCACCAAATAGTAACGTTATGGTGGGGCAGGCAATAAACAAAGAAATAACTGATGCATGGAGAAATGGTACAGCAGTTATCATGGGGGATTTTAATCTACATGTCGATTGGTTTAACCAGGTCGGTCAAGGCAGCGTTGAGGAGGAGTTTACAGAATGCATCTGCGATAGTTTCCTAGAACAGTATGTAATGGAATCTACGAGGGAACAAGCAGTCCTAGATCTGGTCCTGTTAATGAGACAGGATTGATTAATGATCTCATAGTTAGGGATCCTCTTGGAAGAAGCGATCACAATATGGTGGAATTTAAAATACAGATGGAGGGTGAGAAGGTAAAATCAAACATTAGTGTTTTGTGCATAAACAAAGGAGATTACAATGGGATGAGAGGAGCTAGCTAAGGTAGATTGGGAGCAAAGACTTTATGGTGAAATAGTTGAGGAACAGTGGAGAACCTTCCAAGTGATTTTTCACAGTGCTCAGCAAAGGTTTATACCAACAAAAGGGAAGGACGGTAGAAAGAGGGAAAATCGACTGTGGATATCTAAGGAAATAAGGGAGAGTATCAAATTGAAGGGAAAAGCATACAAAGTGGCAAAGATTAATGGGAGACTAGAGGACTGGGAAATCTTTAGCGGGCAACAGAAAGCTACTAAAAAGCTATAAAGAGTAAGATAGATTATGAGAGTAAACTTGCTCAGAATATAAAAACAGACAGTAAAAGTTTCTACAAATATATAAAACAAAAAACAGTGGCTCAGGTAAATATTGGTCCTTTAGAGGATGAGAAGGGAGATTTAATAATGAGAGATGAGGAAATGGCTGAGGAACTGAACAGGTTTTTTGGGTCGGTCTTCACAGTGGAAGACACAAATAACATGCCAGTGACTGATAAAAATGAGGCTATGACAGGTGAGGACCTTGAGAGGATTGTTATCACTAAGGAGGTAGTGATGGGCAAGCTAATGGGGCTAAAGGTAGACAAGTCTCCTGGCCTTGATGGAATGCATCCCAGAATGCTAAAAGAGATGGCTAGGGAAATTGCAGATGCACTAGTGATAATTTACCAAAATTCACTAGACTCTGGGGTGGTCCCGGTGGATTGGAAATTAGCAAACGTGACACCACTGTTTAAAAAAGGAGATAGGCAGAGAGCGGGTAATTATAGGCCAGTTAGCTTAACTTCGGTAGTAGGGAAGATGCTGGAATCTATCATCAAGGAAGAAATAGCGAGGCATCTGGATGGAAATTGTCCCATTGGGCAGACGCAGCATTCATAAAGGGCAGGTCGTGCCTAACTAATTTAGTGGAATTTTTTGAGGACATTACCAGTGCAGTAGATAACGGGGAACCAATGGATGTGGTATTTCTGGATTTCCAGAAAGCCTTTGACAAGGTGCCACACAAAACGTTGCTGCATAAGATAAAGATGCATGGCATTAAGGGTAAAGTAGTAGCATCGATAGAGGATTGGTTAATTAATAGAAAGCAAAGAGTTGGGATAAATGGGTGTTTCTCTGGTTGGCAATCAGTAGCTAGTGGTGTCCCTCAGGGATCAGTGTTGGGCCCACAATTGTTCACAATTTACATAGATGATTTGGGGACCAAGTGCAATGTGTCCAAGTTTGCAGATGACACTAAGATGAGTGGTAAAGCAAATAGTGCAGAGGATACAGAAGTCTGCAGAGGGATTTAGATAGGTTAAGTGAATGGGCTCGGGTCTGGCAGATGGAATACAATGTTGACAAATGTGAGGTTATCCATTTTGGTAGGAATAACGGCAAAAGGGATTATTATTTAAATGATAAAATATTAAAACATGCTGCTGTGCAGAGAGACCTGGGTGTGCTAGTGCATGAGTCGCAAAAAGTTGGTTTACAGGTGCAACAGGTGATTGAGAAGGCAAATGGAATTTTGTCCTTCATTGCTAGAGGGATAGAGTTTAAGACTAGGGATGTTATGCTGCAACTGTATAAGTTGTTAGTGAGGCCACACCTGGAATATTAGAACATAGAACAGTACAGCACAGAACAGGCCCTTCGGCCCTCAATGTTGTGCCGAGCCATGATCACCCTACTCAAACCCACGTATCTACCCTATACCCGTAACCCAACAACGCCCCCCTTAACCTTACTTTTATTAGGACACTACGGGCAATTTAGCATGGCCAATCCACCTAACCCGCACATCTTTGGACTGTGGGAGGAAACCGGAGCACCCGGAGGAAACCCACGCACACAGGGGGAGGACGTGCAGACTCCACACAGACAGTGACCCAGCCGGGAATCGAACCTGGGACCCTGGAGCTGTGAAGCATGTATGCTAACCACCATGCTACCCTGCTGCCCCAGTTTAATGTTTCATCCAAAAGACGGAACGCTGACTCTGTGGCACTCTCTCAGTACTTACTCCCTAACTGTGTGGTACATAAGAACATAAGAGCTAGGAGCAGGAGTAGGCCACCTGGCCCCTCGAGCCTGCTCCGCCATTCATATTGTGTTCAGTTTTGGTCTCCTTACTTGAGAAAGGACGTACTGGCGCTGGAGGGTGTGCAGAGGAGATTCACTAGGTTAATCCCAGAGCTGAAGGGGTTGGAGTATGAGGAGAGGTTGAGTAGACTGGGACTGTACTTGTTGGAATTTAGAAGGATGAGGGGGATCTTATAGAAACATATAAAATTATGAAGGGAATAGATAGGATAGAAGCGGGCAGGTTGTTTCCACTGGCGGGTGAAAGCAGAACTAGGGGGCATAGCCTCAAAATAAGGGGAAGTAGATTTAGGACTGAGTTTAGGAGGAACTTCTTCACCCAAAGGGTTGTGAATCTATGGAATTCCTTGCCCAGTGAAGCAGTTGAGGCTCCTTCTTTAAATGTTTTTCAGGTAAAGATAGATAGTTTTTTGAAGAATAAAGGGATTAAGGGTTATGGTGTTCGGGCCGGAAAGTGGAGCTGAGTCCACAAAAGATCAGCCATGATCTCATTGAATGGCGGAGCAGGCTCGAGGGGCCAGGTGGCCTACTCCTGCTCCTAGTTCTTATGTTCTTATGTACCACACAGTCAGGGAGTAAGTACTGAGAGAGTGCCACAGAGTCAGCGTTCTGTCTTTTGGATGAAACATTAAACTGAGAGCCTGTCAGCTCTCTTATGTGGAAGTACAGATCCCATGGCAACTATTTTGAAGAACAGCAGAGGACTACTCCCTGGTGACCAATACTTATTTCTCAATCAACTTTGCAAAGACAGATTATCTGGTCATTATCCCATTGCTGTTTGTGGGAGGTTGCTGTGGGCAGATTGGTTGCTGCGTTACCCACATTACAACAATGACTGTACTTTAAAGGCACTTTGTTGCTCTGTAGGGGCACCTTCAGGTCATGAAAGGCGCTATATAAATGTATGTTTATCTTTTAGCCCTTCACTTTCTAACTTTTAATATCTTTGTCATCCCAAATGCTCTGATGAACATTAACAATTAGTTCATTAAACCCTCTCTTTCCTCTTCGGAAATCCTTGCAGATCCTCGGCCGAGAGATTGCTACGATATCTACATGTCTGGACAGAGGGAGGATGGAATCTATTCAATATTTCCAACCCACTATCCTGCCGGATTTCAGGTCTCCTGTGACATGACGATGGCTGGGGGAGGTTGGACTGTGAGTATTGGATCCAAGTTTGCTGGAAGTCTTATCTCTTTAATGAAATTCCATCCTCCCAAATTCCATTCCATTCCCTCTCGCAGGATCTCTGTGTTCCTCCAGTCCTGGCCTCCCACAACGTGGCAGACGTGTCTCCAGCTACCCCCCCCCCCCCCCCCCAAGCTACGTTACGGCCTCCTGCCCTCTGCAACACCGCCCCCCCCCCCCCCTCTCTAACAGCTCTGTAACTGTCCGTACACCATATGGACGGCAGCAGTCCACCCCACCTTCTGGTGAACAACTAAAAGGAAAAAACCCTCCGTCAATCATTGTCTCGCTCCCTATCATAATATAATAATAAGCTTTATTAGTGTCACAAGTAAGCTTACATTAATACGGCAATGAAGTTACTGTGAAAAGCCCCTAGTCGCCACATTCCGGCGCTGTTCGGGTACACAGAGGGAGAATTCAGAATGTCCCAATTCACCTCACAGCACGTCTTTCGGGACTTGTGGGAGGAATCCGGAGCACCCGGAGGAAACCCATGCAGACACGGGGAGAACGTGCAGACTCCGCACAGACAGTGACCCAAGCTGGGAATCGAACCTGGGACCCTGGCTCTGTAAAGCCATAGTGTTAACCACTGTGCTACCTTTAAATCTACTTTTGACCAAACCTTTAGCTACCTGTTCCAGAATCGCAGAATTCCGACAGTGCAGAAGGACGCCATTTGGCTCATTAAGTCTGCACCGACCCTGTACCTGGGCCCACTCCCTGGCAACCCCGTAACCCCCAAACTAACCTTTGGGATGCCAAGGGGCAATTTATCATGGCCAATCCACCTAACCTGCGCATCTTTGGACTGTGGGAGGAAACCGGAGCATCCGGAGGAAACCCACGCAGACACAGGGAGAACGTGCAGACTCCGCACAGACAGTGACCCGAGGCCAGAATTGAACCCGGGCCCCTGGCGCTGTGAAGCAGCAGTGCTAGCCACTGTGCCTGTGTGCCGCCCCGCTTTGTGTTCCTCAGTGTCAGACGTTACTCGATAATCACTGCTTGAAATCGCCCAGGATGTTTGGCTACCTTCCAGGGGCTATACGAATGCAAGTTGCAGTTGTTGAATGAGTTCCATCTCCAACCCCAGGTTGCCAACCCTCCACGATTGCCCTGGAGAGTCTCCAGGTATTGAAGGTAAATCTCCCCAGCGCTGCAGCAAGCAAAGCAGAGGAGAAAACAAATCACTGGGCCATTGACAAAGGTTGTGCCTTTTCAATTTGTTTACACCTTGTGAATACACGCACAGGGCGCGATTTACCGGCCTCATTGTGGCCGACTTGGTGACAGGACGAGGCCGATGAATCTCCGGAGAGGCCTCTCGCGAGATTTGCGACGTTTGGGTCTGGGCCTGATGGGAGCCATGCCCGTATAAGGCAGGATGAAGGGGCTTTGGGGGGGGGGGGGCGAGAAAGGGGGTATGGGGAGGTTCTCATAAAGATTGGGGGGATTAAGGGTGGGGGTCCCGAATGGGGGGGGGAGCAAAAGGGGGGGTGGGGAGACCTGAAAACAAGAGCCCTCAGCCACCCCATAATAGAGTATATTAACTTGGAGGGGGAAGGGGGGTAATGCCCGTATTTGAGGAGGGTGACACTGCCATGGGTGGGCAGTGTGGGGGACACTCAAACTCATTTATAGATCAGGGTACCCTTTCAAAATGGCAGCCCAATCGCTGAGGAGCCGCTGACACTCTGTCATGAGTTCAGTTCCCCAGTGATTAAAACCAGTTGGGTTCTTCGGCCGCTGACGGCGAAATCGTGTTCGGCAATCAGCCGGATAATCAAAGTTCCCGACCGAATTGGGGGCGGCGCCGCTTTCGCGTTGCTCCGCCTCCTCCAAAGCGCCGCGTTACATATCAACGGCCTCAAGCCATTGGCTGAGGCCCACTCCCGATGCTCCGCCCCCGGCCGGCCGTGTCCCCGACGGCGCGGGACACGGGTGGTCTCAGCCGTGCGGGAACGCGGTGGCTGCGGACTCAGTCCAGCGCCGACACAGTCGGGGGCGGGCCGATCCGCGGGCGGGGGGGGGACTTTAATAGGGCTGGGGGCACTATGGGGGGGGGGGGGGGGGTGGTCCACGGCGTGCGAGCCGGCCGAAGGGGGCGGACTGTTTCGCGGGCCGGGTCCGTGGAGCGTCCGCCGCCGTGTTGCACAGTGCGGCCGCTGCCGGGCACAGGCGCATCCACGGACCCCGCAATTCTCCGGGACGCATCGGCAGCTAGTCGGGTGCTCCATCCACCATCCACGGACCCCGCAATTCTCCGGGACACATCGGCAGCTAGAGTCGGGTGCTCCATGCTGCCTTCCTGCTGGCCCCAGCAAAACAAGAAATCGGCGACCGTTTTAGGCCGTTTTGTCTGGTGTAAAATGCCACCCTTGCCACGCCAGCGAGGGGTCATTGCCCCAGAATCGGAGAGTCCAGCCCAACATTTCGAAGTTTGGGCTAGACTGGGGAGAAACTCCCCATGGCCCAAAACGGTAGCACAGTGGTTAGCACTATTGCTTCACAGCGTCACGGACCCGGGTTCGATTCCCAGCTTGGGTCACTGTCTGTGCGGAGTCTGCACATTCTCCCCGTGTCCGCGTGGGTTTCCTCCGGGTGCTCCGGTTTCCTCCCACAAGTCCCGCAAGACGTGCTGTTGGGTGAATTGGACATTCTGAATTCTCGCTCAGTGTACCCGAACAGGTGCCGAAGTGTGGCGACTAGGGGCTTTTCACAGTAACTTCATTGCAGTGTTAATGTCAGCCTACTTGTGACAATAAAGATTATTATTATTATTTGACTAAGGGCACAATTCTCCCCAAAAATCTCTTAAGTTCATTTGTGGGGGTTTTACAGGGAATTCCCCATCGCTATCCAATGACACTTATGGAGGGAATCTCTGGCCCTGTTCGCCTGGCGACCGGTGAATCCCACTCGAGGAGGTCAGTGGATTTCTCCATTGTCCGTGTCTTGCCCGTGGCGTTCTCGTGGCGGACGGGCCGGACGAATGCAGCCCTGCGGAGTTTTTCACCGGTTTAGCCCACACTTAGAGGGCGTGAATTTCCCAAAAGGGAATAAACATCCCTCGCGAGCGCCTTTAGCCGCGTGTTTCCCGGAATACGCAGTGCCGAGAAATACCTGGCTATTTAACGCGTCTCGCGACTCACGTTGAATAAGGGGCCTGAACAGGGAACACAGGCCCAGGCTGCACACAGCCCGTTTTTTACAGTGGGCAGCGAGAGCACAACATGGCCGGAGAATCCCGGGATAGCTCTCCCGACAGGCTCCGCACCTCGCCGGATTCACCCAAGTCCTGCAACTCAATGAAGTTGGAACTTCGTCCCAAATGGGCATGACCAAACGCCGCTCTCGGAAGTAGGTCAAAAACCTTACGACCCATTCAACCACAACCACCGGCCTCCGTCGATTCTCCGGCCCCCTTCAGGGAGGCTGCAGGCGGGCGCCGATCAGTGCTGGTTCCACACAAACGTGAACCAGGCGGAACGCTGTCCGGCGGGGTGTCTACCAGGCCATTCGAGACCCTTGGATGGTCAGGGTAGGTGCAGGGTAGCCCCCTGGCCCTCCCCTTGGAGCATGGGCACTCTGGCACTGACACCTTGGCACTGCCACCATGACACTGCCAAGCTGTCTGGAGCGCTGCCCGGATGCCAGTGCAAGTGTGCTGGCGGGAAGCTCCCTAAAAAGCCCGCCACAAATTAACTTAGGAATTTGTCTGGAGAATCACAGCCGTAGAAATGTTTGGGTTGAATTCTGTCCGCAATAAGGAAACCATTTTAGTGGCGGCTGCCTTTTCTGTTTCTGGCTTTATCTTGTGTCAGGATTCCCAGCTTTAATCACCTCACAGCAGCATCAGGCCTCGACACGAAGAAAGCTCTGAATTATAGAGATGGCTCAAGAGGCCTCCACGCGTCGAATGAGCAAATCCTGCACTTCCACAACTCTCCTTCCACTTCAAAGGGGAAGTAGCCTAAAGGCAGAGAAGCAGGATTAATATATCCAAGGTTTTTTGATGGACGCGGGAAGAAAGTTTGCAGAGAGAGAATCGCTTCCTTGACACATTCTGACTCCTGTAATATTGCTCTTTGCAGCATCAAATGTCTTTGCAGCAGTCCCCATCTTTATATCTATCTGGGCTAGAGCTGACAGAGGCCATTCAGCCCCTTTAGCACTTCCATCCACACAAACTGGCAGACCCACCTGCCCCATCCACGGTCACAGCGCCTGACTGCTTCTTGAATCAATGGATATATTGTTTCCTCCACTGTTCGTTCATTCTGGCTGGGATTTCTAGCCCTTCCGCTGGGGGATCGTTCAGACCCACAGAAGGCAACCCCGCTAGGCAGGTTTCATGGCCACAGAGAAGGTGAGACAAAGAAATTGGCGTAGACTTCAACGGGGCGAGCAGATCCCCCGACAGGAAATGATGAGCTGTGTCTGTCGCTGGAAAACATGCAGCGGAATGGCAGAAAATCCCACTGCACGGGGATAATTAGCTTCCCCATGGAAATCTGGGAATATGGGCACTCCGATAAGGGGCCGGGGGAATTGTTAACCGTTTCTTTGTATAAATAGAGCTGGCCAGTAAGGTACCAGCTATAGAGAAGACCCAGTAGTGAACTACTGGTGCTGTGTAAATACTATTGTAAAAATTAATTTTTATTGACTCATGATGGAACCATCAATTCACGAAACACGTGTTTTAAGATATGAACAGTGGTTTTAATCTACTTACTACAGAGCCAGCCTGTTACCCATTGAACTCTCGATGAACTGCAGGCTGGCTCTGGACAAGGGTATTTATACAGCAGTCAAGAGGGAAGAGTCGTGGGCGGAGCCAAGGGTGGAGCCCTGTACAAACTCCTGAGCATTCCCAGAGCTACTCCCCCTAGTGGTCGGATAACGCTACTACGCTTACAATGGTATTGGTAAATACAGTGTGAATTACTACGTTACATTCACCACAACTCAACAAATTTGTATTGATTTGGTCACAGTCCACTCTGATCCTCTCTGCAAATCCCTGTGACACACTATTGGTTACTGCTCAACAACCTGAGACAGACCTCTTTATTGCCACTTGCTCCTTTTTGTCAGTTAGCCAATCTTCTATCCAGGCCAGAATCTAACTTATGCCTTTGAAAATCCAAATATACAACTGATTCACCTCTATCTACTCTGGCCGATATCTCATCAAAGAACCCGAGTAAATTTCTCTGACATGACTTCTCCTTCATGAAACCGTGCTGACTCTGCTGGATCAGATTGTGACTTTCCAAATACACTGCTATTTTCTGCTTGATAATTGATTCACATATATTTCCAATAGTCGGAGTTAGACGAACAGTGGTTTTCTCCATTTTACCTCCTTCCCTCTTTGAACAAGGGTCAGTACTGAGGGAGTGCTGCACTGTCAGAGGGTCAGTACTGAGGGAGTGCTGCACTGTCAGAGGGTCAGTACTGAGGGAGTGCTGCACTGTCAGAGGGTCAGTACTGAGGGAGTTCTGCACTGTCAGAGGGTCAGTACTGAGGGAGTGCTGCACTGTCAGAGGGTCAGTACTGAGGGAGCGCTGCACTGTCAGAGGGTCAGTACTGAGGGAGTGCTGCACTGTCAGAGGGTCAGTACTGAGGGAGTCCCACACTGTCAGAGGGTCAGTGCTGAGGAAGTGCTGCACTGTCAGAGGGTCAGTACTGAGGGAGTACGGCACTGTCAGAGGGTCAGTACTGAGGGAGCGCTGCACTGTCAGAGGGTCAGTACTGAGGGAGTCCCACACTGTCAGAGGGTCAGTGCTGAGGAAGTGCTGCACTGTCAGAGGGTCAGTACTGAGGGAGTGCCGCACTGTCAGAGGGTCAGTACTGAGGGAGAGCTGCACTGTCAGAGGGTCAGTACTGAGGGAGTGCTGCACTGTCAGAGGGTCAGTACTGAGGGAGTGCTGCACTGTCAGAGGGTCAGTACTGAGGGAGTTCTGCACTGTCAGAGGGTCAGTACTGAGGGAGTGCTGCACTGTCAGAGGGTCAGTACTGAGGGAGCGCTGCACTGTCAGAGGGTCAGTACTGAGGGAGTGCTGCACTGTCAGAGGGTCAGTACTGAGGGAGTCCCACACTGTCAGAGGGTCAGTGCTGAGGAAGTGCTGCACTGTCAGAGGGTCAGTACTGAGGGAGTACGGCACTGTCAGAGGGTCAGTACTGAGGGAGCGCTGCACTGTCAGAGGGTCAGTACTGAGGGAGTCCCACACTGTCAGAGGGTCAGTGCTGAGGAAGTGCTGCACTGTCAGAGGGTCAGTACTGAGGGAGTGCCGCACTGTCAGAGGGTCAGTACTGAGGGAGTGCTGCACTGTCAGAGGGTCAGTACCGAGGGAGTGCTGCACTGTCAGAGGGTCAGTACTGAGGGAGCGCTGCACTGTCAGAGGGTCAGTACTGAGGGAGTCGCACACTGTCAGAGGGTCAGTGCTGAGGAAGTGCTGCACTGTCAGAGGGTCAGTACTGAGGGAGTGCTGCACTGTCAGAGGGTCAGTACTGAGGGAGTGCTGCACTGTCAGTGGGTCAGTACTGAGGGAGTGCTGCACTGTCAGAGGGTCAGTACTGAGGGAGTGCTGCACTGTCAGAGGGTCAGTACTGAGGGAGTGCTGCACTGTCAGAGGGTCAGTACTGAGGGAGTGCCGTACTGTCAGAGGGTCAGTACTGAGGGAGTGCTGCACTGTCAGAGGGTCAGTACTGAGGGAGTGCCGCACTGTCAGAGGGTCAGTACTGAGGGAGAGCTGCACTGTCAGAGGGTCAGTACTGAGGGAGTGCTGCACTGTCAGAGGGTCAGTACTGAGGGAGTGCCGCACTGTCAGAGGGTCAGTACTGAGGGAGAGCTGCACTGTCAGAGGGCCAGTACTGAGGGAGGGTCACAATGTTGAGGTGCCTTCTTCGCTCTGTGTCCACACCCTCTGTCAGTCTCCCATTTGAGTAGCCAGGCGAGGGAGTGGGGAGAGGAGGTGACCTCACTGTGGCGATCTTTCTGATTGAACTTTGAGTGTTTGTTGACACTGCTCGATATTCACAGTACGGCTCACATCTGGCTGTGTTTATTGCAGGTGTTTCAACGGCGGAAGGATGGATCAGTGAATTTTTTCCAAGGATGGGATGCCTACAAGAACGGATTTGGGAAGATTACGGGAGAGCACTGGTTGGGTAAGTGTTCCGAAGGCCGGTCAGCCTCTCAGGTTGGTTCTGACCTTCAGTTAGACCACAGCTGATCTACATCCCAACTCCATTCAACTACATTCACTCCATTGCCCTTAACGCCCAATAAAAAATGTCATTGTTTCGTGGGCTGTGGGCATTTGGGGGTCACAGTGGCACAGTGGTTAGCACTGCTGCCGCACAGCACCAGGGTTCAATTCCCGCCTCGGTTGACTGTCTCTGTGGAGTTTGCACATTCTCCCCGCGTCTGCGTGGGTTTCCTCCGGGTGCTCCGGTTTCCAACCACAGTCCAAAGATGTGCAGGTTAGGTGGATTGGTCACGCTAAATTGCCCTTAGTGTCCAAAGGTTAGGTAGGGTTATGGGGTTAGAGGGATAGGGTTGGGTAGTGGGTCTAGTTTGGATGCTCTTTCAGAGGATTAGTGCAGACGCGATGGGCCAAATGGCCTCTTTCTGCCTTGTCGGAGTTCTATGAAAAATCTCAATCTTGGAAAGATCCAACTTTTCCCACAATGCTCTGAGGATGGGCTGTTTCTCTGACGGGCTCGACTTGTATTTCCTGAGGTTTAGAAGATTAAGAGACAACTTGATTATAACATATAGGAGTCTGAGGGGTTTTGACAGGGTGGACGTGGAGAGGATGTTTCCTCTTGTGAGAGAATCTAGCCGGGATCACGGTTTAAGAATAAGGGAGGGATTCTGCGTTGCCCAACACCGATATCGTAATCGCTGATCGGGTGGAGAATCCCTTTGGCCGCCCAGATCGGGGGGCAGTGCCAGTTTGATGCCAGTTTTCCATTCTCCGCCCCCCTGCGAAATGGCGTCATTGCGCCATTGCGTTGGAACGGCGTTGGCGTGTCTTCAGAAGGCCCTCCCCCGATACCCTGCCCCTGATGGGCACAGTTCCCGCCCGCGTGGGGGACGTGTGGTCTGAGCAGTGAGGCAGCCAGCTTGGCGGCCGGAAGCCGTGCTACAGGCCGGGAGGGGGGGGGGGGCTTCCGCGAGGGCTGGTGTTGCCGTGCGCATGTGCAGCCACGGACCTGGCCATTCTCTGCCCGTTTTTGGCATGGGAGCCGGGAGTTGTAGCCGGATTGGCTGCTCGCTCCTCACCGGTCCCAGGATCGATGGGGGTTCAGCGCCAATTTTGGCATGGTAAAACGCCACAGTTCCCATGCCAGCATCAGAACTTAGCCGCAGAATCGGAGTATCCAGCCCATGGTGCCACCCATTTAAGACAGGTGAGGATAAATATTTTCTCTCAGAGGGTGGCGAGTCTCTGGAACTCTCTGCCTCAAATGGCAGTGGAGGCAAAATCCTTCAATACTTTTAAGCGCTTCAATATTTTTAAAGCAGAGATAGATAGGGGGCGGGATTCTCCCAGCCTTGGACCACGACGGAGAATCCCCGCGAATGGGCCACGCAGCCCCGTCCCCGGCACGTGATTCCCCGCAGTGCGGAGAATCGGCGTCATTGGCGCCGGCCCGCCGACTCTCCGGCCCGGATGGGCCAAACGGCCGTAGGAAATGAGCTGAGTCCTGCCGGCGGCGTTCTAACCTGCTCTGTGCCAGCGGGAACTCGGTGTGTAAGGGTCGGGTGGCAGCTGTGGGGGCGGGGGGGGGGTCTGACCCCAGGGGGGGCCTCCAATGTGGCCTGGCCGGCCCCTGTGGCTGGGAGCATCCTTTCCTACGCACCGGCCCCTGTAATCCTGCGCCATGTTGCGTTGGGGCCAGCACGCTGAAGGAGGCCACTGCGCATCCGCGTGTTGGCGCCACGGGCGCATGTCCTCGTTGGCGCCGGGGCAGCTGCGCATGCGCGGATACCGCGGCGCGCAGCTCGCGCCAGGGTCTGCAGCTGGAGCAGTGCGAACCCCTCCAGCGCCGTGCTGGCCCTCTGTAGGAGCCAGAATTAGTCGTGGGAGCGGCCCGTTCGCCCCGCGACGGCGTTTACGACGCCCTGGACACTCTGCCGCGGGATTGGAGAATCCTGCTCAGGGATCTTGATGAGCAAGGGGGTGAAAGGTGAAAGGTTATCGGGGGCTCGGTGGGAATGTGGGGTTCAGGTTACAATCAGATCAGCCATTGAATGTCGGAACTGACTTGAGGGGCTGAGTGGCCTACTCCTGACCCTCATTTGTTTGTTCATATCTTGTACCAATGGTTTGCTCTGTTGTGCTTGTGTCAACTTGGTTCAACTGGTAACACATTTGTCACTAAGTTAGAGGGTTGTCTCTGACTTCTATAAGCGATGTTAGACCAAGGCCCCATCTCCTCTTTCAGAGGCATAAAAGAGAACAATAATAATCTTTATTGTTGTCACAAGTAGGCTTACATTAACACTGCAATGAAGTTACTGTGAAAAGCCCCTAGTCACCACATTCCGGCGCCTGTTCAGGTACACAGAGGGAGAATTCAGAATGTCCAATTCACCTAACAGCACGTCTTTCGGGACTTGTGGGAGGAAACCGGAGCACCCGGAGGAAACCCACGCAGACACGGGGAGAACGTGCAGACTCCGCACAGTCAGTGACCCAAGCCGGGTATCGAACCTGGGACCCTGGAGCTGTGAAGCCACGCTACCACGCCGCCCTGAACACAGAAGAGCAGAGGTTCTTCCTGATCGTCAATATTAATCCCTTTCACCAAAATCATAAAAAACAGACATCAGGATGTCACTGAGCACTTTACAACCAATCAAGTACTTTTTGAAGTGCTGGCACTTTTGTAATGTAGGGAATGTGGCAGTCAATTGGCGCACAGCAAGCTCCCAAAACAACAATGGTACCAAATGATGGAACCATCAATTCACTAGACACGTGCTTTAAGATATGAACAGTGGTTTTAATCTACTTACAACAGAGCCAGCCTGTTCCGTGTTGAACTCTCGATGAACTGAACGACTGGCTCTGAGCATTGGTATTTATACAGCAGTCCAGGGGGAGGAGTTGTGGGCGGAGCCAAGGGTGGAGCCCTGTACAAACTCCTAAGCATTCCCAGCGCTACTCCCCCTAGTGGTCGGGCAACGCAACTGCGCTTACAAATGAATGGTCTCATGTATATACAATACAGTGTGAATTACGGAGTTACATTCACCACACCAAATAACCTGGTCATTTAATTTTGTGATATTCCTTAAAGGGGTAAATAACAGAATCATCAGCTGGTTCCAGCACAGAAAGAGGCCAGTAAGTCCACCAACCCCATTCCGGATCTCTCCTGCAGTCATTTAGTTAGCCCCACTGCCCTGCCTTACCCCATCACCCTTCAATGAAGGTGTCCAGGTGTTTATACAATTCCCGTGTCAAAGCCACAATAAACTCTCAGGCAGCGATTTCCAGATCTGAGTCACTGCATCAGATGGTTTTCCCTCATATCATTGTTGGTTTTGTTGCCAATCACCATAAATTGGTGTGTTCTGCATCATTGATCTTTTAGGCATTGGGAACAGTTTCTATCTTTTTTTAACTAAATTTTACTTTTTTCCAATTAAGGGGCAATTTAGCGCGGTCAATCCACCTACCCTGCACATCTTTGGGTTGTGGGGGTGAAACCCACGCAAAAAACACAGGGAGAATGTGCAAACTCCCCACGGACAGTGACCCAGAGCCGGATCGAACCCGGGCCCTCGGCGCTGTGAGGCAGCAGTGCTAACCACTCCGCCACCGTGCTGCCCTCGTTTCTTCCTCTCTACTCTGCTCAGACCCTTCAAGGCTTTGCATATCTTGATCAAATCTCCCCTCAACCTTCTCCTCTCCAGGGAGACAGAGCCAAGCTCCCCAAATCTGCCCACGTGGTTTGGCCCAGGAGACATGTACTTATTAGAAATATTCTCATTGGCTGTTTTGCTTAACATTTCATCCAAAAGACAGCAGCTGGTGCAGTGCAGCATTCCCTCAGCACCGCACAAGGAGGTTCAGCCGGCACTATTTATTTTTTATTCTTTCATGTGATGTGGGCATTGTTGGCAAGGTCAGCATTTGTTGGGCACTTAAGAATCAACCTCATTATTGTGGATCTGGAGTCACGTGTAGGCCAGACCGGGTAAGGAGCAGCAGATTTCCTTCCCTAAAGGACATTAGGGAACCAGACGGGTTTTTAATACAAGGGTTTCACAGTCACCATTACTTTTTTTAAATTTAAAGTACCCAATTCTTTTTTTCCAATTAAGGGACAATTTAGCGTGGCCAATCCACCTACCCTGCACATCTTTGGGTTGTGGGGGCGAAACCCACGCAAACACGGGGAGAATGTGCAAACTCCACACGGACAGTGACCCAGAGCCGGGATCGAACCCAGGACCTCAGCGCCGTGAGGCAGCAGTGCTAACCACTGTGCCACCGGGCCGCCCTACAGTCACCATTACTGATAATAGCTCTCAATTCCAGCTTTTATTAATTGAACTGGAATAAGGGCAGCGCGGTGGCGCAGTGGTTAGCACTGCTGCCTCATAGCGCCGAGGACCTGGGTTCAATCCCGTCATGGGTCACCGTCCGTGTGGGGTTTGTAGTTCTCCCGTGTCTGCGTGGGTCTCACACACACAAACACACACACACACACACACACCCCTCCCCTGGTTTACCCTGGCTGTCTGGATTCGTAGTTTAATGACATTTACACTGCCTGCCCAATACGCACTCAAGTTTCTGGAGTGAGTCTTGAACACACGACTATGAGACTCAGGGGTGAGAAAGGCATTCGCTGAGCCACAGTAATGGGGTGAATAACGATAACGGACAGCTCCACATAAAGGCAACAGTTGCACGTCAAAGGTGATTGACGTGCCGTGGAAAATTGCATTGAAATGCCCCTAAATAGTTCAGCCCCTGTCTTATTCCAATCGATTGGATTCCTTTCGCACCAGTCCCACTTGGTGAATAAGCCGGGCTGGTAGTTGATTATTATATCAACACCATATTGCCCTGGTCCACAGGGGCACCTGAAACTGTCAGGCTGAGCGTGATCTGACTCCGCTGATTCCAGCTCAGCAAAGAGTCTGAACCCAATCGCCTGTTTGATCAGACATTGAGAAGTGATGCGTGTTGTCATAGACACCAATCCCTGAATCACCTGAGGGGTTTATAACTCAATCCACTTGCTCTAAATAAACATCACAGCCAGGTAAAGGATGCTGTTTTTTTGTAATTAATGCCAAGCTGTTTGAGTCAATCTGTCTCCCTCTTCCCAACGCTCAGTATTGAGTTCAAATAAATATTCATATCCAACCGGTGATTTTAACTCGGGAGATAATCTCAATTCTGTCTCTGAAGGTTTCCGCTGAGGGTGAGACATTCGGCATCACTCGAAGCACAGAAAAGTTACGGAAGATTGTGGCCATTCTAGCCCATTGTGTCTGTGCCAAACAAAATAGTCCCCCAATCTAATCCCGTTCATTCCCATTTAACACTCAGTAGTATGGAGTATTTCTCCCAATTGCACTATCCTCCCAAGTTTTTACTGTGCACTATTTCGTCCAGGCAGGGAACTCATTTGTTTTATTTATCATGTAAAGAAACAGTTGCATTTCAATAGCACCGTTCTCGGCCTCAGACCATCCTAAAGCATAGAACATAGAACATAGAACGATACAGCGCAGTACAGGCCCTTCGGCCCTCGATGTTGCACCGACATGGAAAAAAACTAAAGGCCATCTAACCTACACTATGCCCTTATCATCCATATGCTTATCCAATAAACTTTTAAATGCCCTTAATGTTGGCGAGTTCACTACTGTTGCAGGTAGGGCATTCCACGGCCTCACCACTCTTTGCGTAAAAAACCCACCTCTGACCTCTGTCCTATATCTATTACCCCTCAATTTAAGGCTATGTCCCCTCGTGCTAGCCACCTCCATCCGCGGGAGAAGGCTCTCGCTGTCCACCCTATCTAACCCTCTGATCATTTTGTATGCCTCTATTAAGTCACCTCTTAACCTTCTTCTCTCTAACGAAAACAACCTCAAGTCCATCAGCCTTTCCTCATAAGATTTTCCCTCCATACCAGGCAACATCCTGGTAATCTCCTCTGCACCCGTTCCAAAGCTTCCACGTCCTTCCTATAATGAGGCGACCAGAACTGTACGCAATACTCCAAATGCGGCCGTACTAGAGTTTTGTACAACTGCAACATGACCTCATGGCTCCGGAACTCAATCCCTCTACAGTTTGCAGTTGGACTATTGAACAGAAACTGAACTGGACTAACTATAATTACTGTGGCTACCAGAGCAGGTCAGACGCTGGGAATCCTGTGGCAAATAACTCACCTCCTGACTCCCCAAAGCCTGTCCACCATCTACAAGGCACAAGTCAGGAGTGTGATGGAATCCTCTCCACTTGCCTGGATGAGCGCAGCTCCAACAACACTCAGAGAGGCTCGACACCATCCAGGACAAAGCAGCCTTGCTTGATTGACACTCCATCCACAAACATTCACTCCCATCGCCACCGGCGAACAGCAGCAGCCGTGTGTACCATCTACAAGGTGCACTGCAGGAACTCATTGAGGTTCCTTAGGCAGCACCTTCCAAACCCACAACCACTGACATCTAGAAGGACAAGAGCAGCAGATACCTGGGAACATCGCCACCTGGAGGTTCCCCTCCAAGTCACTCACTACCCTGACTTGGAAATATATTGGCTGTTGCTTCACTGTACCAGGGCCAAAGTCTTGGAATTTCCTCCCTAACAGCACAGTGGGTGTACCTACACCTCAGGGACTGCAGCGGTTCAAAAAGGCAGCTCACCACCACCTTCTGAAGGGCAACTAGCGATGGGTAATAAATGCTGGCCTAGTCAGCGACGCCCACATCCCGTAAATAAATTAAAAGAGTCAATTATGACTTTTGAAGTGTAGTCACTGTCAGGAGCCAATTTGCGCACAGCAAGATCCCACAAACAGTAACGTGATAATCACCAGATAATCTCTTCTTTTTAAAAAAAAATTTAGAGTACCCAATTATTTTTTCCAATTAAGGGGCAATTTAGCGTGGCCAATCCACCTACTCTGCACATTTTTGGGTTGTGGGGGTGAAACCCACGCAGACACGGGGAGAATGTGCAAACTCCACACGGACAGTGATCCAGAGCTGGGATCGAACCTGGGACCTCAGCGCCGTGAGGCAGCTGTGCTAACCACTAGGCCACCGTGCTGCCCTAACTGTTCTTATTTCAAACCTTTTGATTGAGGTTTAATATTGGTCAAGAGATCTGGAATAACTTTGCTGCTGTTCTTCCATTAGTGGCTGAGGGCTCCATTGCACATATTGAGGGTGGGGTATGGGGCTGGATTCAGCTGCGTGCTTCACGGCAACGCACCATTCACTGGCGGCGGGATTCACGGCAACGCACCATTCACTGGCGGCGGGATTCACGGCAACGCACCATTCACTGGCGGCGGGATTCCCTAATCCCACCACTTGCCAATGGGATTTCCCATTGAAGCCATCCCCACGCCACAGGGAAACTCCATTCCCGGATTCCCATCGTGATTCTGGGATTGAAATTCCTCCCTCAAACCCACATCCCTCAGCCGGCTCACACCCAGCTCCAGTTGCACATTCGGCAAGGTCACACCAGCGAGAGGAGGAGCAGATCCGAGGATTTCCCAATATCTGGAATGGTCCTCTTCTCCTGATAACCTCCCACTGACACCGATAATAACCTCCCGTCACCTTGGCGACGGTCAATCCTCCATACCGCCAGCTTCATGATGCACCTTGTTTGCTGAGAATCAATCTTCTCTCCCTCCTCAGGTTTGAAGAGGATCCACGCTCTCACTATTCAGTCACACTACGAGCTCCGGATCGAGATGGAAGACTTTGAAAACAGCACCGCCTACGCCCAGTACGAGACATTCGGGATTGGCCTGTACGCTGTCGATCCAGAGACGGATGGTTATCCATTGACTGTGGCCGAATACTCCGGAACTGCAGGTCTTAACACCCTTTCTGACTCAAGGACTCAGACCCGGTGAGACCTTCCTGGGTCAGGGGAACATGAGGGCGGGGTTATGAGATTATGGGCACGATCTTCCCAACAAGGAACACAAGTTCCCGAGCGAGCGAGTTTAGCCGCTTTTCCCGGCAGTGCCGACATACACGCGGCTATTCAACGTGACTCGCTTTGAATAAGGGGCCAGAATGGGGATGTGCGGCCAAGGCCAGGGAGAGCCCCGTCTCTCACAGTGGGGAGCTCTCCTCGCTGGAACTCCCTTCTGTGGCAACAGAGTGGGGCGTCATTTTTAAATGGCACCCCAATCTCCGAGGACCACAAATAAATCCCTGACCTCCATCCAGCCCCAACACAACATGGGAGGGACCCAAGGGACTCTCGCTTCCTGTGACCCCCCCCTCCAACCACACAACCCCCAACACCCACGCCCGACAACCCCCCGATCGCCCCCCCGTACAAAAAATGCCGGTTTGCCGGTGGCAACAGCGAGATTGCGCTGAGCCTCGTGAGATTGCGCTGAGCCCCGCGAGATTGCGCTCAGCCCTGCGAGATTGCGCTCAGCCCCACGAGATTGTGCTGAGCCCCGCGACATTGCGTTGAGCCCCGCGAGATTGCGCTCAGCCCCGCGAGATTGCGTTGAGCCCCGCGAGATTGCGCTCAGCCCCGTGAGATTGCGCTCAGCCTCGCGAGATTGCGCTGAGCCCCGCGAGATTGCGCTGAGCCCCGCGAGATTGCGCTGAGCCCCGCGAGATTGCGCTGAGCCCCGCGAGATTGCGCTGAGCCGAGAATGCGCTGAGCCTCGTGAGATTGCGTTCAGCCCCGCGAGATTGCGTTCAGCCCCGCGAGATTGCGCTGAGCCCCGCGAGATTGCGCTGAGCCTCGTGAGATTGCATTCAGCCCCGCGAGATTGCGTTCAGCCCCGCGAGATTGTGCTGTGCCCCGCGAGATTGCGCTGAGCCCCGCGAGATTGCGCTCAGCCCCGTGAGATTGCGCTGAGCCCCGCAAGATTGCGCTCAGCCCCGCGAGATTGCGCTGAGCCCTGCGAGATTGCGCTCAGCCCCGCGAGATTGCGCTCAGCCCCGCGAGATTGCGCTGAGCCCTGCGAGATTGCGCTCAGCCCCGCGAGATTGCGCTCAGCCCCGCGAGATTGCGCTGAGTCTCGCGAGATTGCGCTGAGCCCCGCGAGATTGCGCTCAGCCCCGCGAGATTGCGCTGAGACTCGCGAGATTGCGCTGAGCCCGGTGAGATTGCGTTTAGCCCCGCGAGATTGCGCTGAGCCCGGCGAGATTGCACTGAGCCGCGCGAGATTGCATTCAGCCCCGCGAGATTGCGCTCAGCCCTGCGAGATTGCGCTGTGCCCCGCGAGACTGTGTTCAGCCTCGCGAGATTGCGCTGAGCCCCGCGAGATTGCGCTGAGCCTCGCGAGATTGTGCTCAGCCTCGCGAGATTGTGCTCAGCCCCGTGAGATTGCGCTCAGCCCCGCGAGATTGCGCTCAGCCGAGATTGCGCCGAGCCCCGCGAGATTGCGCTGAGCATCGGGAGATTGCGTTCAGCCCCGCGAGATTGCGCTGAGCCCCGCGAGATTGCGTTCAGCCCCGCGAGATTGCGCTGAGCCCCGCGAGATTGCGTTCAGCCCCGCGAGATTGCGCTGAGCCCCGCGAGATTGCGCTGAGCCTCGCGAGATTGCGCTGAGCCTCGCGAGATTGCGTTCAGCCCCGCGAGATTTCGCTCAGCCCCGCGAGATTGCACTGAGCCTCGCGAGATTGCGTTCAGCCCCGCGAGATTGCGCTCAGCCCCGCGAGATTGCGCTGAGCCCCGCGAGATTGCGTTCAGCCCCGCGAGATTGCACTGAGCCTCGGAGATTGCGCTGAGCCCCTTGGGATTGCGCTCAGCCTAGCGAGATTGCGCTCAGCCCCGCGAGATTGCACTGAGCCCCGCAAGATTGCGCTCAGCCCAGCGAGATTGCGTTCAGCCCCGCGAGATTGCGCTGAGTCTCGCGAGATTGCGCTGAGCCCGGCGAGATTGCGCTGAGTCTCGCGAGATTGCGCTGAGCCCCGCGAGATTGCGCTCAGCCCCGCGAGATTGCGCTGAGACTCGCGAGATTGTGCTGAGCCGCGCGAGATTGCATTCAGCCCCGCGAGATTGCGCTCAGCCCTGCGAGATTGCACTGAGCCCCGCGAGATTGCGCTGAGCCTCGCGAGATTGTGCTCAGCCCCGTGAGATTGCGTTCAGCCCCGCGAGATTGCGCTCAGCCCCGCGAGATTGCGCTCAGCCTCGCGAGATTGCGCTGAGCCCCGTGAGATTGCGCTGAGCCCCGCGAGATTGCGCCGAGCCCCGCGAGATTGCGCTGAGCATCGGGAGATTGCGTTCAGCCCCGCGAGATTGTGCTGTGTCCCGCGAGATTGCGCTGAGCCCCGCGAGACTGCGCTCAGCCCCGCGAGATTGCGCTCAGCCCCGCGAGATTGCGCTGAGCCCTGCGAGATTGCGTTCAGCCCCGCGAGATTGCGCTGAGCCCCGCGAGATTGCGCTGAGCCCTGCGAGATTGCGCTGAGCCGAGATTGCGCTGAGCCCCGCGAGATTGCGCTCAGCCCCGCGAGATTGCGCTCAGCCCCGCGAGATTGCGCTGAGCCCCGCGAGATTGCGCTCAGCCCCGCGAGATTGCGCTGATCCTCGCGGGATTGCGCTGAGCCCCGCGAGAATGCGCTGAGCCGAGATTACGCTGAGACCCGCGAGATTGCGTTCAGCCCCGCGAGATTGCGCTCAGCCCTGCGAGATTGCGCTGAGCCTCGCGAGATTGCGCTCAGCCCCGCAAGATTGCGTTCAGCCCCGCGAGATTGCGCTCAGCCCCGCAAGATTGCGCTCAGCCCCGCAAGATTGCGCTGAGCCCCGCGAGATTGCGCTCAGCCCCGCGAGATTGCGCTCAGCCCCGCGAGATTGCGCTCAGCCCCGCGAGATTGCGTTGAGCCGAGATTGCGCTGAGCCCCGCGAGATTGCGCTCAGCCCCGCGAGATTGCGCTCAGCCCCGCGAGATTGCGTTGAGCCGAGATTGCGCTGAGCCCCGCGAGATTGCGTTCAGCCTCGCGTGATTGCGTTGAGCCGAGATTGTGCTGAGCCCCGCGAGATTGCGCTCAGCCCCGTGAGATTGCGCTCAGCCCCGCGAGATTGCGCTGAGCCGAGATTGCGCTGAGCCCCGCGAGATTGCGCTGAGCCGAGATTACGCTGAGACCCGTGAGATTGCGCTCAGCCCCGCGAGATTGCGCTCAGCCCCGCAAGATTGCGTTGAGCCGAGATTGCGCTGAGCCCCGCGAGATTGCGCTCAGCCCCACGAGATTGCGTTGAGCCGAGATTGCGCTGAGCCCCGCGAGATTGCGTTCAGCCTCGCGTGATTGCGTTGAGCCGAGATTGTGCTGAGCCCCGCGAGATTGCGCTGAGACTCGCGAGATTGCGCTGAGACCCGCGAGATCGCGCTGAGACCCGCGAGATTGCGCTCAGCCCCGCGAGATTGCGCTCAGCCCTGCGAGATTGCGTTCAGCCCCGCGAGATTGCGCACAGCCCCGCGAGATTGCGCACAGCCTCGCGAGATTGCGTTCAACCCCGCAAGATTGCGCAGAGCCTCGCGAGATTGCGCTCAGCCCCGCGAGATTGCGCTGAGCCTCGCGAGATTGCGCTCAGCCCCGCGAGATTGCGTTGAGCCCCGCGAGATTGCGCTCAGCCCCGCGAGATTGCGCTCAGCCCCGCGAGATTGCGCTGAGACTCGTGAGATTGCGCTGAGACCCGCGAGATTGCGTTGAGCCCCGCGAGATTGCGCTCAGCCCTGCGAGATTGCGCTGAGCCTCGCGAGATTGCGCTCAGACCCGCGAGATTGCGCTCAGCCCCGCGAGATTGCGTTGCTTGCCGTGTTGGTCCTGGGAGCGGGGTCTCCTGGCTTTCACCGGCCTCGCTGAGTCGGACATCTCCCCAGGACCCCGGGGAGAATTCCCCTGCTCTCCGTCACACACTGATTTGGGATCTTTGCGCCCAGACAAGGTCCTGCTTTATTGTTTTTTTAATAAATTTACAATACCGAATTTTTTTTTACCAATTAAGGGGCAATTTAGCATGGCTAATCCACCCATCCTGCACATCTTTGGGCTATGGGGGCGAAACCCACACAAACACGGGGAGAATGTGCAAACTCCACACGGACAGTGACCCAGAGCCGGGATCGAACCTGGGACCTCAGCGCCGTGAGGCAGCAGTGCTAACCCACTGCGCCACCGAGCTGCCCATCTTGGTTTACTGTTGCATTCAAAAGAAAGCAGTTCCAACAATGCAGCACTCCCTCAGTACTGACCCTCTGACAGTGCAGCACTCCCTCAGTACTGACCCTCTGACAGTGCAGCACTCCCTCAGTACTGACCCTCTGACAGTGCGGCACTCCCTCAGTGCTGACCCTCTGACAGTGCAGCACTCCCTCAGTACTGACCCTCTGACAGTGCAGCACTCCCTCAGTACCGACCCTCTGACAGTGCAGCACTCCCTCAGTACTGACTCTCTGACAGTGCGGCACTCCCTCAGTACTGACCCTCTGACAGTGCAGCACTCCCTCAGTACTGACCCTCTGACAGTGCGGCGCTCCCTCAGTACTGACCCTCTGACAGTGCAGCACTCCCTCAGTACTGACCCTCTGACAGTGCAGCACTCCCTCAGTACTGACCCTCTGACAGTGCGGCACTCCCTCAGTACTGACCCTCTGACAGTGCAGCACTCCCTCAGTACTGACCCTCTGACAGTGCAGCACTCCCTCAGTACTGACCCTCTGACAGTGCGGCGCTCCCTCAGTACTGACCCTCTGACAGTGCAGCACTCCCTCAGTACTGACCCTCTGACAGTGCAGCACTCCCTCAGCACTGACCCTCTGACAGTGCGGCACTCCCTCAGTACTGACCCTCTGACAGTGCAGCACTCCCTCAGTACTCACCCTCTGACAGTGTGGCACTCCCTCAGTACTGACCCTCTGACAGAGCAACACTCGCTGCGACTGTTAAATTTTGAAGTCTCCGGGATAGGATTTGAACCCATGACCGTCTGGATGTAGGTCAGAGTGTTACCAACTGAGCCAGGGCTGACAACAAACCTCTGAACTGCACCTGCTTTCCAGATGGTAGGTACAGTGCAGACCATCAGCATCATTCGGTGAATTGCTGTAACCACCAGTTTCTTTCCTCAGGGGACTCACTTCTGAAGCATAACGGGATGAGATTCACCACCAAGGACCGGGACAACGATCGCTCAGAGAATAACTGTGCCACCTTCTACCGTGGGGCCTGGTGGTACCATAATTGCCACACCTCCAACCTCAATGGGCAGTATCTGAAGGGCCATCACTCCTCATACGCAGACGGCATTGAGTGGTCCTCCTGGACTGGCTGGCAGTATTCCCTCAAATTTGTTGAAATGAAGATCAGACCGCGGAACGGTGGCCAACGACGAGACGTTTAGCCGTGTGATCGTTTAACCCTCGATTGTTACAAAGTTGTGAGTCCATGAAAAACGTTAACACACGACTCGAGCAAAATGTTAAGTACACACAGACACAACCTCGCACACACACACTCAACACAAACACACACACACTCAATACAAACACACAACCACACACTCAACACAAACACACAACCACACACTCACTACAAACACACAACCTCACACACGCACACACACACTCAATACAAACACACAACCACACACTCAACACAAACACACACACACTCAACACAAACACACACACACTCAATACAAACACACACACACTCAACACAAACACATACACACTCAACACAAACACACACACACTCAATACAAACACACACACACTCAACACAAACACACACACACTCAATACAAACACACACACACTCAATACAAACACACACACACTCAACACAAACACACACACACTCAATACAAACACACACACTCAATACAAACACACACACACTCAATACAAACACACACACACTCAACACAAACACACACACACTCAATACAAACACACACACACTCAATACAAACACACACACACTCAATACAAACACACACACACTCAATACAAACACACACACTCAACACAAACACACAACCACACACTCAATACAAACACACAACTACATACTCAATACAAACACACAACTACATACTCAATACAAACACACAACTACACACTCAATACAAACGCACTCACAATACGAGCACACACATAGACACTCACTGACACACACACACACACTCACCCCCATACACACACACACGGACTCACGCTCTCACACACACTCACAACCACATTCTCACACACACTCACAGACACGTTCACTCTCATACGCTTGCACACACACTCTCATTCACACACATAAACTCACACATACACCAAACCAACACCCACACTCTCACTCACACATATTCGCACACTCAAACTCACAGCCTGCATGCACACACACACAGAGACAAACTCTCACCACATGTACACACGCATTTCCACACAAACCTTCCCTCACACATCCATATGCGAGACACAAACATGTGCACATATACATTACGAGGAGAGATTACACAAAATACAGATGGTTAATGGATGATCTGATTGGGGCTTTTAGGAATTTGAAAGGAATTGTGGTAGAGAGAGAGAAACATGCTCCACTCGTGGTCGGGTGGGGTCTGGAACAGGAGACACAGGTTTAAAATCAGAGCCAAGCCATTCAGGGAATACTTCTTCACAGGGTGATGCAAGGGTGGAACACCGTCCCATAACAAAACATTAGATGCGCACTCAATTAATAACTTTAAATCTGAGATGGATTGGGATTTTGCCGGCGAGGGAATGGGGGGATATGGAGTCAGGGCTGGTGAATAGAGTTGGGACACAGACCAGCTATGATCTCGAGGAATGGCAATGGGACAGGCTTCGTGGCCTCCTGGTTCAATGGTCCTGTATCAATATCTAGATGTCTTGCGTGCCTCCTTTTTATCTGTTGCAAGGGGCTGCACTGATGATAACTCAAAGCATCCACGTCGTTTTAATGGTTCTGATTCCTTCTAATGTAATACTTCCTACATTGTGCTGTTGGGCCGTGCCTCGTTCCCATTTCTGGAATCCAGCGGAGATAAAGAGCAGGAAATGAACATGGATCTTGGGTGGAATGGGAGATCCCTTGTGGGGACAGGTCCCGGGATGGGGGTCAACTGAATTTTTGAAATGCAAGATGGAACAGGTGAGATAGATGGAGAGAAGCTATTTCTGCTGGTTGGGGAATTCCAGACTGGGGACCATAAAAATTAGAGCCAGTTCTTTCAGGAGTGAAATTAGGAAACTTGTAAGCGCCCAAAGGCTGGGAGAAGTTTGAAACTCTCTTCCGCAATTGGCACTGAAAGCGGATCAGTTGTTCATTTTAACCATCGTTTGCTGGTACAGAGCTTGAATATTGCTCAAAAGAGAGACCCTGTTGTGGAAGTTTTTCATCTTCCACTCATCAGAACGAATGCCAAATTTGAAACCATCACAACAATCTATTCTTGGGGAGAAAAGGATGTTGATTGGTTGGCTAGTCGACTCTGATTCGCTGAGGCGCTAATTTCAAATTTGAAATTGACGTATTTTAACAATGTGGAGCAAAGGCTAATTTCTGGAATTTGATCCCCGATCTGCCACGGTCACACTGAATGGCAGTCTGGGCTTGAGGAACTGCATGGCCTCCTCCTGTTTGCAAGTCTCCCACTGTAACCCTCCAGGTTGAACATCTTTCATTGGGAGCACGGATTTACTACCAAACTTTCTTCATTGTGAAAGTGCTCGTTCTCGTTGAAAATGTATTCATGGGTGGCAGGGTAGCACAGTGATTAGCACTGTTGCCTCACAGCACCAGGGACCCGGATTCTATTCCGACCTCAGGAGACTCTGTGCCATTTGCACATTCGCCCCCGTGCCTGTGTGGATTTCCTCCGGGTGCTCCGGTTTCCTCCCACAGTCAAAAGATGCACAGGGGAGGGCAGCACGGTGGCGCAGTGGTTAGCACTGCTGCCTCACGGCGCCGAGGTCCCAGGTTCGATCCCGGCTCTGGGACACTGTCCGTGTGGAGTTTGCACATTCTCCCCGTGTCTGCGTGGGTCTCACCCCCACAACCCAAAGATGTGTAGGTTAGGTGGATTGGCTACGCTAAATTGCCCCTTAATTGGAAAATATGAATTGGACACTCTAAATTTATTTTTAAAAAGATGTGCAGGTTAGGTGGATTGGCTGTTAAAATTTCCCACAGTGTCCAGAGAGAAGCAGATTAAATTGGGTTACAGGGATAGGGTTGGGGAGTTACCGGGGTAGGGTGCTGTTTCAGAGGGTCGGTACAGACACAATGGGCCAAATGGCCTCCTTCTGCACTGTAGGAATTCCATGGTCTACTTCACTGTTAATATTTATCTTTGAGGTGGCACAGTGGTTAGCACTGCTGCCTCACAGTGTCAAGGTCCCATGTTCAAATCTAGCCTCAGGTGACTATGTGGAGTCTGCACATTCTCCCCCATGTTTGTGTGGGTTTCCTCCCACAGTCCAAAGATGTAGCATGGTGGTTAGCATAAATGCTTCACAGCTCCAGGGTCCCAGGTTCGATTCCCGGCTGGGTCACTGTCTGTGCGGAGTCTGCACGTCCTCCCCGTGTGTGCGTGGGTTTCCTCCGGGTGCTCCGGTTTCCTCCCACAGTCCAAAGATGTGCGGGTTAGGTGGATTGGCCATGCTAAATTGCTCGTAGTGTCCCAAAAGGTAAGGTTAAGGGGGGTGGTTGTTGGGTTACGTGGATATGTGGGTTTGAGTAGTGTGATCATTGCTCGGCACAACATCGAGGGCCGAAGGGCCTGTTCTGTGCTGTACTGTTAAAAAAAAAATGTTTTAATGTGCGGGTGTATTGACCGTGCTAAATTGCCCCTTTAGTGTCCAAAGATGTAGGTTAGGTAAAGGGCTTATTGGGAGTGGGCTTGGGGGGGGGGGGAGTGCTCTTTCAGAGGGTCGTTGCAGACCTGATGGGCTGAATGGCCTCCTTTTTCCCTGTAGGGATTCTATGATTCTGATTACTTCTAATTCATTTTTACTGTTTTCATCTTAAGTTTGATGACCTCCCACATCGAATTATATCAAACATGTTCAGATTCCTGTTCATACTGACAGTGTTGGGATTGTGTGATGTGCATTAGGATGTGTATCTGTTCAGGCGGAGGGTGATACCAGTGTTTAGGGGACTCAGTTATGAGGATAGGTTGTACAGGGCAATCCTAAGTGGAGAGATTGAGCAGTATGGAGCTGTATTCTCTGGAGTCCGAAGAATGGAGTCAGAACAGGGCCTGGTTTAGCTCACTCGGCTAAATCGCTGGCTTTTAAAACATACCAAGGCAGGCCAGCAGCACGGTTCGATTCCCGTACCAGCCTCCCCGGACAGGCGCCGGAATGTGGCGACTAGGGGCTTTTCACAGTAACTTCAATGAAGCCTACTCGTGATAATAAGCGATTTTCTTTTTTTCATGAGAGGCGATCTCGTTAAAGTTAATAAAATTCTTACGCGGGTTTGACGGGACAGGTGCTGAGGCTGTTACCCTCAGCTGGTTAGTCTAGAGCTGGGGGGGGGGGGGGCACGGTTTCACGATTAGGAGATATAGAGAAATGTCTTCAGTCACATGTTAAACGTTAAAAGAATCGATAGATACGGAGTAGATACAGAGAGACCATTTCCACTGATGGGGAAAGTCAAGAATGAGGAGGTTTAATCTGTCGATGAGAGCCAGGAAATTTAGGAGGGAAATCAGGAAGGGCATTTTCATACAAACGTTGGTGAAAATCTGGAATTCACTTTCCCAAAAGCCGCTGAATGCTGGGCATTAATTGCAGCTTGCAAGACTGAGGTGGATAGAATGGGGTTGTAGAGATCTGGAGCAAGGGCGAAGATTAAATTGAGGTCCTCGGCCCAACCATCTTCATTGGGTCAGACGTAGGGGTTGTCACTGATGATTTGCACAGTGTTCAGCACCATTTGCAAATCCTCAGATGCTGAAGCAGTCAATGTCCAAATGCAACACGAGCTGGACAACATTCAGACTTGCATTGTTAATTGGCAAGTTACGTTTACGCCACACAAGTGCCAGGCAATCTCCAGCAAGGGAGAATCTAATCAGCTTGACATTCAATGGTATTACTATCGGCAAATTCCCCCACCATCAAAATCCTCGGGGGTTATTGTTGACCAGAAACTGAACTGGGCCAGCCATCTAAATACTGTGGCTACCAGGGCAGGTCAGAGATTGGGAATCCTCCGCTGTGCAACTCACCTCCTGACTCCCCAAAGTCTGTCCACCATCTACAAGGCAAAGTTCAGTGTGGTGGAATACTCCCCCCTTGCCTGGAGAAGTGCAGCTCCAACAACACTCAAGAGGCTCGACATCCGTATCATTGATTAACACCCTATCCATCAGCTCAAACATTCAACACCTCCAACATCGACGCACTGTGTGTACCATCTACAAGATGCACTGCTGCAACTCAGCCAAGGCTCCCATCCAGCACCTCGCAAACCTGCGACGTCCACCAACTCAAAGGACAAGGGCAGCAAATGCAAACACCGTCACCTGCAAGTTCCCCTCCAAACCACTCACCACCCTGACTTGGAAATGTATCGGCCGTTCCTTCCCCGTTGTGGAATCAAAATCCAGAAACTCTCACGGCGCTGAGGTCCCAGGTTCGGTCCCAGCTCTGGGTCACTGACCGTGTGGAGTTTGCACATCCTCCCCGTGTTTGCGTGGGTTTCACCCCCACAACCCAAAGACGTGCAGAGTAGGCGGATTGGCCATGTTAAATCGCCCCTTAATTGGAAAAATTAATTGGGTCCACTAAATTTATAAAATAAAATAAAAATTAAAAAATCCAGAAACTCCCTTCCTAACAGCACTGTGGGTGTACCTACACCACACGGACTGCAGCTCCACCTTCTCTTTTTTAAAATTAATTTAGAGTAGCTAATTCATTTTTTCCAATTAAGGGGCAATTTAGCGTGGCCAATCCACCTACCCTGCACATCTTTGGGTTGTGGGGGTGAAACCCACGCAAACACAGGGAGAATGTGCAAACTCCACACGGACAGTGACCCAGGGCCGGGATTCGAACCTGGGACCTCGGCGCCGTGAGGCAACAGGGCTAACCCACTGCGCCACCGCGCTGCCCTTCCCGCCACCTTCTCAAGGGACAATTAAAGATGGGCAGTAGATACTGGAGTTCACATCCCTCGAATGCAGAAGATGTAACGATCAGTTATGATTTAACAGAATGGGCACATGGGAGAGGTGACTGGCCTCCTTCTGACCCGGATTTCCTGCCCGCAATCTGCAGAATCAGAGATACGTCACAGAAAGCTGTAGTCAACTGAGAGGGTGGGGTAATCAGCTGGAAACACGAGCAATGATGTGACCGGGGCAAGGTTTGTAAAACGAAAGGGGCTCTAACCCCCTCAGATCGTACTCCTAGCTGACCATCCCACAGTTAATCCTCTTGTTCAACTGTTCGATATGTCGATGAAGCAGATTATCCAAAAACAGACTATGCTCAAGGGCAATGGGAAACTTTTCATTTGATGACCAACAAAGGATATTTATCAATATTGCCTCCTGTGTGTGTTTTTTTCTTTATTCGTTCATGGGAATGTGGGCGCCGCTGGGCAGGCCCATCATTTGTTGCCCATCCCTAATTGCCCTTGAACTGAGAGTCTCGCTCGGCCATTTCAGAGGGGGGCAGTTAAGAGTCACCCACATTGCTGGGGGTCTGGGGGTCACATGTAGGCCAGACAGGGTAAGGACGGCAGATTTCCTTCCCTAAAGGGTCATTAGCGACCCAGATGAGTTTTCACAACGATTGTCACAGTCATCATTGCCGACACTAGCTTTACATTCCAGATTTATTAATTTTACTTCAATTCCACTGGGGGCGGTGGTGTCATTGCAACCCGCATCCCCAGAGAATTAGCCTGCATTACACTGTCTCCCCGTGTACAGCTGGATGTCAGCTTCAAATGAAATCCTCACGTATAGATTTTTCATTAAAACATTCCATTAAATATTCACACGATTGTGGGAATTTTTATTCTGCAAGTTATTATTTGATTTGATTAGGCGATATTGTTTTTAAACTTCAATAAAAATACGAAACTTCAACTCAGCATTAATAATAATTGAACGTACAGTCGGAATTGTGCGCCCTGTGGGATTTTCTGTTCACGACCAGTACGCGCTGATCCCCAAATGTATGATTCTGTTGTCAGGGAGTTCTGTGTCGCCTGAGGTTGGCGATGTTTTGAGTGAGTTGTATTCATCAACAACCGGAGGAACTGGAGAAGCGGCTCAATCCCACAACATAGACTCACTGTTCATCGGACACCAGAACTTCATGGCAAAAACGACTGTTCCACATTGAGGAGTTGGCAGCTATTCGACTGTGAGGGCATCAAACCAGATCCTGTCCATCTCCATAGACAGACATATACGCCTGGAGCTGAACACACACACACCTAGAGCTGAACACACAGACAGACACACAAAATTTCCCTTGGGATCACTGGGTAGTGATATAGTGTTGGCCAAGACCTTGTTGGTTTTAGCCCCAACTAAGCATTGACAGATTGAGTGTCAACTGACACAGTAATAGACCACACGCCGCATATGCCCACTCACACCAGCAGCAAAGGCCCTTTCACCAATCTTGCCCACCTCAGACGCAATTGGCCTGCAAGGTTACAAGGAGCAGGAGCAGACCGTTTGGCCCATCAAGCCTGTTCTGCCAATCAATAAGATCTGAGATAGAAGCCAAGTTTCAGTAAACCAAGATCACCAAACACCTGCTGTACAGACTGGAGTCAAATCAAAATGACTTGTGGTTTCTTTGCATTGCTAATTTTAGGATAGGTGGTGTAGTGTTCACAAAGACCAGAAATAGCTTTTAACTTGAACAAAGCTATAAATTTATTAACATTACTTAATTGGAATTCACACTTCTATATAAATACACAGATGATACTAAACATATAATCTACACACTCACCTACAACTAATCTGTACACGATTACATTAACTATGATCTGCTCTCACTCACACTATGGTTCCTTCAGTATGTCCTCCAGCTTTCTCCTCAATTTCTCCCCACAAGGCTTAGCATCGATGCCTCATATAGTTGTACATCTAGCTCCCTCTAGTGGTTGATTTAGACATTACATCAACCCTTACAGTTCTCTACATTTATTATAATGTCACACGACTTAACTCTTAAATCCATTTGAAGCTCATCGTCTGACCTCAGACCTCTTCAGTGGGGGGGTTCTTGTCCAACTTTCAAGTGTCCATGATATTTTAAAAAGAATGTAGACTGGACAACACTTGTTGTGACTGTGCTGCAGCGTTCTGTGAAAGTGTTCAGTGTCCAGATGCCAGTGTCCCAGGTCGATGACTCAAGGATGATCTATCCTCTGTTTTGATACCCCATAAACAAGTGTTGGTTTAGCTGCATTTAAGAGGGTTTGCTCGGAATGTTGGCAAAGCCACCAACTCGCAGGGAAGACCCTCTATTGATACAGCTCCCAGCTGGCAGATTACAGCATTGGAATGGGAGAGAGAGAGGGGGGTTTAGAAAAACATCTCCTGTACTTCAGTTCGCACGCACCGCCTGTCAATCCCAAACATTCCAAACCATTTCCTCCAGCTTTATAAACAAAGAGACTTTCACAAAGTCCTAAAAACATGTGGTAGTGACCACTGATGTATTAAACTGTATATATGGGTATTACGGTAAGGCCCCTGTACTACAGGTGCCGGGGTAGATCCCTGCCTGCTGGCTCCGCCCAGTAGGCCGAGTATAAATATGTGTGCTCTCCGTACAGCAGCCATTTCGTCAGCTGCTGTGGGAGGCCACGCATCTCTGTGTAATAAAGCCTCCATTACATTCTACTCTCGTCTCGTTGTAATTGATAATGCATCAAAACGCTCTGCCACCCAGGAAGCACAGACACCATTGGAATTTGCAACAGTCAGATCATCAGAGCTGCTCGTCGGAGCAAATATTACGGGAGAAAAATCTTTGTCACACAGCGAGTGGTCGGGGTCTGGGCTGCTCGGCCTGGAAGCATGATGGAGGCAGGTCCAATCGAGGCAGCATTGGATAGATGTTTGATAACGTTGCGGAGGGTGGGGTGTTAATCACATTCAAATGTTTTGGTCCTGCCCAAAGCTGGAGGATTACTGGAAGGAGGTGTTTAGGGTAATCTCTAAAGTGGTATTGGGGCCTCACGGTAGCACGGTGGTTAGCATCAATGCTTCACAGCTCCAAGGTCCCAGGTTCGATTCCCGGCTGGGTCACTGTCTGTGTGGAGTCTGCACGTCCTCCCCGTGTGTGCGTGGGTTTCCTCCGGGTGCTCCGGTTTCCTCCCACAGTCCAAAGATGTGCGGGTTAGGTGGATTGGCCATGCTAAATTGCCCGTAGTGTAAGGTTAATGGGGGGATTGTTGGATTACGGGTATACGGGTTACGTGGATTTAAGTAGGGTGATCATTGCTCGGCACAACATCGAGGGCCGAAGGGCCTGTTCTGTGCTGTACTGTTCTATGTTCTATGGTGCACGTGAAACTGAACCCGGGCCCCCGGGAGGCCATATTCGGGGTGTCGGACCAGCCAGGGTTAGAAACGGGCGCGGAGGCAGATGTTGTAGCCTTCGCCTCGTTGATCGCCCGAAGGTGGATCCTGTTATGGTAGAGATCAACCTCTCCACCCTGTGCCCTGGCGTGGCGGGGGGACCTGCTGGAATTCTTGATGTCTGAAAAGGTCAAATTTGAACTGAGGGGAAGGATGGAGGGGTTCTACAGTTCATGGGCGTTATTCATTATGCACTTTCCAGAATTGGGTCACATCGAACATTAGGGGGTTGGGGGCTGGGAGGGTTGGGCGGAGGGGGACCGTATGTGTTAATGGAGACTATGGGTGATTCCTGATTCCTCTTTGTCATTTGTTTATGTCAACATGCGGGCTAATGTCTGGGGTTTGGTGGGAGGATGGGATCGTTGTTATTGATATGGGGATGGACATTACATTCCTTACTGATTATTGTTTATTGTTGGGTGTAAATTTGGGAGAAAATGTGAAAAAGGAGAATAAAAAAAAGTTTTTAAAAAAGAGGGTATTGGCTGATTATTTGAATAGACGTGGAAATGGCAGGGGAATGGCACAATGTCGAGGTGCTTGTTTGGGGAGCCGGCGTATACAGGATGGGCCAAATGGCCTCTTCCTGTGCCGTAATAATTCTGTGATTTAAGTGACTCAGGGACATTTGATTGAGGGACAATTATTGGCCCAAGAGCCTCCAACTCCTACTCACCATGTGGCCATCCCACCCTGAATATGTTCTGTTGTTCAATTTGGTTAAGTCTCACCTGTACCAGGGCGCTGCCGTGTCCGCCCTGCTCTGCCTCAGCCCGGCACCGGCCCGCGGACAGAACGAGCCGAAGATCACTTCATCTGAAGACATTGTTTTAAAACAGCCGAATCCACCCATCTCCCTAATTTGTAACCTGACCTCGGCCACTGGCAGTTACTGGATGAAAGATGACAAAGTGGTTCCTGGAAGCAGGTGTTCTTTGCCTGCAAACAGCACAGAGTTGAAGATTAACAAACCAAAAACTGACAATTCTGGAGAGTGTCAATGTGTCTTCACGTTTGAAAATTCCCCTCCAGTCAATGCCTTCATTTATGTCAAAGCATCTCCTTAAATCATTGGTCACAAGAGGAGTGAGAATCAGAATGAGGGCCAAAGCGCTCTCATGTACTGCAGGTCTGTAGGTTACCCTTATTCTGTTTGGACCTGGTACAAGGAGGAGAACGATGAATTGAGGGAACTCAATAATGCTACTGGTCGCCACTTCATCACAAACAAAGACAACTACACAGAATTGATTATTGAGAACCTGCACATCAAAGATGATCCAGGCCATTACTTGTGCAACGCTTCAAATGGCATTGGATACCATCGTGCTACCACTGTCCTGCTTGTCCGTAGCTACCTGGCACCTCCCTGGCCCTTCCTGGGGGTCGTGGCAGAAATTTTAATCCTGGTTATCATCATTGTCGTATATGAGAAGCGAGAGAGCAGACGAGCTCCCTGATGATGATGAACCAGTTTCAGGACCATTGAAAACCAATTCCACAAATAAACATAAGGATAAGAACTTGCGTCAGAGGAACACCAACTAAAACCTTGGTTGATAGAATTTTGGATTTCTGAACATCATTATCAAATAGTGTGGGTCTCAGTCAAAGACTCTCGAGATTGTTGGTCTGAAAGGACGAGTTCTAACTTCCCTGTTGTCTCAGAAGGAATAAGATGACTGTGTGAAGCATGTTTTGCCTTATTCAATCTCTTCGAAAGAATAAAGTATTAAGAACATTGCTTTCGACTTCTGGTGGCGGCGATGACGTAGGAAGCCGCACATTTGGGAGCTCCCGTTTTGAACGGACTTTTCGGCTCTTTTTAGAACCCAAAACGGAAATTTTTCGACGTCTCCCGGTGGGAGAAGGTGTGCTGATCAACTTTCCCCGCAGTCCATGACTCGAACTCGGAGTGGAAAGGGGGAAAAAACGGCAGCAGCTCCCAAGAAAAAACGGGGGAAGGAATCCAAGATGGCGGCCGGTGGAGCACCAGAGGAGTGGAAGCAGTGGGCCCAGGAGCAGCAAGCTGCTCTCCTGCACTGCTTCACAGACTTCAAGGCTGAGGTACTGAGCTCTCTGCAGGAAACAAACAGAAGGCTGTCGGAGATTCAGACGACCCAGGGTGCTGCCATCAAGGAGTTGCAGACGCAGGCCACTGAACGAGAGGAGGAGGCCGGGATCCTCGTGAGTAAGGTGGAGGGGCACGAGGCACTCCACAAGAAGTGGCAGGAACGCTTCGAGGAGCTTGATCACCGCATGAGGCGGAAAAATCTGCGGATCTTGGGCCTTGCGGAGGGGCTGGAGGGGTCGGATCTGACAACCTACGCGGCTACAATGCTGAACTCGCTAGTGGGGGCAGGTTCTTTCCATCTGCCCCTGGAGCTGGAGGGAGCACACAGAGTACTGGCCAGGAGGCCTAAGGAGAATGAACCCCCGCGTGCGGTGCTGGTGAGGTTCCACCGGTTCAGTGATCGGGAGTGCGTGCTGCGCTGGGCCAAGAAGGTGAAGAGCAGCAATTGGGAGAATGGGGTAGTACGGATCTACCAGGATTGGAGTGCGGAGGTGGCTAAGCGGCGGTCCGGGTTTAATCGGACGAAAGAGGTGCTTTACAGGAAAAAGATAAAGTTCGGAATGTTGCAGCCCACGCGCCTGTGGGTAACTTATTCGGACCGGCATTATTATTTCGATTCCCCGGAGGAGGCGTGGGCCTTCGTGCGGACGGAGAAACTGGACTCGAACTAGGGGTTGGGGGTTGCGGGGTCGGTTGTAATATCTTAGTGCTGGATTCTGCTGTTGCTGTGTTCTCTTTTTTTTGTACTTTTGCAATTTTGATATGGTTATTTATTGGGGGGTTGTTCTGTTTTTGTGCTGTGGGGCATTGTTTGGGCTGTGTATCTTGTGGGGATGGTTGGGGGGGTATGTTGTATTCTATATCGGGTTGGGGGTATGGAGTGGGGCTGATATTTGGGAGCTGCGTCAGAAGGGTGTGGTGGGGCAGTGCGAAAGCGCGGGCTTTCCTCTGGTTTCCCGTGCTGCGGGGCTGGGGGGTGGAGACGATGACGGGGAGGGCGGGGCCTTAACTGGTTCTTCCCCACGCTGGAGCGGTGCCTGGAGGAGGGATAGATTGGGGGATGATCCCACTTTGGGAGGGGTCGGGCTATTGACGGGAGTTTCCGGGGTCAGCAGAAGTTAGCTGACCCACGGAAGTACAATGGAGGATGGTTCGCGGCTGGGAGGGTTCCTAGCCTGGGGGGGGGGGGGGGGGGAGGGGGGGAAAGGGGAATACCGGGTTGCTGCTGGTAGGGTCAAGAAGGGGCTGGGGGGACAGAGGTGAGGTGCTGTCGCTGTGGGGACTGGGTCAGGCAGGGGGTGCTGGCCTGGGGCGGGCAGTCGACGGCTATGGCTAGTCGACGGGGGGGGGGGGGGGGGGGGGGGAGGGGGGCGGGACGCCCTCTGATCCGGTTGGTCACTTGGAATGCGAGAGGGTTGAATGGGCCGGTGAAGCGGTCGAGGGTACTTGCTCATCTGTAGGGGCTAAAGGCAGATGTGGCAATGCTTCAGGAGACCCATCTGAAGGTGGCGGACCAGGTCCGTCTGAGGAAGGGGTGGGTGGGGCAGGATTTCCACTCTGGGTTGGATGTGAAGAACCGGGGACTGGCGATTCTGGTGGGGAAAAATGTGTTGTTTGAGGCATCGGAGGTGGTGGCGGATAAGGGGGGTAGGTATGTTATGGTTAGGGGCAGGCTACAAGGAGAGAAGGTGGTACTGGCTAGTGTGTATGCCCCAAATTGGGACGATGCGGGCTTTATGAGGCGTATGTTGGGACGGATCCCGGATCTGGAGGCGGGAGGTCTGATCATAGGGGGGTGGGGGACTTTAATACGGTGTTGGATCCTTCACTGGATCGGTCCAGCTCTAGGACGGGTAGGAGGCCGGCGGCGGCCAAGGTACTGAGAGGGTTTATGGATCAGATGGGTGGGGTGGATCCATGGAGGTTTGTGAGGCCGAGGGCACGCGAGTACTCTTTCTTCTCCGACGTACATAGGGTCTACTCTCGGATAGACTTCTTCGTGGTGAGTAGGGGACTGATTCCGAGAGTGGAGGAGGCCGAGTATTCGGCCATTGCAATCTCCGACCACGCTCCGCATTGGATAGAGTTGGAGATGGGGGAGGTGCGGGACCAGCGCCCGTTGTGGCGGTTGGATGTGGGGTTGTTGGCGGAGGAGGAGGTGTGTAGGAGGGTCCGGGCAAGTATTGAGGGGTACCTCGAGGTGAATGATACGGGGGAGGTCCAGGTGGGGGTGGTCTGGGAAGCCCTGAAGGCAGTGATTCGTGGGGAGCTGATATCCATCCGGGCACACAGGGAGAGGAGCGAGAGGAGTGAGAGGGATAGACTGGTGGGAAAGATGCTGGAGGTGGACAGGAGGTATGCAGAGGCACCAGAGGAGGGACTGTTGGGGGAGAGGCGCAGCCTACAGGCTAAATTTGATTTGCTGACCACTAGAAAGGCGGAGGCACAGTGGAGGAAGGCACAAGGGGCAGTGTACGAATATGGTGAAAAGGCGAGTAGGATGCCGGCTCATCAGCTCCGCAAGCGGGATGCGGCTAAGGAAATTGCTGGAGTGAGAGACAAGAGTGGGAATGTGGTGCGGAAGTGGGTAGAGGTGAATGAGGTCTTCAAGGACTTTTACGGGGAACTGTACCGGTCGGAGCCAACGGGGGAGAGGGGGGGAATGGAGAGGTTCCTTGACAGGCTTTCTTTCCCGAAGGTGCAGGAGGAGAAGGTGGAGGGGCTGGGTGCGCCGATTGAGCTGGAGGAGCTAGTTAAGGGGATCGGGCAGATGCAGTCAGGGAAGGCACCGGGGCCGGATGGGTTCCCGGTGGAATTTTATAAAACGTTTGTGGACCTAGTGGGCCCCTTGCTGGTGTGGACACTTAATGAGGCGTGGGAGGGGGGGACTTTGCCCCCGACGATGTCGCGGGCGCTGATCTCGTTAATTTTAAAGAGGGACAAGGACCCCCAGCAGTGTGGTTCATACAGGCCCATATCTCTCCTCAACGTAGATGCCAAGGTGCTGGCAAAAATCCTGGCCACCAGGATAGAGGACTGTGTGCCAGGGGTTGTACACGAGGACCAGACAGGTTTTGTGAAGGGAAGGCAGCTGAACACGAATGTGCGGAGATTGTTGAATGTCATCATGATGCCGGCGATTGAGGGGGAGGCAGAGATAGTGGTGGCGCTGGATGCGGAGAAGGCCTTCGATAGAGTGGAGTGGGGGTACCTATGGGAGGTGTTGGGGAGGTTTGGATTTGGTGACGGGTTCATTAGATGGGTGAGGCTGCTATATGAGGCCCCGATGGCGTGTGTGGCCACGAATGGGAGGAGGTCGGAGTGCTTCCGGCTTTACCGAGAGACCAGGCAGGGTTGCCCCCTGTCCCCCTTGTTGTTTGCATTTGCAATTGAACCGTTGGCGATGGCATTGAGGGATTCAGAGAGGTGGAGGGGTTTGGTGCGAGGTGGGGAGGAACATAGGGTGTCGTTGTTTGCCGATGACCTGTTACCGTATGTGGCGGACCCGGTGGGAGGGATGCCGGGGGTGATGGAGCTGCTATCTGAGTTTGGGACCTTTTCAGGCTATAAACTAAATTTAGGCAAGAGTGAGGTGTTTGTGGTGCACCCTGGAGACCAGGAGGAAGGAATTGGTAAGCTCCCGCTTAGGAGGGCAGGGGGGAGCTTTAGGTACCTGGGGGTGCAGGTGGCCAGGGACTGGGGGACTCTTCACAAGCATAACTTCACCAGACTTGTAGATCAGATGGAGGAGGAGTTCAAGAGGTGGGATATGTTACCGCTGTCACTGGCGGGGAGGGTGCAGTCCGTTAAGATGACGGTGCTCCCGAGGTTTTTGTTCCTGTTCCAGTGCCTCCCCATCCTTATCCCGAAGGCCTTTTTTAGGAGGGTCAACAGGAGTATCACGGGATTTGTGTGGGCGCATGGGACTCCGAGGGTGAGAAGAGTGTTCCTGGAACGGGGCAGGGATAGGGGGGGGCTGGCATTGCCCAACCTCTGTGGGTACTACTGGGCTGCCAACGCAGCGATGGTGCGTAAGTGGGTAATGGACGAGGAAGGGGCAGCATGGAAGAGGATGGAGGCGGCGTCTTGTGTGGGCACGAGCTTGGAGGCGCTAGTAACGGCGCCGTTGCCGCTCCTTCCAACGAGGTATACCACGAGCCCGGTGGTGGCGGCTACCCTCAAAATTTGGGGGCAATGGAGACGGCACAGTGGAGAAATGGGGGGCTCGATGGAGGCCCCGATACGGGGGAACCATCGTTTGTCCCAGGGAGCATTGATGGCGGATTTCTGGGCTGGCACAGGGCAGGGGTTAGGAGGTTGAGAGACCTGTTTGTGGAGGGGAGGTTCGCGAGCTTGGGGGAGTTAGAGGGGAAGTTTGGGCTCCCCCCGGGGAACATGTTTCGGTACATGCAGGTTAGGGCGTTTGCCAGGCGGCAGATGGAGGGGTTCCCCTTGTTGCCCCCACGTGGGGTACGGGACAGGGTGCTCTCGGGGGTGTGGGTTGGAGGAGGGAGGATTTCGGACATATACCGGGTGATGCAGGAGGTAGACGAGGCCTCGGTGGAGGAACTGAAGGGTAAATGGGAAGAGGAGCTGGGTGAGGAGATTGAGGAGGGGACGTGGGCAGATGCCCTGGAAAGAGTGAATTCCTCCTCTTCCTGTGCGAGGCTTAGCCTCATACAGTTCAAGGTGCTGCATAGGGCCCACATGACTGGGACGAGGATGAGTAGGTTTTTCGAGGGTGAGGACAGGTGTGCTAGGTGCTCGGGGAGCCCAGCGAACCATGCCCATATGTTTTGGGCGTGCCCAGCGTTGGGGGAGTTTTGGAAGGGGGTAGCAAGGACGGTGTCGAGGGTGGTGGGATCCAGGGTCGAGCCAGGCTGGGGGCTCGCGATATTTGGGGTTGGGGTGGAGCCGGGAGTGCAGGAGGCGATAGAGGCCGGGGTCCTGTCCTTTGCGTCCCTAGTAGCCCGGCGGAGGATCTTGCTCCAATGGAAGGATGCGAGGCCCCCAAGTGTGGAGGCCTGGATCAATGATATGGCGGGGTTCATTAAATTGGAGAGGGTGAAATTTGCCCTGAGGGGATCAGTTCAAGGGTTTTTCAGGCGATGGCAGCCTTTCCTGGACTTCCTGGCGGAACGGTAGGGAAATAGGCCGTTGTTTGCTAATAGAGTCAAGATGTTTATATTTTGTAAAAATTTCAATAAAAATTATTTTTTAAAAAAGAGGTGGGACTTGCTGCCATTGTCGTTGGCGGGGAGGGTGCAATCCGTCAAAATGACGGTGCTTCCGAGGTTCTTGTTCCTCTTTCAGTGCCTGCCCATCTTTATCCCCAGGGCCTTCTTTAGGAGAGTGACTAGCAGTATTTTGAGCTTTGTGTGGGCACATGGGACTCCGAGAGTGAGGAGGGTGTTCCTGGAGCGAGGGAGGGATAGAGGCGGGCTGGCGCTGCCCAACCTTCTGGGGTACTATTAGGCGGCCAATGTGTCAATGGTGCGTAAATGGGTGATGGAGGGGGGAGGGGCGGCGTGGAAAAGAATGGAGATGGCGTCATGTAGAGGTACGAGCCTGGGTGCCATGGTAACGGCGCCGTTGCCGCTCTCCCCTAAGAGGTTTACCACGAGCCCGGTGGTGGCGGCGACCCTAAGAATCTGGGGACAGTGGAGACGGCATCGGGGGGAAACAGGGGGCTCGATGGAGGCTCCATTGGGTGGAAATCATCGGTTCATCCCGGGAACACGGATGGGGGATTTAGGGGGTGGCAAAGGGCGGGCATCAGCAAATTGAGGGACCTGTTTATTGGCGGGAGGTTTGCGGGCCTGGGGGAACTGGAAGATAAATTTGGCCTTCCCCAGGGGAACATGTTCAGATACCTGCAGGTAAAGACATTTGCTAGGCGACAGGTAGAGGGATTCCCTTTGCTGCCCTCGCCGGGGGCGATGGACAGAGTGCTTTCGGGGGTGTGGGTCGGAGAGGGGAAGGTGTCTGACATCTATAAGGTAATGCAGGAGGTGGAGGATGCGTCAGTGGAGGAGCTGAAGGCTAAATGGGAGGAGGAACTCGGGGAGCAGATAGAGGACGGGACTTGGGCGGATGCCTTGGAGAGAGTCAAATCTTCCTCTTCATGTGCGAGGCTTAGCCTCATCCAATTTAAGGTGCTGCACCGGGCCCACATGTCCGGGACCAGGATGAGTAGGTTCTTTGGGGGTGAGGACAGGTGCACCAGATGTTCGGGGAGTCCAGCGAACCACTCCCATATGTTCTGGGCATGCCCAGCACTGGAAGAATTCTGGAAGGGGGTGGCGGGGACGGTGTCGAGGGTGGTTGGATCCAGGGTCAAACCAGGGTGGGGACTCGCGATTTTTGGAGTTGCGGTAGAGCCGGGAGTGCAGGAGGCGAAAGAGGCCGGTGTCCTGGCCTTTGCGTCCCTAGTAGCCCGCCAAAGGATTCTGCTACAGTGGAAGGATGCAAGGCCCCCAAGCGTGGAGACCTGGATCAGTGACATGGCGGGATTTATAAAATTGGAAAGGGTCTAATTTGCCCTGAGAGGATCAATACAAGAGTTCTATAAATGATGGCAGCTTTTTCTGGACTTCCTGGCTCAAAGATAGGTACCTTGGTCAATAGCAGCAGCAACCCCCGGGGGGGGGGGGGGGGGGGGGGGGGTGAGGGGTGTTCCTTATTGTAGTTTCAATTATTTAACTTAATATTGTGTTAATTTGCGTTGTTGTTAAAATGCTGTGTTGTTCATGGAGATGGGGCGAATATTTATGATTGCTAATATTATTGTTATTTTTGGTATTTTAGTATGGTTCAATAAAAATTATTTTTAAAAAAAAAGAGCATGGCTTTCCAAAACAAAAAAGTCTCACCTGTACCTCGGACCCATTCACATGGGTTAATCACTCCTCCATAATCCCTGCACCAAATCTGAGTCACCTCGGCCCGATCTCTCCTCAAACTTCCAAATTCAAGGGAACAGAAGCCACGTTGCTGCAAGTTGTCCTCAATATTTAACCCTTTCAGACTCCCTTTCAGAACGTTATTCGTTTACAAATGGGTACACAAGGTTCTAGCCAAATGGGGAAATTCCTGGGCAATATTAGCTGGGATTCCGGGATTTCCACTGGTGTTTTTTAACAATAATAACCTTTTATTGTCACTAGTACGAAGTTACTGTGAAAAGCCCATAGTCGCCATATTCCAGCACCTGTTCAGTTCAGCTAGGTACAGGAACTGAACCCACGCTGCTGGTCTTGTTCTGCATCTCAAACCAGCTGTCTAGCCCACTCAGCTAATTCAGCTACCCTGTCTATTTAGGGATCCTATCCCACGATTCACGATTCTCCAGTTATTCTTTGAAGAAAACAATGGAATCTGTGTCACGCTCGAGGTTATGGCTGGCAGCTCCGCCCACTGAGAAGTTGCTTTGGCCTCGATTGAAACTAGATGGGGGAATAAGATTGATGTCTCATAGGAAAAATGGTAGTGCAGCACTCCCTCAGTACTGACCCTCTGACAGTGCAGCACTCCCTCAGTACTGACCCTCTGACAGTGCAGCACTCCCTCAGTACTGACCCTCTGCCAGTGCGGCACTGACTCAGTACTGACCCACTGACAGTGCAGCACTCCCTCAGTACTGACCCTCTGAAGGTGCTGCACTCCCTCAATACTGACCCTCTGACAGTGCAGCACTCCCTCAGTACTGACCCTCTGACAGTGCGGCACTCCCTCAGTACTGACCCTCTGACAGTGTGGAACTCCCTCAGTACTGACCCTCTGACAGTGCAGCCCTCCCTCAGTACTGACCCTCTGACAGTGCAGCACTCCCTCAGTACTGTCCCTCTGACAGTGCAGCACTCCCTCAGTACTGTCCCTCTGACAGTGCAGCGCTCCCTCAGTACTGACTATCCAACAGTGCGGTACTCCCTCAGTACTGACCCTCTGACAGTGCAGCACTCCTCAGTACTGACCCTCTGACAGTGCAGCACTCCCACAGTACTGACCCTCTGACAGTGCAGCACTCCCACAGTACTGACCCTCTGACAGTGCAGCACACCCTCAGTACTGACACTCTGACAGTGCGGCACTCCCTCAGTACTGACCCTCTGACAGTGCGGCACTCCCTCTGTACTGACCCTCTGACAGTGCGGCACTCCCTCAGTACTGACCCTCTGACAGTGCAGCACTCCCTCAGTACTGACCCTCTGACAGTGCGGCACTCCCTCAGTACTGACCCTCTGACAGTGCAGCACTCCCTCAGTACTGACCCTCTGACAGGGCAGCACTCCCACAGTACTGACTATCTAACAGTGCGGTACTCCCTCAGTACTGACCCTCTGACAGTGCGGCACTCCCTCAGTACTGACCCTCTGACTGTGCGGCACCCCCTCAGTACTGACCCTCTGACAGTGCAGCACTCCCTCAGTACTGACCCTCTGACAGTGCAGCACTCCCTCAGTACTGACCCTCTGATAGTGCAGCACTCCCTCAGTACTGACCCTCTGACAGTGCAGCACTCCCTCAAATCTGCTCCTCCAATAGTGTAGCACACTTTCACTACTGCCTCTCTGGCAGTGCAGTATTTCTTTCATACTCCACTGGGCATGCCAGCATCAGTTTTGTGCTGAAGTCGCCCACAATATTCTCACTCAGGAATGCAATTTATTGAGCATCAGATGAACACTGATGAAGGAGATACAAAAGTCTGATAACACGCACTAAAATTGCCCCTTAATTGGAAAAATAATTGGGAACTCTAAATTTGAAAAAAAAACTGCTTCTTCCCCGCTGTTACCAGACTCCTGAACAACCCTCTGATGGACTGACCTGATATCTCTACCCAACTTCTCTACTGAGTAGTACTACACTCCTGTGTGCTTCACTCGATATCTGTGCCTATGTATTTACGTTGTGTATTGATCCTATACTTTTTCATGTATGGATTGATCTCCCTGAACTGTGCACAGAACAATACTTTTCACAGTACCTCGGTACGCGTGACAATACAGTATAGCTAAATCTAAATCCATCACCTCGTGCTGTATTGAGGCTGTCACAGAGTCAATGCATCAGCACAACCAGCAGGTGGCACTGCAGCCTTACTTATGCGGGCCGATCACCATCATTCAGGCCGATCAGGGGTTCCCACTGAGGCAGCCATGGTCCACCACCTGAGCCTCGCTCCACCACCAAATATGCCCCTCCGTCGCCACTCCCAAAAGAGAGTATCCTCTCACTTTTTTGCCCATTATTATTTTTCATATACTATCCTGAGCATCAATGTAGCTCAGAATCCACCATGTTGTGAAAACACATCACATCTGGAGCAGCAATTCTAACTGACCTGGTGGCAAAACCATGTAAAATAATGTGGAAAGGCTACTTTTTTTGAAATAATTTTTATTGAAAAATTTTGATTTTATACAACAACAACGAACCTTAGTAAAATACCGAAAATAACAATAATATTAACAATCATATACATTCACCCCATCTCCATGAACAACACAGCATTTTAACAACAACGCAAATTAACACACTATAAAGTTACAGAATAAACACAACAATAATGCACCCCCCCCCCCCCCCCCCCCCCACCCACCCACCCCGGGTTGCTGCTGCTATTGACCAAGTTACCTATCTCTGAGCCAGGAAGTCCAGAAAAGGCTGCCATCGTTTATAGAACCCTTGTATTGATCCTCTCAGGGCAAATTTGACCCTTTCCAATTTTATAAATCCCGCCATGTCACTGATCCAGGTCTCCACGCTTGGGGGCCTTGCATCCTTCCACTGTAACAGAATCCTTCGGCGGGCTACTAGGGACGCAAAGGCCAGGACACCGGCCTCTTTCGCCTCCTGCACTCCTGGCTCTACCGCAACTCCAAAGATCGCGAGTCCCCACCCTGGTTTGACCCTGGATCCAACCAGCCTCGACACCGTCCCCGCCACCCCCTTCCAGAATTCTTCCAGTGCTGGGCATGCCCAGAACATATGGGCGTGGTTCGCTGGACTCCCCGAACATCTGGTGCACCTGTCCTCACCCCCAAAGAACCTACTCATCCTGGTCCCGGACATGTGGGCCCGGTGCAGCACCTTAAATTGGATGAGACTAAGCCTCGCACATGAAGAGGAAGAGTTGACTCTCTCCAAGGCATCCGCCCAAGTCCCGTCCTCTATCTGCTCCCCGAGTTCCTCCTCCCATTTAGCCTTCAGCTCCTCCACTGACGACTCCTCCACCTCCTGCATTACCTTATAGATGTCAGACACCTTCCCCTCCCCGACCCACGCCCCCGAAAGCACTCTGTCCATCGTCCGCTGCGAGGGCAGCATAGGGAATCCCTCTACCTGTCGCCTAGCAAACGCCTTTACCTGCAGGTATCTGAACATGTTCCCTTGGCGAAGGCCAAATTTATCTTCCAGTTCCCCCAGGCCCGCAAACATCCCGCCAATAAACAGGTCCCTCAATTTGCTGATGCCCGCCCTTTGCCACCCCCTGAATCCCCCATCCGTGTTCCCCGGGATGATGTGGAAAGACTATTGAGCTACAGCCTAAATTTTACAATCTGTCACAGCTCCCCTCTCATTGACTAGACTGCAGTTTATCAGTTTTCTGTAGTAACAGGGGTAGGGTCATTCAGCCTTAAGATGTCTCAAAACATTTTGTAACAATATGTATATTGTAAAGAAGGCAAAGGGTTAAAAATTTGATGTTAATACTTCTCACCACCAGATGGAGATCAGGAGCAGTCATATAAATATCATGTGACTCCTGGGAGAAACTGTTTAGGCGTGAGAGAGATTAGCTGCATAGTTGAGAGATCTGCAGTTAGAGATATCGTATAGTTTAATTTGATAACTTTTACCTTGGAACTTGTTTGAATCTTATTTACGTAGTGCAAATAAATCAGCTTTGTTCATTTACTTAGCTTGATGTTCTTTGTTCAACGTACTCAAGGCATCCTGATAGACACAACAGAGAACATCACATTCAGCCAATTAAGTGCTTTTTGAAAGTGTTGCAACGTGGAAAAGGCAGCAGACAATTTGTGCACAGCCAGCCTGAGAAACAGCTACTTGATTGTGACCACCCTGGCCCCCCTCCCCCAGACACACACACACAATACCTAAGGGCAGTCATTGATGAGGATGCTGAGGAAGGGGTTTAACTCACTGAGTCACCACCTCTACCCCCAGAATTTGCCCTGTCTCCCCAAGCTGAGAGTGACTTTCATGGAGGTGACCTTGGCTTATCCACATACCCGGGGTGGAGTGACTGGAATCAGCGTGGGGGGAAGGGGGGGGGGGGGGGGGGGGGAAAGAAAACTTCCTGGTTCTTTCATTGCATTAGGATTAGTTACAGACACCAGAACAAAGAGACGGAGGAGTACAGCTTCGTAGCTCCTTGAAGGTGGAGTGGCAGGTGGACAGGATGGTAAAGAAGGCATTCAGCATTCTAGGTTTGGGGGTCAAGGCACATTCGTCAGGTTAATGTGAGCAATTGCTGACACTCACAACCTCTCTCTCAGTGGGAACGCTGAATTTGACATCAGGTCTCTTTATCCCTCTTTATCTCTGGAAAGGACAAGGCCGAGGGGGTGACTTAATGAAGATCTTTAAAATTGTAAAAGGTTCAATAAGATGTTTCCATGTATGAGAAAGTCCAAAACTAGGGGGCCATAAATAGAAGATTCTCACTGACAAATCCAATTGGGAAATCAGTTGAAACATCTTTCACCAGAGAGTGGCAAAAATGTGGAACTTACTGCCACAGGGGGTGGTCGGGGTAGAGAGCGCAGATTATTTAAAGATAAACTGCAAAAACACATAATAATAATCTTTATTATTGTCACAAGTAGGCTAACATTAACACTGCAATGAGGTTACTGTGAAAATCCCCTCGTCGCCACATTCCGGCTCCTGTTGGGGTACACAGAGGAAGGATTCAGAATGTTCAATTCACCTAACAGCACGTCTTTCGGGACTTGTGGGAGGAAACCGGAGCACCCGGAGGAAACCCACGCAGACACGGGGAGAACGTGCAGACTGTCCGCACAGACAGTGACCCAAGCCGGGAATCGAACCCGGGGCCCTGGAACTGTGAAGCAGCAGTGCTAACCACTGTGCCACCATGCTGCCCTAAAAGAGTAGAAGGATATGTTAGTGGGACAAGATGAAGTTAAATTGGATGAGGATTGTGCGGAGCATAAACACCAATTTACACCAGTTGAGCCTGTCTCTGTATATTTTGAGTAATTCTGTGGCATTACTTACTTATTATAAGTAAACCTGTAGTGGATGAAAAGCTCCAAATGCAGGCATTTGCTTTCAATCTGGTTGAAATGTTCTTAGCAAGAAATGTGGGCAGATTGAGAATCACTCCCGATCCTCACCCGAGGGCTTCTCTCTTTTTGACCTTCCCCTCAGCTCCCGTTACTTGCTTCTGTGGCTGCTTAACGCCTGTTACATAGGCGGCACGGTGGCACAGTGGTTAGCACTGCTGCTTCGCGGCGCCGAGGATCCCGGCCCCGGGTCACTGTCTGTGTGGAATTTGCCACATTCTCCCCGTGTGTGCGTGGGTTTCCTCCGGGTTCTCCGGTTTCCTCCCACAGTCCAAAGATGTGCGGGTTAAGTGGATTGGCCATGCTAAATTGCCCATAGTGTCCTAAAAAAGTAAGGTTAAGGGGGGGGGGGGTGGGGTTGTTGGGTTACGGGTATAGGGTGGATACGTGGGTTTGTGAAGGGTGATCATGGCTCGGCACAACATCGAGGGCCGAAGGGCCTGTTCTGTGCTGTACTGTTCTATGTTCTATGTTCTATGTCTGTGTGGGTTTCACCCCCACAACCCAAAGATGTGCAGGGTAGGTGGATTGGCCACGCTAAATTGCCCCTTAATTGGAAAAAAGAATCATTGGGCACTATAGACCAGTGAGCCTTACTTCTGTTGTGGGAAAAGTCTTGGAAAGGTTTATAAGAGATAGGATGTATAATCATCTGGAAAGGAATAATTTGATTAGAGATAGTCAACATGATTTTGTGAAGGGTAGGTCGTGCCTCACAAACCTTATTGAGTTCTTTGAGAAGGTGACCAAACAGGTGGATGAGGGTAAAGTAGTTGATGTGGTGTATATGGATTTCAATAAAGCATTTGATAAGGTTCCCCACGGTAGGCTATTGCAGAAAATACAGGGGCTTGGGATTCAGGGTGATTTAGCAGTTTGGATCAGAAATTGGCTAGCTGATAGAAGACAAAGGGTGGTGGTTGATGGGAAATGTTCTGACTGGTGTCCAGTTTCTAGTGGTGTACCACAAGGATCTGTTTTGGGGCCGCTGCTGTTTGTCATTTTTATAAATGACCTGGAGGCGGGCGTAGAAGGATGGGTGAGTAAATTTGCAGATGACACTAAAGTAGGTGGAGTTGTGGACAGTGCAGAAGGATGTTACAAGTTACAGAGGGACATAGATAAGCTGCAGAGCTGGGCCGACAGGTGGCAAATGGAGTTTAATGCAGAAAAGTGTGAGGTGATTCATTTTGGAAGGAATAACAGAAAGGCAGAGTACTGGGCTAATGGTAAGATTCTTGGTAGTGTGGACGAGCAGAGAGATCTCGGTGTCCATGTCCATAGATCCCTGAAAGTTGCCACCAAGGTTGAGAGGGTTGTTAAGAAGGTGTACGGTGTGTTAGCTGTTATTGGTAGAGGAATTGAGTTTCGGAGCCATGAGGTCATGTTGCAGTTGTATAAAACTCTGGTGCGGCCGCATTTGGAGTACTGCGTGCAGTTCTGGTCGCCACATTATAGAAAGGATGTGGAAGCATTGGAAAGGGTACAGAGGAGATTTACAAGGATGTTGCCTGGTTATGGAGGGAAGATCTTATGAGGAAAGGCTGAAGGACTTGAGGCTGTTTTCGTTAGAGAGAAGAAGGTTAAGAGGTGACTTAATTGAGGAATACAAGATGATCAGAGGATTAGATAGGGTGGACAGTGAGAGTCTTTTTCCTTGGATGGTGATGTCCAGCACGAGGGGACATAGCTTTAAATTGAGGGGAGATAGATATAGGGAAGATGTCAGAGGTAGGTTCTTTACTCAGAGAGTAGTAAGGGCGTGGAATGCCCTGCCTGCAACAGTAGTGAACTCGCCAACATTAAGGGCATTTAAATGAAATGAAAATCACTTATTGTCACGAGTAGGCTTCAATGAAGTTACTGTGAAAAGCCCCTAGTCGCCACATTCCGGCACCTGTTCCAGGAATCGAACCGTGCTGCTGGCCTGCCTTGGTCTGCTTTAAAAGCCAGCGATTTAGCCTGGTGAGCTAAACCAGCCCCTGGTCATTGGATAAACATATGGATGCTAAGGGAATAGTGTAGAGGGACTTTAGAGGGGTTTCACAGGACGGCGCAACATCGAGGGCCGAAGGGCCTGTACTGCGCTGTAATGTTCTATGTTCAAATTTTATAAAACATTTATGGGGGATGAATGATTTGTGACTGTTACAATGATGACTGCAGCAAGAGACCATCAAGTGAACAAGAATCATGCAGCATAATGACCTGTGCGAAGGGGCACAGCATGACACTCCAAAAATGGAGCCCCTGAAAGTAAAGTTGAGACTATATTATGTCACGAGCCTCATACTCAGAGGGCCAATTTGTCTGAGAGCACAAACCAATGGCAAGAAGGACCATCTGGAGTTTCAGATCATAGATGGGACGCTACACAGCCACTCATCCAAGTGGAAGCAGGTCTGAAGCTTAGGCTGGTGACCCTGAATGTGCCATCAGAGATTCAACATGAAGCAGCAGCTTAACATGATGTGGAAGTCATCAACATTTGGGGCAGCACGGTAGCACAGTGGTTAGCACATTGCTTCACAGCTCCAGGGTCCCAGGTTCGACTCCCGGCTGGGTCACTGTCTGTGCGGAGTCTGCACGTCCTCCCCGTGTCTGCGTGGGTTTCCTCCGGGCGCTCCGGTTTCCTCCCACAGTCCAAAGATGTGCGGGTTAGGTGGATTGGCCATGATAAATTGCCCTCAGTGTCCAAAGAAAAGGTTAGGTGGGGTTACTGGGAGAAGGTGGAGGCGTGGGCTTGAGTAGGGTTCCCTTTCCAAGGGCCGGTGCAGACTCGATGGGCCGAATGGCCTCCTTCAGCGCTGTAAATTCTGATTCTATGAACCCAGCATAGATAGTGGCCCTCAGCTTCCTGGTTCCCCAGTCTCGTGTTTCGGGCGGCACCCCGATGATGCGCTTGGGAACATCTCTCGTAGGTTCCGACATAAGGGTTCACCCGGCAATTGTCCAGAAGCGCTAACTTCCCCTGGACAATCGTGCTGGGCTGGGAACCAGCTTACAGAAGCGATTGAAATCGCTGACTTTGGATGGTTCCATCAGCTTTACCCTAGCGGTTGCTCTGAAAGAGATAGAAAGAATAATAATCGCCTCTAACTACAGAGCGACTAATTAAACACCCGGACCCAGCCTTGTGTGGGACACCCCCCCCCCCCCCCCACACACACACAGACACACACGAGGGGCTGTATAGCACAGGGCTAAATCGCTGGCTTTGAAAGCAGACCAAGGCAGGCCAGCAGCACGGTTCAATTCCCGTAACAGCCTCCCCGAACAGGTGCCGGAATGTGGCGACTAGGGGCTTTTCTCAGTAACTTCATTCGAAGCCTACTCGTGACAATAAGCGATTTTCATTTAATTTCATTTCACGAGCCCAGAGAGAGCTGGCAATTTGGAACACACCTGCTTGCTTGAGTGGTAAAGACAGACACCCTTGAAAAGTGCCTGGATCTGCTCCTGACATGCCAGAACCAACAAGGCATTGGACCGAGACCTGGAAACTGGGACAAAGTTGGATGGTTCCTTGTTGGCTGGCATAGATACGCATTACTTCTTTCCGATCTGTAAATTTCTGTGATTCTATGACTTGAAACGTTAACTCTGTTCCTCTCGGGTGGCGCAGTGGGTTAGCATTGCTGCCTACAGCGCTGAGGACCCGGGTTCGAATCCCGGCCATGGGTCACTGTCCGTGTGGAGTTTGCACATTCTCCCCGTGTCTGCGTGGGTTTCACCCCCACAACCCAAAGATGTGCAGGGTAGGTGGATTGGCCATGCTAAATTGCCCCTTAATTGGAAAAAAAAATAATTGGGTACTCTAAAATTTAAAAATTTTTTAAAAACTGTTCCTCTCTCCAGAGCGTTTGTCCACCAGATGTCTTGTGTTTTGTTTTCCTCATTTACTCTCTGAAGAGACAGGAACACCAGTGGACATCTTAAATGGGGCTGGTTTAGCTCACAAAGCTAAATCGCTGGCTTTTAAAAAAAGCAGACCAAGCAGGCCAGCAGCACGGTTCGATTCCCGTACCAGCCTCCCCGGACAGGCGAATGTGGCGACTAGGGGCTTTTCACAGTAACTTCATTGAAGCCTACTCGTGACAATAAGCGATTTTCATTTCAAATGTTACAGGAACCAAGAGGAAGACCAGTAAACCGTTCAAATTGACCACCATAGGTTTGGTCTCCTTCAACACCCCCCCTCCCCAATACAGTTTTCTGTTGCTCAGATTTTTATTAAACCACAATATTTTTAGTTTAAATCTGAAATCCAACTTGTGTGAAGTCCAGAGCATGGACAGAGTGTTGTCAACTCTGGCTGCGGAATTTCTACCTCATGGTGTCCTTCCACTAACCTGTCTTGACCCCCTCACACACTCCCACCATTGGTCACTGTTATTATATTGCGACTCCTGGTACCATGTTGTATTACTTGGTCAAAGCAATATCTTATTGGTTGCAGATGATCTTGAAGAATACGCGAGTCTTCGATGTAAACAAATTTATTAAGTAACGATAAAACTAATAAATGAGTTTGACGCTCTACTGAACTAACTCTTGAAATAAAGTAATGAGATATAACTATATAAACTGTTTCTGGACTACACATGCTTTGCTATGGGTGCAGGGGGCGATCGCCTGCATGCATGTCGCTCTATGCCCCCCTTTGGCATCAAACCTTCATCAACAGGAAAGGGGTCCACTTTCTCGATAGCCGCTGCTGTGTGACCACCAGATGAGGTTGGTGTACAGGTGTGCAGGTTTTGCAAGGGAGCATCCGTGACAGCTTCATCTTTGGGCAATCGCAAATCGCTGAGATTTCTGAGAATCACCCCAGGCTGCAGGGTTGGCTTTTTGGGGACATCTTACCTGATGGCGCCACTGCGGAGGCCTGAGATCTAAGAGGACCAATAAATGAGGCGCACAATGCCACCTGGTCTGTGCTGGAGTGCTGCATTGGCCTTCTCAAGGTGCACGTTTGCGTTGACAGGTCCAGTGGGGCCCTACAGCACAGGCCCCAAAGGTTTCTCCCATTGTCGTGATCTGCTGTGAGGAAAGATCTGTGATGGTCTTCAGCCACTGCTGCTGTCTGGCTTCTATCTGATGCCAGCACGCTGACTCCCCGGCTCATGTGTGAGTGAGGTTTGGTCCGAGACCCCTTTATCCCTTAGCACAAGAGGCAGAGTAGGGATCACTTACAAAACCTGAGTCCTTTCAGGATTTATGTAACGTTGGCTTTGAGTGGCCTAACCGTTTGCTTGACATTGAAGACCTGTGCGAAGAGCTGTGTCCAGATGGGGAAAAGCCCTATCCCACTGGGAGGAGGGTTAACCACAGTCAGGCCTTCAGGTTATGAAGAACAAGAGTTTTTAATGTAGTGACATGTGTATTTGTAACTTTTAGTAAGGACCCCCTACTATCTGTGCCTAACTTCATCTGTGCCCACTCTGTGCCCCAATAATTCCTGAGCCTTTAAACCATCAGAGGTGGAGATGGCCAGCTGCCATCCACGCCCAATTGCCTGAGATACTCTTGGCGGATTCCTCTGGAGAACCAGCCTACATTTTGGTGGCACTGGTGTGGCAGCATCACCCTGTTCTGCCCGCTGCCCCTGGGTTGCGCCAGTATCAGGAATGGGCGATTCAGTTGGCTGGTCACTCCCAGAGTCTCCTGGGCGGAAGGCCCCGGGATGTGCTCCAGTGTTTCCTCCATCCTCCGGGTAATTGGAGAAAAATAATTGGGTACACTAAATTCATTTTAAGAAAACTAAAAAATAAAGAAGACCCAAAGTCACTTGGCACTGCCAGTCCTGGGGGCTCGCCATTGTCTGTACACATTGTCTGAACCCCTCAGCCATGGTCTTCAGGGACTGAGCCATCCTTCAGAGCTCTTCAATCATGGATTCCCCCAGCCTTTCTGCTGTGGATGCCACCCTTTGCAGTGTTGGCCTGGGTGCGATGCATCGCCTGCAACAACAGAAGGCTTTGGAACTGCTCCATTCGACCTTGAAGTCGCAGGAATGTCATTGACACCCTCTCCTGGTATTCCCGGCTCTGCCTTCGCATCTCAAGCAGCTGAGGAATGAATGTGCCCAGAGGCACGGAGCTTGGCTGGGGCACAGCTGAGTCCTGGGGTCCAGGTGACCTCCAACTGTCTGGTCCCTGGGACATTCCTGCCTTCACCTGATGTGCATCAGAAGCAGTGTGACGCTCACCAGATAGCGACCCAGAAGCCTCGCTGCTAAGGTTGCCCATCGAGCTGTGTGTCTCTGCGATGGTGGATGGTGCGGGTGATAGCAGTGACGCTTCATTTGTTTCCTCCTCCAAGATCTCTTCCGACGTGTTGTCGAGGGTGAGCGGTGGGACACTGTGGTAGACGGGCCAGGCTCTTTGGTTGATGGTCCTGCAAGGCAAAGGTCATGTTTTTAGTCCGTGGCCTGGTATGGGCCTGAGACTGGTTATCTGGATGAAGGTGCCGTGGTCCCTACTGTTACCAGACTCCTAAACGACCCCCTTATGGACTGATTAATATTACACTCCTGTATACTTCACGCAATGCCGGTGCCTATGTATTTACATTGTGTACCCTGTGTTGCCCTATTTTGTATTTATTTTATTTATTTTATTTTCATGTACTATTTTCAGGGGCTGGTTTAGCTCACAAGGCTAAATCGCTGGCTTTTAAAGCAGACCAAGCGGGTCAGCAGCACGGTTCAATTCCCGTACCAGCCTCCCCGGACAGGCGCCGGAATGTGGCGACTAGGGGCTTTTCACAGTAACTTCATTGAAGCCTACTCGTGACAATAAGCGATTTCCATTTTCATTTCATTTCAAATGATCTGTTTGAGCTGCTCGCAAAAAAAATACTTTTCGCTGTACCTCTGTACAGGTGACAATAAACAAATCCAATCCCATCCTCACTTTTCTATCGCAGACCCACCTCGCCCTCAGTGCAGGCCGGCTCCTGCTCCTCCCTGAGCACTCACGCCATGTACGGAATCAGGACCTCCAAGTCAGGGATCCCACCGCCCGTCTTCTTTCTCTCTGGGCGGCTGTGGGTGAGCTTCTCCCGTTGGATCACAGATGTGAATAATGTGAGCTGGATGCCTGTCGAATTGATGACAACTTGCTTGTGTGGGCGCTGTGCCTGAGCAGAGTGGGGTTCTTTTTAAAAATAAATTTAGAATACCCAGTTCATTTTTTCCAATTAAGGGGCAATTTAGCGTGCCCAATCCACCTACCCGGCACATCTTTGGGTTGTGGGGGCGAAACCCACGTAGACACGGGGAGAATGTGCAAACTCCACACGGACAGTGACCCAGAGCCGGGATTCGAACCCGGGTCCTCAGCGCTGTGAGGCAGCAGTGCTAACCACTGTGCCACCGTGCTGCCCTATCAGAGGGGGGGTTCTGCTGAGGAGTGCTGTGGGTGTCTGAGGGGGGGGGGTTTGAGGATGCTGTTGGCAGGATGGGCGCTGGCAAGCTGCAAGGTGACGGCATGACATTCTGGGGTGACGGAAGGGTTCCAATAGGAGACCGGGAGGACTTTCCCTGTCTGATCGGAGGAGGTCATTTATCTTTTTCCTACATTGCACCCCGATCCTCATGGTCAGATTGCTGTCACTGACCAATGCTGTCACTGTGACCCAGGTGGGATTTGTCACCTTGCTGTCAGGTGTCCTGCCAGCCCGAGGGTATATTGCAGCCTGCCTCTCCTCCACAGCATCCAGCAAAGGGCAGCGTGTCCTCTCCATTAATCTAGAAGCTGGTTTCCTCGCTGCCATCCTCCTGGCTTACATCCAATCAAATGCTGAGGAGCTGATTAAATGCTGCACCCCCTTTGCTGAAGTGCTCCGATTACCCCACCCCCTCCGGGAGGCAGGTAAATGCCTCAGTCTTGGCATTTTCCATGTGGGGGGGGGGGGGGGGAAACATTTCCCCAAAGTATTTGAAGATTGCGATCCGGCACGTGCCCCCGGGGCCGGCGGGAATGACACCTGTTTTCTCACGGAAAATTTTAGTTTGTTGTTTTTGGGAAAATTCCACCCATTGTTCTTTGCTCACTCTTTGAAGGAGCAATCCAATTCTTATCCAATTCTTCCCACTAACCCCTTCCCCGCGCCCCCCCCCACCCCACCGCTGCCCCCCCTCCCATCCAACCCCCCCCCCCCCCCCCCCCCCCCCCAAGCCTTTCCTTAAAGCACTGCAACTCTTTTGTTTTTAAAAAAATATCCAATTCCTTTTTGAGGGCACCTACTGAATCCATGTCCATCGCTCTTTCAGACATTGCAACCTGGATCATAACAAGCCGCTGCTCCTCATGACCCCGTTCTTTTTGCCAATTTTCACCTGCCGATGGAAAGAATTTCTCTGCCAAAACTTACCATTTTGAACATGTCAGTAAAGCTCCCTGATGCACGATCAATTGCACGAAAGACTCAGATTGGTACAACTGTGGCTTTATTACAGTCGGATACGTGGCCTCCTGCTGCAGCTGGCGAAATGGCTGATCAGGAGGAGGACACGCATATTTATACGGCTCCTTGTGGGCGGAGCTAGCCGGCAGGGGCTACCGGTGAACCTGTAGTGCAGGTCCTACCGTACATCCCCTAATACAGGGGCACAGTGGTTCACCACACTCCCCTTATCGGTCCCTGCTCTAAAGAGCACAACCCCAGCTTCTCTACTCTCCGCACAAGTTACGTTCTGTTAGCCTTCATACCATTCTGGTAGCTCTCCATCGCACCCACTTCAAGGCCTTTGTACATGAGTTTGTTACATTGAAATCCCAGCTTTACTTCCTGGATACTGACGAGCAGCACATTATTAAAAGGAATAACACATACATACCCTCAATTAAACAAGTATATTAAGTTTAGATCCAAGGTCATAACAAGTAAAATAATGTGCTGGTTCTTTTGGCCATGCCCACCTTTAGATTTAGAGGTACAGTGAAAAGTATTGTTCTGCGTAGCGTCTAGGCAGATTGTTCCATACATGAAAAACATAGGACATACGATAAATACGCAATGTAAATACATAGACACAGACATTGGTTGAAGCATGCGGAGTGTCGTGCTGCCACAATAAAGATGATGAGAGATCAGTTCAGTCCATAAGAGGGTCGTGTGGGAGTCTGGTAGCAGCGGGGAAGAAGCTGTCTTTGAATCTGTTAGTGCGTGGTCGCAGACTTTTGTATCTCTTGCCCGATGGAAGAGGCTGGAAGAGAGAATAACCCGGGTGGGAGGGGGTCTTTGATTATCCTGCCCGCTTTCCCAAGGCAGCGGGAGGTGTAGACAGAGTCAATGGATGGGAGGCGGGTTCATGTGATGGACTGGCCTGTGTTCACGACTCTCTGTAGTTTCTTATGGTCTTGGGCTGAGCAGTTGTCATACCAGGCTGTGATGCAGGTAGATAGGATACTTTCTGTGGGGCATTTGTAAAAGTTAGTTAGAGTTAATCTGGACATGCTGAATTTCCTTTGTTTCCTGAGGAAGTATAGACGCTGTTCTGCTTTCTTGGTCTCACGTTACTGGACGAGTGTTCCAGAGCACGTGAGTTAAAACGCAACCAAGGCTATTTGAGTGGCGCGGTGGCACAGTGGTTAGCACTGTTGCTTCACAGCGCCAGGGGTCCAGGTTCAATTCCCACTTGGGTCACTGTCTGTGCGACTCTGCACGTTCTCCCGTGTATGTGTGGGTTTCCTCCCGGCGCTCCGGTTTCCTCCCACAAATCCCGAAAGGTGTTAGGTGAATTGGACATTCTGAATTCTCCCTCTGTGCATCCAAACAGGCGCCGGAATGTGGCGACTGGGAGCTTTTCACAGTAACTTCATTGCAGTGTTAATGTGAGCCTACTTGTGACAATAATAAAGATGATTATTATTATGTAAATATATAGACATCGGATGAAGCAGACAGAGTGTAGTGCTATTTAGTAGAGGCCGTCACGGACGAGACGGGAACCATGTAACGGGCCGTTATCGTAAGGCAGGTTCTGACCTTCCCACTCCTGACACCACGGGGGCAGAACACAAACCGAGATCAGTGAGAACCAGGGAAACTATCAAGTATATGTCACGGAAGGAGGCCTCTCAATCCATTATGTCTGTGCTGGGCTCTGTGCTAGAGCAATTCAAAATTATCCCCATTCATCCGCTCTCCCCAAATCTCCTTTCTCTACAGCAAGTTGTTTTTCCTTTTAGAACATACAACATAGAACATACAGAGCAGAAGGAGGCCATTCGGCCCATCGAGTCTGCTCCGACCCATTTAAGCCCTCACTTCCACCCTACCCCCGTAACCCAATAACCCCTCCTAACCTTTTTGGTCACTAAGGGCAATTTATCATGGCCAATCCACCTAACCTGCATGTCTTTGGACTGTGGGAGGAAACCGGAGCACCCGGAGGAATACAGCAACAGTTTCCAGAACGTGGGTGGGAGAGGGGAGAGTATCAGATATCTACAAAGAACTTATGGAGTCGGAGGAAATTCAGATAGAGGAAGTAAAGGTCAAGCGGGAAGATGAACTAGGGGGAGGTGGAGGCAGGTCTGTGGGCAGATGCCTTAAGCAGCGTTAATACCTCCTCATCATGTGTCAGGGTTAGCCTGATACAATTTAAGGTAGTTCACTGGGCACGCGTGATGGTGGCCTGGATGATCAAGTTCTTTGGGGTAGAGGACAGGTGTGCGAGGTGCGCGGGAGGTCCAGCAAACCATGTCCACATGTTTTGGGCATGCCCGAAGCTTAGAGGGTTTTGGCAGGGTTTTGCTAAGGCTATGTCCACGGTGCTAAAAACACGGGTGGTGCCGAGTACATAGGTGCCGATTTTTGGAGTGTCGGAAGAGCCGGAAGTCCAGGGGGCGAGAGGCGCTGACGTTTTGGCCTTTGCCTCCCTGGTAGCCTGGAGACGGATTCTGTTAATGTCGAAAACCCCAAAATTAGAGACCCGGGTTAGTGACATGGCTGGGTTTCTCAGTCTCCAGAAAATAAAGTTTGCCCTAAGAGGGTCAATATTGGGATTTGTCCGGAGGTGGCAGCCGTTTGTCAACTTTCTCGGAGAAAATTAAAATGTCAGCAGAGGCATAAATCTAGATGGGGGGGGGGGGTTAGGCTATTGTTTCATTGTTGGGGGTGCAAAGATTGTGATAGGGATGGAAATGTTTTATATACTATGTTTATGTTGCTGTTATTGTTATTATTATAAAAACTACAAATACTCTAATAAAATGATTTTTGTAAAAAGAAACGTCCATTGCCGGGTGAGCGTGGGCGGTGAATCCTGCCCATGATCCTGGAGTTTGTGGAGTGCATCGTCCTCTGTCACACAGACTTTTCAGAAGTACTTCACTGGCTGTAAAGTGCTTGGAGGTGTCCGGTGATTCTGAAAGGCACTACAGTATAAAAATCCTTCATAATTTTGAACGACTGTATTAAATTTCCCCTTAACTTCTCTGCTGTAAGAAGAACAATCGCAGTTTCTCCGTTCTCTTCACATAACTGTTTGAATGAAAAGAACATAGTTAAAAAGGAATGATGTCCTGAATCATCTTGACTCATTTTATCTGAATTGCTTGCCCCAGTTCCAGCCAGACACTGTAAGCCTCAGGTATGTTGATTTGGTGGGTGAGAATAAGCTGATTAATGTAATGATGACATCGTCTCATCATCTCTTTTAAGCTATGGAATCATTAACACAAACCGAGGTCAGTGAGAACCAGGGAAACTATCAAGCATATGTCACGGAAGGAGGCGTCTCAATCCATTATGTCTGTGCTGGGCTCTGTGCTAGAGCAATTCAAAACTATCCCCATTCATCTGCTCTCCCCAAATCTCCTTTCTCTACAGCAAGTTGTTTTTCCTTTCAAAACACACAACATAGAACATACAGAGCAGAAGGAGGCTATTCGGCCCATTGAGTCTGCTCCGACCCACTTAAGCCCTCACTTCCACCCCATCCCCGTAACCCAATAACCCCTCCTAATCTTTTTGGCCACTAAGGGCAATTTATCATGGCCAATCCACCTAATTTGCATGTCTTTGGACTGTGGGAAGAAACCGGAGCACCCGGATGTGGTAAACAACTGTTGCACCTGTATTAGGTGATGTAACGTAGGGCCTGATTTCAGGTTCGCTGGTAGCCCCTGCCTGCTGGCTCCGCCCAGGAAGAGGAGTATAAATATGCGTGTCCTCTATTCAACTGCCATTTCGACAGCTACTGTCGGAGGCCACGCATCTGACTGCAATAAAGCCACAGTTGTACCCAATCTGAGTCTTTGTACAATTGATCGTGCATCAATTTATTGCAGTAAGATTTTCTACAAGATGGACCTCCGATTCAAACCGGATCACCTGCAGCTGGATCCGCAATCGGCCGACCTCAGAAGAGACTTTAATCACTGGCTAGCTTGCTTCGAGGCTTACATAAACTCAGCGACCAACACACCGATGGAGGCTCAGAAGATACAGATCCTGTACTCAAGATTGAGCTCCAGCGTCTTTCCGCTGATCCAGGACATCCCGTCTTACGTGGACGCGATAGCGCTCCTCAAAGAGAACTACGCGCAGAAAGCGAACTCACTCTTCGCCGGACACGTACTCGCACTCGCTCTGTTCGGTTTCCCCGCCTACATCCAGAGTGACAGGGGATCCTCATTCATGAGTGATGAGCTGCGTCAGTTTCAGTTCCTGCTCAGCAGGGGGTATCGCCTCCAGCAGGACGACCAGGTACAACTCCCGGGGAAACGGGCAGGTAGAGAGGGAGAACGGGGCGGTTTGGAGGGCTGGCCAGCTGGCCCTACGGTCCAGGAACCTCCCAGCCTCTCGCTGGCAGGAGGTCCTCCCTTATGCACTCACTCCATCCGGTCACTACTGTGCACCACTACAAATAACACACCCCATGAACGTCTTTTTTGCCTTCCCTAGGAAGTCCACGTCCGGGGTGTTGCTCCTGACTTGGCACACAGCTCCAGGACTGGTCCTGCTCCGTAGGCACGTCCGACTCCACAAGACGGACCCGTTGGTGGACAGGGTACACTTGCTCCATGCCAACGCCCAGTATGTCTATGTGACGTACCCCGACGGCCGCCAAGATACTGTCTCCCTCAGGGACCTGGCACCAGCTGGTTCCACCCATACACACTAACTCACTGTATCAAGCTGCTCAGAAAAATCAGCTCCCCCCCCGAAATAAAACAGCCAAAGGGAACTCCTTTGAAAAAAATTTATAGTACCCAATTCATTTTTTCCAATTAAGGGGCAATTTAGCGTGGCCAATCCACCTAGCCTGCACATCTTTGGGTTCTGAGGACGAAACCCACGCAAACACGGTGAGAATGTGCAAACGCTACACGGACAGTGACCCGTGGCAGGGATCGAACCTGGGACCTTGGCGCCGTGAGGCAGCAGTGCTAACCACTGCGCAATCCCGCTGCCACCAACTCTCCACAATGCAAACACAGTGTCAGGTCCTGCAAATGGATTGCGGAGTCCCAACAATTTGTGAATGTCTGCCATGGCCGATGAGGTGTCACACTTACCTCCATAGCCCCACTCCATGGAGCTGAACAGAAAAGGTTACACTGAGCAAAGCTGAGGGGGGAGTTATGTGAGAGAGAGATTGAGAGAGAGAGAGAGAGAGAGCATGAGAGAGTGATGGAGCGGGCAGCACGGTGGCACAGTGGTTAGCATTGTTGCCTACGGCGCTGAGGACCCGGGTTCGAATCCCGGCCCTGGGTCACTGTCCGTGTGGAGTTTGCACATTCTCCCCGTGTCTGCGTGGGTTTCGCCCCCACAACCCAAAAGATGTGCAGGATAGGTGGATTGGCCACACTAAATTGCCCCTTAATTGGAAAAAATAATTGGGTACGCTAAATTTAAAAAAAAAAGAAAAAAAAAAAAAAAGAGAGAGTGATGGAGAAGTGAGAGAGAGTGGTGGGATAAATGAGAGAGAGGGTTGGGAGAGGTTAAAGAAAAGAGGAAAGGAGGGGTAAGAAAGAAAACTGGTTGACAAATTGCATTTGTGTGTGACTGGAGTCTTTCATTGACTCATTACTAACTGATTAACCAGACATGGTGTCATTCCTTCCCCTTTCACCCTTTCAATCTGTATTTTACCTGTTAAGAAAGTAGCCAGCATGAAGATGAATATTTCTGTTGCTTCTTATTATAATTCTGAGAAGCATTCAGAGATTCTCTGTGTACAGTGAGCAACTTTGTTATGCAGGCAAATGCCGCAGACATTTTATGCACAGCAAGTTGCCACGGATAGCAGTGAGATGAATTACAGATTTACCCATCTCTGCTGGAGCTGAGCTGCGCAGGTACGTTGGCCAGAAACAGCAGTTCTGTTCTTCTTCAAATATTATTAGTGTCTGCCTGATCTACCTAAAACAGGCACACTGGACCTGCCCGGCCTAGCAGTTCATTTTAAAAAGACACTACTTCTAATGAACACGTGAAACTTTGTTTCACAGTGGTATGTCAGTTTAGATAACGTGGTCATGCCTGAGCATGGGTTTCAACCTACAACCCTCTGACTCAGAGGAAACTGAGCCAAGTTGGGATGAGACAGAAAATGGTTGTTCTTTTTTTTTCCCTGTGAAAATAAGCCTCCCATCGAGGTCCAGATAACCCATTTCCTCCTCACTTGATTTCTCATTTTCCCTATAGTTTAACCATGTCACAACGGTAGGAACTCTGCTACAGGTGTGGGAAAATGAGAGGTACATCAGAGCACAAGGAATAGGAGTAGCAGATGGCTGTGCGACCTGTGGTGTATGTAACTCCGTAATTCACACTGTATTGTATATACATGAGACCATGCATTTGTACGCGCAGTTGTGTTGCCCGACCACTAGGGGGAGTAGCGTTGGGAATGCTTAGGAGTTTGTACAGGGCTCCACCCTTGGCTCCGCCCATGACTCCTCCCCCTGGACTGCTGTATAAATACCAATGCTCAGAGCCAGTCGTTCAGTTCATCGAGAGTTCAACGCGGAACAGGCTGGCTCTGTTGTAAGTAGATTAAAACCACTGTTCATATCTTAAAGCACGTGTCTAGTGAATTGATGGCTCCATCACGACCTTTCTCGCCAGTTCCACCATTTGATAAAATCATAAAAGCAAATTACCGCGGATGCAAGAATATGAAACAAAAACAGAAAATACTGGACAATCTCAGCATGTCTGACAGCGTCTGTGGAGAGAGAAGGGAGCTAACGTTTCGAGGCTGGATGACTATTTGTCAAAGATAAAATCAGAGCTGTTCTCCTACCTCAACTATACTTATCCACCCGAACCATCTCCCCCTGCATTCCCTCCATGTTCAAAAATGTTAACTTAAGTCTTGAATATATTCAACAACTGAGGATCCACGGTTCCCTGAGGTGGAGAATTCCAAAGATTCACAACCCTCGGAGACTAGACATTTCTCCGAATGTGGCCAATCTCCTAATCTGAAATTGTGACCCTGAGTTGTACTCTGCACCGAGGGGAAACAGCCTCACAGCATCTCTACCAAGTCCAAAGTCCTCAGAAAGGAAGAGAAATAGACAATGACTGAGTAAATCAGCAGAGGATTTCACCAGATTGAGTAAGAGTGCAAACCACAAAACCACACTCCTACATCGGTCAAAGAAAAATAATTGCTGCTCTGATTCAAACCCTGAATTTGATATTGTGTAAATTAGAAAAGAATGCTGAGGATCTATGGCAGGAAATGTCTAATTCTGGGCAGCACTTTTGTCACTGGGCAGGCTAGTCTGAACCTCAGGCAGTCATTGGTTTTGAACCCGAGTGTGCAGAAACTGTGACAAGTACTCTATTAAAGCAAGACGCCCCCAATTGCACACTCCCAATGGAAAGACAGGACGTCCAGAACTTGGAGAGGATGCGGAGGAGAATCACCAGAATGGGATCAGGGATGAAGTACTTCAGTTATATAGAGAGAAATGAAAATGAAATGAAAATCGCTTATTGTCACGAGTAGGCTTCAATGAAGTTACTGTGAAAAGCCCCTAGTCGCCACATTCCGGCGCCTGTCCGGGGAGGCTGGTACGGGAATCGAACCGTGCTGCTGGCCTGCTTGGTCTGCTTTAAAAGCCAGCGATTTAGCTGAGTGAGCTAAACCAGCGTGGAGAGGATGGGTAGTTCTCCCTAGACAGAGAAGGTTAAGGAGATTCTCAAAATGATCAGGGGTTTTGATAAGAGTAAATAACTAGAAAGTCTTTCCACTGGCAGGGCGGTTGATAACTTGGACACGGATTTAACATAATTGTTGGGGGGGGGTCTGATTTCTTTCATGATCTTGAACGCAGGTGGAACAGGTGGAAGAGATTCTTACAAAGGGTAAGTACTGTATAAAGAAAAAAGATTGTGGGTCTATGGGGACAACACCGGATGAGTGGGACTAATTGGATAGCACTTCGAAAGAGCTGGCACAGTCACAGTGGGCCGAATGGCCTCCTTTTGCACGTCACGATTCTCTGGACAGGTTTGCCAAGGTCTGTAAAGAGAAAGGGGAGGTTATTGTATCCGGATGTTTACTGGTGTAGACACTGCTCCTTAACTAGGAACCCATCTTTCCTGACGCTAAATGCCTGCTTTTTATTTCAGAGTACTGAGTGCGGAACAATAAACAAGGACAGCACAGTGTGGATGACAGGGTTCCATCATGAACCCCTCAAGTATGATCTTTAAATAGGACACAAATAATTCACATCTCTGTGTGCCACAAGTGACCAAGGTTACAGCTTGCGCGAGTGAAAATGCTCGGACCCAAAACCAACCGTCGCAATCCTAGATTTCCCTCCTAATAAGAATGGAATGTGTCTTCCTCAGTCCCTGTAAACTATTGGCTAATGACTCACTGAGTTCAGCTGGATGACCCGGAGTGAGAGACATGGATGGGAGCCAACAACAGCATGGGATACGTCCATTGCAGAAAGCCGTTCTGCTCACCTTCTTTCATCTATCCAGAGGTACCTTCTAATTTCCCATTGCAAACCCTCTGAGTCCAGCATTCACATGCTCCTTAAATGTTCCAGGATTTGTGCCTCCAACTGGAAGTCTGATATCCTCTAGTTCAGTGTTTCACAATTTTTTTTATTCCCTGGACCCACTTTACCCAACTGGCCGACCTTTGTGACCCACGCCGGCCGACGTTCGTGACACACGCCATGTTTGCTTACCTTTAATGCAAAAGGGGAGCCAGCTTGATCCTCACGATCTCACTTGAATCAGGTGCAAAGGAGGAACGGACAAAGTTCACATCAGCTGCAGGCTTCAGCCAGTTGCTTTGTGACGTCTTCATCTTTATGAAAACAAAAAATCCAACCTCGCACATGGAGGTCCTCATGAAGGACAAAACCATACCTCAAGAAATCATCTTCACACTGTTTTGTTCCCGAGTTAAGGTTCTTCTTTGTAGGCTGTTTTTTAAAAATAAATTTAGAGTACCTAATTCAGTTTTTCCAATTAAGGGGCAATTTAGCACCTACCTTGCACAATCCACCTACCTTGCATATCTTTGGGTTGTGGGGGCGAAACCCACGCAAACACGGGGAGAATGTGCAAACTCCACACGGACAGCGACCCAGAGCCGGGATCGAACCTGGGACCTCGGCGCCATGAGACTGCAGTGCTACCACTGTGTCACCGTGCTGCCCCTTTGTAGGCTTTTAACCAGAGGTCCTGGAGCTCTGTACAGAACTAACACTAGCACTGCTCTGTCCTGCCCTGGACTCTCCTGCGCAGTTCTGTCAAGCAGATTCTGTTTGAGATCCTGTCCAACAGGTAAACTGCCTATTTGAGTTTCTGGCCATCTTTTACTTCAATCACCTTCACAGTTCACTTGTCTTGCTTGCCAGCAGCTGGAAAATGGAAGCAACGCTGCTCCGCGATTTGGCACCAAAAACTAAAATACGTGGAGCCCGCTTAATGTCAAGTGTGCGTGCAAGGCGTGTGACCTGCTCCCTTCTACAGCTTCTTTCTGGAAAACTTCAGACAGCTCAATTTATTTTCATTTTAAAGATTGCAACGGGCGCCATTCTTTTTTGTTTGTTTGCAATAAGTATTTTATTTTGGACATCAAGGGACCAGAGATAACAACATAAGAGCATTATTTCAGCTGGTATCGCAATCTAGCTTTAAAAATCCAATTTCTTTCCAGAAGGCAATTCACGCCAAAATGCTAAATTTCTTCAAGCTAGCAATTTTGAGCCATGACACAGAGGTTAAATGTTCGAGAAGGTACAACACTGAAGCCTGCATTCTCCAAACATTCAGCTCTCCTGCGTGAATACCAAAATTGGTACACACTTTTCAGGGTTCATGTCATTTTACACCAAAGTTTGGTTTATGTCGCAAGAGGGGAGTTGCTCTCCGTTGAGATGGGGACTTATTTTCAAATTGCAAACTCAGATACTAAGATAAGATGTATAAACCTGCGGGCTCCAGAGAATAACCACGTTATCATTTATTTCTCAACCTGGCACTCAGTGCGGCCCAGGGCTTTACCAAATACAACCCCCCCAAAAATAAAACCTGGTGCCCAGTAACCCCACAAAACCAAACCGCAAACCACGTGCTGGGACTCACCCCGAACAGGGGTGAGGGCTCAGTCACTAGGGCCTGTCCCAGCAGATGGACACGTGGGCCCGCACAAGCCTCATTTCCCTGAGAGGAGGCACGCCAGGGTGGGGTGGGGGTGTGTGGGGGGGGGGGGGGGGGGGGGAGCAGCACACCGAGCCTCAGGCGCTGGTGCACTGGGAATCGGATCAAAATGCTCACAAGGGGGTGATCTTCCTCTTAACCATGGGGATGGAGAGGCCTCACCTCCCCCTCAAGCGCCCCAGGTCTCACTCACCCCATTCGCTCGGCTCAAAACCTCCTGGACACCGGCCGACACCCGGACCCCTCCGCACAAACCTGGGGGTGAGTCCCGACCCGCGGACATTTAAGTTTCTTTCTCCAACCCGCTGACCACCCCCCCATTGCTGCCTCACCTCTCCGCCCGATCCACAGGCATTTTCAAACTTGCCTGCCATCCTCCAAGCAAAAGATGGCCGCTCCTCCCACCATTGGGACCATCAGGAACGGCGCGCCCGATCGTTTCCCGGTTAACGGGCAATTTAGCGTGGCCAATCCACCTAACCTGCACATCTTTGGGTTGTGGGGGTGAAACCCACGCAGACACGGGGAGAATGTGCAAACTCCACACGGACAGTGACCCAGGGCTGGGATCGAACCCGGGTCCTCAGCGCCATGAAGCAGCAATGCTAACCACTGCGCCAGCGTGCTGCCCGTGCTCTAGTCATTTTTACACAGTTTATATTGTTAACTATCTTATATTCCTTTGTAGCATTACGTCGTTGGATTTATAAAGCTTTCTTCTCCTTATTTGCTCTATCAAAACCCTTCATGGTTTATAACAGCGCCGTCAGATCTCTCTGTGACCTTCCTTGCTCCAGGGAGAAGAATCCCAGCTTCTCCAGTCTCTTCTCATAACTGGAGGCTTTGTATTGATTTGTATTTCCCAAGGAAACTAATATTGACTTTGGGACAGTGATTCACCATAATTAGTGTCAGCAACTTTTAGTATTAAGGAAAGTAATGGCACTAAAGAGAGGCTGAGGCACTCTCAATTACGACGCGAGAGCGAGGTCGGTAATCAAAAGGCTTTAATATACAGAGAACAGGACAGCATTCGAGAGAAGTGTGCTCGCCACATGGAGCCTTATCCTATATACTGTTTCCTGGGGGCGTAGCCAGAGGCGGAGTCCCCCAGGGTTCCAAGCCTCTTAAAGGGGCAAGGTGTTAAAGGTAAATACCGTTCATCACAGAGGCAAAACAACTAAACCAAACAGATGGTTTTCTAGGAAGTGAGAACATTGCCAATATTCAACCTATAATCTTCCAAAATTCTTTCAATTCAAGAGGGTTCTTTAGATTGGAATATTGTGTACGCCACTCGGCTATTAAAGATGAGAGCAGGAATCTGGGAATTACAGGCCAATTATCCTAACGCTAGTTGTGCAGAAATGACCAGAATGTGTAAATAAGGGTAGAGCGACTGAACACCTTGAAAGTTTTCACCTGATTGGAGAGAGCCAGCTTGGGTTTGTAAGGGCTGCATTCACCCACCCTGCTCACTGCAAGAACACCACGGGCGAGCCACGTACAATGGAGAACTCCATTGACCTCAGGCAGGATTCCTGCCCAAAGTCTCCATACTCCCAGATGACCAGAGGCTGCTTTCCCCTTTGAGGGGGGAGAGCTGACTGGTGGTGATTTAACCACACCTCAGGCGAGGGGCAAGGTTGAGAAGGTGGGGCCTTCATGAATAACCTCAACAGGTGCGGGAATTGAACTTGCACCGCTGGCCTCGCTCTGTATCACGAAACAGCATCCAGCCAACTGAGCTAAGCTGGCCCCCAAACTCGGGCTGGTAAAGGGTAGATCATGACTGACAAACCGAATTGAATTTTTTTACAAATATAATGTTCCGTATCAGAGTAACACCATTGGCTAGTGTAATGTCACATGTTATGCAATGATGTAATCGGAGCGTTTAATGAGCTTTTGTGGAGTTGTACCCTGTTTGAGCAGCACCTTGTAAATAAAGCTCTTGTTCTATGTTGTACAAACTCGACAGCTGCTGCCTCTGATTCTTTCCCTTTGCGGCTACAACAAAGAACATAACAAGAAAGAAACTGCCGACAGGATCTGGGTTGTCTATGACGTATGCTACTTCAGATTATGATTTTCTGGGCCAGGACGTCATACACCATCGGGAGTGAAGTCGGGGGAAATATCGTCGACGTTCAAGACAAATTCATTGCTGTGGAAGTAAACACTGGGCAATTTGTAGCAGGATGTTTGGGCTAATTTGGGCAGCACGGTAGCATGGTGGTTAGCATAAATGCTTCACAGCTCCAGGGTCCCAGGTTCGATTCCCGGCTGGGTCACTGTCTGTGCGGAGTCTGCACGTCCTCCCCGTGTGTGCGTGGGTTTCCTCCGGGTGCTCCGGTTTCCTCCCACAGTCCAAAGATGTGCGGGTTAGGTGGATTGGCCATGCTAAATTGCCCGTAGTGTCCTAAAAAGTAAGGTTAAGGGGGGGTTGTTGGGTTACGGGTATAGGGTGGATACGTGGGTTTGAGTAGGGTGATCATTGCTCGGCACAACATCGAGGGCCGGAGGGCCAGTTCTGTGCTGTACTGTTCTATGATGTTGGCGAATCATCTGGCCGATCGTGACAGCTGCTGGTGCAAGTAAAAGATGTAAAAAAAAAACTATCGGATAACTGCGAATTACTGGGGACTTGCTTCAAACGGAGGATTGAAGTTTTCAGTAGGCTTACTGGGGCAGTGGGTAGAGCTGCGGAGACTGAGAACAAAGCACTGAAATGGGCGCGGGAACGTGAACCTATGGGGTTGCCAACTCTGCAACCCACTGCCTGGGAACTGATAGCGGGGCCCAGAAACAGCTGGTCTGGTTGTGAGCTGTGAGTTTGCTTGAAACGAAGAGGAAATAAAGGGCAGGGAAGACAGACTGAAGGGCGAGTAGCACAGATCGGGGAGCTGCAATCCTAAAATAGCGTGAAGAAAAGGCGCCATGGACACGTTTGAGAAGGAGGAGACATGGAACTCTTATGAGGAAAGTTTCCAGTCATTCCCGAAAGCCAACCAGAGAGCAGCCGGCCTGCACACTGCAACCTTTCTCAGCTCAGTTGGGAGGAAAGTATTCATGTTGCTATAGAATTGAGTCCACCCAGCTAAACCTGGAGATAAGTCATATGATAACTTAATGATGTCTTGCCAGAACATTTTTCTTCTTGTCCACTATTAATAGCTAAAAGATTCCGCTTTCGCTATTGTGCACATGAGGAAGGGGTAAACATTTCACAATATGTAGCATCATTGCAGAAGCTAGAAAAGTTCTGCAATTTTGGCCAGATTTTGGTTGATACACTTCGCAACCAGTTAGTTTGTGACCCCAGAAATTAAGCCAAATCAAAGGAAATTGTTGATTGAAGGTGCATTAACCCTAAATTCTGCTCTAGAAATCGTAACATCTATGAAACATGCTTTGAGAGAAGCTTCACTGATTGGAGTTCGAGCTATAGTCCATAAGATGGAGTCTGTGAGAAGCACGTCCACCAAGAACCTACCAGGTCATTGTAGCAACCAAGTGGGACATATGGCTGGAGATCGTTAGAGCACGGAGAATAAATGCAAACATTGCAGTAAAGTTGGTCACATTGCCAAGGCGTGTTGGTCACGCCAACCTTCATCAGTACATAAAGTGTGTACCAAAAAAATAATACTGCAAAGTTTACAGTAAGTAATCCAGCTGCAGACTCCCCAAGTACCAAAGTGTCAAGTCAGCTTAAGGAATTTAAGTTGGGTAGTACACTCTAGTAGTACACACTGCAGGCACTGCAATATCACTTATGCCTGAATCGATATACCGTCAGAAATTGAAGTATCGGCCAATGCAACCATCTGCTGTGGTCTTGAGGGTGTACTGAGGAGGTCGTGCTGCTGAAGGGCTTCATCAAGGTGACTGTGGAAGTTAATAAGCAGAAGGAGAGCGAGACAGAGCTCGTTAACCTTCCGGGCTGGCAAAATCTTGGATCACCTACTAGTAAACTCGTCTTATTCACAGGTGCGGTCCTGTTCCTTGCCTAAAGGGGGTGAAGAGGGTGTGAAGCAGACAATTCTTACCAGCTGACTAGTGCCAGCAAACATTGGAAGGGGTTGATGAGAGTGTGGAGATGAAGAGGGTGATGAAGAGGGTTTTGAAGGATGTGATGAAGAGGGGGATGAAGAGGGAAATGAAGAGGGTGATGAAGAGGCTGAAGGGGATGATGAAGGGGGTGAAGAGGGTGATGAAGGGTGATAAAGAGGGTGGTGAAGAGGGTGATGAAGAGGATGATGAAGAGGGTGATGAAGATGCGTGATGAAGAGGGTGGTGAAGAGGGTGGTGAAGAGGGTGGTGAAGAGGGTGATGAAGATGGGTGATGAAGATGGGTGAGGGTGGTGGGTCTGTGTGGGGGCAGGATGAGGGGGTCTGAGGGGGTAGGGGTCTGTGGGGGGGAGGGGGGACTGTGGGGGGGGGAGGGGAACTGGGGCAGGATGGGAGGCTGTGGGGATCTGTGGGGATGAGGGGGGTTTGTGGGGGTCTGTAGTGGCTGTGGGGTTGGGGTTGGGGATGTGAGGGGGTTGGGGATAAGGGGGGTTTCTGGGGGGAGAGGGGGTGGTGTGGGGGGAGGGGTGTTGGGATGGGGAAGGGGTGGTGTGAGGGAGGCAAGGTTGAGGTATTGTTGTGGTGTGAGGGGTGGGGTGTGATGGATGTGGTGGGTTTAGGTGTGTGTGGGGAAGGGAGTGTGGGGAGGAGGGAGATGTGAGGGGAGAAAGGGGTGGGTGGGGAGGGAGTGTTGTGCGGCGGAGGGTATGTGTGGGCGTGGGTGGGGGGGGGGGGTTGGGGGAGGGGGTTGTTTTTGAAAACTCACCACTATTCTTAGAATTCCCCCTATACCAAAAAGGGCCGACATTCTAAATGGTGAACAGAGATTCTCACTCCCTGACTCCGATGCAGGCTTCAGTGGGTGCTATTCAGGTCAAACTATATTTTCAAGTTATCCCCCGGTATAACCCATACCTTCACCGAAGATTTTATCTACTTACCACTTAGTAGCATCGATGTCCTGGGTCCTGCATTGCTAAGTAAGTAATGTAGTCTTTAGGAATAACCACTTTTTCAGGTTAAGTTATTTTATTATTATATGTTTTCTTTTAAAAGCTGCAAACACTTTCTTTATATTAAGGTGAAAAGGTCTTGCTTCTGGATCCTGCTGGTTGGTTGAAGGGACCTTCAGACCCACCTTAACAATCAATCTTCTTTAAAGTCTGGTCTTCTTGAGATGTGTTCGCTGGTTAGCTCTGTTGCTGTGTCTTGTCGATCCCATGTACTGAGCTATAAGAGCTGGCTCTGCTAGCTATCTCAGCTGACTGAATCCTGTTTAAATTCTAGTCTTCCTTAGCTGTTTAAACTCGGCTGCTTGTCTTGTCTTTCCCATGACCGAGCTGTATATGCTTCTCTTCTCTCTCTGAGTTCTCCTCCCCTCCTGTCCTGTTGCTGGTCTGCCTCTGCTCCCTGGGTTTATTTAGAATTTAGAATTTAGAACAGTACAGCACAGAACAGGCCCTTCGGCCCTCGATGTTGTGCCGAGCAATGATCACCCTACTCAAACTCACGTATCTACCCTATACCCGTAACCCAACAACTCCCCCTTAACCTTACTTTTTAGGACACTAAGGGCAATTTAGCATTGCCAATCCACCTAACCCCGCACATCTTTGGACTGTGGGAGGAAACCGGAGCACCCGGAGGAAACCCACGCACACACGGGGAGGACGTGCATATTCTCTTTCTACCAATTATTAAGTTTTTAGAGCCTTATTGTAAATTAACTTATTTCACTTTGATTTAAAAAAAGTATCTTTGATGTAAACATTCTAATACAACTAAGTATTCATTTTGGGCATAACCTTACCTCTCAGATCTGATTACATTGTCCTTTGTGATGTTCAAAAAATGCTTTGGTTTCAATAGGTGTTGCTTCTAATTTCTGTCATTTGAATAATTTAATTTTCCAATTGTCCCCAGCTCATAACTTTGCCTTTGATTTTGACTTTAAATTATGTTCTTCATAGACAGGTTGTCTCCAATTTTCTTTTAATTGACTTGATCTTAGTAGAATTTTACACTTAGAATTGACAATAAATTCGACTGAGCATCATCCATCCTTTCCAGCTGTTTACTAAGAGAGTTAATTTCAATGAAGATGTGAAACCTTTGCTTTTAGCTATATGCTAAAATTTTACTTGGTTATGACTTGAAAGACCTGCCTGTTTTAAACATTCGTCACTTAATTCAATTGAAACTCTCATCCATGCTTTTCCAGATGCTTCCTAAGATAGTTACATTCAATGAAGGTGTGAGACATTGTTTTAGCTTATTACATGAATCCTGTGTTTGCTAAGCCTGCTTGTGAGAAAGAATCTGCATTTTATAATCCTACTCTTTGCAGCTATTAACCTTTTGTGGGATCTTTCCCTGTATCCTCTCAGACCAGATATTGCCAGACTTCCATGTTTCAAATGACACACGTTTCTGTATTTTCAAGAACAGGATGGTGGGAGGGGGTTGGGGGAGGGGTGTTGGGATGGGGTGGGGATGAGGGGCATCTCTGGTGTGGGAGGTGGTGTTTGGGGGAGCAGCTGGGGAGGGGGATGAGGGGTGGGGAGGGGGAAGATGGGTGAGGGTGGTGGGTCTGTGGGGGGGCATCTGTGGGGGGGCTAGGGGAGGGGTCTGAGGGAAAGGGGACTATGGGGGGGAGGAGGACTAGGGGAGGATGGGAATTTGTGGGGTGAGGGCAGGCTGGGGGATGAGGGGGGTCTGTGGGGGGAGGGGGCTGTGGGGATGGGGGTGTGAGAGGGTTGTGGATAGGAGGTCTCTGGGGGGGAGGAGGTGTTGTGGGGGAGGGGGTATTGGGTGGGTGGGGGTGATGGGGGTCTGTGGGACGGGTTTGTGGGTGAAGAGGTTGGCAAAGGGGTTAGAGAGGGGGTGGTGAGGGTGTGTGTGGGGGGGAGGGTAGGGGTGGGGGTTTGTAAGGGGGAGGAGATGTGAGGGGGTTTGGGTTGGGGCACGTGTTGAGGAGGAAGGTTGGGGGAAGGGGAGGGGGTGGGGTCTGGAGGGGCAGTGACTTTGTTGTGGTCAGGGGGTGGGGGTGTGCGGGGTGTTGGGGATGGGGTGCGGGGGTCTGTGGGGTGGGGAGGGGTTTGGGGGTGTGAGGGGGTTGGCGAGGGGGAGGGTGTGTGGGGGAGGGGTGTTGGGGAGGGGGTAGGGTCTGGAGGGGCAGTGAGTTGGTTGCGGGTGTGGGGGATGGAGTGTGAGGGGGGAGATGTGAGGGTGGGTGTGAGTGCGTGAGGCGATGTTGGGAGGGGGTAGGGGTGTGAGGGGGTTGGGGCAGGTGTTGGGGAGGGGGTGTGTGGGGGAGGGGTGTTGGGGAGGGGATGTGTGTGGGGGAGGGGTGTTGGGGAGGGGGTTTGAGGGTGTGTGGGGGAGGGGTGTTGGGGAGGGGATGTGTCTGGGGGAGGGGATGTGTCTGGGGGAGGGGTGTTGGGAGGGGGTGTGAGGGGGAGGGGTGTTGGAGAGGGGTGTTGGGGAGGTGGTGTGAGGGAGGGGTTTTGGGGAGGGGGTGAGGGGGGCTTTGGCAGGTGTTGGGGAGGGGATGTGTGTGGGGGAGAGGTGTTGGGGAGGGAGTGTGAGGGGGAGGGGTGTTGGGGAGGGGATGTGTCTGGGGGAGGGGTGTTGGGGAGGGGGTGAGAAGGTGTGGGGGAGGGGTGTTGGGGAGGGGATGTGTCTGGGGAGGGTGTGTGGGGGAAGGGGTTTTGGGGAGGGTGTGTGAGGGGGAGGTGTGTGGGGGAGGGTGTGTGGGGGAGGGGGGAGGGGTGTTGGGGAGGGGGAGAGGGTGTGTGTGGGAGGGGTGTTGGGAGGGGATGTGTCTGGGGGGGGGTGTTGGGGAGGGTGTGTGGGGGAAGGGGTTTTGGGTAGGGGGTGTGAGGGGGAGGTGTGTGGGGGAGGGTGTGTGGGGGAGGGGTGTTGGGGAGGGGATGTGTCTGGGGGGTGTTGGGGAGGGTGTGTGGAGGAAGGGGTTTTGGGGAGGGGGTGTGAGGGGGAGGTGTTTGGGGGAGGGTGGAGGGTGTGTGGGGGAGGGGTGTTGGGGAGGGGATGTGTCTGGGGGAGGGGTGTTGGGGAGGGGGGGAGGGTGTGTGGGGGAGGGGTGTTGGGGAGGATGTGTGTGGGGGAAGGGGTTTTGGGGAGGGGGTGTGAGGGGGAGGTGTGTAGGGGAGGGGTTTTGGGGAGAGGGGTGTGAGGGAGGGGTTTTGGGGAGGGGGTGAGGGGGGCTTGGGCAGGTGTTGGGGAGGGGATGTGTGTGGGGGAGGGGTGTTGGGGAGGGGGTGTGAGGGGGAGGGGTGTTGGGGAGGGGATGTGTCTGGGGGAGGGGTGTTGGGGAGGGGGTGAGAGGGTGTGTGGGGGAGGGGTGTTGGGGAGGGGATGTGTCTGGGGGGTGTTGGGGAGGGTGTGTGGGGGAAGGGGTTTTGGGGAGGGGGTGTGAGGGGGAGGGTGTGTGGGGGAGGGGGGTGGGTGTGTGGGGCAGGGGATGTGTCTGGGGGAGGGGGAGAGGGTGTGTGTGGGAGGGGTGTTGGGAGGGGATGTGTCTGGGGGGGGTGTTGGGGAGGGGGTGTCGTAGAAGGGGTTTTGGGGAGGGGGTGTGAGGGGGAGGGGTGTGTGGGGGAGGGGTGTTGGGGAGGGGAGGGGTGTTGGGGAGGGTGTGTAGGGAAGGGGTTTTGGGGGAGGGGTGTTGGGGAGGGGATGTGTCTGGGGAGGGGTGTTGGGGAGGGTGTGTGGGGGAAGGGATTTTGGGAAGGGGGTGTGAGGGGGAGGTGTGTAGGGGAGGGGTTTTGGGGAGAGGGGTGTTGGGGAGGGGATGTGTGTTGGGGAGGGTGTGTAGGGAAGGGGTTTTGGGGAGAGGGGTGTGAGGGGGAGGTGTGTGGGGGGGGGTGTTGGGGAGGGGATGTGTGTTGGGGAGGGTGTGTAGGGAAGGGGTTTTGGGGAGAGGTGTGTGGGGGGGGGTGTTGGGGAGGGGATGTGTGTTGGGGAGGGTGTGTAGGGAAGGGGTGTTGGGGAGGGGGTGTGTTGGGGGGAAGGGGTGTTGGGGAGGGGATGTGTGTTGGGGAGGGTGTGTGGGGAAGGGGTTTTGGGAGAGGGGTGTTGGGGAGGGGGTGTTGGGGAGGGGATGTGTGTTGGGGAGGGTGTGTAGGGAAGGGGTTTTGGGAGAGGGGTGTTGGGGAGGGGGTGTGAGGGGGGAGAGGGGTGTTGGGGAGGGGATGTGTGTTGGGGAGGGTGTGTGGGGAAGGGGTGTTGGCGAGGGGGTGTGTTGGGGGGATGTGTGTGGCGAGGGGGTGTGTTGGGGGGATGTGTGTGGGGAGGGGGTGTGTTGGGGGGAGGGGTGTTGGGGAGGGGATGTGTGTGGGGAGGGGGTGTGTTGGGGGGAGGGGTGTTGGGGAGGGGATGTGTCTGGGGGGGTGTTGGGGAGGGTGTGTAGGGGAGGGGTTTTGGGGAGAGGTGTGTGGGGGGGGGGGTGTTGGGGAGGGGATGTGTGTTGGGGAGGGTGTGTGGGGAAGGGGTGTTGGGGAGGGGGTGTGTTGGGGGGATGTGTGTGGGGAGGGGGTTTTGGGGAGAGGGGTGTTGGGGAGGGTGTGTAGGGAAGGGGTTTTGGGGAGAGGGGTGTTGGGGAGGGGGTGTGAGGGGCGTGCGCACATGTTGGGGAGGGGATGTGTGTGGGGAGGGGGTGTGTTGGGGGGGAGGGGTGTTGGGAGTGGTCTGGAGGGGGGAGTGGTCTGGAGGGGGGCTGGGTTTGGGGACGGGGGGGGACTAACGGCTCCTTGGCCCCTCCTTCGCTGACGGCGGCGCGGTGACGTCAGACGCAGGGCGCGTGGCCTCCATTCGTTGCCCGGATGGCGGGCGCCTCGGGCTGAGGGAGCGGGACAGCGGCTTCCAGCTCAGCCCAGCCCGATCCGGTCCCGTGTCCCTGCCTCACCCCCCCCCAGCGCTCCGGGGGAGGCACCCAGACCAGTATGAGTGAAGCGGACCCGGTGGGAACGGACACGGCCCGGAACAGCCCGTGAGGGACCCGGAGGGTCAGACCCCCTCCAAAAAGACCGGGCTGGGAACTCTGAACTCTAGCCTCTGACCCCCAGCCTGTGTGACCTATCTGCCCCAGGCTTTGACACCTCCTCTCTGACCCCTAGCTTGACAGTCTGCCCCTTCCCTGACCCCTGCCCGTGACCCCCTTCCCTAACCCTAAGCCTGTGACCCGCCTTCCCTGACCCCTACATGTGACCTCCCTAACCCCAAGCCTGTCACTACCCCTTTGCTGACTCCCACCTGTGACCCCCTTTCCCTGACCCCTACCTATGACCTCCTTTCCCTGACCCCTACCTGTGACCCCCTTCGCTGACCCCCCTTCCATGACCCCTACCTGTTACTCCCCTTCCCAGACCCCAAGCCTGTGACCCCCCCCCTTCCCTGACCCCAAGCCTGTGACCCCCCCCCCCTTCCCTGACCCCAAGCCTGTGACCCCCCCCTTCCCTGACCCCAAGCCTGTGACACCCCCCCTGTGACCCCTCTGTCTACCACAGCCTGTGAACCCTCCTGATTTCTGGCTTGTGACCTCTCCCCAACTCTGTCCCCAGCCTGTGACTTCCCCATCCTCCAGATCCCGGGACCCTCCTTGCTACACTTGCTTCTCCTGTCTAATCCTCCTCGTCATACCCACATCACTCTCAGTCGGAAAAGAGTATATATATATATATATATATTTGTATTTTTTTGATTACCTGGACCTGGAGTGGGTTAATTTATGGGGCAACAACCAGGCAAAGTTCTTGCGGACCAAAGAAGGCCGACTCTGCCTGCGCTGCACTTTATCAAAGGAGGAAGGAGAGAAGCAGCCAAACATGGAGCTCAGCATTTCAATGTGTTTGTGGAGCATGGTAAGGACATATCTGATCATTGGAGACTTTAGATTGTTGCTGGCAACCATCTCCATCAAACGAAAGAAAACATGATTCCAAGCTGGTAAAGTCAATCAATCTAAATTCTATTTTATTACAGGGGAGGGAAAGGGGGTTGGGGTTATGTAATCGACTTGTAAACGATCAACATGTAGAAATAAATTCTAAAATTGTTGGTGGAATTTTGAGAATTCTGTTAATGTTTTTGGTGATCGCTACTTGCGATTCCATCCATTTGAAAATTGCTACTCGTCCCACTGATCATGACCAGCATGGTGGCTGCTTGCTTCAAATCATTAATATGTTCATATTTCAAAGTCTGTTGCTGCTACAGTTTGTTAGATGAGCGCAAGAGCAAAGCGGGAAAGCACTTATCAGATTTAAACTCTGTCCATTTGAGGTTACTTACTCACTGTTGCTACAGGTTCTTCTACATGCACGTAATTATTTTTAATACTCTATTAGAAGCAATCCCACAGCACCACCAATGCTGCAGGTGCTTTATGATACAGGTGTGTCTGGAAGTGGCATATTCAAGAAGCAGAGAAGCCGAATCAAGAGGGAGTACTTTCAGTATGAAGTACATCCTCTTCTTATAATTTGAAGACACCAATGTACTCTAATTTAGTCACGTTTATGTTCTCCAGTGGAGTTGTACTGTGATTTTCACTCCATCATTGTATTACATAGAATCTACAGCAGCAAAATGGACCGTTCAACCTAACCAAACGAGCCGTCGTCATCTCACTGTATCAAGGAACGTTTCTGTTACTTTCTGCCTCTCATGCTTATCTAGCTTCCTCAAAACCGCATCTATGTAATCCTTGTGGTACTGTGTTCCACATTCTAACCACTCTGTGTAAAGCAGTTTCTCCCAAATTTTCTGCTGGATTTATGAGGACAAGCTTATCTGTATGACCCAGAATTTTGGTTTCCTCCACAAGAATCCTTTCATAATGTTCAAGACTTCGATCGGGCCATTACTCATGATATGCTTCTCTCAGGTTTATTTTCCTTATTCATTCATGGCATGCGAGTGTTGCCCATCCCTAATTACCCTTGAATTGAGTGGCTTGCTAGGCTATTTCAGAGGGTAGTTAAGAGTCAGCCACATTGCTGGGGGTCTGGGGTCAAATGAAGGTCAGACCAGGTAAGGATGGCAGATTTCCTTCCCCGAAAGGGGATATTAGTCAACCAGGTGGGTCTTTACAATAATCAATGATAGTTTTATGCTCACCATTTCTGAGATTACTTTGATATTCCAGCTAATTTAATTGAATTTAAATTCCACCAGCTGCCGCGGTGGGATTTGAACCCATGTCCTCAGAACATTAGCCTGGGCCTCTGGATTACTAGTCCAGTGACATCACCACTACACCACCATCTCTGCAATGTCTTTAGTTAGCTGGAGCGACTGCAAGTTGATAGACATGTCAGCCAAGGGTTTTGGAAATCCGGGACCAAGGCAGATAAAGATACAGATCAGTCATTCTGTAATTGAATGATGGAATAGGCTAGATGGGCTGAATGGCCGCCTCATGTTCCTGTGCTCCAAGAAGTTAATAGCTGTGAAGGAGACTTCCGTAGAATTCCTACAGTGCAGAAGGAGGCCATTGAGTCCACACTTCGATGTTTTTAAAGTCAGGTCATTAGTTTGCTCTTGTGTGCAATTTCTCATTGGATGTGCCCTGTAAGCAGGTGATTGTGATTTCAATGTACAAATTCAAATTGGAACAATCTACCACAGGGGCCGCATGGTGGGGCCGTGGTTAGCACTGCTGCCTACGGCGCCGAGGACCTGTGTTCGATCCCGGCCCTGGGTCACTGTGTGGAGTTTACTCATTCTCCCTGTGTCTGCGTGGGTTTCATCCCCACAACCCACATTTTTGGGTTGTGGGGGCGGAACCCACGCAAACAAATTTTGATGTGCAAAAGTCTGTGTCACTGTAATAGTAATGAACAGTGGCTCACCACCACCTGGGCGTGCAATTCTGGTCGCCACATTATAGGAAGGATGTGGAAGCATTGGAAAGGGTGCAGAGGAGATTTACCAGGATGTTGCCTGGTATGGAGGGAAGATCTTATGAGGGAACGCTGAGGGACTTGAGGCTGTTTTCGTTAGAGAGAAGAAAGTTAAGAGGTGACTTAATAGAGGAATACAAGATGATCAGAGGATTAGATAGGGTGGACAGTGAGAGCCTTTTTCCTCGGATGGAGATGTCTAGCACGAGGGGACATAGCTTTAATTTGAGGGGAGATAGATATAGGGCAGATGTCTGAGGTAGGTTCTTTACTCAGAGAGTAGTAAGGGCGTGGAATGCCCTGCCTGCAACATTAATGGACTTACCAACATTAAGGGCATTTAAATGGTCATGATGTGGAGATGCCGGCGTTGGACTGGGGTGAGCACAGTAAGAAGTCTTACAACACCAGGTTAAAGTCCAACAGGTTTGTTTCAAACACAAGCTTTCGGAGCACTGCTCCTTCATCAGGTGAATGGAGAGGTATGTTCCAGAAACATTTATATAGACAAAGTCAGAGTTGCCAGACAATGCTTGGAATGCGAGCATTTGCGGGTAATCAAATCATTACAGATCCAGAGATAGGGGGTAATCCCAGGTTAAAGAGACAATTGTCTCAAGACAATTCACACCTCAGGATAGTTGGTAAGATTTTGCAAGTCCAGGCCAGATGGTGGGGGGTGAATGTAATGCGACATGAATCAAGATATGGATGTTAAGGGAATAGTGTAGATGGGCTTTAGAGTGGTTTCACAGGTCGGCGCAACATCGAGGGCCTGTACTTCGCTGTAAATTCTAACACACTGAGAACGTGCAAACTCCACACGGACAATCTCCAGAGCCGGGATCGAACCTGGGGCCTCGGCACCGTGAGGCAGCAGGGCTAACCCACTGTGTCACCGTGCTGCCCCGACATCTCTGTCCTGAGACATTACTGCAGGAGTTTGTCAGGGTATTATCCCAGGCTCACCCATCTCAGCTGCTTCATCAATGATCTTAGTCCCATCATAGGGTCTGAAGTGGGGATGTTCACTGATGATCGCGCAATGTTCAGCACCATTTGCAACTCTTTGAACTTACAGTGCGGACGGAGGCCATTTGGCCCATTGAGTCTGCACCGGCCCTTGGAAAAAGCACCCTACTTAAGCCCACGCCTCCTCCCTATCCCAGTAACCACCCTAACCTTGTGGACACTAGGGGCAATTTAGCATGGCCAACCCACCTAACTTGTACAGCTTTGGACTGTGGGAGGAAACTGGAGCACCTGGAAGAAACCCACGTAGACACGGGGAGAAAGTGCAAACTCCATACAGTCACCCAAGGCCGGAATTAAACCCAGGTCCCTGGAGCTGTGAGGCAGCAGTGCTAACCAATGTGCCACCCATAGATACTAAAGCAGTCCATGTGCAAATACAGCATACAGCAAGAGCTGGACAATATCCAGGCTTGGGCTAACAAATGTCAGGTAACATTCGCGCCACACAAGTGCCAGGCAATGACCACCTACAACGAGAGAATCAAGCCATCACCTCATGACATTTAATGGCATTACTATCACTGGATCTCCCACTATCAACGTGCTGGGGTTTACCGTTGACCAGAAACTGAACTGGACTCGCCATAAAAATACTGTTACAAGAGCAGAAACTGTGAATCCTGTGGCAATTAACTCGCCTCCTGAATCCCCAGAGCCTGTTCACCGGCTACAAGTCACTCTCCACTTGTCTGGATGTGCAGCTCCAACAACACTTGAAGCTCCACACCATCCAGGACAAAGCAGCCCCGCTTGATTGACACCCTTCCACATTCACCTCCGCTCCTTCCACCACCGTGCACAGTAGCAGCTGTGTGTACCATCTACACGATGCACTGCAGTGACTCACCAAGGTCCCTTAGACAAGTGTCCTAACCCTACCTTCTAGCAGGACAAGAGCATCAGAAACCTGGGAGCACCACCACCACCTGGAGGTTCCCCTCCAAGTCACTCACCACTGATTTTGAAATATTTCACCATACCTTCACTGTCGCTGTGTCAAAAGCCTGGAACTCCCTAATAGCACAGTGGATGCACCTACACCACATGGACTGCAGCAGTTCAAGAAGGCAGTTCACCACCACCTTCTCTTTTTTTAAAAATATAATTTTTATTGGAATTTTTTACAGAAAATATAAAACATTTTTTTTTTAAAATTTAGATTACCCAATTAATTTTTTCTATTAAAGGGCAATTTAGCGTGGCCAATCCACCTACTCTGCACATTTTTGGGTTGTGGGGGCGAAACCCACGCAGACACGGGGAGAATGTGCAAACTCCACACGGACAGTGACCCAGAGCCGGGATCGAACCTGGGACCTTGGTGCCGTGAGACGGTTGTGCTAACCACTAGGCCACCGTGCTGCCCCCAGAAAATATAAAACATAACGACAAACAATGAAATGCAACAAAATAACCCATAATAACTGTAACACCCCCAGACCATATGTATCCCATCCCCCCACCCCCCAACCCCAATGAACAACAAAAGAACTTAAAATAAATTTAAATTAAATAAACAAACATAGTCATTGTCCGCCCCCCCCCTTTTCCCTCCCCCTTCCCCCCCCTCCCCCCCGGGTTGCTGCTGCTACTGTCCCTGTACCCTATCGTTGAGCCAGAAAGTCGAGAAAAGGTTGCCACCGCCTAAAGAACCCTTGTACCGACCCTCTCAGGGCGAATTTGACCTTCTCGAGCTTAATGAAACCCGCCATGTCATTGATCCAGGTCTCCACGCTTGGGGGCCTCGCATCCTTCCATTGTAGCAAAATCCTTCGCCGGGCTACTAGGGACGCAAAGGCCAGCACGCCGGCCTCTTTCGCCTCCTGCACTCCCGGCTCCACCCCAACCCCAAAAATCGCGAGTCCCCATCCTGGCTTGACCCTGGATCCCACCACCCTCGACACCGTCCTCGCCACCCCCTTCCAGAATTCTTCCAGTGCCCACCACCACCTTCTCGAGGGCAGTTAGTGATGGGCAACAAATGCTGGTCTAGCCAGCGAAGCCCACGTCCCATCAGAATGAATTGAAAAGAAATTGGAGGAATGCAGATGCCTCTTTGGGAAGTTAGTTTATATAATCCGGTGTTCAGGTGCTTTTTGACTGTTGGGACTTCCCAGAATACTCTGCGTAATAAAACAAATGTAACTCCAAAAAGATGAAATAGCAAAGCAGCTTGTTCTTTTTGAGTTAGCTTCCAAACTTGGGTATTTGGCTCAATCTCTAGTATTCTGACAGATACAAATGAGTTATTTTCTGGTATTCCTTTCAGAGAATTATCAACGGAAGCAGGGTTAGTATACCATGTTCTATTCTGGTATGTCCTTAGTACAACAGTACCGCAGAACTCTGGCCCTGAACATAGTGCATTTTGATAAGAACCAGTGAAACTACATTTAGAATGATGTGTCCATTAGTAACTTCTGAAAGCAGAAAGGTATTGAAAGAAGAAAATCTGTTCTGTTCATCCAGCCCACTTCTTCCACAGATCATATGCAATTGTTCCTATCGTGAACTCTACATCAACCATGTGCTCTTCTCAAGGAAAATTTTATAAATACTTAATTAATGTGCAAAAGTAATCCATCCAAACTCCAAAATGTTCATCCCTTATTGCCATGTTTTAAAAAAAAAAAAAAAAATTTTGAGTTCCCAATTATGGGCAGTTTAGCCCAACTAGGGTTGGGCAATCCACCTAACCTGCACATCTTTGGGTTGTGGGGGTGAAACCCACGCAGACACGGGAAGAATGGAGAATGTGCAGACTCCACGTAGACAGTGAGCCAGGGCCGGGATTCAAACCCGGGACCTCACTGCCGTAGTCCCAGTGCTAACCACTGCACCACGTGCCGCCGTTGCTTACTGCTATGGTTGAGTTTAAGTTTGTTGACTCTTCTCTTTTCTCCTGCCCCCCCCCCCGGCAAAATACCATTGATACAAAGAAGAACTGTATTATGCGATATTGCCCAGGTGTGTCCTGTACCCAGGAAACAGGACAAATCCAACCCAGCCAATTACCCCCCCCTCTATCCGTCTACTCTCTACCATCAGCAAAGTGATGGAAGGAGTCATCAACAGTGCTATCAAGCGGCACTTACCTGGCAATAACCTGCTCATGGATGCTCAATTTGGGTTCTGCCAGGGTTACTCAGCTCCTGATCTTAACATGGACAAAAGAGCTAAACACCAGAGATAAGGTGAGAGTGACTACTGTTGACACCAAGGTAGCATTTGACTGAGTATGGCATCAAGGAGTCCTAGCTAAACTGGAGTCGATGGGAATCGGGGGGGGGGGGGGGGGGGGGGGGACTCTCCACTGGTTGGAGTCATACCTGGTACAAAGAAAGATAGCTGTGGTGGTTGTAGATCAATCATCTCTGCTCCAGCACATCACTGCAGGAGTTCCTCAGGGTAATGTCCTAGGCCCAATCATCTCAACTGCTTCATCAATGATCTCCCTTCCATCATAAGGTCAGATGTGGGGATGTTTGCGGATGACTGCACAATGTTCAGCACCATTTGAGACTCCTCAGATGATGAAGCAGTCCATGTCCAAATGCAGCAAGACCTGGATGATAGATATCCAGGCTTGAGCTGAGAAGTGGCAAGTTACATTTGCACCACGCAAGTGCCAGGTAATGACCATCTCCTACAAGAGAGGATCTAACCATAGCCCCTTGACATTCAATGCCACTACCATTGCTGAATCCCTCACTATCAACATCATGGGGGTTACCATTGATCAGAAACTGAACTGGACCAGCCACATTAATACTGTGGTAACCAGGGCAGGTCAAAGGCTAGGAATCCTACAGCGAGTAACTCACCACCTGACCACCCAAAGCCTGTCCACCATCTACAAGGCACAAGTCAGGAGTGTAATGGAATTCTTTCCACTTGCCTGGACGAGTGCAACTCCAACAACACTCAAGATGCTCAGGACAAAGCAGCCTGCTTGATTGTTCCTCCTTCCACAAACATTCAAACCCTGCACCACCGATGCACAGTGGCAGCCGTGTGTACCATCTACAAGATGCACTGCAGTAACTCACCAAGATTCCATAGATATCACCTTCCAAACCCACGACCACTACCACCTAGAAGGGCATGAGCACAGATACCTGGGAACCCCACCACATGGAAGTTCCCCTCCAAGTCACTCACCACCCTGACTTGGAAATATATTGCCGTCCCTTCACTGTCGCTGGGGCAAAATCCTGGAAACCCCCCCCCCCCTAACAGCACAGTGGGTGTACCTACACCTCAAGGACTGCAGCTGTTCAAGAATGTAGCTCACCACCACCTTTTGAAGGACAACTAGGGTTAGGCAATAAATGCTGGCCTAACCAGCGATGCCCACATCACGTAAATGAATTAAAAAAAAAATGTATGCAAGTCTCTTTCTTTCTGTGGACAACCTTGCTAAGGGGCAAATAGAGTAGTAGTGAGGAGGGTATTAACAGACTTCAGGAGGACAGAGACTGATGAAAGACACATGGAAATGAAATTTAACAGAGAATGTGTGAAGTGATTCATTGTGCAGGAAGAATGAGGAGAAACAATATAAATAAAAAAAGTACAATTTTAGATTGTGGGGAGGTGGCGATGCAAGAATAGATCAGGAAGCATATGTACAGAATGTTTTGATAGTGGCCGGACAAATTGAGAAATCAGTTTAAAGAGGCATGCAATACACTTGGTGTTGTAAAATAGAGGCAGAACACAGAAGCAAAAACATTATCTTGAATTTTTTTAAAAATTCATTTACGGGATGTGGGCATCGCTGGTTGGCCATACCAGACTACGATGCAGCCAGATAGGATGCCTTCTATGGTGCATCTGTAAAAATTGGTAAGAGTCACTGTGGACATGTCGAATTTCTTTAGTTTTCTGAGGAAATATAGACGCTGTTGTGCTTTCTTGGCCGTAGCATCGGCGTGGGTGGACCAGGACAGATTGTTGGTGATGTGCACACCTAGGAATTTAAAGCGGTCAACCATCTCCACCTCGGCACCATTGATGCAGACGGGGGGGGGGGGGGGGGGGAGAGACGACACTTTGCTTCCTGAAGTCAATGAAGCGACCAACTTAAATGAGCATACCACCACCGTCACAGACTTCACCACCAAATGTGTGGATGACTGCGTGCCAAAGAAAGCAGTACGTACGTTCCCCAAGTGGAAACCATGGCTCAATTGCGAGATTGACTCCCTACTGAAGGACAGATCTGAGGCGTTCAAGGCAGACGTCCCTGACCTATACAAGAAATCCAGGTGCGACCTCCGCAAAGCCATCCGAGATGTCAAGAGAGAATATCAAACCAAGCTAGAGTCACAGACAGACTCTCGGCGGTTGTGGCAAGGACTAAACAACATAATGGGCTACAAAGCGAAGCCGAGCAGTATCTCCACCAGCAGCGCACCCCTCCCCGATGAACTCAATGCATTCTATGGTCGGTTCGAGCAGGTAACCAACAATCCGCTGTCGAGTGCCCCAGCAGCCCATAATTCACCCATACCCACCATCACAGCTTCCAAAGTCAGATCGGCCTTCCTGAAAGGGAAGGCGACGGGCCCGGACGGGATCCCTGGTTGTGCAGTCAGAGCCTGCACGGACCAGCTGGCAGAGGTATTCACAGACATCTTTAACCTGTCCCTACTCCACTCCGAGGTCCCCACCTGCTTCAAGAAGACCACCATCATACTGGTACCAAAGAAGAATCAGGCAACATGCCTCAATGACTACCGTCCGGTGGCCCTGACTTCAGTCGTAATGAAGTGCTTCGAGAGGTTGATCATGAAGTGCATCACCTCCATACTCCCGGAACACCTTGATCCACTGCAATTCACAAACCATTGCAACCGGTCCACATCAGACGCCATTTCCCTGGCCCTACACTCTTCCCTAGAGCATCTCGAAAACAAGGACTCCTACATCAGACTCCTATTTATTGACTACAGCTCCGCCTTCAACACCATAATCCCAGCCAAGCTCATATCAAAGCTCCAAAACCTAGGACTTGGCTCTCCACTCTGCAACTGGATCCTCGATTTTCTTTTTTTTTAAAATAATTTTTATTGAGATTTTCGAAAAATATCAAAAACAGAAAGTAACAACAAGAAAACAGTATTACCAACAAAAAAAGAGAAAAAACACAATAACCACCAAAACCAACCCTTCTGCCACGAAGTCAAGGAAAGGCTGCCACCGCCTAAAAAACCCCTGTACTGATCCCCTCGGGGCAAATTTCACCCTCTCCAATTTAATGAACCCCGCCATATCATTGATCCAGGCCTCCACGCTTGGGGGCCTCGCATCCTTCCATTGAAGCAAAATCCTCCGCCGGGCTACTAGGGACGCAAATACCTGAACACCGGCCTCTTTCGCCTCCTGCACTCCCGGCTCCACTGCAACCCCAAAAATTGCGAGCCCCCAGCCCGGTTTGACCCTGGATGCTACCCCCTTCCAAAATTCCCCCAGTGCTGGGCATGCCCAGAACATATGGGCCTGTTTCGCTGGGCCCGAGCACGTAGCACACCTGTCTTCGCCCCCGAAAAACCTACTCATCCTCGTCCCGGTCATGTGGGCCCTATGCAGCACATTGAACTGTATGAGGGTAAGCCTCGCACAGGAAGAGGAGGAATTCACTCTTTCCAGGGCATCTGCCCACGTCCCCCCTCAATCTACTCACCCAGCTCCTCTTCCCATTTATCCTTCAGCTCCTCCACCGAGGCCTCATCCACCTCCTGCATGACGTGGTACACGTCAGAAATCCTCCCTCCTCCAACCCACACCCCCGAGAGCACCGTCTCGTACCACACGTGGGGGCAGCAGAGGGAACCCTTCCAACTGCCACCTGGCAAACGCCCTCACCTGCATGTACCTAAACATGTTCCCCGGGGGAGCCCAAACTTCCCCTCTAACTCACCCAGGCTTGCAAACCTCCCATCCACAAACAGGTCCCTCAACCTCCTAATACCTACCCTGTGCCAGCCAAGTAACCCGCCAACGATGCTCCCTGGTACAAACCGGTGGTTCCCCTGTATCGGGGACTCCATCGAGCCCTCCACCTCCCCCTATCCCGTCTCCATTGCCCCCAGATTTTGAGGGTAGCCGCCACCACCGGGCTCGTGGTATATCTCGTTGGAGGGAGCGGCAACGGCGCCGTTACCAGCGCCTCCAGGCTCGTGTCCACACAACGCCATCTCCATCCTCTTCCATGCTGCCCCTGCCCCGTCCATTACCCACTTACGCACCGTCGCTGCATTGGCAGCCCAATAGTACCCACAGAGGTTGGACAACGCCAGCCCCCCCCCCATCCCTGCCCCGCTCCAAAAACACCCTTCTCACCCTCGGAGTCCCATGCGCCCATACAAATCCCATAATACTCCTGTTGACCCTCCTAAAAAAGGCCTTCGGGATAAGGATGGGGAGGCACTGGAACAGGAACAAAAACCTCGGGAGCACCGTCATCTTGACTGACTGCACCCTGCCCGCCAGCGACAGCGGCAACATGTCCCGGATCCTCGATTTTCTGACCAACAGACCACAATCAGTAAGAACGAACAACACCTCCTTCACAATAGTCCTCAATAGCCCCTCAAGGCTGCGTACTTAGCCCCCTACTCTACTCACTGTACACACACGACTGCGTGGCAAAACATGGTTCCAACTCCATCTGCAAGTTTTCTGACATTACGACCATAGTGGGCCGGATCTCGAATAACGACGAGTGAGAATACAGGAGGGAGATAGAGAACCTAGTGGAGTGGTGTAGCGACAATAATCTCTCCCTCAATGCCAGCAAAACTAAAGAGCTGGCCATTGATTTCAGGAAGCAAAGTACTGTACACACCCCTGTCAGCATCAATGGGGCCGAGGTGGAGGTGGTTAGCAGTTTCAAATTCCTAGGGGTGCACGTCTCCAAAAACCTGTCCTGGTCCACCTACGTCGACGCTACCACCAAGAAAACATAACAGCGCCTAGACTTCCTCAGGAAACTAAGGAAATTCAGCATGCCCACATTAACCCTGACCAACTTGTACAGATGCACCATAGAAAGCATCCTATCGAGGACTTCCGGTTGCGGCTATGACCAGCTAAGTCGCACATTTGGCAGCTCCTGCGACAAAGGTGTTTAAGGGCCGATTGGAGGGCCCCGACGGTACTGTAAAGACGAATCCCGGTGGGGGAAGGCTCCCTGAGGAGAGTGAGACCAACTTTATGGTCGGTACTCGGAGTGGGGCGACAAAAAAAGCGGCAGCAGCTCCCCGAAAAAAGCGGGGGAAGAGGACCAAAATGGCGGCCGGTGGCGCACTAGAAGATTGGAGAAAATGGGCGGAGGAGCAGCAGGCTGCTCTCCTCCGGTGTTTTACGGAGCTGAAAGTGGAACTCTTAGAGTCCATGAACGCGACGACCACAAGGCTGATGGGGGCCCAGGCGACCCAAGAGGCGTCGATAAGAGAGCTGCAGCAGGAGATGACTGCAAGGGAGGAGGAGGCCACGGTCCTCGTGGGAAAGGTGGAGGTGCACGAGGCACTCCACCTGAAATGGCAGAGCCGCTTTGAGGAGCTGGACACTCGAATGAGGCGGAAGAACTTGAGGATCCTGGGCCTAGCAGAAGGCCTGGAGGGGCCTGATCTCCCGAAATATGTAGCGGAGATGCTGAGCTCCCTGATGGGAGAGGGGGCCGGTCCATCGCCTCTGGAGCTGGAAGAAGCATATTGGGTCATGGCTAGGCGGCCTAGGGCGAACGAGCCCCCGAGGGCGGTGCTGGTGCGATTCCAGCGTTTCTGTGATCGGGAGAAAGTGCTGAGGTGGGCCAAGAGGGAGAAAAGCAGCAAATGGGAGAATTCGACGGTGCGGATATATCAGGACTGGAGTGCGGAGGTGGCAAAGCGGCGGGCCCGGTTTAACCGGACGAAGGCGGTGCTGCACGCAAAGAGGATCAAGTTCGGAATGCTGCAGCCAGCGCGCTTGTGGGTCACCTACAAGGACCAGCACCATTACTTTGAGACCCCAGAGGAGGCATGGACTTTTGTTCGGGAGGAAAAGCTGGACCTGAACTAGAACTTGGGAACGCCGGCGGTCGAGGCCGCCCGAGTACCCTTGACTGATCAAGTGGCCCATGTCTTTCTTAGGCCAGGTCGGAACTTGGTTAAAGTTGATGGATCGTTTGGTTTCTTTGAAACTTGTGTTATGGGGGGTTTCTTTGTTCCTTTTTGTGTGTCTCTTCCCGTTGCCAACTTCCCTTAATTATTGTTGTTGTAGGGGGGGCTTTTTTTTACTGTTTTTTGATCTGTTCTTTAAGGGTTATGGTTACTGTTCTGTTCGATGGAGGGTGATGGTTAAATACGTTATTATTGGGTAGTTATTTAGTTATGCAGGCATAGTTATGTATTTATGTATTTATTTGAGATTTGTTATTTATATTGTTATATTGTTAAGTTGGGGAGGCGGGACGGGGGGGGTGCAAGTTGGTTATGCGGGTTTTCTTTTTCTCTTTTTTCTTCCTCTCGTTTTAAGGGGGCTTTTTTATGGGCTTGGATGGGGACGGGGGTGGAATTGAAGATGGCGGGGTAGGGTGTGGCCGGGCAAAAGCGCGGGCTTTCCCCTGTTTCCCGCGCGCGGGACGGAGGAAGGGGGAGGAGAGAAGAGTGGGGTGTGGCCAGCAATGGCGGCTTTTCCCGCGCTGAAGCGGGGTCAGAGAGGGATGGCAAGGGGGGGGGGGAGGCCCCTCCCCCCCCACATCGGGAGGAGTCGGAGTGTGGCAGGGGCAGCCGGGTCAGCGAAAATCAGCTGACTCTCGGGAGTACGATGGTGGATACACCGCGGCTAGGAGGGGTCCTAGCCGGGGGGGGGGGGGGGGAAGGGGGGTTAGGGGGGGATACCGGGTTGCTGCTGGAAAGGCCGAGGACGGGAAGGGAAGAACGGGAGGAGAGAGGGGGGGGGGCCATCGCCATGGGGAACGGGTCAGAAGGGAGGGTCGACCCGGGGCGAACAGGGGACAGGACATGGCTAATAGACAGGGGAAAGGGACAGGTCGCTCCGCGACCCGGTTGGTTACTTGGAACGTGAGGGGGCTGAATGGGCCGGTCAAGAGAGCAAGGGTTTTTTCACACCTAAAGGGACTGCAGGCGGATGTGGCAATGTTGTAGGAGACTCACTTGAGAGTAGTAGACCAGGTACGCCTGAGAAGGGGGTGGGTGGGACAGGTGTTCCACTCAGGCTTGGACGCAAAGAACCGGGGGGTGGCGATTTTGGTGGGAAAGAGGGTGTCGTTCGTGGCGGCGCAGGTGGTAGCAGATAAGGAGGGTAGGTACGTGATGGTGAAGGGTAGGCTGCAGGGAGAGAATGTGGTGCTGGTGAATATGTATGCCCCGAATTGGGATGACGCGGGTTTTATGAGGCGCCTGTTGGGCCTCATTCCGGGTCTGGAGGCAGGGGGCCTGATCATGGGGGGGGACTTCAATACAGTGCTCGACCCAGGGCTGGACAGATCGAGTTCCAGGACGAATAGGAGGCCGGCAGCGGCAGAGGTGCTAAGGGGGTTCATGGAGCAGATGGGGGGGGTAGACCCTTGGAGATTTGGCAGGCCAAGGGCGAGGGAGTATTCTTTTTTCTCCCACGTCCACAGGGTGTACTCCAGAATAGACTTTTTTGTACTGAGCAGGGGGCTGATTTCGAGAGTGCAGGACACGGAGTACTCGGCCATTGCGATTTCGGACCATGCACCACATTGGGTAGAGGTAGAACTGGGGGAAGCACGGGACCAGCGCCCGTTGTGGCGCCTGGATGTGGGGCTGCTGGCGGACGATGAGGTGTGCGGAAGGGTCCGGAAGGGCATTGAGAGATATCTGGGCACGAACGACACGGGCGAGGTGAAGGTGGGGGTAGTCTGGGAGGCCCTGAAAGCAGTGATCAGAGGAGAGCTGATCTCCATAAGGGCACACAGAGAAAGGAAGGAGAGGCAGGAGAGGGAGAGACTGGTGGGGGAACTTATAGAAGTGGACAGGAGATATGCGGAGACACCAGAGGAGGGGCTGTTGAGGGAGCGGCGCAGTTTACAGGCCCAGTTTGACCTACTGACCACTAGGAAGGCGGAGACGCAATGGAGAAGGGCACAGGGCGCGGTCTATGAGTACGGGGAAAAGGCGAGCAGGATGCTAGCACACCAGCTGCGCAAGCGAGATGCAGCCAGAGAGATTGGGGGAGTGAGAGAGAAGGGAGGGAACGTAGTGCAGAAGGGGCAAGAGGTGAACGGGGTCTTCAGGGATTTCTACAGGGAATTGTACCGGTCTGAGCCGCCCAGGAGGAGGGGGGGGAATGGAGAACTTCCTCGATAGATTGAGGTTCCCAAAGGTCCAGGAGGAACGGGTGGAGGGGCTGGGGGCGCCGATAGAGCTGCAGGAGCTAGTTAAAGGGATAGGCCAGATGCAGGCGGGGAAGGCGCCGGGGCCGGATGGGTTCCCGGTGGAATTTTATAAGAAGTATGTGGACTTGGTGGGTCCAGTGCTGGTGCGAGCCTTCAATGAGGCGCGAGAGGGGGGGGTTCTGCCCCCGACAATGTCACAGGCCCTGATCTCCTTGATCCTGAAGCGGGACAAAGACCCTGTACAGTGCGGGTCCTACAGGCCTATCTCCCTCTTGAATGTAGATGCCAAACTGTTGGCAAAGGTCCTGGCAACCAGAATAGAGGATTGTGTGCCAGGGGTAATCCATGAGGACCAGACGGGGTTCGTAAAGGGACGACAACTTAACACAAATGTCCGGAGACTGTTGAATGTGATTATGATGCCAGCAGTGGAGGGGGAGGCTGAGATAGTGGTAGCACTGGATGCGGAGAAGGCATTCGATAGGGTGGAGTGGGAATACCTGTGGGAGACGCTGGAACGGTTTGGGTTTGGGGAGGGATTTATCAAGTGGGTGAAGCTGCTGTATTCGGCCCCGATGGCGAGTGTGGTTACAAACGGGAGGAGGTCAGAGTATTTTGGGCTCCATCGAGGTACCAGGCAGGGATGCCCCCTATCCCCCTTACTATTTGCATTAGCGATCGAACCGTTGGCGATGGCACTGAGGGGTTCAGGGGGGTGGAGAGGACTGACAAGGGGAGGGGAGGAACATCGGGTATCACTCTATGCGGATGATTTGTTGTTATATGTGGCGGACCCGGAAGGGGGAATGCCGGAGGTAATGGAAATACTAGCGGAGTTTGGGGACTTTTCGGGATATAAATTAAATGTGGGTAAAAGTGAGGTCTTTGTGATACACCCGGGAGATCAGGGGGAGGGAATTGGGCGGCTCCCCTTTAAGAGAGCAGTAAAGAGCTTCAGGTACTTGGGGGTGCAGGTGGCAAGGAACTGGGGGACCCTCCACAAGCTGAACTTTTCAAGGCTGGTGGAGCAGATGGAGGAGGAGTTCAAGAGGTGGGACATGGTACCGCTGTCGCTAGCAGGGAGGGTGCAGTCAGTCAAAATGACGGTCCTCCCGAGGTTCTTGTTTCTGTTTCAGTGCTTGCCCATCTTTCTCCCCAGGGCCTTCTTCAAGAAGGTAACTAGCAGCATTATGGGCTATGTGTGGGCACATGGCACCCCTAGAGTGAGAAGGATTTTCTTGGAACGGAGTAGGGACAGGGGAGGATTAGCGCTACCCAATCTTTCCGGATACTACTGGGCGGCGAACGCATCGATGGTGCGCAAGTGGGTGATGGAGGGGGAGGGGGCAGCTTGGAAACGTATGGAGAGGGCGTCCTGCGGCAATACAAGCCTGGGGGCGCTAGTAACGGCACCATGGCCGCTCCCCCCCACAAGGTATACCACGAGTCCGGTAGTGGCGGCCACCCTGAAAATCTGGGGGCAGTGGAGGCGACACAGGGGGGAAGTGGGGGGTCTGATGGCGGCGCCACTGAGAGGGAACCACAGATTTGTCCCGGGGAACACTGGCAGGGGATTCCAGAGCTGGCACAGGGCGGGCATCAGGCAACTGAGGGACATGTTCATAGAGGGGAGGTTTGCGAGCCTGGGAGAGCTGGAGGAGAAATTTGAGCTCCCCCCGGGGAACACGTTTAGATACCTGCAGGTGAAGGCATTTGCCAGACGACAGGTGGAAGGATTTCCCTTGCTTCCCGATAGAGGGGTGAGTGATAGGGTGCTGTCAGGGGTCTGGGTCGGAGAAGGGAAGGTCTCGGACATCTACAAAATAATGCAGGAGGTGGAGGAGGTATCGATAGAGGAGCTGAAAGACAAGTGGGAAGCGGAGCTGGGAGAGCAGATAGAAGATGGGACATGGGCGGATGCCTTAGAGAGGGTCAATTCGTCGTCGTCGTGCGCAAGGTTGGGCCTCATCCAATTTAAGGTGCTGCACAGAGCCCATATGACGGGGACTAGGATGAGTCGGTTCTTCGGGGGTGAGGACAGGTGTGTTAGGTGTTCGGGAAGCCCTGCGAACCATGTACATATGTTCTGGATGTGCCCGGCACTGGAAGAGTTCTGGGAGGGGGTGGCGGGGACGGTATCGAGAGTGGTGGGAACCAGGGTCAAACCAGGGTGGGGGCTAGCGATTTTTGGGGTTGGGGTGGAGCCAGGAGTACAGGAGGCAGGGGAGGCCGGAATATTGGCCTTTGCGTCCTTGGTAGCTCGGAAAAGGATCTTGATTCAGTGAAGGGACACAAGGCCACCAAGTGTTAACACCTGGTTAAACGACATGGCAAGCTTCATCCAATTGGAAAGAATCAAATTCGCCCTGAGAGGGTCGGTACAGGGGTTCTTCCGGCGGTGGCAGCCCTTCCTTGACTTTCTGGATCAGAGATAGGAACTGGAGGCCGAAACAGCAGCAACCCGGGGAGAAAGGGGGGGGGGGAAAGGGAGGGGGGGGGGGGGGGGGAAGGGAGGGGGGGGGGGATAGCAACGAAGGGAGCACGTCAGCGGGGGGTCGCGGGCAATGACTGCCCGAGGCCATCGGCAGAAAGGGAAAAACGGTTTGGTTGCTAGACTGGTAGCGCGGGGGGGGGGGGGGGGGGGGAGGGGGGGGGGGTGCGCGCGGGGGAGGGCGTGGGGAGGATTTTCCAGGGGGGATTTGTTGTGTTATAATTTAAAATGTAGTAGGGGTAAATGTTTGTATCGAAAAATTTCAATAAAAATTATTTAAAAAAAAAGAAAGCATCCTATCGGGCTGCATCACAGCCTGGTATGGCAACTGCTCGGCCCAGGACCGCAAGAAACTTCAGAGAGTCGTGAATACCCAGTCCATCACACGAACCTGCCTCCCATCTATTGACTCCATCTACACCTCCCGCTGCCTGGGGAAAGCGGGCAGCATAATCAAAGATCCCTCCCACTGGCTTACTCACTCTTCCATCGGGCAGGAGATACAGAAGTCTGAGAACACGCAAGAAAAGACTCAAAAACAGCTTCTTCCCCACTGTCACCAGACTCCTAAATGACCCTCTTATGGACTGACCTCATTAACACTACACCTGTATGCTTCATCCGATGCCAGTGCTTATGTAGTTACATTGTATATCTTGTGTTGCCCTATTATGTATTTTCTTTTCTTCTCTTTTCTTCCCATGTACTTAATGATCTGTTGAGCTGCTCGCAGAAAAATATTTTTCACTGTACCTCGGTACACGTGACAATAAACAAATCCAATCCAATGACCAGCTCCTTAATTTTGCTGACACACAGAGAGAGAGGTTGTTGTCGTTACACCACGCCACTAGGTTCTCTATCTCCCTCCTGTACTCTGATTCATCGTTGTTCGAGGTCTGACCCACACGGTCGTGTCATCAGTAAACTAGTAGATGGACTGGAGCCACATTTTGCCCCACAGTCATATGTGTGGGGGCTAAGTGCGCAGCCTTGTGGCGCCCCGGTATTGAAGACTATTGTGGAGGAGGTGTTGTTTGTTCTTACTGAATGTGGTCTGTGGGTCAAGAAGTCGAGGATCCAGTTGCAGAGGCAGGGGCCAAGTTCTATGTTTTGGAGTTTTGGTATGAGCTTGGTTGGGATTATGGTCTTGAAGGCGGAGCTGTAGTCAATGACTAGGAGTAGACGTAGGAGTTCTTGTTGTCGAGATGCTCCAGGGATGAGTGTAGAGCCAGGGGGCTGGCGTCTGCTGTGGACCGATTGTGGCGGTATGTGAATTGCATTGGACTATGGTATTCTGGCAGTATGGAGTTGATGTGTCCCATGGCCAGCCTCTTGAAGCACTCATGAATGATCAATGTCAAATTGGGTTGTAATACAGTAGATACTTTCTCCCAGTGCCTGAATCGATTCCTCATCAAATGCCTTGGCCTGTGACATGAACACTCAATGCTGGAAGACAGTTGGTATGATTTGCCAAAGTTTATCTGTTTAACGTAACTCAAGTGGCTACTGCCTACCTAGTAACAACGAACATGGCGTGTCAATTTGCTGTTGCAGCTACCAACCTGAAGTATAATGACCGGTTTCACTGAGAAAACTCCACCCCACAGGATTCAACTGAGTCACAGCCCGATGCAAAAGTTACCTCCTGTCAGTCCCTACACAGGAAATGCTAATGCTGGAGAAAGCTCTGTCCCATGTGTCTTTTTTGCAATTAAATAAAAGCCATGTGTCTGACCGGCAATAAATCACTTTTGCCTGCAATGACGTGAACGTGCGCAGTGTAAATAGCAGCACGCTCCCTATTTCCCCCACCCCTATTTGCCAAATACATTTGAGTCGGAGGCCAGAATCGTGGCACACATGGCCCACCAGTATTGCACCCCTCCCCCATTTCCTCTTGAAGCCAATTCCCATTAGATTTTGTAGTTCTTTAACCAAACGTGTTCTGCAGCTTTGAGGTTGTTAGTTTAGATTGTTGCAGCATGACTAACTTTCTGTCAACTGAGTGAGTGGATTCTTAATAGGAACGGTTAATGAAAACAAAGTCTTCGCAGTAATCATTTGAAATATCTTAAAACACAATCAGCAAGAGGACATTTCAGAAATTACTTTTACTTTACTTAACTGATTTTTAAAAAAAAGCAATTTTGTTTACAGTTTGTAATTCTTTGGCAGAAGTCTCCCCACAATTTTATTTTGATATTCAGAAAAAAATGCCAGGACTTTCTAAGCTCGCAGTCTCTTATCACCTGGCAGGGCAAGGGCAACAGGTGCATAGGAACACCATCGCCTCCAAGCTTCCCTCGAAACGCTTGCACTGAAGTGTGCTTATTGAGTTTAAGAGCCGTGCGGTTATGCTGCAACTGTACAAGACCTTGGTTAGACCACATTTGGAGTATTGTGTGCAGTTCTGGTCACCTCATTATAGGAAGGATATGGAAGCATTGGGAAGGGTGCAAAGGAGATTTACCAGGATGCTGCCTGGATTGGAGGGTGGGTCTTATGAGGAAAGGTTGAGGGAGCTAGGGCTTTTCTCATTGGAGAGAAGGAGGGTGAGAGGGGACTTAATTGAGGTGTATAAGATGATGAGAGGGATAGATAGAGTGGACGTTCAGTGACTTTTTCCTCGGATGGATGTAGCTGTTACAAGGGGCATAACTATAAGGTTCATGATGGAAGATATAGGAGGGATGTCAGAGGTAGGTTCTTTACTCAGAGAGTGGTTGAGAGTGGAACGCACCCCCAGCAATGGTAGTGGAGTCGGGCACTTTAGGAACTTTCAAGCGGTTATTGGATAGGCATATGGAGTGCACTAGAATGATTGGGAGTAGGTTGATTTGATCTTAGTTTCAGACTAGTTCGGCACAGCATCATGGGCCGAAGGGCCTGTACTGTGCTGCATGGTTTTATGTTCTATGAAGTGCCAGACCAGAATACGCCCAAGTTCTATAGCTTAGAATCTGCAACACTGAAATAGGCCACTCAGCCCAAAGGTCCATGCTGCTGTTCGAGTCTCCTCCCTCTTCTCTTCATCTAACACTACCGGCGCAGCACGGTAGCATATTGGTTAGTACAGTTGCTTCACAGCTCCGGGTCCCGGGTTCGATTCCCGACTTGGGTCACTGTCTGTGTGGCGTCTGCACGTTCTCCCTGTGTCTGCGTGGGTTTCCTCCGGGTGCTCCAGATTCCTCCCACAGTCCAAAGATGTGTGAGTTAGGTGGATTGACCATATTAAATTGCCCTTGGTGTCCAAAAAGGTTAAGTGGGGTTACAGGGATAGGGTGGGCTTGGGTAGGGTGCTCTTTCCAAGGGCTGTTGCAGACTCGATGGGCCGAATGGACTCTTTCAGCACTGTAAATTCTATGATTCTAATCGCGCATCCCTTTATCCTTTTCTCCTGTGTATTAATCTTCTCCTTAAATGCATCTCTTCCCCTCAACAACCATGCCCTGTGGTACATAGATTACATAGAACATACAGTGCCGAAGTGGCCCATTCGGCCCATCGAGTCTGCAACAGCCCTTGGAAAGAGCACCCTACCCAAGCCCACCTTATCCCCGTAACCCCACTTAACCTTTTTGGACACCGACCCACTTAAGTCCTCACTTGCACCCTATCCCCGTAACCCAATAACCCCTCCTAAACGTTTTGGATACTAAGGGAAATTTAGCGTGGCCAATCCACCTAACCTGCAGGTCTTTGGACTGTGGGAGGAAACCAGAGCACCCGGAGGAAACCCACACAGACACTGGGAGAACGTGCAGACTCCGCACGGGCAGTGACCCAGCAGGGAATCAAACCTGGGACCCTGGCGCTGTGAAGCCACAGTGCTATCCACTGTGCTACCGTGCTGCCCACATTCTACCTACTCTCTGGGTAAAGAAATTTCTCCCGAATTCCCAATTGGATTTATTCGTGACTATCTTGTATTTCTAATCTCGAGTTTTTATCTCCGTAAGTCTACCGGGTCAAATCCTCTCCTAATTTTAAAGACCACTGTCAGATCTTCTGTGCCTTTTCTGAGGAAAAGAGCCCCTGTTCATCCTTTCTTAACAAACATATCCTCTCAGTTCTATATCATTGTAATGGAATTATTTGCATTTCTTCAGTGCCTCTATATTTTTATAGTTTGGAAACCAGAACTGAGTGCAGTGCTGGAAGTAAGTGTGTCCAAACAAAGGGCATGGATCTCTGACTCTTGAGGTGCAAGTGCAGATAATAAATAATTGCTATTGTCACAAGTAGACTTCAGTGAAGTTACTGTGAAAAGCCCCTAGTCGCCACATTTCGGTGCCTGTTCGGGGTAGCCGGTACAGGATTTGAACCCGCGCTAGTTAAAATATATGACATTTCTGCAAAGGGTTAAAAATGTCCACATATAACAATTGCCTGAATACATAATCCAAATAATTCTGATCTTGGGTACATTGCCATCAATTCCAAAAATCCTTCATTAGCCTCTTGTAGAAATATACAAGTTGATTACACTATGAGCAGATTTGCAGAATATAAATGGTTCCATTGCAAGTAGCTATTAAAAATTATTTTACATTTGTGATTACTCTTTCACAACAGTATGTTATAAATTTTGATTGCTTGAGCATCCTGCAGATTCTTAACAGACGTTCTCTAACCGCACACTTTCCCTCCCCCTCCCCACAAACACTATTTTTCTTGCAAGTAATGAGCAGCAGATCAGTTCCAAAATATGTGGATGACATTTACCAGACCTCTGTGTACAGAGTACAGTGCATTTCCTGGTCACGCTAACTGAACAACACATGATACTAAAGTTACTTTGGAAAACTGAATCGAGTGGATACTCATTATGAATCTAGTGAGGAGTAAATTAGATTTTGAGCTTTTTCACTTCAGCCTCTGTTTCGTCCATAGTTGTAGGTTTCACAACATTTTAAAAGTTTTAAAAAAAAGACAAAAAAAAAAAAATCTTTATTGTCACAAGTAGGCTTACATTAACACTGCAAGGAAGTTACTGTGAAAATCCCCTAGTTGCCACACTCCGGCGCCTGTTCGGGTACACAGAGGGAGAATTCAGTATGTCCAATTCACCTAACAGCACGTCTTTCGGGACTTGTGGGAGGAAATCGGGAGCACCCGGAGGAAACCCATTTGTTAATATCCAAGGAGCATTTATAGTGGAGCAATTACTGTTTCAAATTTATTGGTGTGCAGTAGTTTAAAAAAAAAAATGTCAAGGTGCCAAAGAACTGAGAATGGGCATGAATTAATACACCAACTAGCCAAATGTTACAATTAAGCATTTAAAATTTCAAGTGAAGGACTTCAGTACGTGATTTGTATTTTTAATCTTGGGGCACAAATCTGTAGACCAAGATATGTGTTTTCAATAATCTTGGAACACTTTAGATTAATACCATTCTTGTTCAAAAGAATATACAAGGAATCCATAGATCCAAGGTGTCCATAGATCATGAATTTACACAGCACTGAAAAGGGCCACTCAGCCCTTCATGCCTATCCTACTTGGCCCTTTTGAAGAGCAATTCAATTAGTCTCACTCCACTGAACTTTCCCAATCCCCTCTGCAAATTCTTTCCCTACAGATCATTACCCTGCCCAATTGTCACTGAAGAGATAGAAGGATGCTACAGAAGGATATAGATAGTTTTAAAAAAAATTTAGAGTACCCAATTATTTTTTCTAATTAAGGGTCAATTTAGCGTGGCCAGTCCACCTACTCTGCACATTTTTGGGTTGTGGGGGCGAAACCCATGCAGACACGGGGAAAATGTGCAAACTGCACACTGACAGTGACCCAGAGCCGGGATCGAACCTGGGACCTCAGTGCCATGAGGCAGCTGTGCTAACCACTAGGCCACCGTGCTGCCCTAGGATATAGATAGTTTACGGGCAGCGCGGTAGCATAATGGTTAGCACTGTGGCTTCACAGCGCCAGGGTCCCAGGTTTGATTCCCCGCTGGGTCACTGTCTGTGCGGAGTCTGCATGTTCTTCCCGTGTCTGCGTGGGTTTCCTCCGGGTGCTCCGGTTTCCTCCCACAGTCCAAAGACATGCAGGTTAGGTGGATTGGACATGCTAAATTGCCCTTGGTGTCCAAAAAGGTTAGGAGGGGTTATTGGGTTAGGGGGATAAGGTGGAAGTGTGAGGGCTTAAGTGGGTCAGTGCAGACTCGATGGGCCGGATGGCCTCCTTCTGCACTGTATGTTCTATGTAAGTAAGTGGGAAAACATCTGGCAAATGGAATATAATGTGGGAAAATGTGAGGTTGTGCATTTTAGCAGGGCAAATAAAATAGAAAAATGATTTAAATGGTGTGAGATGGAGAGTTCTGAGGTGCAGAGGAATCTGGGAATCGGATGTGGCATGTAATTTGCAAACCTAAAGATATCGATTTTTGCAAGTGAAATTTGAACACGGGAATAGGGAGAAGTCTTCAGTTATACAGGTGACTACTGAGCTGTCACCATGCCGCCCCGAAGATTTACTGGACTAATACCTGGAATGTCTTATGAGGAAAGGCTGGTTAGCTTCTATCCGCTGGAAGTGTAGGATGCGACTTGATTGAAACCAATAAGAGGGACTTGACAATGTGGTTGTGGAAAGAATCTCCTACTAGGAGCCATTGTTTTAAAAATAAGGTGTTGCTTATTTAAGCTGGGGATGAGGACTTTATTTTGAGGGTTGTGAGACTTTGGAATTCTCTTTATCAAAAGGTGATTGAGGCAGAGTCTTTGAACATTTTTAAGACAGAGCTCGATAGATTCTTGATAAGCAAGGGGCGAAAGACTGTGGGGGAAGACAGATATGTTAACTGTGGTTAAAGTGTGGGCAGCACAGTGACGCAGTGGTTAGCACTGCTGCCCCCACAACCCAAAGATGTGCAGGATGGGTGGATTGGCCATGCTAAATTGCCCCTTAATTTGGAAAAAATTAATTGGACACTCTAAATTTATTTTAAAAAAAGAAGTTGATTGCACAGTGTGATCAGATTGTCGAACATTATGTACTTGGACAACAGGATGGAGTTGCTTCCAGGCTTTAGCCTCATGCCCTACTTGAGTTTGTGTTCTGTATAGGCTGGAACAATATGTTTTCTTCCCTGCTACATGCATATCTAAAATGGAGGATAGGTTTAATAGTGGAGCTAAAATGTATTCTCTGTAACTTGATAATTGTAAAATGACTGGAAATGCACTCAGTCACTGGCATCCTTGAGCTTTGGTTGTTTAAATGCCACCTTGGTGATTGGGACTTTTCTGTTGCTGAAAAATCTATAGCTTTCAACTCCAGCTAGTACAAGTAGATAACGTATTTCATCCACATCCTGTGGAAATGTTTTAGTTATTGATTAAACTGAGTTTTCTTTTACTGAGAACTTTAAAAACACATCACCGAGAACTCGTCTGGGAATTATGACGAGTATATTTTGCTCATATTAAGGATTTAAAAAAATATGTTTTATTACAAACATGTACAAAAAAGGTTACAGCAAATAAACACTCTGGGAAACATGCTTCCCAACTTTCAACTGTACAGTTTGTACAACTTTTTTCCCTTTTCACCCCCTACCCGCGACCTATAACTCCTCAAACAAGGTCACAAACATCCCCACCTTTTCTCAAGCCCCTCTGCAGAGCCCCTTAACTCGTACTTTATCTTCTACAACCGCAGGAAGTCATACCAGTCACCCAACCAAGCCGCAACCCCCGGTGGCGATGCCGACCGCCACACCAGTAAAATTCGGCGCCATGCAATCAGAGAGGTGAACCACAACATCAGCCTTTCTCCTCTCCATGAGCTCCGGCTTCTCTGCAACCCCAAATATCGCCACCAAAGGGTCTGGTTCCACCTCCTCCTCCACTATCCTGGCCAAGACCGTGAACACTCCCGCCCAGAATCTCTCCCAATTTTTCACAACCGCAGAACATGTGTGCGTTATTCACTGGCCCCTGCCCACACTTCTCACACACATCTGCCACCACCTGGATTCATTCTCGCCTGAGTCATATGTATCCTGTGTACAACTTTAACCTGTATTAGGCTCCCCCTTGTGCAAGAGCAGGTCTGGAGTTTACCCTATTCAGTGCCTTATTTTTTTAAAAGAGAAATTTAGAGTACCCAATTATTTTGTTTCCAATTAAGGGGCAATTTAGCGTGGTCAATCCACCTAATCTGCACATCTTTGGGTTGTGGGGGTGAGACCCACGCAGACATGGAGAGAATATGCAAACTCCACATGGATAGTGACCCAGAGCCAGGATTCGAACCTGGGACCTCAGTGCCGCAGTCCCAGTGCTAACCACTGCGCCACATGCCACCCCCGCAGTGCCTTATTTTAGGATTTTTATTTGGTTCTGAAAGAAGTTAACTGCACAGGTCGCGTGGTAGCTTTCTGTCAGTGATTGCCATGATGGTTGTGTAATCTCTGGTTTAATTAGTTTGTAAATATCTCATTAGTAACAGCAAATAGTTTGCACTTTGCTGGTGGTAATAGCTTATTTAGTAACAAAAATGTGGTTTTGTTCAGTTTACTCCAGACTGAACAAAACAAAATGGGAAACAAAGATGTAATAAAAAGCCAAAACAGAAAATACTCCGTTGCCACATGAAGAGAATAGATTTTGTTGTCTCTAGTGTGGATCTTTGGCAGCACTGGAACAAATTACAAACGAACAGCATTAACTGACGGGGAAAGGGGAACACATCTGTACACCCCCTGTGTGCTTTCCCTCACTTGCACACCCATACACATACACTTGTCCTGTATGTCAGTATTTGTTCTTGTGAATGCTGGCAGTGCGATGAAAGGAAAGGTGATGAAATGTCATGTTGAAGCTAAGTTGCCATTTATGGTTTTGTGGTTAATGTGAGGACGTGTATTGAGATTTATCAGCAGGATGTGCTTATGGTTTTGTGGGTTTAACACAAATCCTTCCACAGACACCTCAGCTTTGTGAATTTATAATTGTAGGTCTTCCCAGCAAAAGCAGAATAAGCAACATTGCATCTCCAAATAGGAGCATTATTAGCTCGTGTGCAGCTGTTAACTCCACGAGTAGCACTTGCACATCTGTAATAGAAGGTATGGTATTCATTGTGGGATCAGTCCCCAGCCTTGTTGAAGGAATCTAGAGAAGTAATTGGAGCTTGTTTCACAAGATTTCACAAGGTGTTCTTGGGGTGTCAGAGTACATGCTGTTTAATAACTATTCAATAATATATAGATGGTTAAAGCAAGCCTATTTGACAGTGTTACTAAAGCACCAGGGTCCCAGGTTCAATTCCTGGCTTGGGTTATGTCTGTGCGGAGTCTGCACGGTCTCCCCGTGTCTGGGGTGGGTTTTCTCCGGGCGCTCCGGTTTCCTCCCACTGTCCAAAGATGCGCAGTTGAAGTGGATTGTCATGCTAAATTGTCCTTTGTGTCCAAAAGGTTAGGTGGGGTTACTGGGTTATGGGGATAGGGTGGAGGTGTGGGCTTATGTAGGGTGTTCTTTCCAAGAGCCAGCGCAGACTCGATGGACCGAATGGCCTCCTGCACTGTAAATTTATGATTCTATGACCTGTGTGGTGATCCTTCACACATTAGCATGGATGCTAAATGTTGAGCAGTTCTTTACAACTCTCCTGTCCTTGTTCGACATCCCACTCTGGGCATCAAGGTCTGTTCCACATCCCCTGCCATACTGCCACCTTTCATTTCAGCCCAACTTGATTTCAGCAACAGAATTGTTTTGCCTCACTGCACTTAATGTGCTGCAGCATCATAAATAATGATTTATAAAAAATTTTAGTGTACCCAATCATTTTGTCCAATTAAGGGGCAATTTAGCATGGCCAATCCACCTACCCTGCACATCTTTGGATTGTGGGGGCGAAACCCACGCAAACACGGGGAGAATGTGCAAACTCCACACGGACAGTGATCCGGGGCTGGGATCGAACCCGGGTCCTCGGCATTGTAAGGCAGCAGTGCTAACCACGGAGCCACCGTGCCGCCCAGAGAGGCAGGTTTATGCAGAAGGTTTTGGAGAGAGGAGTTGAATTCTGATCTGCCTGACGCCGAGTCCACAATTCTCCTATTGTAAGATAGTTAGAAAACTGTGTCTCTTTTTCTTGTTTCATGACAAATTGAGTTGTGGTGTTTAAGGTGTAATTGTAACCTGTTCTTTGTGGGTGTGAAGTTAAAACGTTTAATACTGTAGTCATGATAAAGTTTTGATTTTAAAATACCTAAGCCCTATTTCTTCGTGCAATCATTCCTGGAGCACATCATTCTTTCAATGGTATCTATTGAATCCTTAAACTTTTGGGGTTTTGGTCCCGTATCCAAGCCACTGTTGGAGCTTGGCCTGGGATCACAATTAAAATCCAAGATCTGTCAAGAAGGGAGTTACTGGATTTTGCCCCAGTGACCATGAACAGTGATGGAGTTCCACGTCAGTTGGTTGGGATTGGTTTAGCACACTGGGCTAAATAGCTGGCTTTTAAAGCAGACCAAGGCAGGCCAGCAGCACGGTTCAATTCCCGTACCAGCCTCCCCGAACAGGCGCCGGAATGTGGCGACCAGGGGCTTTTCACAGTAACTTCATTGAAGCCTACTTGTGACAATAAGCGATTTTCTTTTCATTTCATTTTTCATTTCAGTTTGGTGAGTGGCTTGAGGGGAATGTGTAGGTGATGTTGTTCCCTTGTATCTGCTGCCCTTGTTATTCTAGGTGGTAGAGGTGGAGGGTTTTGAAGGTGCCCCTGGGAGTTTCTAAAGTGCATCGTGTGTGTCATACACATTGCTGCCACTGTAGCAGTGGTGGAGGGGGAAGAATGTTTAAGCTGGTGGATGGGGTGCAGATCAAGCAGGCTGCTTTGTCCTGGACCGTCGAGTATTGGTGGAGCTGTACTCATCAATGTAAATGGAGAGTATTCCATCATCCTCATAAGTTGTGTCTTGCAGAAGGTGGATAGGCTTTGGGGAGCTAGGAGGTGAGTTACTCTCTGCAGAATTCTCAGCCTCTGATCTGCTCTTGTTCATAGCATTTACAGTGCAGAAGGAGGCCATTCGGCCCATCGAGTCTGCACCGACTCTTGGAAAGAGCACCCTACCCAAGCCCACAACCCCACCCTATCCCCATAACTCAGTAACCCCACCCAACACTAAGGGCAATTTTGGACACTATATGCAATTTAGCATGGCCAATCCACCTAACCTGCACATCTTTGGACTGTGGGAGGAAACCGAAGCACCCGGAGGAAACCCACACACACACGGGGAGAACGTGCAGACTCCGCACAGATAGTGACCCAGCCGGGAATCGAACCCGGGACACTGGAGCTTTGAAGCAATTGTGCTAACCACAATGCTACCGTGCTGCTGACTGGTGCAGTTCAGTTTCTGGTCATTGGTAACTCCCAGGATATGATTCAGTGATGATAATCCCATTGAATGTCAAGGAGAGATGGTTAGACTCTGTCTTGTTAGACGTGAGCACAGTAAGAAGTCTTACAACACCAGGTTAAAGTCCATCATGTTTGTTTCAAACACTAGCTTTCGGAGCACTGCTCCTTCCTCAGGTCCATTGTTGTGATCTGAAATGTGCTGCCTGAAAAGGTGGTGGAAGCAAAATTAAAAGTTAACATGCAAAAGGGAATTAGATGAACGCTTAAAGGGGGAAAAACTTAGAACTCTGGGAAAAGAACAGGGGAGTGAGGTTAATTGGAAAACTTTCAAAGAACTGACGGGGAGGATGGAACAAACAGCCTCCTTTTAAGCTGTCCTATTCTCCGATTTATTTTCTTTCCAACTATTTGTATGTTTCAGATGTAACTGTGTAAGCTAGGAAATAAGAACAATTTGTTGAGAGTATAAAATAAGCTGTTCAGTTTGATTTTTCCTGACTAATTTCTTGGTTCCCATCTTCAGTCTGGTAAAATATCATTTTTTCGTTGCAATACTTATGATGGCATGACCGTAACTTTTGTCCATTAACTTGGATCAAAGCAAAGAGCTCAAAATTGCAAGGATGTAGGTTTTCTTTTAGATTCTCAAATTGGACCATTATCAAACACGCTTTAGGCATCTGGAAGCATTACTTCACTTGCTTGGGACACAGCAGGAGACACCACTACTGAACGAGCCGTAAAAGACATTTCTGCTAGACTAGGTGTGTGGCAGGTGGTGAGGGGACCAATGAGAGGGAAATATCTACTTGACCTTGTCCTCACCATTCTACTCATTGCAGACACATCAACCCATGACCGTATCGGTAGGCGTGACCACTTTCACAGCCCTTGTGGAGATGAAGCCTTGTCTTCACATTGAGGAAACCCTCCATCGTGCTGTGCTAAATGGGATAGATTATGAACGGATCTAACAACTCAAAACATCCATAGGTGTTGGAGGGACATCAGTAACAACTGGGGCAGCAGGGTAGCATGGTGGTTAGCATAAATGCTTCACAGCTCCAGGGTCCCAGGTTCGATTCCCGGCTGGGTCACTGTCTGTGTGGAGTCTGCACGTCCTCCCCCTGTGTGCGTGGGTTTCCTCCGGGTGCTCCGGTTTCCTCCCACAGTTCAAAGATGTGCGGGTTAGGTGGATTGGCCATGCTAAATTGCCCGTAGTGTCCTAAAAAAGGTAAGGTTAAGGGGGGGGTTGTTGGGTTACGGGTATAGGGTGGATACGTGGGTTTGAGTAGGGTGATCATGGCTCGGCACAACATTGAGGGCCGAAGGGCCTGTTCTGTGCTGTACTGTTCTATGTAACAGAAATCCATCCAACCACAATCTGCAACCTCATGGCCCAGCATATCCCCCACTCTACCTTTACCATCAAGCTGAGGGATCAATCCTGGTTCAGTGACTGCAGGAGGGGTTGCCAGTAGCCGCACCAGACATACTTGGAAAAAGGTGTCGATCTGGTGAAGCTGAAACACAGGACTACTTGTGTGGTGAACGGCATAAGCAGCATGCAATAGACAGAGAGCTTTTTTTTCTTTTTCTAAATTTAGAGTACCCAATTATTTTTTCCAACTAAGGGGCAATCCGCCTATCCTGCACATCTTTGGGTTGTGGGGGTGAAACCCACGTAGACACGGGGAGAACGTGCTAACTCCACACGGATAGTGACCCAGGGCCGGGATTCAAACCCAGGTCCTCAGCGCCGTATGCAGCAATGCTAACCACTGGCAATAGACGGAGCTGAGCAATCCCATAACCAATTGATCAGATCAAAGTTCTGCAGTGCTGCCAAATCCAGCTGTGAATGGTGGAGGATAATTAGACAACAACCCAGAGGAGGAGTCTCCACAAATATCCCCAACCTCATTGGAGGAAACGCTACTCGGTCGGCATGTAGCACAGTGGTTAGCACTGTTGCTTCACAGCGGCAGTGCCCCAAGTGCGATTCCTGGCTTGGGTCATTGTCTGTGCGGAGTCTGCACGTTCTCCCCGTGTCTGCGTGGGTTTCCTCCGGGTGCTCCGGTTTCCTCGCGCAAGTCCTGAAAGGCGTGCTAGTGGTGAATTCTGAATTCTCCCTCGGTGTACCTGAACAGGCGCCGGAGTGATGCAACTAAGGGGTTTTCACAGTGACTTCATTGCAGTGTTAATGTAAGCCTACTTGTGACAATAATAAATATTATTACTGCTCCATTTCCCATTAAACAGCAAATCAGTGCCAAGTAGATGATTAATCTCTGCCTCCTATTGAGATCCCCAGCATTCCAGATGCCAGTTCAGCCAATTCAATTTACTCCATGTGATATCAAGGAATGGGTGAACATAACTGGGTACTCTAAATTTATTTTAAAAAACATTTAAAGAAATCATTGCTCGGCACAACATCGAGGGCCGAAGGGCCTGTTCTGTGCTGTACTGTTCTATGTTCTATGTTCTAAAGGAATGGCTGAGGGTACTGGATACTGCAAAGTCTATGGGTCCTGACAACATTCCAGCAACAGTACTGAAGACTTGTGCTCCAGAAGTAGCTGCGTCCCTAACCAAGCTGTTCCAGTACAACTACAACTCTGGCATTCAGCCAGCCATGTGGAAAATTGCCTCGGTATGTCCTGTGCAGAAAAACCAAGTCAAATCCAACTCGGCCAATTACCACCAGTCTACTCTCAATCATCAGCAAAGTGATGAAAATTGTCATCAACAGTGCTATCAAGTGACATTTACTCAGCAACATCCTGCTGACTGATGCTCAGATTAGGTTCTTTCAAGGCCATTCTGCATCTAATCTCATACAGTTTTGGTAAACAGGGATAAAAGGGCTGAACTCCAAAGGAGAGGTGAGAGTGACTGCCCTTGATCTCAAAGCAGCAATTGACCCCAGCAAAACTGGAGACGAGGGGAAAGCTCTTTGCTGGTTGGGGTCATACCTAGTACAAAGGAAGATGGTTGTGATTGTTGGAGATTAACCATCTCAACCCCAGGACATCACTGCTGAAGTTCCTCAGTGTAGTGTCTTAGGCCCTACTGACTTCAGCCGCTTCATCAAAGGCCTTTCCTCCCTTTTAAGGTCAGAAGTAGGGATGTTCAGGCATTGAGCAAAACCGCAGACATCCTGTGAACAGTAGTGGGTCCCATGTTCGATTCCTGCTTGGGTCACTGTCTGTGCGGAGTCTGCACATCCTCCCCGTGTGCGCGTGGGTTTCCTCCGGGTGCTCCGGTTTCCTCCCACAGTCCAAAGATATGCAGGTTAGGTGGATTGGCCATGATAAATTGCCCTTAGTGTCCAAAATTGCCCTTAGTGTTGGGTGGGGTTGCTGGGTTATGGGGATAGGGTGGAGGTGTTGACCTTGGGTAGGGTGCTCTTTCCAAGAGCCGGTGCAGACCTGATGGGCCGAATGGCGGCCTCCTGCACTGTAAATTCTATGATAATATCGCCTTATTTAGTTTGGTATCATAAGGTAATAAGATGTAGGTGCAGAAGTAGGCGATTCGGACCATTGATTCTGCTCCACTACTCAGTGAGATCATGAATGATCTGATATGATGAACCTCAACTTCACTTTCCCACTGATCCCCAGAACCCTTGATTCCTTGACTGATTAGAAATCTGTCAATCTCAACCTTGAACATACTTAACAACCCAGCTTCAACCGCCTTCTGGGGTAAAGAATTCCACAGATTCACTACCCTCAGAAGAAATTCCTCCTCATCTCTGTGTTAAATGGGTGACCCTTTACCTGAGATTATGCCCTCTGGTCCTAGACTCGCCTACAAGGAGAGGATTTTGTTTTGTAATGCTCCAGTGAATGTCGTGGGACATTTTAATGAAAAGCTGCCTTAAAATGTTTTTATTATCGGTGCATTGGGATAATGCCCAGGTGTTACAGACAGTGCACAGGAGAGCAATAAAGCTAGTTCTCTGTTACCAAGGGAAGAGCCCTGAGCAGTAGCTTGATAAGATACAGCTCTTCAGCCTTGAAAGGGGGTAGTCCAGATGGGAAATAGAAGAACTGATATGCAGGGCCAACAGGGCAAGAGGTTTGAGGCTATGGAGGACTGACATTGGGAAATATAACAGCGTGATCAACAGCTGGAATGTTTTACCTAGAAGAACGGTTGACTATTCTCATTTAAGAAAATGCGAGATGCTGTAATGGAAGACAATAGGTTTGGTATTGGAGGAGGAGATAAAATGCCTTCATCTAGTCTATCTTGGGTCGGTCCTGACATAAGACATTCTGTGCGGATGGTTGTCCATTACAAACACATGCTTTGTGAAAGCAAATGTTTGTGAGTGCACAGGGAACAAAGTTAACGAGTGGAGGGGAGAAAGAGTGTAGTAAACTCCGTATGCTGGAGGAATGTTGTAAAATTAGCAACAGAAACATTTTAGTCAACAGAAAAGACAGTGGGCCCATTCTTTTGCCTGGTATATTTTACTTCACCATCGGCCAGATGGCTGCGCACCTTAGGTAACTGCACCACTGAGTAATCCACATGTGAGTTGTATTGGGTGGGCTTATGCGCCAAAACCAGGGCATCATTAAACATTAGCAGTGTTAGCTGTATAAAAAGATTAAAAAGATAGATTTAAAATACTCAAGGTTGGAGGAAAAAAAAATCCTGGAAACCATCATTGTGATTAATTCAAGGCTGTCACATAGCTGGCACATGCGAGGATTGAGCTGAAAGACTTGTTCAGTTCTGTAAACAGAACTGTTATTTTGTTACTGAGGCAATAATCTATCTAAACTCCCCTCCAACTTTGAAGATGGTACATGTCTCCCTGAATTGACCGCTTGAAGACCGTGGTGCGATATTGATAGACGCTGTTGATTTCCCCTCGCTTGAGCATAGTGTTCTGCATTGGTTGATAATTTCACCCAGTTAAGTCTCTCCGATAGGCGAATGGTGAGGAACGCGTAATTTATAACCACCAATTTGTCAGGTTCCTGTTCCTGTCCACATTTTGTCATGTTTGTTGATGTTTTGGGGGGCACGTGGCAAAGTGGTTAGCATTGCTGCCTGCGACGCTGAGGAACCGGGTTCAAATCCCGGCCCTGGGTCACTGACTGTGTGGAGTTTGCACATTCTCCCCCTGTCTGTGTGAGTTTCACCCTCCTAAATGTGCAGAATAGGTGGATTGGTCACGCTAAATTGACCCTTAACTGGAAAAATTTCTTTTAAAAATTGGGCACTCTAAATTTATTTTTAAAAAAAATATTTGTAGATGCTTTGTGCTGCAAGTCTTGGTTTTTTTAAACTGGATCTTTTTTCAGCTTTTGTAATCGCGGAATGGAAGGCACAAGTTCAACAGTCACCATTCACTGCCGAGAGGGAGGGTTGTGTCTGTGTATTGTACCAGCGAGGATCTCGTGCAATACTTTGCATTAGGCAAAGGCAGCGTGGGCGCTTTTGTCGCCTACTACAACTTTCCCAGGACTTTCAAAACATTTTTTTATTTAAAAGCATTGTATTTTGATAGAGAGAGACACGTACAGTGACTGGCACACATTGACTTGTAATAAAGAATGTGACCCTTGGCAGATTCATGTATAAAATGCTTCACATAACTTGTGCATTTTGGCCTGTGTATGATGAGAACTTGCTGCACCACTAACCCTGCATGGCTAGTCCATGCTACACTTCACTAAAATAAGTGCAGCATTAGGAATTATACATTCCTACACAAATCTTTAACATGCAAAATGCTACCTTTTGTTCAGTCTAGTAAGCTACATTTCTTGGCTGAGATTGGAAAGGAAGGTCTAATCAAGTGCAACAGTTAATCGCTTTAAAACTGTTTGTCCGCTTGTCAGCTTTTCTCAGTTGGCAGCATTCGTGTTTTGATACCTAGAGACTAACAGCATTTAAAAAAAGATTAATTTCCCAGCAAACAACAGAAATAACCAAAGGACAAGATTTCATAGTTTAAGACTTGTACTGTAACAAACAAACTAAAATCAACAAAGATCAAACATTATTCAACAGGCAACTAATAAATTGAATGAAATAAATAGTACTTTTGCATGAAGTAGCGCAATCAAAATATGTATTACGGCTCCTTTGCTGTGCACTCTACTTCTGGCAGATGTGCAGTATTATAGGAACAGTTCCAAAGTATCTCCCAGGTCTCCGGCAAGCTCACTGGTCCCCACCAGGCGAGGTCATAACTTCCAGTGTCTTTTGAAAATCGTTCCATCCAGTCTAAGTTTTCTGAATCTGTTTTCACCAGCAAAACCCACCTCAGTAGCTCCCTGTTTCTTAAAACAGCCCATCTGTTCTGTTTCCTTCCTTTCAAACAGAAAATTAATGTTCTCTCCAGAATCTTGCTTTCTTGTCAACACAAAACAATCCATCTGTTTCCCCACAACAGTAGTTTCTTTGTTTTTGCACTTCTGAAATGTAGTTGTCCTATGTCTCACACACACTATGTAAAGGTAGTAAGACTGCCACTTGGCATTTCAGTGGGCTTCTGTTTAAGTCCCCCCGTTGATCTGATATGTTAGTATATAGAACAGAGTGCAGAAAGAGGCCATTCAGCCCATCGAATCTGCAGTGACCCACTTAAGCCCTCACTTCCACCCTACCCCCGTAACCCAATAACTTCTAACCTTTTTTTGTCATTAAGGGCAATTTATCATGGCCAATCCACCTAACCTGCACGTCTTTGGACTGTGGGAGGAAACCGGAGCACCCGGAGGAAACCCACGCAGACACTGGGAGAACGTGCAGACTCCGCACAGACAGTGACCTAAGCCGGGAATCGAACCTGGGACCCTGCCGCTGTGAAGCCACAGTGCTATCCACTTGTGCTTCCGTGCTACCCATATGATCGGGGAATATTTTTTTTCCCTCCAGCTGTGTCCATTTCTACTCTCTAGGATGTTGAGACAATCGCTATCATCAGTCTTTAATAAGGCAGTTAGCGTAACAATGTATTTTCCAAAGCATGCACTTGCTGATACATTGACGCCCTATACAAACAGATGACATGGGCATGTCTCCAGGCAGGTGTTTTAAAAAAAAACACAATTTTTATTTCAGACATTTTCAATTTTATACAGAAAGCAATAAGAAACATCACATCAAACAATCAACCTTCACAAAACACCCGCCAAACACCGAACTCCTCTGACACTGCCTCGGCCTCGTTTTCTAACTATTAATAGCGAAGAAACCACCACCCCCAAAAACCCTCTGCTGACATTATGAAAGAAATCAATGAACAATCTCCAGCTCGAGAAGAACTCATCACCTGTGCCTCCAATCGCAAACTTTATCTTCTCCAGATACAGAAACACTGCCACTTAGCCACACCATCGCTTTAGGCGGCTCTGGGCCCCACCACCCTAAAAACATCTGCTTCTGGGCTATCGGAGAGGCAAAGGCCAACATGTCAACCTTTCTCCCCACCTGCAGTCCTGGATCATCCGAAACTCTAAATATTGCCACCCATGGACCCGGAGCCACCTTTACCCCGAGCACTTTCAATATAGTTGCAGCAAAGGCCTCTCAAAACTTCTCCAACTTTGGGCGTGCCCTGAACATGTGGACATGATTTGCAGGTCCCCTTGTGCAACGCCTGCATCTATCTTCTGCTCCTGAAGAGAACCGACTCATCCTGGACATCGTCATGTGCGCCCTATGCACCTCAATTGGATGAGAGTCAATCTTGCACATGAAGAGGACTTGTTTACGTAGAGCCTCACTTCATAACCCCACCTCTACAACTCTTTCCCCCCCCCCCCCCCCCCACCCCCAAGCTCCTCTTCCCATAGCTGTTTTATTTCCTCCACCATAGACCGCCCTCTCTCCATCAACTCCCCTTATATGTCCGAGATTGTGTTCTCCCCAATCTCGTCCTCAGGCAAAGTTTTATCTTGCGCTGGGGGTGGTAGCTTCAGAGATGTAACCACTCGGCAGTACGGTGGCTCAGTGGGTTAGCCCTGTTGCCTCACGGCGCTGAGGTCCCAGGTTCGATCCCGGCTCTGGGTCACTGTCCATGTGGAGTTAGCACATTCTCCCCGTGTTTGCGTGGGTTTCGCCCCACAACCCAAAGATGTGCAGGGTAGGTGAATTGGCCACTCTAAATTGCCCCTTAATTGGAAAAAATGAATTGAGTACACTAAATTTAAAAAAAAAAAAAGATGTAACCACTCCTTCCTAATGAAGTGCCTGACCTGCAGATATCAAAACCCATTTTCCCTTGGTAGCTGGAACTCTTCCCGTGCTCCATCTGCCTCAGGGAGCAGGTCCCTAAAGCACTCTATCCCTACCCTCTCCCATGCCCGAAACATGCAATCTATGTCCACCAGAACAAACCTGTGATTGCTACACACGGCGCCCACAGTGACATCCCCTCCATCTTAAAATGCTGCCGGCATTGATTCCATATCCTTAGCACCGATACCACCACGGGGCTTGTGGTGTACCTGGTCAGCGAAAATGGAAGAAGTGCCAATGACTGCGCCCTTCAACCCATTCATCTACAAGAGGCTTCCTCCATCCACCCCTACACCGACCTCACCCCCACTGCGCCTTTGTGACCTTCTCAACATTCGCCGGCCAGTATTAATTCAGCAGGTTTGCCACTTCAACCCTCCACTCAGTTGTCCGTCTCCAAGAGCACCCTCCTGATCCAGGGTACCCTACCTGCCCATTTAAACTCCGAGATCATCCTTTTGACTCGATCGAAAAAACAATTGGACATAAAAGTTAGAAAATTTTGGAAGACGAGCAGAAACTTCGGCAGCACCGTGATTTTAACTGTCCGGACCCTTCGAGCCAGTTACAGCGACAGAACGCCCCGTTCTGCTTCTTAAAATTCTGCTTCACCCCCTTCACTAGATACATCAAATTTGGCATATGCAATTGGGTCAAACTCTGCGGCACTAGTATCCCCAAGTACTGGAAAATCGCCCAGACCAACTGAAACAGCAACTATCCAAATTGTTACCCCTCATCTGCGCATTGACCGGGATACCTCGCTTTTTTCCATGTTGAGTTTGTACTCCAAAAACGAGCCAAACTACCCCATTATCCCCTATGATCCTATCAAAGCTTTCCACTGGGTTTCATCTGCATAAAGGGACCCGGTGTTCCATCTGCTTTCGCTCTCGCTCTCGCTCTCTCTCCCCCGACCCCAAGGTTCTAAATGCTGTCACCAATGGTTAAATCGGCAAAGCAAAAAGCAATGGAGACAGCAGCACCCTGCCTCATTCCTTGTGCAGATCAAAATTTTTTTTTATACTCATTCATGGGATGTGAGCATCGCTGGCTGTGCCAGCACTTATTGCCCATTCCTAATTGCCCTTGAGGGGGCATTTAAGAGTCAACCACATTGCTGTGGGTCTGGAGTCACATGTAGGCCAGACCGGGTAAGGATGACAGATTTCCTTCCCTGAAGGACATCAGTGAACCAGATCGATTTTTATGACCATTGAAAAGGGTTTCATGCTCCTCTTTTGATTTTCATTCCAGGTTTTTTTTAAATTCAAATTTCACCATCTGCAGTGGTGGGATTTGAACCTGGATCCCCAGAGCATTACTCTGGGTCTCTGGTTTACTAGTGAAGTGACAATACCAGTACACCCACCTCCTCCCTGAGCTCATATTGTTTGTACGAACACGCGCCATGGGGGCCCTAAAGAATAACCTTTTTTTAAAATAAATTTAGATTACCCAATTATTTTTTCCAATTAAGGGGCAATTTAGCGTGGCCAATCCACCTACTCTGCACATTTTTGGGTTGTGGGGGCGAAACCCACGCAGACACAGGGAGAATGTGCAAACTCCACACGGACAGTGACCCAGAGCCGGGATCGAACCTGGGACCTCAGCGCCGTGAGGCGGTTGTGCTAACCACTAGGCCACCGTGCTGCCCAACCTAAAGAATAACCTGACCCAATTTACCAACCACTGCCCAAACCCAAACCGTCCCAACACCTCAAACAAATATGCCCACTCAACCCGCATCCACAGACACTATCACCTCTGTTTCCTGGCCCCCCTGGGGCATCATAATCACATTCAACAGCGTAATATTCGCCGACAGCTGCCGCCCTTTCACAAACCCCATTTGGTCCTCCCCTATCAACCCCGGCATACATAATAAACCAAAGAGAAAATGCTGGAAAATCTCAGCAGGTCTGGCAGCATCTGTAGGGAGAGAAAAAAGTCCATATGACCCTTTGTCAAAGCTAAAAGACCTAGAAAGTGGGAAATATTTATACTGTGGAGTGAGAATGAAAGATGAGTCATAGCCACAGAAACCAAGGGAACAGAGTGCAAATAGCCACAGAAACCAAGAAACCAGAGTGCTAATGGCAGTCCCCAGAGAGAACAAAAGGTGTGAAAGGCCAAACAGCAGAGAAACTAACATCAGAGGGTAAACGATATAGAGGAAGACCACATTGGGAGCAGCGAATGCAATAGACCAAATTGACAGAGGTGCAAGTGAAACGCTTAACCTGGGATGAGTGTTTTGGGCCTGGGATGTTAAGCATAGAAGAGGTAAAGGGGCAAGTGTTACACCTGCAATTGCATGGGAAGGTGCCATGGATGATTTGATTTGATTCATTATTGTCACATGTATCAGTATACAGTGAAAAATATTGTTTCTTGCATGCTGTACAGAAAATGCTTACCGTACATAGGGAAGAAAGGAGAGACTGCAGAATATAATGTTACAGTTATAGCTAGGTGTAGGGAAAGATCAACTTAATACGAGGTAGGTCCATTCAGAAGTCTGATGGCAGCAGGGAAGAAGCTGTTCTTGAGTCGGTTGGTACGTGACCTCAAACTTTTGTATCTTTGTTCCAGACGGAAGAAGGTGGAAGAGAGTCTGTCCGGGGTGCGTGGGATCCTTAATTATGCTGGCTGCCTTTCCGAGGCAGCGGTAATTGTAGACCGAGTCAGTGGATGGGAGGCTGGTTTGCGTGATGGAGAGGTGTTGGGTATGGGGCAGGAGTGGACTAGATTGTCTCGGAGGGAACAGTCTCTGCAGAATGCTGACAGGGAAGATGTGTTTGGTGGTGGCATCTCGCTGGAGTTGGCGAAAATGGCGGAGGATTATGCTTTGCATAGGGAGGCTGGTGGTGTGAAATGTGAGAACAAGGGGGACTCTATCCTTGTTCTGGGAGGGAGGGGAGGGGGCGAGGGTAGTGACACGGGAGATGGACCGCACACTGTTGAGAGCCCTGTCGACAACTGTGTGCGAAATCACGGTTGAGGATGAAATAGTAGAGAGGAAAAACCCCCAGGCATACAGTCGTCTATATGTTTTGGCAGCTCCTTCGCCAGCAACTTCGCATGTACATTCAGTAATGATATCAGGCGGTAAGAACCACATTCTTCTGGATCCTTGCCCTTTTAAAAAAAAAAGCGAAATTGAAGCCTGCGAGATTCTCTGCCAAACATTTTTTTAAAGAACTCTGCCGGGAACCTGTCAGGACCTGGGGTTTTCCCAGATTGCATCGACCCCATGCACTCCATTACTTGCCCCAACCTATTCACAACACGCAACCCTTGTACCTTCCCTTCCTTGACCACAGTGAACTCCAGTCTGTCCAGAAACGACCTCGTGTCCCGACCGGAGGCTCCGAACTGTACAGCCTATGATAAGAGACCTCAAATAGCCGTTTACCTCACCCGACTCCGTGTCTACTTTACCCCCCCCCCAATCTTTAATGCTACCAATCTCCCTCACCGCCACCTCCCACCTCAACTGATGCATCAGCATCATGCTCCTACATCAACCCCCTGACCTGAAGCAACTGCCCCATCACCTTCCCCGTAGACATGAGCTCAAATCCATCAGGAGCTTCTCTTTCAGCAGCGCCTCCTCCAGGGCAGCCGAATACCTCTGATCTACCTCCAGAATGGCCTACACCAATCTTTGCCTTTTGCGTCCTGATTGTAATAAATTCCCCACTGATCACCGCCTTCAACGCTTCCCACACTACCGAGACCTCATTCATCTTATTTAGCTCCACGTAATTTCATATAGCCACCCCTATCCTTTCACAGACCCCCTTATCAGTCAGCAACCCGTCATCCAACCTCTACTGCGGCTGCCGGTACCCCCCTTTTTCCACTTGCAAGTCCACCAGGATCTGAGACTATGATCGTAAATTCTGTCCAACCCACCCCCGGGAGCAACCTCTTATAACATAGAACATAGAACGATACAACGCAGTACAGGCCCTTCGGCCCTCAATGTTGCACCGACATGGAAAACACTAAAGGCCATCTAACCTACACTATGCCCTTATCATCCATATGCTTATCCAATAAACTTTTAAATGCCCTCAATGTTGGCGAGTTCACTACTGTTGCAGGTAGGGCATTCCACGGCCTCACCACTCTTTGCGTAAAAAAAACCCACCTCTGACCTCTGTCCTATATCTATTGCCCCTCAATTTAAGGCTATGTCCCCTCGTGCTAGCCACCTCCATCCGCGGGAGAAGGCTCTCGCTGTCCACCCTATCTAACCCTCTGATCATTTTGTATGCCTCTATTAAGTCACCTCTTAACCTTCTTCTCTCTAACGAAAACAACCTCAAGTCCATCAGCCTTTCCTCATAATCTTTCCCCTCCATACCAGGCAACATCCTGGTAAATCTCCTCTGCACCCGTTCCAAAGCTTCCACGTCCTTCCTATAATGAGGCGACCAGAACTGTACGCAATACTCCAAATGCGGCCGTACTAGAGTTTTGTGCAACTGCAACATGACCTCATGGCTCCGGAACTCAATCCCTCTACCAATAAAGGCCATCACACCATAGGCCTTCTTCACAACCCTATCAACCTGGGTGGCAACTTTCAGGGATCTATGTATATGGACACCGAGATACCTCTGCTCATCCACACTACCAAGAATTTTACCATTAGCCAAATATTCCTCATTCCTGTTATTCTTTCCAAATTGAATCACCTCACACTTCTCCACATTAAACTCCATTTGCCACCTCTCAGCCCAGCTCTGTAGCTTATCTATGTCCCTCTGTAACCTGCAACATCCTTCCGCACTGTCTACAACTCCACCGACTTTAGTGTCGTCTGCAAATTTACTCACCCATCCTTCTGCGCCCTCCTCTAGGTCATTTATAAAAATGACAAACAGCAACGGCCCCAGAACAGATCCTTGTGGTACGCCACTCGTAACTGAACTCCATTCTGAACATTTCCCATCAACCACCACTCTCTGTCTTCTTTCAACTAGCCAATTTCTGATCCACATCTCTAAATCACCCTCAATCCCCAGCCTCCGTATTTTCTGCAATAGCCGACCGTGGGGAACCTTATCAAACGCTTTACTGAAATCCATATACACCACATCAACTGCTCTACCCTCGTCCACCTGTTCAGTCACCTTCTCAAAGAACTCGATAAGGTTTGTGAGGCATGACCTACCCTTCACAAAACCATGCTGACTATCCCTAATCATATTATTCCTATCTAGATGATTATAAATCGTATCTTTTATAATCCTCTCCAAGACTTTACCCACCACAGACGTTAGGCTCACCGGCCTATAGTTACCGGGGTTATCTCTACTCCCCTTCTTGAACAAAGGGACCACATTTGCTATCCTCCAGTCCTCTGGCACTATTCCTGTAGCCAATGATGACCTAAAAATCAAAGCCAAAGGCTCAGCAATCTCTTCCCTGGCTTCCCAGAGAATCCTAGGATAAATCCCATCAGGCCCCGGGGACTTATCTATTTTCACCTTGTCCAGAATTGCCAACACTTCTTCCCTACGCACCTCAATGCCATCTATTCTAATAGCCTGGGTCTCATCATTCTCCTCCACAATATTATCTTTTTCCTGAGTGAATGAACAATCGACCGGTGTGTCCAGATCCGGGACCTTCAACCCCCCCTCCCGCCTCCTGCACTCCATCACAAATCTGCCACCAGGAACCGCCACAATACTGCCAGCCGAAAACACCACCCACTTACTCACCAGCATCGCTGTCCCACTCGTCTTCATAGCCAGCCCTGAATGAAACACTTGCCCCACCCACCCTTTTCTCAACCTCATTTGATCTGAACCTTTAAATGAGTCTCTTGCATTAACACTACATCTGCCTTCAAGCTCTTTAAGTGCGCAAAGACGCAGGACAGTCTTGATCGGCCCATTCAGGGGAATGGAGACGAGAGGTTATAACTGGTCTACCCTATTACAACCAACTAATTAAACCCCAGTAGGTATTTATAACCAATGCCAATCCTAACCTGACGCAAGCATAATAGTTCCCCTCCCTCCCTGGTGGTAGCCACCCAAGTTCCAATGTGCACGTGACTCCCTAGTCCATGGTCCCTTAGAAACGTACTCGCCTCCTCCGGTATCGAGATAATGTTCCTCTCCCTCCTGTGACCTACAAACGGGCAGGGTACAGCAGCACAAACCCCACTTTGTTCCTGAATAGGGCTGACTTGACCCTGTTGAACCTGGCCTGCCACTTGGCCAACTCTGCATCCAAATCCAAGTAAATGTGCACCGCATGACCTTCCCAAGTACATTCCCTGGTCTGCTCCTTGTCTAAGTAGCGGTGTAGCTGCACAATGATCGTCCTTGACAGCTCTCGGCCTCCTCCTCAGCGACCTGTGAGCCTGACCCACTCCAGGAAGTCGGTCAAATACCCGTTCCCCCACCAGCTTCTCAAACATTCGGCCACATATTTCGTGACCGGCGTCCCCTTGATCCCCTCAGGCAGTCCAATGATTCTGAGATTCTGCCCGCTTGAGCGATTCTCCACGTCGTCCACCTTCTCCTGTAGCTTATTCTGGCCTTCCGTCACCATCACCAACTCCGCCTCCAACGAGACCAACTGGTCCTCGTGTTCAGCCATCGACTCCTCGTTCTGGGGCAACATATTCTGCGCCTCCAACCTCTGATCCACTCGCTCTAGGGCAGCCCGAATTGCCTCTGCCGCCGTAGCCACGTCTTTTTTTAAATTTAGAGGACACAATTTCTTTTTCAAATTAAGGGGCAATTTAGCTTGACCAATCCATCTACCCTGCACATCTTTGGGTTGTGGGGATGAAACCCATGCAGACACGGGGAGAATGTGCAAACTCCACACAGACAGCGGCCACTCCGGTCCTCGGCACCTTGGCAGCAGTGCTAACCATTGCACCACCATGCCGCCCTGTTAGCCAAGCCTTCTGAGGCCTCCTTCCTCTGCTGCTGGACTTTGGCCGCTTAAAAACTCCACCAGCTGCTCCGTTGACCACTGTGCGGGCAACAACGTCACAGAGCTTTCCCATCTTTTTCCCCTGACCACCTCGAGAGTCCTCCTGGTCTGACTGTTACCCTTTACTCGTTACACTTCTCGTGTGGTAGGGCTGAGACATCACTGCCCAAGGAGACTCACTAGCTCTCACTGTTCCTTCGTTTTCCACCTGCGTAACACCCTGCAAAACAGGCGAAAGGTCCAAAAAAATCCAACCGTGGGCAGGAGCCACGTAACGGGCGACCACCACTCCAAGGCCGCCACCAGAAGTGCTCCAAGCAGGTGTTTATCAGGACATTCTGTTTTACCTTAAATAATGGGAACATTTGGAAATATGGTAACCAACTTGTAAATCCCAGCATTCAAGGCACTTGCCTCTGAGTTACCAAGGTTATGAATTCAAACCCCTGACGGGTTTTTAATTCGAGTGCATTACTGAATGAAAGTGCACCCGTCAGAAATGGCATGGCTCAGTTGAGGGAGTCGAGGCCCGCTGTATGTTCAGATGGACATTAAAGATCTGTCTACTTTTGTAAAAGTTAATTGATTCCTCCCAGTGGCCTGTCCATAAGTGAAGTCTGGACTGGTTGTGAATTAGCCTATCTCTTGCTGCCTCTGTTTGACAGACCAGCTGAATTTAAGAGCTTACTATGTGTTTAATTAGGGGAGGTGGTGGCCTAGTGGTACTGTTACTGGACTTGTAAACCAGAGACCCAGAGTAATGCTCTGGGGACCCAGGTTCAAATCCCACTGGAATTTTTTTTAAAAAGTCTAACGATGACCATGAAAACCATTGCCGATTGTCATTAAAAACCCATCTGGTTCATTAATGTTCTTTAGAGAAGGAAATGTGCCGTCCTTACCTGGTCTGCCCTACAGGTGACTCCAGAGCCACAGCAATATGGTTGACTCTTAACGGCACCGTGATGGGTAATAAATACTGGCTCAGCCAGCGACACCCACGGTTTGTTTCCCTGGAATGAAGTGCTGCCTGTTAAAAGCTATTTTGTCGAGGCAGCACGGTGGTGCAGTGGCTAGCATTGCTGCCTTGAGGCACCAAGCTCCCAGGTTTGATCCCAGCTCTGGGTCACTGTCCTTCTGGAGTTTGCACATTCTCCCCGTGTTCGCGTGGGTCTCGCCCCCCACAACTCAAAGGTGTGCAGGTTAGGTGGATTGGCCGCGCCTTAATTGGAAGAAAATGAATTGGGTACTCTAAATTTATTTTTAAAAAGCTATTTTGTCATAGGGTCATAGAATTTACAGTGCAGAAGAGAGCCATTTGGCCCATCGAGTCTGCACCGCCCCTAGGAAAGAGCGCCCTAATTAAGCCCATGTTTCCACCACATCCCCGTAACCCCACCTAATCTTTGGACACAAAGGGACGATTTAGCGTAACCAATCCACCTAACCTGCACATCTTTGGACTGTGGGAGGAAATAGGAGTACCCAGAGCAGACACGGGGAGAAAGTGCAAACACCACAGTCACCCGAAGCCGGAATTGGACCTGGACCCTGGAGTGAGGCAGCAGTGCGAATCACTGTGCCACTATTCTGCCCGTACTTTATATAGTGTATAAATGCTATTGCAGCTTTACCAGGAATAGATGACTAAGGGGCGTTTCTAGCTTTACTGACATTTGCCGGCCTTAACTCGCATGCTAAGCACAAAACTAGTGCATGCCCTTATTACTAATGCTTCCCAGAACTCTCTTTTTATTTCTAAATATTTACATCTTAAGTGAGTTACAGACCTAAAATATAAATCTAGTTCTATAAAACAAGATTAAAAGATATCTTTACAGTTGGTCCTTTTCCCCTAACTGTTCTCTGCAATTTCAGATTTGATGGTTGTCCATTTGGATTGATGAATGTGTCATGTGAACTGATATGCTCTGTATTCTAATTTCAATGTATATGATGCACACCCTACTCGCAGATACTGCCGAGCGAGTCATCGATTAAGAGATTTATGCCGCAGTTATGCTTCTACCACCTCCCAACGTCCACTTGGATACGTGGTGCTTTTGAATTGCTTGGTTTCCCCTCCTTTCTGGAATAAGTTCCGTATTCAACAAAGTGTCAGCCTGCCGATATACAAGAAAAAAACCCTTCTCTGGCAGACTTCTGAATCAAGGACATTTGGCTGCATGTTTATAGTACTACAGGCTTGTAACGGAATGTGCTGCAGTAAAACTCAATGAGTCAATGTGCTTCTTGGAATTTAGTTAAGTGTTACTGAAGGACATTAAGTTGTATGAGCGTTTATTACGGAGGGTAACGCTAACTGTTTGGGCGTTGGGTTGGACTGAGCTCTAGGATTTTGCCTATCCGTTGATGTCCTGTGCTGCAATCTTCTATTTAGTTTGAATTGAGCGTTGGGCAACACAAAAGCAGTGTGTGTTGAAATCGATACAGTATATGTTGTTTTCTGTACTGAGAAATCCGGTCTCTCCAGTCAGAACTATCTGACCAGATGATTTAAAAAAAAGTTTAGTTTAGTTTTTGTATTTGACTTGAAAGGAGGGGGTGACAATTATAAAATATGAAACGAGTCTCCATCCCTTCTACCTCCATTCATGAGTTTTTTTTGATTTAAACCATCTTGGGATCACACTGGCAGCCTGCTAAATCCAGACTTGCAGCCAGACATGTGATTTACTGCGAAGCATGGTGTGGGACACTTGTCTGTGTCGGAATATGTTGCAGCGTTTTCTCCTTGTCCCTGTTTTGGTGGGAAATTCAGCCCCGGTAATAATAAAATCTGGAAAACTGAGCAGATGTGACAGTGTCTGTGGAGCGAGGAACCAAGTTGACATTTGGAGTCAATCATCAGAACTCGAGAATCTCAATAATCTTTTATAACGACCAAAATAGTTTGCTGCCTTTTTTAAAGTTCTAATTATTTCACTTCAAAGAAAAAACTGCTTCCCGTCAGATTGGTTCCTGAGGATTATGTGAGGAGTATCTCCATTTTGTATCTCCATCTCCAGCCGAAGGGACTGGTTTAGCACAGGGCTAAATAGCTGGCTTTTAAAGCAGACCAAGGCAGGCCAGCAGCGTGGGTTCAATTCCCGTACCAGCCTCCCCGAACAGGCGCTGGAATGTGCCGACTAGGGGCTTTTCACAGTAACTTCATTTGAAGCCTACCTGTGACAATAAGCGATTTTCATTTCATTTTTTCCCCCACAATTTCCATTTTTCCAGTGATTGTGTTTCTAGCTCAGTCTTTATTGCGGGAGAAATTGGAATACAAAACATGCTACTACTGCCGATTATTTATTCCCGAACCAGCTTCTTTCTAACCGATTAATACATAGACATGCGTAGAAAATAGAAGCAAGTAGGAGGCCATTTGGCCCTTCGAGCTGCTCCGCCATTCATTATGATCATGGCTGATCATCATGTTCAATACCCTGATCCTGCCCCCCCCCCCCCCCCCCCCAATATCCCTTTAGCCCCTTAAGCTATATCTATTTTCTTTCTTAACATTACACAAATGTTTTGGCCTCAACTACTTTCTGTAGTGCAAATTCCACAGCTTCACCACTCTCTGGGTGAAGCCATTTCTCCTTGCCTCAGCCTAAAAGGTTTACCCCTTATCCTTGGGTTCTAGTTTTGGCCTCCCCTGCCATCGGGAACATTGTTTCTGAATCTACTCTATCTAATCCTGTTAGAATTTTATATGTTTCAATGAGATCCTTCTCACTCTTCTAAACCCCAGTGAATACAATCCTAACCAATTTAGTTTCTGCTCATGTGACAGTCCCGCCACCCCAGGAATCAGCCTGGTAAACCTTTGTTGCACTCCCCTCCTAGCAAGAACGTCCTTCCTCGGGTAAGGTCACCAAAACTGCACACAATACTCCAGGTGTCACCTCACCAATGCACTATGCAATTTGCAGTAAAACATCCAGTAGTGGTTATTTGGGAAATAACCATTACTGGATCTACTATTTCTAGGGCCACTTCCTTAATCTTTATTGTCACAAGTAGGCTTACATTAACACTGCAATGAAGTTACCGTGAAAATCGCCTGGTCGCCTCATTCCGGCGTCCGTTCGGGTACACAGAGAGCATTCAGAATGTCCAATTCACCTAACAGCACATCTTTCGGGGCTTGTGGGAGGAAACCGGAGCACCCGGAGGGAACACACGCAGACACGAGGAGAACGTGCAGACTCCGAGGCGGGTCTTGTTGGGGTGGAGGTTAGCTTCTCCATCCTGTGACATGGCTTGAGGGGGGGGGGATTTCTATGACTCTCGGGAAGGTAAAGTCTCAGCTGAAGGGGAAGGGTTTCACAATTCATGGGTGCTGTTTATTATGCACTTCCGAGAATTGGTTGCCATTGAACATTAGGGAGGTGGGGCTGGCAATATTGTTGTCTTTGGTTACACTGTTTATGGATTGTTTATTTGTGGGGTTTTTTTCCCTGGAATGTATGGGTGGATGTTTTGGTCTATATATTGGGCTGGGGGCGGTTTATGTGTGGGGAATTGTTATTGTATTTGTTTTTTTTTTTTCTTTGGTTGTTTATTGTTGAAAATGAGGAGAATAAAATTTATTTATTTTTTAAATTGAGAAATTGGAGCTGCCATGCTGGGTACCTTTTTAAAAATAAATTTAGAGTACCCAATTCTTTGTTGTTCCAATTAAGGTGCAATTTAGCATGGCTAATCCACCTACCCTGCACATCTTTGGGTTGTAGGGGTGAGACCCACGCAGACATGGGGTGAATGTGCAAACTCCACACAGTGACCCGGGGCCGGGATTGAACCCGGGTCTTTGGCACTGTGAGGCAGCAGCACTGACTACTGTGCCACCGTGCCACCCACTGATGCAACAATATAAAAGCACACTTAATGCAGCCGTGATGTACTGGTGGCTGGTTTGAAAGTTCGGATTTGGCTGCGTGTGAGAGAGACCTGGAGCCAGAAATTTACAAGCTGCTCCAATTACTTGGATTGCCGATTTAGAACACTTCCTTGGAGGGAAGGATTTGACCAACTTTGCAGCAAATTTCCATGTATATTTCAGACTACCAGTGAATAACATCACGGGTGATCACTTCACTCAATAAAATCTCTTTTATTGTACAGCGATTATAATCATCAGTTATATGCAAGTTGCGAGAAGCACTGAAAATAATTTTAAATTATGGGTGCATTTTCAAAAATACTATTTACAAGGTCCTGGTCCTGAAGTATTTTGTTATAATACATGTCTCCTCTGCAGCGAGCAACAGCTATAATAATTGTATGACTTTTCAATCAGCCAAATGGAGTGATTTACTTTTGTCAGAATTAATTCAAGTTTATGCTCATGTTCAGTCCCAACGGAGTCCCTGGGCGAGCACTCAGAGCCTGCGCAGACCAGCTGCCGAGTGCATTTGCAGATATTTTCAACACCTCACTCCTCTGCTCTGAGGTCCCCACCTCCCCACCATAATACCAGTACCAAAGAAGAACAAGGTTGCCTGCCTCAACGACGACCGACCGGTTGCCCTGATGTCTGTTATCATGAAATGCTTCGAGCGGCTAGTCATGAGATGGATCACTGCCAGCCTCCCAGACGGTCTTGATCCCCTGTAGTTTGCCTATCACCGCAACCGGTCCACAGCGGATGCTCTCTCCCTGGTTCTACAATCGACACTCGAACACCTCGACAAGGACACCTATGTAAGACTGCTGTTCATCGACTACAGCTCCACCTTCAACACCATTACCCCGACAAGACTAATAACCAAACTTTGCAATCTTGGACGACCCCTCCCTGTGCAGCTGGATCCTCGACTTCCTCACCAACAGACTGCAATCTGTCAGGATAGGCAACTGCACCTCCTCCACAATAGTCCTCAACACCGGGGCCCCGCAAGGATGTGTTCTCAGTCCTCTACTGTACTCCCTACACACACATGAATGTGTGATAAGATTTAACTCCATCTCCATCTATAAGTTTGTGGATGATATGACTGTGGTGGGTTGCATCTCAAACAACGACTAATCAGACTACAGGAGGGAGATAAATCACTTGGTTGCATGGTGTACCGAAAACAACCTCTCTCTAAATGTTGGAAAGACCAAGGAACTGATCATCGACTTCAGGAAGCGTAACACGACACGCACTCCCATCTGCATCAATGGCTCCGAAGTGGAGGTGGTCGATAGCTTTAAGTTCCTGGGGGTCACCATCACCAACAGTTTGTCCTGGTCCACTCGCGTTGATGCAACAGTCCAGAAAGCCCAACAACATCTCTACTTCTTATGGAAGCTAAAGAAATTTGGCATGTCTGCATCAACTCTCTCAAACTTCTGCAGATGTGCGATAGAGAGCATCCTATCCGGCTGCATCACAGCTTGGTATGGCAACTGCTCGGCCCAAGATCGCAATAAACTGCAGAGTGCAGTGAACGCAGCCCAATGCATCACACGAGCTTGCCACCCCAACATTGATTCTGTCTACACCTCCCGCTGCCTCAGGAAGGCAGACAGCATTATCAGAGATCCCTCCCACCCAGGCATTGCCTTCTTCCAGACCCTTCCATCAGGCATAAGGTACAGAAGTCTGAAGACTCGCACATCCAGACATAGGAACAGCTTTTTCCCCACAGCTACCAGACTCCTCAACGACTCTCCCTTGGGCTGATCTGTTCCCTGTAGGAACACTATTCACGATGCCCTGTGCTACTCTTGCTCATGTATTTGCTTTGTTTGGCCCTTGTTCCGCACTGTAACCAATCACTGTTTGTCGATGTACCATTTGTCAATGTTCTCTGTTGATTATTTTTTTTGTCTACTATGTACGTTCCCTCAGCCACAGAAAAATACTTTTCACTGTACTTCGGTCCATGTGACAATAAATCAAATCAAATCCCTCAAGCTGGGAAATTACTTCTGTTGGATCAGTCTTAAGTCTTTAGTTGCAACTGCGATTTTAATTGCACCTCGTTAAAGTTGGAGGGAAGGACGGGAGATATGGGCTATAAGAACATCTCTGTATCTCTCAGACAAAATAAATTGCTGCATATCGGGCTGTATAGAGTGGTGGGGGAATATGATTTTCCCACATTGGGGTCGGGCGGGAGAGAAAATGTAGAGTTATTGCTTTGTTTTGTCATGTCAAATGAGAAATGGAAATTGTAGCCCTGTGCTAAAAGTGATGGAAATGTTAAAATGTCACGGTAAGCAAATTAGATTGATGTTTGAAAAAGGTTCCTTAATGAAAAGCCTGGGAGGAGCAGCCTCACCGGTTTGGTGCTTCAGAACATGTCAAACGATGGATCTTAACACTTAAACCAGGCTTTCAAAGCACAAGAAACGGCGAAGGAATAACAAATTACCAGTGTTGTTGAAGCTATCCCAGGATTTCATCGACACGTGGGCCGTTGCCCAAATTCCCCTGGTGTGGAGTGGGAATTGAGCCAGTGATGCCCATCTGTTTTTCATTTACATTTTGAGTATACGAGTTACTGTAAATGTGTTTTTTTTTTGGAGACTTTACTGGTTTTGCCATTATGCTATCCCTTTCCCCCCGCTTCTTCTGTAACATCGATAAGTTGACCTTGCAGATGAGAGTTTCCCTAAACCAGAATTTGGGATTGTTCCCTTTTTCCCTTGAGCGCCCTTTTCTTGATCAGAGCCTCTGGTTTTTAAGGACACCTGTCTCTCATCTGAACAATGTAAGCAAATCTTCCCTTAATAAAGTGGACTACTTAAGATAATTAACCATCTATTCCAATATTTGCACTGTACTGCCTTGAATTGTATTCAGTACAGAAATTTGATGCACAACAAAATAACTACTGTACTAAATTTCAACTGTAGGCAATTTACTGCAGTAAGACTTGAATACTTTCACACCATAAATTCAGAAGAAGTCGTTATTTTGACCAATTAGATTTCAACCTTGCAGAATGCCAACCCTGCTCTCGTCCTGTTTTGCAACATCCAATGTTTTGCAAATGAATTAGTGCCCTGGTCTCAACTATTTTTGGCAACCTGCCCCAGCTGTTAATCCAGCTCTTAATCCAGCATTGGTCAGCCGCCGTGTGAAGAATTTCTGGCTCCTGCTTTAAATTTATCCCTTGCAACCTCGAGCCTGAACGCTCTTGTCCTGCCAACTTGGTATATCTGGGAATATGTTCTGGGCACCTTTATCTGTCTCTTGGGTTTCCTCTGCGATGTGTCTTTTTATAAAATTCAGGACCTCCATCGATCGAGTAATTCCTCACAGATCGCCCATTTGGGACTGGGAAAGCAGCGTTCTTGCTTTTGTCTGCATTGTCTCTCGGGCTTGAACATGATGGCAACCAGAACTCTGTACACTGCTCCTCAGTACAGCCTTACAAAGAGCATGGAATAGGATGACTTCAAGAGATTTGAGTGTGACAGATTTGTAATCCACTTCAGCATTTCCCAGTTCATGGTTGCCTTGTGCTGTTTGGACGTGGCAGACAAGTATGCCAACCTACTCCCCTTCAGACTGTTCCAATGAAGTCTATAATCTTGAGGAACACCACCCCATCTTTCGATAAGCTACCGTATAGCTTTCCTGACTCTTCATTGGGTTTGACAGTTTCAGATTTGTTTTTGATGGCAGTTGTGGTAATGATTCTGCTTTTCCCATTTACAACTTCTCCAGACCCATCTTTTGTTTCTTTAGTTTGCCCCATTTCCATCTCCTTTTGATTTGCACCGTCAACTCTTTCATAATTTAATGTCTTCATTTTCCATAGACTACCCCAGCACACTGCTAAATCGCTGGCTTTGAAGGCAGACCAGGGCAGGCCAGCAGCACGGTTCAATTCCCGTACCAGCCTCCCCGAACAGGCACCGGAATGTGGCGACTAGGGGCTTTTCACGGTAACTTCATTTGAAGCCTACTTGTGACAATAAGCGATTTTCATTCATTTCATTCATCCTTTTGTTCTTGCCTCTCTTCTCATCTTTGCATTTAATTAAAATTTGACACATTTCTAATGAAAGACTATCGACATGAAACGTTAACCCTGTTTCTCTCTCCATGGATGCTGCTAGACCTGCTGAGTATTTCCAACACGTTTTTATTCCCCTTAAGGAATATTTTTGCATTTGTCTACAATGAGCTTTGTTTGTTTAGAAGCAAGCTGGAAAAGTTGCCAAACGCACTATGTCCGATCATAGTTGTGTCATTTTGAATACCCAGATCTTCCTTTTGTTTCCCCCACACCCCATCTGAATTTGGTGGAATCTGTAAGCTTATATTTCAGAACAATTTGTGTGTTCAGAATGTTGTATGCGTACTGCTAACAGCACAGTTAAGATTGTAAGATGTGAGAACATATTCAGTGTTTGAGGCCTGCTTTGCAAGCACCATAACTACAACTTCAGGTTCTCCAATGCGCTCCTGTGGCTAAACCAGTCTAAAACATATATTGAAATGTGTAGTTGTCTCAAAGCCCCTCTATTTACTTGCAGCAATGTTCGTAAACTCTCCCTCCAAAGAAACCAAACTTTAAAAATTTTTTTTAGAGTACCCAATTCATTTTTTCCAATTAAGGGACAATTTAGTGTGGCCAATCCACCTGCCCTGCACATCTTTGGGTTGTGGGGATAAGACCCACGCAGACACGGGGAGAATGTGCAAACTCCACACGGTCAGTGACTCAGGGCGGAGATCAAACCTGGGACTTCGGTGCCGTGAGGCTGCAGTGCTAACCACTATGCCACCATGCTGCCCACTAAAGAAACCAAACTAACTAATTATCAGACTGTTTCCAACTATCAAAGAGTGGTATTGAACACACAGTCCGCCCGCCTCCATGTTACTGATGATCCTCGATGTCATTTAGCCCATGCCCTCTATTATTGTTGGGGTTCGGCAATAATGAAATTATTTTCTGATCGAACTGCTGGTGTCCTTCATCCTCATTAATATTTTAGTTACCTACATCTTTGTGCATTGTGTGGTTAGGACCTGGAATACACTGCCTCAGTGAGTGGTGGAGGTAGATTCAATCATTGCTTTCAAAAGGGACTTGAATAAGCACCTGAAGTGAAAGAGATTGGAGGGCGATGGTGAAAGGGCTAGGGTGTGCGCTCAGTCAAATTGCACTTCGAGAGCCAGTTTAGGCTTGATGGGTTGAGTAGGCATCTTGTGTGCTGTGACTATTCAATGATTTTATACTTGTCTGTTTCATGAGTAGTACGTGGTTCTTTTTTCAGTGTTATAAGTTCTAACTCCCATTGCACTGGAAGCAGTTAAGAGATGGTTCACTTGCCTGATTCCTGGGATTGAGGGTTTTGTCTCCTGAGGAAAGGTTGAACAAGTTGGGCCTATACTTATTCAGTTGAGAAGGAGGACATTATCTTTTTTTAAAAATTGTTTTTATTAAAGCTTTTTCAAACAGAATTTTTGCATAACTAATAACAGAAAAATGAACGAAAAATAAACGAAACATATTTAACAAAACTAAGTGGCTTTTATCATCATACAAAAAGAAAATATACATTAAATAGACAGTTCCCCCACCTGAGCCCCCCCCCCCCCCCCCCCCCACTTGCTGCTGCTGACATTTTACTGCTCCCCAGAAAGTCAAGGAAAGGTTGCCACCGCCGGGAGAACCCCAGCAAGGACCCTCTCAAGGCAAACTTTATTTGCTCCAGGCTGAGAAACCCAGCCATGTCACTAACCCAGGTCTCCACACTCGGGGGTTTTGAGTCTCTCCACATTAACAAGATCCATCTCCGGGGTACCAGGGAGGCAAAAGCTAACACCTCGGCCTCTTTCGCTTCCTGCACTCCCGGATCCTCTGACACCCCAAAGATCGCTATTGTTGGACTCGGCTTCACCCGCATGTCCAAAATCCTGGACATAGCCCTCACAAAGCCCTGCCAGAATTCTTTAAGTGTGGGCATGCGCAGAACATATGGATATGGTTCGTCGGACTCCCCGAACACCTCGCACACCTGTCCTCCCCCCCCCCAAAGAACTTGCTCATTCTCGCCGTCGTCATGTGAGCCCGGTGTACCACCTTAAACTGAATTAAGCTGAGCCTGGCACATGATGAGGAAGAAATCACCCTGCCCACAGGCCATCATCTAGCTCCTCCCCTAGCTCCTCCTCCCACTTGCCCTTCAGTTCCTCCACTGAGGCTTCCTCCAGCAACTCTTGGTAGATGCCCGACACCTTCTCCTCTCCTACCCAGATGCCAGACACCACTCTGTCCTGTCTCCTTCGAGAGGGTAGCAACGGAAATGTCAGGAGGACATTATCTTGTTGAAATGTATAAGATGCTGAGGTGGCTTGACAGGGTAAATGCTAAAGGATGTTTTCCCTCATGGGGGACTCTTGAACTAGGGAGCACGGTTTCAAAATGAAAGGTCTCCCATTTAAGATGGAGGTGAGAATAGATTTTTTTCACTGGCGGTTGTTAGTCTTTGGAATTCTCCTCCAATGTGAAGGCTGGGCCATTGAAACATTGAAGCTCGAGTTAGATAGATTTTCAATTGATGAGGGAGTAGAGGGTTTTGGGGGGCCGACGGGATGTGTGTGTCCGAAAACATGACCTCTTCAAATGCCTGATGTATTAAATTGGGTATTATGGTTCAAATCTTGGCAACTTGCTTGTTATGATAAACTCCTTCAGAACAACCTTCCTTAATATATATTCAGTTGGGGAAGTTCTGTTTCTATTTGTGGGCAAATCTTAAAAAGTGCTGAGGTACTTGTATCTGCTGCAAATTTAATTATTGGTGCTAAATATGAAGAAGGGCAGCACGGTGGTACACTGCTGACTCACGCCGCAAAGGATCCGTGTTCGATGCCTGTCCCAGGTCACTGTCCATGTGGAGTTTGCACCTTCTCCCCCTGTCTGCGTGGGTCTCAACCCCCACAACCCAAAGATGTGCAGGATAAGTTTATTTGGCCACGCTAAATTGCCCTCAAACTCTAAATTAAAAAATAAACAAATAATGACCATAGACTCTTTTGCATCCACCCAAGCTAGACACGACCTCAGTTTCACTTCTCTTCCAGAAAGATGGCCGCTGACGGTACAGCATTCTGTCAGAAATGGTTCACTGGGTGTGTCATCCCAGATTATGGACTCCAAACTCAGGAGTGGGGATTGAATTCACGACCTTCTGACTCAGAGGTGATAGCGCCACAACAAACACTTATGATGCTGAAACTGGAGGCATACAAATTGCAATGCCTTCCTTCGACCAGCAACAATTTATTTCTGGTGGTCGGCTTGAGAAATAGTGACTGGATGTACGGTAAGCACTAGTTACTGGAAAAGCTGCCATCATCAGGCCGCCTGCAGTTTTGTTGTTTGCCTGCACAGATAGGAAAGTTGCTCCACTTGCCTTGTGATTCAGTTGGCAGAGTTTCAGTGATCAATGACCTCTGGCTACAAACATTGAAAACACTGCACTTGCGTAATATGGCCCGTTTTTATCTCTGAAGGGATTGTACAACTAATGTTACAGTAAAAATATTGTTTTTGTAGTCAAACAAAGTTAATAGCACTGTGAATGTGTTTGGAAATAATCTAATATAGTTTCTCTTGAATCTCTAAACTGCACAGGCATTCTTAAGATTGGTTCTGGAACTGGTGTGGTGTCTGCCAATTTGTTACATGGGTATAATTATTTGCAAAGGAAAATGGGATTCCATCCCACTCTCCCATATATTGACTTCATTATCTTGCACCACTGTTTTCTTCCCAAAGTTAATCCTCTTTTCTAAAGAAAGAACTTGCTTTGCATTGTATCTTATTCTGCCTATTAGGGGCTGGTTTAGCTTAGTTGACTGGACAGCTGGTTTGAGATGTCGAACAAGGCCAACAGCGTGGGTTTAATTCTCGTACCGGCTGAGGTTATTCATGAATGCTCTGTCTGCTCAACCTTGCCTCTCGCTTGACGTGTGGTGACCCTCAGGTTAAATAACCACCAGTCAGCTCTCCCCCTCAAAGGGGAAAGCAGCCTATGGTCATCTGGGACTATGGAGACTTTTCTTTAGGCAGGAATTATTATTATTAAAGTCCATGCCTATGGGAATTTCCATAGCACTTTACATCTAATAATTACTTTTGAAGTGCATTCACTATTGTCATGCCACATTGTCACAAGTAGGCTTACATTAACACTGCAATGAAGTTACTCTGAAAATCCCCCAGTCACCACATTCCGGCACCGGTTCGTGTACACAAGAGGGACAATTCAGTTTGTCCAAATTACTTAATAGCACGTCTTTCGGGACATGTGGGAGGAAACCGGAGCACCCGGAGCAAACCCACGCAGACACTGGGAGAACATGCAGACTCTGCACAGACAGTGACAGAAGCTGGGAATTGAACCTGGGACCCTGGAGCTGTGATGCAACACTGCTAACCACTGTGCTACCATACTGCACCGATGTGTACATTGCAAGATCCCAGGAGAAACAAATGACCAGATATTATCTATCCTTGCTGATTTGGCCTTGATAGGCCCCATTTGGCCCACAAGCGTGCTCCTACTTTCAATAATGGCGGATCTATGTTCACATTCTACATTCCCTTCTACCCTCAATAACCATTGATACCCTTGCCTAACAAGAACAATCTATCTCAACGTTAAAAATATTCAATGACCCTGCAACCACTGCCCTCTGAGGCAGAGTTTCAGAGTCATACAACCCTCAGAAACTTTTCTCCTCATCTGTCCTAAAAGAGTGACCCCTAATTTTAAAAGTGTCCCCAGTTTCCCTATTGGTGAAAAGCTCCCTGCTCCTCTTCAAATAACTGCTGTTGAGTCTTTTACATTCAACTGAACGTGCAGGATAGTGTTTGGTTTAGTATGTCAGGGAAGCACTCACTCAATACCGAATGAGCCACTTGCTGTACAATGTTGAGTGGGATTTGAACCCACATACCCCAAAGTTGAAGTTGGCAGCAGGCTTGGTTGATAGCACTTGCCTTTTGTCTGGTATAATTAGCCTGTGTTGTCTTTTACCAAGTGCAATGAGTCCAGATGACCACTTTTGCTACTGAAACATACTTGATTGATTGTTATCCTACTGATGGGATGTAGCCTCAGAACTTTGATGTCAGATGGGATCGTCTTGTGCACCAAGGTGAACAAGACGATTATGGAAAGGCAAAGGCTGCTACTGGTTGTTTGTCCCTTGCTAGTTGTGCAGGATGATCTCTATTGATGCCTTGTTTGCAGGGCTGGCATTGCTTTGGAGTTTCGGAAGCTACGTCATTGTGTTGGCAAACTCCTGCCCACAGCTGGTGTTGCCATTTGCATCGATCGTCAGCTATAGTTTCCTCACTTGTTGTGATTGATGTTGAGGGCTTTCGTGTTTCTTGAACATCATGCTTAAATCAGAGCTTCGCGTGTGCTGCTTGTTTCTTGACATGAGCTATCTCTGTCTATAGCATAATCTTGGGGCTGTAACCGTCTTTCATCCTGTGCGCATGCCCAAGTCAATGTAGCCTTCTTTGCTTCATTAGACTAGCGTGCTTGGCCCGTTTGCCTTCGAAAGGACTGCTTCGTTAGTGACTTTTGTCAGTGATTTTGCCGCATGGTGATGTTATGCGTCAAGTACAGTTGCACGCTCCACTGTCGCTGGCTAGCTTACTGCAAAGCCGGAACTGAGTGCGTAAGTCTCGGTTACGGCTTTGCATAACCAAAATCCTTTGCAGTGCCTCCTTGCGGTGACCCAGGGCAACTAGGCACGACGGCCCTTGCCTGAATGGCAGGGAATCTCCAAGGAACCTGGAAACATACTTAATTTCATATCCACATTTTTACCTTTTGTTGGGGAATACACAGTCCAACACAATGGATTCCACAGACTGAAAGGTGCATTTGGGTAATACACATTCCTCACCCATTCCCTCCTTTGTCCATGACCATTCTGTTTTCTCACACTCGAACCTTAGAATAGTACACCACAGAAGGAGGCCTGACAGCCCATTGAGTCTGTGTGAAATAGCACTTTGATTAGTCCCACTCCTGTGCTCTCTTGCCCATAATCTTTGTAATTTTTTCTGTCAAGTAATTATCTAATTACCTTTTTGAAGGTTACCATTGAATCTGTATCCGTTGCTTCTGATTCTTTTGCATCTGTTCAGTTGCCTCAAATGGTGAGTATTTCAGTTGAGTGCAGCTGAGACCTGAACTTGGTCTTCGAATTGAGCTCAGTGCATATATTGGGCATATTAAAAATACAAGTACTTGTCAATTGGGATGCTTGGCAGACATGCAAATATACCTCTACTTGCTGTCTAATTGAAAATTGTTTTCCTTAATCTCCTTTTATAATCAGTGCATTTTATGTTAAAAATTGAACACCGTCAGAACATTTGTGATGTGAACAGAAGTGGCATAAAATCCAGCAAATTGCCACGTTAGAGTTTGGGTTGAACTGCTCCAAAGTTGGTCAAAATGTGGTTGTTTATATGCAATTTGACCGTTACAAATTCTTATCGAACTGTGGTAAACCAGAGTGAAGGAAGCAATGCAGGCTGCTGCTTTTTTAACTCTAGGAGGCTTGTTGTTGTACAGCTGTCAGCTGGTTCTGGGTTGCACACTGCAAAATGGACACGTGGTTGGATTATTAATGGCCCTCAGGACGCTGTGGATGCACTCTCTATCTCTCTCTCTCTCTCGGGGCACTTCTCCAGGAAAAGCTGCTGCTTGTATTTTTTCTGTCAGTGATTCTTTGGGTTTTGATGTATTAAATGACACGTGCTGTTGAAATTAATTACATTCTATGGTGTGCACCCCTAAACTGCTTTAACTAGTTTATAAAATCGATGCTTCTGCGTTGTTATTTTACTACAGCATATTTGAGACGTCATGTGTGACTGCAAAGTGAATACATGAAAGAATCTGAAAAAGCAGTTGTACGCTACAGAAAAGTCAAGCCACTGCATTGGGACTAAATCAGACAGTTCTATCAGAGAACTGACACGGGCACAGTGGACCAATTGGCCACCAGCTCAGTTGAAAGATTCAGTTCTCCTATTCATTTTTCCCTCGCTGTTGAGCCCTGGCTTTGCTTATTGAAATCCACGAGTTAATCAACCAAGACAGCAAGTACAGTGTCCCTCACACGTTAGAAAGCACATTGCAAGGCAAAGAGAAGGAAGGAGACGAGGCAAGAGCGAGGACGAATCGGAAAGAGTTAGTTTGAAGGCAAAGTCGAAGAGATGGGCTGTTTGACTTTCGGAAGCGGCGATGGAGACAATCGGGCAAGTGTTTGGGGGAGAAACGCAAGTGGAGTTGGGGGAAAAACGCAGATGACTAGGTGGGGTGGTGTAGCTATGTAACGTACTTGCCGCAGCAACAGAGCTACACGGACCTTATCTTAAAGTCATCATCCCAAATTTGGAAAAACAAAACATTTTAAAATAATTCAGATTGCATGCAGTAAATCTCCTTTCATTTATTAATGGTAATTGTATACTCTGACCCGTGTCCTGCATTGGGAATCCAATTTGGATCCCCATCAAGTTGGATCAAACCTTGTAAGAATTTTTCTAATGGTATTTGTGACTAACAGATGGTGCTAGGTTGTTAGTCTTCGGCACTGCAGTAGTCCCAGTCTCTTTGAATCCCAGTGGAGTCTGGGATTGAATGTCACAAGTTATTTCGCACTTGAAATCTAAAATAAGACAATGTGACATAGCAGACAGACAGTTTTCTATTTCAAATCTTTGTATAAGGATCCAGTAACATACTTCACTGAAGACCACTGATTTAAAATTACAACAACACAGGGATGCTGGTAATCTGGAATAAAAATGGAAAATACTGCTTTAAATACTTCCATTTTGAAGAGGATAGGCAATGTTTAGTGATGCCTGCCAGGTCTGATAGCTGAAATGATTGTGAGCTACATGTTACTTGAGACCATACTCTTGCAGGGGCAGCACGGCGGCATAGCGGTTAGCACTGCTGTCTCACGGCACCAAGGACCCGGGTTTCATCCTGACCCCAGGTCACTGTCTGTGGCGTTTGCACGTTCTCCCCGTGTTTGCGTGGATTTCACCCCCACAACCCAAAGATGTGCAAGTTAGGTGGATTGGCCACGCTAAATTGCCCCTTAATCGGAAAAAATTAATTGGATACTCTAAATTTAAAAAACAAAACAAAAAAAAGACCTTACTCTTGCTGTGTGGCAGCCATTTCACTAAATAAAACGGGAGACGGGGATGCTGAATGAATCCGTTCTACTGATTTGTGCTTCTATGCTGGCAGATTCTCATCTTTCGGGTCACATCTTGTGTGCTTGGCCAATTCTGCATTGTTTTCTTTATATTTAAATTTGCTACATATGTATGCTTATTTTGGCATCACCATTCTGTGGTACATCTGTACTCCAGAAGCTGCAGCTCACTGTACCACCTCCATCTCGAATACACTCTGAAGGAAACTTGCTTGTTGTTGACTATCGATGGGTGGTGAAAGTAGATTCTGATTGAAAGCTAACTGTCTGGCAGAATTCAGTGAAAACCCCGAAACTGATTCAATTTAAATATCAAATATGTGAAGGATCGTTGTCTGCATAGAACAAAATAACAGGAATATCAGATATATGCAGGAACCGTTTCAACATTAAGTCGGGGTCGCCACAGGTTGTGGAAAAGAAGTTTGGCTCGTGTATTAACTGACCCTACACATTGAAGGACCTTTTGAAAAGGAGAACAAAGATGGATGGGTTGTTGAATTGGACAGATGGATCAAAGATGGACTTTTTGAAGATGAGAGGACTGTCTCTGTAGAAATACAAACATGGATAGGGTGAAGACATGGGCCTTCAACGGTACTCTTCCATGGCTCAGTGTAGACTCGATGGGCCGAATGGCCTCCTACACTGTAAATTCTATGATTCTATGATAACACCTGACCTTAAATTTATTCAATAATGGGGTATAATTCTAAAGATTCAAAACCAATTGAAGAAATTTCTCCTCACTGCAGTCCGAAATGATCGATCCCTGATCCCGACGCCAATGTGTTAATTCCGATATTCCAGTAATATTGGTGAAGGAGCAAGTCTGAAGCTTGTCTTTTACCCAAGCCAGTTTCTTCTCCGTATAGCACAGTGGGTAGCACTGTTGCTTCACTGCTCCAGGGTCCCAGGTTCAATTCCTGGCTTGGGTCAATCTGTGTGGAGTCTGCATGTTCTCCCCATGTCTACGTGGGTTTCCTCCGGGTGCTCCGGGATCCTCCCACAAGTCCCGAAAGACGCGCTTGTTAGGTGAATTGGACATTCTGAATGGTCTCTCCGTGTACCCAAACAGGCGCCGGAGTGTGACGACTAGGGGCTTTTCATAGTAACTTCATTGTGGTGTTAATGTAAGCCTACTTGTGACACTAATAAAGATTATTATAAAAGAAGAGATAGTGAACAAAAGCTTGGTCAAAGAATTGTTTTTAAGGAGGAGAGCGGTTTCAGGAGTGAATTCTCGAGTTCGGGGCCTACCTGAGTGAAGGCAAAGCCACCAGTGATGGGGCAAGGGCACGAGACCAGAGTCAAATGAATGGCGAGAATAGGGGAGGTGAAGATTACAGAGATAGGAAGGTACCAAGATGGTATCTAAACACGAGGATGAGAACTTTCTAAATTTGAGACACTGGTGGGTCAGGAGCCAATGTTGGCCAGAAAGGAGGTGGACAATAGGTGATTGGAACAGAATATAGGCAGCAGAGTTTTGAGGATAGGCCAAAAGGTAGAAGCAAACAGCTATGAATAACCATCACCAGAGTTGCTAAAATGCTGGTTGACTGTGTTGGTCAGACGCGCTCATTTGGTCACTCATTTAAATTGGGGAAAAGGCGTCAAAAATCAAACGTAGGTTGTGTTTTTAGTGGGCATCTCCTGGGTATTTGAGTTAGATAATCTCCTCTGATCCTGATACATTAGCAAGTTTGCGGATGATACTAAGATTGCTGGAGTTGGGGACAGTGATGAAGATTGTCAGAGAATACAGCAGGATATAGGCAGGCGCAAAATTGGGTGGAGAAATGGCAAATGGAATTAGCTAACTGTCTGGCAGTATTCAGTGAAAACCCCAAAACTGATTCAATTTAAATATCAAATATGTGAAGGATCGTTGTCTGCATAGAACCAAATAACAGGAATATCAGATATGCGCAGGAACTTTATCAACATTAAGTCGGGGTCGCCACAGGTTGTGGAAAAGAAGTTTGGCTCGTGTATTAACTGACCCTACACATTGAAGGACCTTTTGAAAAGGAGAACAAAGATGGATGGGTTGTTGAATTGGACAGATGGATCAAAGATGGACTTTTTGAAGATGAGAGAGGACTGTGTCTGTAGAAATACAGACATGGATAGGGTAAAGACATGGGCCTTCAACGGTACTCTTCCAAGGGTCGGTGTAGACTCGATGGGCCGAATGGCCTCCTTCTACACTGTAAATTCTATGATTCTATGATAACACCTGACTTTAAATTTATTCAATAATGGGGTATAGTTCTAAATGCTCCGGTTTCCTCCCACAAGTCCCGAAAGACGTGCTGTTAGGTGAATTGGACATTCTGAATTCTCCCTCCGTGTACCTGAACAGGCGCCGGAATATGTCGACTAGGGGCTTTTCACAGTAACGTCATTGCAGTGTTAATGTAAGCCTACTTGTGACAATAAAGATTATTATCACCTGTGTAGTTGGTGTGACAATGTAATTGCCATAGGATGTAACTGCTGGTACATTGACAGATTTCCCTTTCTTTTGGCTTTAGAAATGAATTCAAGAACATGTTGTTTCCGGTAATGCTTTATCATTATAGATCCCACTTTGTATTTAAAGTGGAAAAAATAGTTCTTTATTATAACACAAGACATCTCTCCAAAATTTTTAGCGATTTGTTTTTTCTCTTTGGAGCAGGCATTTTTCGTAAAACAGTCTTATAATTCGTGACTTGTGTCAACCTATCGTACCTTGGAGATCTCTCTAACATGTCTTTTAGGCTAGCCAGGTCCATTCGTAGCTTTTTTCAATGATACTTTTCGTTGAGTAGACATTGTCCCAGGGGATTGGTTATCAACAAAGCACTCTGGGCAAACTTTCTCACTTTTCCCTTTGTATAGGATGTCTGTCAGTATCTTGGATCAGTAGATCCCTGTATCTATGGCTTCTACTAATGCCAGTTTTTCAGCAGCTATGGTGCTTTTCACTGCCAATTGTCTTGGCTTCTCAAGCCAATGGGCTACATTTATCTTTCTTTGTCACCAAGAATATGATGGACCCTGTGTGCTATAATATGTATCTAGAAGATTGACTTGCGAAGTGGCCAACTTCCTATCAACTGATTCACGCAAGGCTGTATACATTTCATCAAATTTAATTTATTTTGTCTTTTGTTTGCTCTCGGAACTTCCTCTACCGTAGCATGCTTGAATGAAAATGAATGAAAATCGCTTTTATTGTCATAAGTAGGCTTCAAATGAAGTTACTGTGAAAAGCCCCAGTCGCCACATTCCGACGCCTGTTCGGGGAGGCTGATACAGGAATTGAACCGTGCTGCTGGCCTGCCTCGGTCTGCTTTTAAAGCCAGCCATTTAGCCCTGTGCTAAACCAGCCCCTGCCTTAGTACTCTGCTCCAACACAGTTCACAACCAGTTCAATTGTCCAACCAAACTTCTCAATTGGTCTCTTCCTTCCTTGAACACTAGATCCTCAGGCGGCTCATTGGCGCAATGGTTAGCACTGCTGCCTCAAGGCACCAAGGACCCGGATTCGATATCTGCCCCGGGTCACTGTCCGTGTGAAGTTTGTACATTCTCCCCGTGTCTGCGTGGGACTTACCCCCACATCCCAAAGATGTGCTAAATTGCGCGGGGGGAAAATGAAAATAAAAAAACGATGAACACTGGATCCCCTTTGTGAGGATCTGACCCAATTTATTGGTATGGGTCTAACAATTGCTTCATAAGATTGTTGATTCAATGTCACTGACTTATTTTCCTCAATGTCTATAAACCTATGTATCTAAAGGCTTCTGAAGTCTTGATCCTAACTTGCAATTCCGTCTAGATTTTATTGATGAGATTCTATAGAATCTCCCCAGAAAAATCCAAAATGCCGTACACTTGATGCATCATCAAACCATAAACACGTTTAATTTCCACAATTTTCCCTTCTATAATCGCTGGCTTCTTTAGGTAGTTTAAAAAATACTTCACGTTGAAATTTCTCCCCCTGCACAAAAAAACCACCGCTTTTATATTATCTATTTGCAGCCCAAGTGTATGTTGCTAAGATGGATGAAAAAATCTTCAAGCTTCCTTTCCCTGCAGTTGGGGAGTTCATTCTGATTTTTAAAAAAATATTTAGAGTACTCAATTCATTTTTTCCAATTCAGGGGCAATTTAGCGTGGTCAATCCACCTACCCTGCACATCTTTTGGGTTGTGGGGGCAAAACTGAAGCAAACACTGGGAGAATGTGCAAACTCCACACGGACAGTGACCCACGGCTGTGATCGAACCTGGGACCTCGGTGCCGTGAGGCAGCAGTGCCAACCACTGTGCCACTGTACCTCCCTCTGACATCTTGATTTCAAGTCTCTTCTCGAAACTCTGAGCTACTAGTCTAACTTTAGCTTTGTATATGCCGTCGGGGAGCACCTTTTCTGTGTACATTCATCTGAGACACAAGGCTGACTGTACCCTGTCTGGTATTTCAGTATATATTCCAAATTCTTTCCAACTTTTTGTTTTACTTCCTTTATCAGCTTATCTTCCAATTTATTAGCAGCTGCTAAAGCCTCTATCAGGAGAGCTTAAGCTTCCAGTGACATTCTTAGCTTATTCCATAGTTCTTTTTCTTGTCAAACTCTGACCTCTACTTGCACCCCCCCACTCCCTGTACTGCTGCTCCACGATCTTTCCTGCATGTGATCAGAGTCCTGATTGCAGGTTGGTGAGCTTCTCCTGGAATCACAAACTTTCCGGAGGATATGCCAAATTTGGTCACCATATCTATATACAGCGTTACAAAAGAAGGAGACCCTGGGCTGGATTCTCCGCATCCCGATGATGAAATCGCGGCCAGAGCCGGGGCGGAGAATCCATTCCCGTGCACAAAATCGGGAAGGACGTAGGATCCCCAATTCTCTGGGCCCCGAAAAGCATGGCACTTTCCAGAGTACGCCGCGTTGTGTATCTCCTACCGGCAGCCATTGCTGGAGGCCTGCCCCGCCATTCTCCACCCCCGACCAGCCAAAGTCCTGACGGCGTGGATCCGCGGCTGCGGCCAATTGGAGGGCGGAGGGGGGGGGGGGGGGGGGGGGTGGGCACCGGGTGGTCAAGGTCGGGCATGCGACCGATCAGGGGCACTATTTGGAAGGTTTGAGACTGCCATGGAGCACGGCCTGGCCACGGGAGGCTGCCGCATGTGCATGCACGGCCTCTGGCCCAGATGTGCGGGGGCCCGTATCTGCAACAAAAGCTGCGAGCACCCCGACGGTCCACTGCTCGGGCTATCCCGACGGGCCACTGCTAGAGCAATGAATATGCGGCCCCTTCAAGCTGACGGAGTATGGACATGGACCCAAAAAAGGAGAATCCAGTCCCCTATCTTTGTCTCATACTTAAGTCCATTGCCACTGTATCGTTAAATTCCCTGGCTACTGACAAGCTCTTAAATTTCACACCGAGCCATGACTTGCTCAATAAGGTGCTCCTATTCTTTATCAAGCACGCCAGCATCTTGTAGTAATGCTTTCAGTTTTTGAGGCACCAGATGTGCAAACACTCTGCAACTTCCAAATCTTTTTCGTGTGCCAAATTATTATTCCCAGAAGTTAACAAGACTTCTTTGAGAAATTTCTAACTTCCTTAATGGCCTGATCTGAAGGTGGTCGCTCTGTAATTCTTCACGTCAAGTGTCATCTGTACTTTTTGCAATTGAAGATCCGCTGAACAATAGAGATATGTCACTAAAAACCATGTCTGTACTGAAGAAGAGGCTGATCCTAGCAAACCTGCTTTTGGAAGATGCGAGCATGTTGTCATCTCCAAAGGTGTCATCCTCCCCGTGTGTGCGTAGGTTTCCTCCGGGTGCTCCAGTTTCCTCCCACAGTCCAAAGATGTGCAGGTTAGGTGGATTGGACATGATAAATTGCCCTTTGTGTCCAAAATTGCCCGTAGTGTTAGGTGGGGTTACTGGATTATGGAGATAGGGTGGAGGTGTTGACCTTGGGTAGGGTGCTCTTTCCAAGAGCTGGTGCAGACTTGATGGGCTGAATGGCCTCCTTCTGCACTGTAAATTCTATGAAAGGTGAAGCGCATAGAGCTTTCATATGCCTGGACCTTCTGTCGATCCACCTTGTTAAGAAACTCCAGGTAGCAGTTAAGCCAGTCCACTCCGCACACTGTAGATGTGTAACCGCTAACCAAAACTGCACAGTTAAATGAATGCCATCAAAATACTGGATTAAACTCTCAATGAACTACACAATTCCTTCATGGTTGTTGCAATCATTTTTAGCCTCAGAATTATGTTTCATGCGTTATTTCAAAATCTTGATTATTTCTGTGGGTAACATATTACATAACGATACTTAGAATCACACTGATAACATTGATTAACCATTGCTCGTGCATTTCTCAGCTTTAAGTGTCTGCAGCCGCCATCTCACATCCACTTTTTTGTCTCAACTCTCAAATTGGTTAAACGTACAGGTATCTTCAGACTGCACATCAATAACTAAACTCCATCTTTGCACTGGAATCTGCAGTTAATGTTTTGTCAATCTCAAAACTTGACCGCCATCAAATCCTCCATCTTTTGCTTTATCAGGAGTTGTCTGCATTCAATAGGAAAGCAGCTAGAAATTGTCTTCCTAGAATTGTTTTAAGGCAGCAATCATTTGATCTGAAAGAGTCCTTGCCAAAGGATGTAACTGCTGATGCACTCATTCTCACCTATGCTGTTTATGCAAACACACTCTCGCTGATATGCACGCACTGACATTCACACATGTGCTTTCCCGTACACGCAATGGGTCTTTCCATCGATGTGGGTCTGCTGTTGGGGCCGCGGGGTGGGTAGGGGTGCGCATGCGCTGACTCAGCAGCTGGCGGTATTATATTCATTTTGTTTTCTGTCTCGATCTTGTCTTTCATAGAATCATCGAATTTACAGTGCAGAAAGAGGCCATTTGACCCTTGGTGTCTGCACTGGTCCTTGGAAAGGGCACACTGCTCAAGCCCACGCCTCCACCCTATCTCTGTAACCCAGTAACCCCACTTAACCTTTTTGGCCGCCAATCCACCTAACCTGCACATCTTTGGTGTGCAGCTGGTGTCCTGTTATATTCCTGACTGTTTTGTGGTTTGTTTTGGTGCACGCTACCGATGCTGGTGAGTGGGTGGGGTGTTCTCTCTCCTTCTTCTGCTGGACCAGTGCCAGTATCCTTTTCTGGTGGTTTGAGTCGCTTCTTTGCATCCTCCCGGTGATTTAGGTTTGATGCTGGGGCCCGGAGGGTTGGGGTTGTTCATTTGCTCAACGCTGGTGGCGTTGTTCATTTGATCTTTGATTTGGTTTTTTGTCCTTGGTGTACGGTTGGTGTCTTCATTGTCATCTTGCCTGTTTTGTGTTTTCCTTCGGTGGTTGCTCTGTGTTTGGTTTTGTTTATAATGTGCTGGAGGAGTGGAATGTTTTTTTCCCCCTCTCTCCTCTACCATGCTCCATGTTTAAGCGGTCTTTTCCCAGTGGGCTGGGCTGGTGAATCTTTCCGTTGATCCGCATTTGTACTGTATTTCGATACTGTCAATAAACTAAAATATTTGCAACTGCTTATACGTTGACACCCATGTGTTCTCGATGACCCAGCCAGGGGATACAACCTCTGTGTCTACCCTATCAAGACCTTTCAGAATCTTCTGTGTTTCAATAAGATTGACCCTCGTTATTCTAAACTCCAGAGGGACCCAAGTTACTCGGCTACTAATCCCACTGGGAACCACTGGGCCTCTAATCCAAAGAGGTAAGAGATGCCACAAAGCTGAAAGAAAAAGCATGCAAAAAAAAAAAAATGGATCCAGGCAATGGGAAAGAGATGGAGAACAGGAAAGGATGAAAAAGCAGATAGTAAGTTACGGAAAAATAGTCTTGCAAGGAATATCAAAATCAAGACCTCAAACCTCAGGTGAATGGATAATTGGAAAAATTTATTGCGATTGTGGGGCCTTTCACAACCACTAGGCACCCCAAAGTGTTTTCCAAATACTTTAAATGCAGTCACTGTTGCAAATTTGGAAACACACAGCCAATATGTGGACAACAAACTCCCACAAACAGCAGGTAATAATGACCAGATAATTTATTTATGGAAAGCCACCTCAGGCTGTGATCCTCTTATCAGTTGTGGTTTTGGACTAATGGAACTAAAGGTGTTGAGGTCAATTCCAACCATGAATGGAATTCACAAAATCTGTGGATTGACACCAGAAATAAATGACCACTGTTCAAAAAACCCAACTGGTTACTGTTCCCGGGAAGGAAACTCATTCGACTTTTCTTTTGTCCATGGATGCGTTGCTTGCAGGCCAGTGTTTATTGCCCATTTGTAATTGCTCTTGAGAAGGTGATGGTCAGCGACTGCCCTAAATGCTGCAGTCATGTAGGTACACCCACAGTATTGTTAGGGAGGACGTTTTAGGATTTTAACCCAGCACCATGCTCAAGCAGAGCTCCATTTTTGTGATTTGTTGAGGGCACAAAAATGTTTAGTTTCTCTCCCGTTTACAAATTTTAAGATATATATGGAAATGTTTTCTGTTTGACATATGTTGAAATTCTTTCTTCACAACTTGCAGTTCGTTAGAATCCAGGAAGGACAACCAAAATCCCCAAGCTGTTCATCCGTAACATGAAGCTACAAGCCTTTTGTCGCTAATATTTTTACTCTCTTCCAATTGCGTTTGTTTTCTGACTGTTTCCTTGTACTTTACTGACGGCGTGATTCCTTGCTGGGTTTTTGTTCCATGGCCATTAGGTTCCCAATTGTTATTAGGTTTGAAATATCAGCAGGGTGTTTGACTGTCTTTCAATTATGTAGTTTTGAAGTGCAATTACTGTTGGAGGAAGCACAGCAGCCAATTTGTGCACTGCAAGCTCCCACAAACAGCCACGTGATGCCGCTAATCCGTTTTACTGATGTTGGTTGAAGGCTAGATATTGTTCAGGACGCTGGGAAGAACTCCCCAGCTCTTTTGAAGTAGTGCCATGAGACCTGTTAGATCCATCCAAGAGAGCAGTTAAATGCCTCATCCGACAGCGGTCAGTGCTACACTGGGATAAAGAAGTTATTATCCAGAGATGAGCACGCTATAGTTTTGTTGCATCAGTCATTCTGTATGGTTGGAATAAGTGGTCCAAAAAGAGAGAATAAACTTTTTTCTTTGTGACATTGGGAGAATGTGGTCCTCCCCAATTTACCGGTACCCTGACAAAGACAAGACTTGTATTTATATAGCGACTTTCATAATCTCGGGATGCTCCAAAGTGCTTTACAGGCTATGAAGTGTAATCGCTGTTGAAAACATGACGGCCAATGTTTGCAACAGTTCTCTCTTCTTCTCTCCTCCTCTCTCTCCCTCTCCCTCTCCCTCTCCCCCTCTCTCTCTCTCTCTCTCTCTCCTCTCTCTCTCTCTCTCTCTCTCTCTCCCCCCTCCCCCCTCCCCCTTGTGTCAATCGTGCATTGCACTCTTTATTCTTCAGCCAGAAAAGTGTGAGGTAATGCACTTGGAGGGCTAAAAGGGCATTTAGATATTCACTTGCACTGCCATAACCTCCAGGGCTATGGGCCAAGTGCTGGGAAATGGTATTAGTGTAGTCTGATCTTTTGTTGACCAATAAGCCAAATTGCCTCCTTCTGTGCTGCAAACATCTATGAATCTATTTTTTTTCTTCTAAATGCCCACTTCTCTGGTCAGGCAGATTCTTACTTTGAATACAAGTCCCTCTACAATCTAGTCATTTTCAATTCGCACTCTGAATGTGCTGGATGGAATTTTTCAGCATGATTGTTAATAGATGAAAAGCATAAAAAGGATACCATTTTCTACAATGATCTGCTTAATTGAATTCAGTCGTTAGGTTGCATCATCATTCAGCTAATCAAACCAATGCATAGCTGAACGCTAAAAGTCTGAAATGTTCCAGGTTCGATCCCTGGTTCCTTACTGCGTTGGGTGATCTCAGCTGGGCATTGGCTGGGACACCACAATTAGCACCAGCGTCCATTGAGGGAAAACTGATGTGTTTGTTTAAAATCATAATGTGGAGATGCCGGCGTTGGACTGAGTTGAGCACAGTAAGAAGTCTTACAACACCAAAGTCCAACAGGTTTGTTTCAAGTCGCTAGCTTTCAGAGCACAGCTCCTTCCTCAGGTGAATTCACCTGAGGAAGGAGCTGTGCTCCGAAAGCTAGTGACTCGAAACAAACCAGTTGGACTTTAACCTGGTGTTGTAAAACTTTTTAAAATCATAGAACGAGGAGCTGAAAGAGGAGATTTGGCCCATTGTTGCTGTTCTAGCTCTTCCGCCCAGAGCTCTGCAAATATTTGTGCTTCAAGAAAAAAATCTACTTCCTTTTCAAGCGGTGCATTTCAGATCATCATGACTAGCGTTTTAAAAGAGGGGAGATGGATAGGTACTTGAAGATGAGGAATTTGCAGGGCTCTGGATGAAAAAGCAGGAACTAAGAATAGCTACTTTTTCCAAGAACAAACACAGGCACGATTGGCTGAATGGCCTCCGTCTCAGCTGTAATTCTAGTTTCTATATTTACTTTTTACTGTAAATGGTTCAGGTTTTCCCTTTCGTGTTCTCACCCACCCAAAGCTAACGCATCCCTTGATCTGGCCTCCTTGGTAATACACCCTAGTTATTCCCCTTTTTATTGCAAAAATGTCTAGTCCTAACTTGTTCCCTCCAATGAGACCATCACAGCCGGGAAAACTATTTTGGAGAATTGTAGGATTGAACCAGTCTGCCAGACCCTGGCACTGTACACAAAAAAACATCAGCATCACAGTTTTTATTTTTTTAAATAAGAAAGTGTCTTCTGCCCAAACCTAATCAAAACAGGCAGATTAAAAATAGAGGGTTAGTTGCCATTAATGAGGTGCAACACCCATTGTAACACTGGCCAAGGACCAGTGGGCAGTGAAAGTCCAAGTATTTTTCTTGCTAGTTTATAGATTAGTGCAATAGTTTCTGTGTGTTCCTGCTCCTCCCCTCCCCCCCACCCCCGTGCCAGACCCACTTCATAATGAGCGGCACATTTTTCTGATTGTTCCTCTTTTTCAGCGTCACAGATATTTTTGACTTGCATTGAATGTTGCAACATAGAAACAGGACATTTGGCTCGACTGCTCCTCACCAGTGTTCATGCTCACTTGAGCTTCCTCCCACCCTACTTCATCTAACACTATAAGTATATTATTCTATTCTTTCTCCTTCATGTGCTTCTCTAGCTTCCGCTTAAGCTCTTTGCAAAAACAAGAATTCTTTTTGCCTTGGAGCTGCTGAAAGTGTAATGTCCCCCACTTGGATGTCCTTTGTGAACATGATATACTGACCCTCAGTTACACCCTTGGATCTTAGTTATGATATAAAACTACAGCAAATAGTAAATGCGTATTCCTTCTAGTACTTAGAAATCTAAGATCTTAGATTGACAACATAACTGGCGACCTCATTTGTTTTGTGAGAGTTTTTTTGAACTGCGGCTGAGTTTACCAGTTCCACCTCTGACCAGATATAATAGAAAAAGAAAGAATTTACAAATGAGCACGTGAACATATGAATGAATTGGTTGCTGGAGTAGGCCATTCAGCCCCTCGAGTCCGTCCGTCTTTGATAAGATCATGACTGATCTGATTGTTGCCGTAACTCTACTTTCTTGTCTACCCCTTGACTCCCTTAATCAAGAACCTATCTAACTCGGCCTTAAATATATGAAATGATGGTGCCTCCACTGCTCTAGGGGAAGAGAATTCCACATACTAATGACCCTCCGGGGGGGGGAATTAATTCTCCTCATCTCTGTTGTAAATGGGAGATCCCTTACTTTTAAACTGTGCCCCCTAGGTCTGGCATCTCCCGCAACGGGAAACATATTCTCAGCATCACCTGATGAAATTCCCCCAGGATCTTGCATGTTTCAATCAGGTCACCTTTCATTCTTCTAAACTCCAGAGGATGTGCAGGCCCAGCCTGTCCAACCTTTCCTCACAAGATAACCCCTTCATCCTTATTTATCTAATAATGCCTTCCATGACATTAGAATGTCTTAAAAGTTCTTTATAGCAAAGTCACTGTTGTAAAGTAGGAAACACAGTAGCCAATGTGTGTGCAGCAAGCTCTCGCAAACAGCAATGTGACAAATAAACAAATAATCTCTTAGATTGAGTGTTAAATATTGGCCCCAGATGAACTTCCAGATTCTAATTCCCTGTTTTGAATTATGGGAATTTTGGAGGATGGGGTATCGGTTTAACAAGCCATCTGTTAGGTGACATCTTTGTACGGTTGATTCCCTTATTTACTATTTCTTTTACTTTGTTGTTATCGGTTTTGGTCCATGGATCTTTAAGTTGAACAGGGGAAGTGAGGACCTCCAAAGTTGCAAAATAGTAAACTTGCTATGAAGATTTAGATTTTGAACAGAAGAACTCTGACTTTATGGCACCCCAGAGATTGGAAGGATTTGGTTCGATTGATTGGCTGGTGGCCAATGGATTGTATTCTGCTCAGCAACGGACAGTGATTGGGCCCTGCCAGGTGGGGTGTTCACAGAACCCAGGAGAAAGCTCCTGGTCGCTGACAGGAGGGGTTGAGCGTTGCTCGCTCTTGTTCCCTCTCGCACACTCTCCAGTGAAAACCATTACAGACTCTGGAGGCTGAGATTGAAAGAATCCAACTGGAAGACGTCCATCTGAAACAGACTTTTATCATTTTACTTTTGGTATTAATTTTACACCTCGCTTTCCCCTGTGTTTGTCTGTCTTTGTGTGTAGGTGAGTTAGAGTGGGGGGTGTTAGAAATAAGATCATTAACCAATTGTCTTTGCTGCCTATTTAATTAAGATTATTGTTAATAATAAAAGTTGTGTATAAATTTACAAGCATGGTGACTAGTTATTGGGCAGCCAAAGATTTTGGGTGTTTTTAAAATTGAGTTAAGTTCAATTGTATTGTGACTCCTGTTCAAGTGGGGCTGGAATTGACCGCACAAGCCCAGGGTATTGTAACACCTTCACACTACAACACTCCCTGAGTACTGAGTGTTAGCCGAGATGATGTGCTTGAGTGGGACTTGAACCTTCAATCTTATGTCTTGGACTCTGTTACCCATTGAGGCACAGTTGGCAGCAGTGGCAAACGATGGTGGATAAACAATTGGGGTAAGAGTGCACTTGGGAGGACAAGTGTTGCAGCACTTCCCGAAACCGATGCAACAATATTTTTAAAACAAATTTAGAGGACCCAATTTTCTTCTAATTAAGGAGCAATCTAGCGTGTCCAATCTACCTATCCTGCGCATCTTTGGGTTGTGGGGGCGAGACCCACGTAGACACGGGGAGAATGTGCAAACGCCACACGGACAGTGACTCCGGGGCCAGGATCGAACCAAGGTCCGTGGCGCCACAAGGCAGCAGTGCTAACCACTGTGCCACCGTGCCGTGGGGCAGCAGTGCTAACCACTGTGCCACCCACTGAAGAAGCAACAATATAAAAGCACATTTAATGCAGCCATGATGTACTGGTGGCTGGTTTTAAATTTCTGATTTGGCTCTGTGTGCAGCAGGTGATGCGATGTGGACAGGTTGGTTCGTTTTTGCCCCTAACCACTGGCAGAAGCAACACTGCAAAAGCTACAAGGGAGGTGATAGAAACCATAATGCTCAAACTGTCTGGCCTTAATCTGCATTTGGCTCACAGTTCTATCCACGGAGCCTGACAGGCCTGCAGAACATGCTTGGAGATCAAATTTCAACTCCGCAAACCAAACAATTTATTAAAAAAAAGATTTTTCACTGCGGCAAATATTCAAAAGTGATGGTTTAGAAAACCCAGCTTGCATCAGAACCAACAGTCCCCCTGTAGACTTGCGGATGTGTGGGAAGAAATTAGTCACATTTATTTTTTCACACATCCCTTTCTAATTAAACTGAGCAATCTGCTCCCCTATCAAAGTTTTTTTTTTAAGAATCGTATCTCTGAAGCAATGTGAATGTTGTAATTCCTTGAGTGCAGAACGACATGTTCTGCTTTCTACACACTTAGCTCCAGGAGCTCAGCTGCCATAAAATGGGGGCTAATCTTTCGATCACTAGTATTTGGAATAAACTGCAACAAAACACCAACTTCTCGTTTGAGTTGAGCCAATCTCCAGAGGCAGTGCTCACAGTGAGTCAGAGTATTTGTTGTTTTTCAACAGTTAGGGTGTTATCAATAAAAGTTTGGTGGGAAAAGTGTGGCAGCAAGTGTGAGACTTTGAAAATGAAATGATAATGAAATGAAAATCGCTTATTGTCACGAGTAGGCTTCAATGAAGTTACTGTGAAAAGCCCCTCGTCGCCACATTCCGGCGCCTATTCGGGGAGGCTGGTATGGGACTTTACAGAGAGTATGGTTAATTGTAAGAAGTATTTTATACTAGTCAAACTGTGATATCGAACATGGTGTGTTAAGACCATGAGCAGTTAACAGGAACTTGCACTTCTATCTTGTCTTTAATAAAGTGCCGGAAAAGTACATTTGACACCGAGCCACTTGATATTCGGACAGGTGATCAAAAGCTACTTTAAGATAAAGGTGCTGCTTGTGTATATAATAATAATGCTCTTTATTATTGTTACAAGTAGGCTTACAGTGACACTGCAATGAAGTTACTGTGAAAAGCCCCTAGTCACCACACTCCAGCGCCTGTTCGGGTACACTGAGGGAGAATTCAAAATGTCCAATTCACCTAACATCACGTCTTTCGGGACTTGTGGGAGGAAACCGGAGCACCCGGAGGAAACCCACGCAAACACGGGGAGTCAGTGACCTAAGCCGGGAATCGAACCTGGAACCCTGGCTCTGAAGCAACAGTGCTACACACTGTGATATAAATATACTTTTCTAGTTGTTAATTTCAAATCTCTGGATCAGAAAGCAGAGGGTGTAGACTTAAGGTGATTGGCAAAAGAACCAGAAATGACATGGGGTTAACTTTTTAAATGATCTGGATTGCACTGCCTAAAAGGCTGGTGGAAGCTGATTCAGTTGAAACTTTCAAAAGGGAATTGGATAAATATTTGAAAGGGAAACATTTAGAGAGCTGTAGAGAAAGAGCAAGCGGAGCTCGTCTAATTGGAAAGCTTTTCCAAAGGGCTGGCAGAGGCACGATGAGCCGAATGGCTTCCTTCTGAACTGCAGAATTCTGTGGTCACTGAGGTAAATTTTATAGAGGCGAGAGAGAGGCAAGAATAAGATTTAGGGAATTCTGGAGATCATTAATTTCCATTGCAGTTGTAGAGTACAATGTATGAAATTAATTGGGAATATGTAACCGAGTTAGAAGCTGGAAGATGTTTGTAAGGATGTACAAGACCAGAAAGAACCATTTAAGGTCCAACATGCGGGTCCTAATGTTAGAGGACGCTATGGTATCACAGTGGTTAGCACTGTTGCTTCACAGCGCCAGGGTCCCAGGTTCGATTCCCGGTTTGGGTCACTATCTGTGCGGAGTCTGCGTGGGTTTCCTCCGGGTGCTCCGGTTTCCTCCCACAAGTCCTGAAAGACGTGCTTGTTAGGTGAATTGGACATTCTGAATTCTCCTTCGGTGTACCCATACAGGTGCCGGATTGTGGCGACTAGGGGATTTTCGCAGTAACTTCATTACAGTGTTAATGTAAGCCTACTTGTGACACTAATAAAGGTGATTAAGATTATTACTGGAGAAAAGATCACAAACTTTAAAAGTTACACCCGCGTTACTTTTTTTGCCGAAAATTTGCCAGCTATGTCTGCTGAACTTTTACATAGAGCACATTATCTCCTTATCCCCTTCTACAAGGCCCATCCTACCAAACACAGAAGGAATTAGAACATTAGCGAGGATACTGGTTTTTGTGTCAGGGTTAATGGAATTGTGGAGCTCTACTCAACACCAGGAGATGCCATATTTTTGTTTTCTGTGTAAGAAAAACTGAGCATCTTATTTAGTCACCTTAAAAGCAGTGACCCTGAATACTTCTGATAATGGCAGCTGTAAATGTAACTTTCTAATCAAAAATACTGCATTTCCTCCCCTTGTGATTGTGCTTGGGCAAGGACACGTATGCTGTGCAATTTACACATTGTAACACATTGCTAAGCTGATTTTTTGTGACTTCCATGTAGCATTTAATTCTGAAATGTGAGATAATTCCTGAGTCAGCTGCCTGTATCATACTTGGGATTTTATTCTGCCCTGCTGAAACATGTACATTCAAAAGTTATGCTGTTGTGTACTTGCTTAGCAGTTTGGAATGGCCAATTATGGTATTGAATAATTTCTGATGTGATATGGGAAAACATGCGAATCTTCGATGTGAGTGGTACTTTGCACGGAATTCGCTATGTTCATTATGCCACGGTGCAGTAGTGATGGAGAGGGATTGTGGGTCAAGGGAAGCCAATTGCATTCAGAACAATTATTCTTTCATTTTCAGACCATGCACAGCTGCAACAGAGGGTGTGATCTGTTTCCAGACTTGCAACAATGCAGGTCAAGGGTCTATTTGAGAAATACCACCCCCACCGTGAATCTCCCAATTGGTTTCTGGTTTTGCTTTCTCTCCCAGTGGAAATGATCTGACCTTTGCACAGTGCCTCTTCACAGGCTGAAATGTTGCAGATTAAGCCCCATGCGGTAACACTCGACGCTGCTGTTTCCACACAGCACTTGTTCCTCTGTTGTGTCACAAGATTTTTAAAGTATTACTGGAGAACAAGATTGAATTGTTGGGAATGACATCTTTGTTAGCTTTATCTGACTTGGAAACCGCTCCAACAATAAAGGGATGAATAGAACCACAAGGCACATTGGTGATTAGATTCTAGTCTATGGAAATTTCAATTGTTTCTCTGCACCCTTCCTATCAAATCTCGATGGTTTTTAAACATCATAGTTAAATCACTCTTCAGCCATCTGAACTTGAGTGATTGCAAGCCTAGTTTATGCATCTATGCTCACATTTTAACCCTTTAGTGCCGGTATCATTTTTTAAAATTTAGAGTACCCAATTCATTTTTTCGAATTAAGGGGCAATTTAGCGTCACAGCAAAGGTCAGAACTGCATCCATGTCGAACGCAGGGAGGGTCCTTTCCCTCAAAAGCATCGTGAGGCTCCAGTGCAATCTCCATGGCCTGGTCCGTAAGGGTAAAAGGCACCATGGTGCTTTTTAGAATAAGACGTACAATGAGCAAGACTTCAAAGACAAATGCTTGGGACAGAGTTGCAGAAGGTAATCTGGTGGTATTGCAAGCTTCAGGGTGAAATTTATTTTGTTGATCCTAGAATCTTACAGCACAGGAAGAGGCCATTTGGCTCATTGTGCCTGTGTTGGCTCTTTGCAAAGCTGCCCAGTCATTCCTGATTTTTTTCCCCATACCTGTTAATTTTTTCCTTTTTAAATATGATGCTGGTCACAGGAATGACCGAGAATAGCTGGATACAGGCACTCAGTAGTCTATCCTATCTGGGACTTCACTGCAGATGTACACGTGTTCTGTGCCTCCCTTGAGTAGTTAGGGCTGTAATCCCATTCACTTACTAATGCAGAAGGAGGCCATTCAGCCCATCGAGTCCGCACCGACCCACTGAAAGAGCACCCTATCTAGGCCCAGTCCTCCACCCTACCCCCATAACCTGACCTCGGGCAATTTAGCACGGCCAATCCACCAAACCTGCACATCTTTGGACTGTGGGAGGAAACTGGAGCATCTGGAGGAAATCCACACAGACACGAGGAGAATGTGCAGACTCCACATAGACAGTGACCCAAGCCGGGAATCGAACCCGGCTCCCTGGTGCTGTGAAATCCACCTACGCTGTCCATACTTGGAGTTGTGGGGGTGAGACCCATGCAGTCGCGGGGAGAATGTGCGTACAGATGGTCACCCGAAGTTGGTATCGAACCAGGATCCCTGGTGCTGTGAGGCAGCAGTGCTAATCACTGTGCCACTGTGCCGCCCTTAGCCTGCACTTGCTGGAGTTGGTCGGGCTATGATTCCATTCATTCACACTATCCTCTTTTTGAGACTTGTGCTGCGTTTGTAGCCTTAGTCTGAGCTCAAACACCATTCAAGCAGACTGGAATATGCTTTATATTCGAGCTTTGAGGAGACGAGTGTTTTCTTGTCACTGGCAGCCAAAGTTCAGTTTGTCATTGTATCCCTCAGCAACAAAGGCAGCCATCAAAACCTTTGTGGCCCTCAGATTGAGGAACCAGCCAGACACGGCGATTCTTTCTCATAACCAACTTATCTTTTCGCTGCACATACACCTCATTGTGCCTCTTGTGCTGGATGACGGATGGGGCTGTCTAGTCCAGAAAGATATTAATTTCCTTCAGCCCCACAATCCTCTTGAGAACTTCTCGAATTCGGACTTCTTGTGCATTCCAGATCTTTGTCACCATTGCCAACCCATGCCTTCAGATGGCTGGGCCCTTAGCTCTGAAGTTCCCTCCCTAAACCTCTCCACCTCTCTCCCTCCTAAACTCCTTAAAACCTATCTGTCTGACCAAGCTTGTGATTATCTTTACCAACATCTCCACGTGTGGTTCATTGTCAAATTTTGTTTGAAGCACTTTGGGAGATTTTACCATGTTGAAGGCACTATGTAAATGCAGGTTGTTGTGGAGATGGGGTGGGGGGGAGGTAATTCCTTTTGTATTGGGCAAATTGTTGTTAATTTGATTATCTGAAACTTGCCTTTGATCAGATGTACGTGACAATGTTTGTACAAACATTATTCTTAATTTTTTTTCACTGGATGTGGGCATTGTTGGCTGGGCCAGCGTTTATTGTCCATCCCTAATTGCTCTTGAGAAGGTGGTGGTAAGCTGCCTACTTGAAGCACTGTAGTCTATGTAATGTAGGTACACCTACATTTTGGGAGGGTGTTTCAGGATTCTGACTCTGGAAAATTTGAGTTTGTAATGGGAGAGCTGGGCAATATCCTAAAGTGATGGAAAATGATGGTGACTGGGAGCCTTATAACCATTAATATTGCTTATTGCAAACCTTTGTGTTTTGCTCCAGTCTTCTCCCTACCTCCAGGCTTGCTCGCCAGTCACGCATAAATGTCTGTTTGTTTCACTGTTGACCATGGTTGTGTAATCAGGGCAATGAGGGGAGGAGGGAACATTTAGGAGTAGTTGGTGCCAGCACAAGCATTGAAAATTGGATGTGAGAAGCGGTATAGCTCCTTCGATATGGAAACAGACAGACCTCGAGCATAAGGAATAGGATGCCTCCGTCCGCCTATTTGAATATCTTGCTTGCATGATTAATAAGGTGGTGCTTCAGTGTCCCGGCAGTGATGAACCGTGAACAATAGCTGTGTGTCGTTGTCTGCTGAATGGTCGTTTCACCCCCACCTCCCAACCATACTTATCTCATTTATACATTCGCAGTCACCTGAAATATTTGTTACTCTTTGTTTGACGCACCATAGGCAGGATGCTGGAAGGTAAGTGCTGATCTTTGTAATGTTGAACAGATTTGTTTGTGTGCTTTAGAGTTTGTACTCTTGGACAGCTGTCTCTAAAGCTGTAGATTGATGAGCTAAGCAGAGAATTGCTGCGCGCCCCAAAGATATACTAATAGATTTTATTTCACAATCCGTGTTCCTGAGAAATCGTGTTATTTTGGGTAACCTACTTCTTCAAGCTCAGTTCTTTAGTGTCCACATTTAATATGTTTGTTAAAAGAATACTTAAGATCCTTTGGCACAGGCGTAGATGATTTCTGAAGTTCTTCTAGTAAACTCTATAACATCAAAGGGGGAAATGTTTGTTTAGCATGCCTCACAAAACACTGAATACATTGTCTTGTAAAATGGCTTTGGTTTTGTTTGGGCCCATGTTGCAGCTGTCGCTGTTCCCGTTGAGCTCTGCAAGAAGATTCCTTTGTGTCTTCCACTTTCTAGTTAGTGAAAGGAGCTCCCAAATAAGGCCGGACACACTCCATCCAGTCTCACCTCAGCCTTTGCTTGGTTTCCCTCGGCCCATGTGCACCCCTGCCTCTGTGACCCCTCAGTCGCACTAAAATCCTCGTGTGCCCCACCCCCTGGGCGCCCTCTCGCCAGCCCCTCCAACCCCTATGAATCCCTAGACACTGTCTCCCTATGCACCCATATCCTCCAAGCATGCCCCCAATCCATGTGAGGCCCAATCACCACTCCCTATATGTGTTCACTGACGGTTCCCTTCCCCTCTCTTTGCGTGCCCCCCCCCATCTGAATTTGGCACATGAACTGGCATCTAACTCTTTAGTTAATTGTACTTTTTGTTTGTTTTTTGTCAATACTGTTAGTGAATGCCAGATACTAGTGGCCGAGCAGTCCTATTTATCTTGTGTGTTGAATGTAAGAAATTGTCATATTTTATGTTATTTTGCAGTAATGTTATTAAAACCTGGGTTCAGATGCATACTGACAGCATGACTGCTAGAGTGATGCTTAAGGTGTTGTAAAGGTGCAGTAATCATTGATTTGCAGATGACATGTTCTGCTCATAGATCTTGAGAACCATTTAACTTGTTTACAGATAGCTAGTTAATGAAATATTGTTAAGGTTTGAAAGACCCCTGGGGTGTAGATACTATACAAGGGCTACTGTGTTTGGTTCTGGCTAAATAAGTCAAGGGACATCTTGTAAGAAGAGTCAACAAATGTCTTATGCATTGGGTACAGATGATGAAATTAATGCGAAGAGCAAGACCTGTCTGAAGAGTCAATAGGCCCTAGCACTCTATTCTGTTTCAGCTTGTTCTGAAAGGTGTTCTCTGCAAAGGCTCTGCACAGAGAAAAGCAAGTAAAATCAAGATTGTTAATTTTATTCATGAGTGGCATTTAATATATTGTGGTTTGCTTGTATAGTATTTGTTTTGTTGTCACGTGTACCGAGGTACAGTGAAAAGTATTGTTCTGCATACAGTCCAGACGGACCATTCCATACATGGAAAAATACAAAAGGCAAACCGAAATACACAATGTAAATACAGAGGCATCGGCACTGGGTGAAGCATACAGGAGTGTAGTACTACGTAGTAGAGAAGATGTGTAGAGAGATCAGTTCAGTCCATAAGAGGGCCATTCAGGAGTCTGGTAACAGCGAGGAAGAAGCTGTTTTTGAATCTGTTAGTGCGTGTTCTCAGACTTCTGTACCTCCTGCCCGATGGAAGAAGTTGGAAGAGTGAGTAAGCCAGGTGGGAGGGGTCTTTGATTATGCTGCCCGCTTTCCCAAGGCAGGAGGAGGTGTAGACAGAATCAATGAATGGGAGGCGGGTTCGTGTGATGGACTGGGCTGTGTTCACGACTCTTTGTAGTTTCTTGTGGTCTTGGGCCAAGCAGTTGCCATACCAGGCTGTGATGCAGCCAGATAGGATGCTTTCGATGGTGCACCTGTAAAAAGTGGTAGGTTTAAAAGAAAGTTAAGATATTCTTCTTTTCCTTGAGAACTGTTAACTGTGAAGCTATTTCTTTATTGTAAATGTAGTTAATTCTGTGATAAATTAAAGTTTTGTTTTGACATAAAAGCTACCTATCGGCTAGTCATTCTTGTGGCACAGTTGCACAAATTGTAAATGGTCGGCTTCTCATTTGGGATTCTAACACTTGGCAACAGAATATTCCTCCGGATTCATCAAAAATTAATCTCTTAAGTGGTTGCAGAATTCTGCCTAAAGCAGGAGGTCATTACTTTTAACTTGACCCTCCCGCATAAATAAGCTTTGCCCTTTTACATTGATGGCCCTTTTATGTTGTCAAAAAAATCCCCTATGTACTGTTCCTGCTGTCTCCAGACTTAATCCATTTAAAATCCACTGGAATATGCAGAGCTGAGAGATCATGACATCAATCATGGCAATATTGAAACTTGCATCAAAAGTGCTGCCTTTTTGGAATGATGTGGAGATGCCGGCGTTGGACTGGGGTGAGCACAGTAAAAAGTCTTACAACACCAGGTTAAAGTCCAACATGTTTGTTTCAAACACTATAGCTTTCGGAGCACTGCTCCTTCCTCAGGTGAGGAAGGAGCAGTGCTCCGAAAGCTAGTGTTTGAAACAAACATGTTGGACTTTAACCTGGTGCCTTTCTGGAACTTCATGCTCCAGCTGACCCCCTTCCTTAACCTCTCACAGCTGATCACGTGTTAAGCAGCAAGGAGGACTTAGTGACCCCGCTGGCTATATTTAAAATGATCATCAAATACTTGGTTACTTGCTGATGATTTCTGTTGGCTGTTATTATGATCCTACTCATTTTTGGCGTTTTCTGCAAATATTTCAAGTGTTGGAAATTTACAGTGGGTTGTGTGACAGAGGCTGAAGGACCTTTTGCTCACTTCAAGGCTTCTGCACAAACTGGTACTTTCCAGATATGGTTTACAAGTAGACGTTGCTCTCGCTGTAGAGCATGACTGGGAGAATAAGCCGAGGACATACATAGCAGAGCAAGCTGCTGGAGGAGAGGGAGAAAGGTTCTCGGCATAAGGCCATATCCATCTCGAATATTCTGGGAACAATTTTCTTCTCTGTACCTCAGCAACAACCACTTTTTAAGAAGATTGCACTTATTAAACAGGTCATCGGTAAAATGTGCGAACTGTTCCAACCGCATCGCCAACTTAAGAGTAGGTCAAGGAACTCATTGCTATTGGTGGCAAATGAGATTGTGGTAATGAGCAGTTGCATAAGGGAGACTCCCTGTTCAAAGCGAGAGAACTTTATTTCATTCCATTCTATCTTGCAAGAGAGAAGCAAGTGGAGCAATCTGAGGTTTGAACGTTTCCGTTGATGGCATGCATAATGCTTTGTGATACAACAACTCTACCACGTAGGAGGACGGAAAGGGATTCCACTCCCTCAGTGTGCAGCTGGATTGTGACCATGCGCAACATTACATGCAGGCCAGTGTTTGTTTCCCTGAAGGCTGATATGCCTTAATTCTGCGGCAGTCCGCTGTACCATGTGTATTTCAGTCACCATGACAAACCAAAGGGATCCACTGGATGATGAAGGCTTTCTGCTGATCACATGGCTCATGACTTCGGTTCGCAACACATGCATATAGTTTCCCTATGAAATGTGATAGAATAGACTATCGCCGCACTGTGATTATGGTTCCTCTGCCTGGACCACTCTAGAGAAGTCCTGAAATACTCTCTGAGCGGGTCTCAAGATTTGTGGTTCCATACGGCAGAAATTTGCAACCATGAGGGGAGAGGCCTTGCCAACAACTATCAAGAGACAAGCTGAGGAGCAAAACATGAGGAGGGGAAGGAAGGGAGATGACAATCTAGACACTCCTTTTGCTTGGATTGTAAACGGAGAGCTCGTTAGAATATGATATCACTGAGCACAATCCCTATTTCTCATTTATCAACAGTTTCCCACTTTATTTAGCGAATCCAAATTCCCTAAGCCGAGCTGTTTCTCCTGGCCCTGCTGTGTTGAGTTGCGAACAGGCCTCTGTTGAGTCTGTGGACTGGACATTCGTCTGTGACATGGTGCACAGTTTTCTCTCATCCAGGCACATAGGGGGTTGACACTATTGCCCCATCTGCAGAGGTTGGCCACGCAGGGGCTGTGGTCGGTCCTGAACCTGTTAAAGGGTGGACCATCCTCTTCTTGGAAGGTTGAAACCAGGCAGTTGTTGGGTTGGATTTGAGACATGCCCCCTGATTGTCTTGTCCAATGATTCCCATTCATTTGTCCAGGTGGAGTTTGCGTTAAAGTCCTGTGTGGGAGGGTTTTTCCAGAGCGGCCTTCTTGATCGGAGTTGTACCTTGGGAGGGCTGAATAGATCAGCAGGAAGTGGAACAATAAGCTCAGCACCATTCCCATGTCTCCTTATCCTGGCAAACATCATTTTGTGGGCTGTTGAGCATTCCTCGAGTCTGTGATGGCCACCAGTTGCTTGTGTTCTATGAATCTTGCAGATTCCCACAGTTTGAAAACTGGTAGGTACCCTTGGTTCTGCTGAGGAACTTTCTATTAAGCCTATGTCAACCTTTTAATCCCATGACCGAATACATAATATCAATTGGGTGTATTCAAGTGGTGGGTGTTAATTCACCTGTGCTCCTATATATAGGAGCAAACATTTGGTCTTTTGTTAATTTGTCCTTTTTTAAAATGTGTTAAACTCAGATGAGTATATCGGAGCAAGTTGAAATTGTGATCATTGGATTGGAGCTCCACCACCTTCTGAAAGGCAATTAGGGGTGGGCAACAAATGCTGGCCTAGCCAGCGACGCCCATATCCTGTAAAAATGAATAAGGCGCATGGCCCGTAATGAGTTTCTCTGTGAATTAAAGTTTATAAGTAGACTGTGCTGCAGTTGTAACTTTCACCATGTGAACCATCTGAGTTCTAACAAACCTGACTGGCAAACCGTGGAAAAGTTACTTCCAACAGCATCCAAAGCGTTGCTGCTTGAGGCTGACTTCATGCTTTTATTTAAATAAAAGCAAAATACCGCAGCTGCTGGAAATCTGGAAGGAAAACAGAATGCTGGAAAAAAACCAACAGGCCTGACAGCATCTGTGGAGATAGAAAATAGAGCTAATGTTTTAAGTCAAAAGGACTCTTATTCAGTGCTTTTACTTGGATGTGTCACCCATTGCTCAGTGGGTGGTACTCTCATCTCTAATTCAGAGAGCTCAGCCGAAAAATCCAAACTGAACAACTTCAGTGCAGAACCGAGGAAGTACTGTACAGTCTGAGGTATCAACTGTTGGGTGAGATGCTAAGTTGAAGCCCAGACAGCCCTCTTGGGTGTTCCCCCTAGTGTCCCACCAAATAATTATCTCTCGGTGATCATTAAAAGATAATCTGATCATTAACACATTGCTACATGTGGGAGGCATTGCTATTTGCTATGAGCCCGGCCAGGTGGTAGAAGTTTCAGTAGGGGAGCATTTCGGGAACAGTGACCACAATTCAGTAAGTTTTAAAAGTGCTGGTGGACAAGTATAAGGGTGGTCCTAGGGTGAATGTGCTAAATTGGGGGAAGGCTAATTCTAACAATATTAGGCGGGAACTGAAGAACATAGATTGGGGGCGAATGTTTGAGGGTAAATCAACATCTGACATGTGAGAGGCTTTCAAATGTCAGTTGAAAGGAATTCAGGACTGGCATGTTCCTGTGAGGAAGAAGGATAAATATGGCAAATTTCGTGATCCTTGGATAACGAGAGATATTGTAGGCCTCGTCAAAAAGAAAAAGGAGGCATTTGTCAGAGCTAGAAGGCTGGGAACAGACGAAGCTTGTGTGGAATATAAGGAAAGTAGGATGGAACTTAAGCAAGGAGTCAGGAGGGCTAAAAAGGGTCACGAAAAGTCATTGGCAAATAGGGGGTTAAGGAAAATCCCAAGGCTTTTTACACGTATATAAAAAGCAAGAGGGTAGCCAGGGAAAGGGTTGGCCCACTGAAGGACAGGAGAGGGAATCTATGTGTGGAGCCAGAGGAAATAGGTGAGGTATTAAATGAATACTCTGCATCAGTATTCACCAAAGAAAAGGAATTGGTGGATGTTGAGTCTGGAGAAGGGTATGTAGATAGCCTGGGTCACATTGAGATCCAAAAAGATGAGGTGTTGGGCGTCTTGAAAAATATTAAGGTGGATAGGTCCCCAGGGCCTGATGGGATCTACCCCAGAATACTGAAGGAGGTAAGAGAGGAAATTGCTGAGGCCTTGACAGAAATCTTTGGATCCTCGCTGTCTTCAGGTGATGTCCCGGAGGACTGGAGAATAGCCAATGTTGTTCCTTTTTTTAAAGAAGGGTAGCAAGGATAATCCAGGGAACTACAGGCCGGGGAGCCTTGCATCAGTGGTAGGGTAATTACTGGAGAGAATTCTTTGAGACAAGAGCGACTCCCATTTAGAAGCAAGTGATCGTATTAGTGAGAGACAGCATGGTTTTTTTGAAGGGGAGGTTGTGTCTCACTAACTTCATAGAGTTTTTCGAGGAGATCACAAAGATTGATGCAGGTAGGGCAGTGGATGTTGTTTATGTGGACTTCAGTAAGGCCTTTGACAAGGTCTCTCATGGCAGACTGGTACAAAAGGTGAAGTCACACGGGATCAAGGGTGAGCTGGAAAGGTGGATACAGAACTGGCTAGGTCATAGAAGGCAGAGAGTAGCAATGGAAGGGTGCTTTTCTAATTGGAGGGCTGTGACTAGTGGTGTTCCGCAAGGATCAGTGCTGGGACCTTTGCTGTTTGTAGTATATATAAATGATTTGGAGGAAATGATTAGTAAGTTTGCGGACGACACAAAGGTTGGTGGAATTGCGGATAGCGATGAGGACTGTCAGAGGATACAGCAGGATTTAGATCGTTTGGAGACTTGGGCGGCGAGATGTCAGATGAAGTTTAACCCGGACAAATGTGAGGTAATGCATTTTGGAAGGTCTAATACAGGTAGGGAATATATAGTGAATGGTTAAACCCTCCAGAATGACAGTCCGAGTGATCTAGGTGTACAGGTCCACAGGCCACTGAAAGGGGCATCACAGGTGGAGAAGGTAGTTAAGAAGGCATGCTTGCCTTCATTGGCCGGGGCATTGAGTATAAAAATTGGCTAGTCATGTTGCAGCTGTATAGAACCTTAGTTAGGCCACAATTGGAGTATAGTGTTCATTTCTGATTGCCACACTACCAGAAGGATGTGGAGGCTTTCGAGAGGGTGCAGAAGAGATTTACCAGGATGTTGCCTGGTATGGAGGGCATTAGTTATGAGGAGAGGTTGATTAAACTTGGTTTGTTCTCACTGGAACAATGGAGGTTGAGGGGGCGACATGATAGAGATCTACAAAATTATGAGGAGCATAGACAGAGTGGATAGTCAGAGACTTTTTCCCAGGGTAGAGGGGTCAATTACTAGGGGGCATAGGTTTAAGGTGCGAGGGGAAAGGTTTAGAGGAGATGCATTACATAGAATTTACAGTGCAGAAGGAGGCCATTCGGCCCATCGTGTCTGCACCGGCTCCTGGAAAGAGCACCCTACCCAAGGTTAACACCTCCACCCTATCCCCATAACCCAGTAACCCCACCCAACACTAAGGGCAATTTTGGACACTAAGGGCAATTTATCATGGCCAATCCACCTAACCTGCACATCTTTGGACTGTGGGAGGAAACCAGAGCACCCGGAGGAAACCCACGCAGACACAGGGAGGATGTGCAGATTCCGCACAGATAGTGACCCAAGCCGGAATCGAACCTGGGACCCTGGAGCTGTGAAGCGATTGTGCTATCCACAATGCTACTGTGCTGCCCGTATGAGGTATGTTTTTTTTACACAGAGGGTAGTGGGTGCCTGGAACTTGCTGCCGGAGGAGGTGGTGGAAGCAGGGACGATAGTGACATTTAAGGGGCATCTTGACAAATACATGAATAGGATGGAAATAGAGGGATGCGGTCCCCGGAAGTGTAGAAGATTTTAGTTTAGACGGGCAGCATGGTCGGCACAGGCTTGAAGGGCTGAAGGGCCTGTTCCTGTGCTGTACGTTTGTTTGTTCTTTGTTCTATTTGCAAATGCGTTTCCTGTATTGCCACAGACACCACAGTTTGAAATTTAATTGGGTGTAAAGGGTTTGGGACATCTTCAGGTTGTGAAGAGTGCTATATAAATGAAAGTTCTCCAGGTTGACAGATAAGTTTCCACTTGATGTCTTGTGTAAACGAAGATGGCTGCTGAGCCAGCCTTTTGAAGCACGTGGAGGCTCTTGAGTGAAGCAGCCCCTCCACACACCCAAGCTCCCATTTAGCTTCACTGCCTGAGATGCTTTTTTAAAAATAATCTTTATGGCCAAGTAGGCTTACAGTAACACTGCAATGAAGTTACTGTGAAAAGCTCCTAGTCGCCACATTCCGGCACCTGTTCAGGTACACAGAATTCAGAATGTCCAATTCACCTAACAAGCATGTCTTTAGGGACTTGTGGGAGGGAACCAGAGCACCCAGAGGAAACCCACGCAGACACTGAGAACGTGCAAACTCCGCACAGACAGTGACCCAGGCCAGGAATCGAACTTGGGACCCTGGAGCTGTGAAGCAACAGTGCTAACCACTATGTTCCTGTGCTTCCCACAGTTTGGGGGATACTTGAGATTAAACCTGGTAGAGCGGCACAGAAGAGGTTTTAATATAAGCTTCATAATGTCACAGTGTCACATTAATTCGACTGATGATGCTTTGCCCCTGTTAAATAGTTGCACCTTGACTCGGTGATAGCCCTCAATACTGTGGATGCTTGCAATTTTGAAATAAAAACATAAAATGCTGGAGATACTCCGGTTTGGTCGTATCTGTGAAGAGACAAATAGGGTTAGCACCCCACTTCCAAAACGATCTAACTCGATACCGAGTACTGTGCAACTGGGGACATGGCTTACTTACCTTTGACTGAGCTGTCCTTAATTGTAGGCCCTGGGGGCACATTGCATTGCACAGATTTTTGTCCGAAGGACAGGAAAGATGGGAGAAGTTGGAGGGGCGGGTTTAGCTCACTGCTAAATCGCTGGCTTTTAAAGCAGGCCAGCAGCACGGTTCGATTCCCGTACCAGCCTCCCCGGACAGGCGCCGGAATGTGGCGACTAGGGGCATTTCACAGTAACTTCGTCGAAGCCTACTCGTGACAATAAGCGATTTTCATTTCAGTTTCATTTCATTTCAACATAAGTAATTACAGGAGGAGTGGCAATCTGCTTCGATTGCCTCTCCACTGGAAGTTGCGGGCCACTGTCAGCTGTGGCTCTCAGTGCGTTGCATTCACCTTTGCATCACAATGTTCTGGGTTCAAGTTCCATTCCAGGGGTTTGGTTCAAGAATCAAGGCTGACCTTCCAGACCGGTACTGAGGGAGTACTGCACTGATGGAAGTGCCACCTTTCAGCTGTTAAACCAAGGTCCCAGCTGCCTGTTCGGATGCCAGTAAATGACCCACGGCCCTTTCAAAGCAGAGCAGGGTAGTTATTCCTGTTGTCTTGGCAAATATTTATCCCGTAATCAATATCACAGAAACAAACGATCAGGCCATTATCACATTGCTGTTTATGGGAGCTTGCTGTGCGCATGTCGGCTGCCACATTTCTTACATTACAACAGTGACTGTGCATCAAAAGGATTTTATTGGCTGTGAAGCTCTTGGGGACATCTGGTGATGGTGAGGTGAAGAGCACGATATAATTGCAAGTCTTGGAGGCCTTGCGTGTTTGTGGGACCTTGCTATGTGCAGATTGACAGCAACGTTTGCCTGTACAATAACTGCAGCCTCTGCTAATGTTCAGCAGAAGCAAGGAAACAGACTAAGTGCGGTATTGCTATCCTGTAACAGCATAGCACTTGGCCTTCAAGAATTAGGTAGTACGTTTGAGTGTATGGCTTCCTGTTACTTAGATCACTGTTTCCTTATTTGGATGAGTATGGTCTGTTCCTAGTTGAGTGACTGGATGGAGTAGGTGTTCCACATTGTTATTGGCCACCTTAAGTTGTTTGAGTCATACTTCCTGCTGCTGCTGATGAAATGCATTGACAGCTGTTGTCAAAGCCTCTCCGCTTTTACTCCGCTCCTCAGCCAAAGCATGAAGCACGATGGTTAGTGGCTTATAATGGGAAGGAAATGGGTAAACTGTTCCAAGTAAAATTTCCTTAAAGTGCATTTAAAATATCCAAACTACAGGGTGGAACCAATCCTGCCATTTTATTGTACAAATGCCCTAAAGCACTTGCACAAAATCCTTAAAAGAGGTATTAGCCCCTTTTATAAAAAAATGTAAACCCTGCCATTAAACTAGCAGAGAGTGGAATTTGTTAAGCATTTAGTAACAGTAATTTATATTCAATAGGTTACAGCTCTAGAACGGGTCTAGAAACTTCAGTGATTGTCAAATCCCAAACGGTACGAGGAATAATAATGTCCATAAATTTACACTACGTTTATGGCATGTGTTTCAATGGCCCAGTTTAATGACGGTCACTGACCCATACAGATCAGTAATGTTTCTAGTTCAATTATTGGTCTCTGTAGAGTTAGTTGAAGCTAATGGTGGTAGCAGGTAGTACAATTGGTGCCAGGGTTCGGGGAAATAAGTCAGATCTTGATTGAAATCCAGTTACCTCTACTGGCATGTGTGCTGGACATTAGGTTACAGCAGAATCAAGTTCAGTTATGATGCCATATATGGTAGAGTTGCTTAGAAACACTGGTATGAATCAGGTAATGGGGATAATTGAGTAGAATGGGCCTATATTTCTCGGATTTTGCATGATTGATGGTGATCACATTGAAATGTATAAGGCTTTTAGGGGTCTTTACAGGGTTGATGCTAAGAGGCTGTTGCCCCGGGCTGGTCAGTCTAGAACTAGGGAATCAGGATAAAGGACTGAGATGAGAAGAATATTTCTTCAGCCAGAAGGTTATAAATCTTTGGAATGAGCTGGGAATAGTCAATAATTCCACATATTCAAGGCTCAAGATCAACAGATTTCTTGATAATACAGGAATCAAGGGATATGAGGATGGGGCAGAAATATGAAGTTGAGGTGGAAGGTCAGGCTCGATCTTGTTAAATGGTAGAGCGGGTTCTGGGATCTATGGCGCACTCTTGGTCCTGTTTCTTAAATAATTACATTGGGATGGGTATATGTGCGTCAATCGTCATTTTAACATCACCACATTGCTTTTTTTTTAAAATTTAGATTACCCAATTATTTTTTCCAATTAAGGGGCAATTTAGCATGGCCAATCCACCTACTCTGCACATTTTTGGGTTGTGGGGGCGAAACCCACGCAGACACGGGGAGAATGTGCAAACTCCACACGGACAGTGACCCAGAGCCGGGATCGAACCTGGGACCTCAGCGCCGTGAGGCGGTTGTGCTAACCACTAGGCCACCGTGCTGCCCTACCACATTGCTTTTTATAGTACAGTGGCACGGTGGTTAGCATTGTTGCTTCACAGCGCCAGGGTCCCAGGTTCGATTCCCGGTTTGGTTCACTGTCTGTGCGGAGTCTGCACGTTCCCCGCGTGTCTACCTGGGTTTCCTCCAGGTGCTCCGGTTTCCTCCCACAAGTCCCGAAAGACGTGCAATTAGGTAATTTGGACATTCTGAATTCTCCCTCCGAGTAACCGAACAGGCGCCGGAATGTGGCGACTAGGGTGTTTTCATGCTAACTTTGCAGTGTTAATGTAAGCCTACTTGTGACAATAAAGATTATTATTATTCCAGTGTGCAGTTTTACATTGAAAATTTCTATGTAAATTTGTCACATTGTAATTACAGCTTTCCACTGTATGGGTGTAGGGGTCCCACGAGGAGGAGTGTGTGATTGCATCCTCATAATTTCCATAACATGTGCAAATAAAGAACTTTTAATGAGCAGTGACAGAAAATTTATGCAAATGAGACCTTTATGATCTTGACGTTACAAAGTCAATGAGAAAATAATTCCTAAAATTGGAAATGTGAAATCATAGAGCACAGCGGTGGCCATTCATCCCATTATGCTGTTGTTTGAAAGAGCTATGTAATTAATGTACCCCATCTCCCTTTCTGAGTAGCCCTGTAAGTTTTCCTTCAAGTTTATATGCAAATAATTTTGACAGTTCCATGCAGTGCTTTCCAGATCATAACTCGTTGCACAGGGTTACAAAACATGAGGAGGCCATTCAGTCCATCTATCCAATGCCCGCTCTTTCAAACAGCAATTAGTTCGACCCATTCCCTGCCTCTTTCCCCATATTCCGGCAATTCTCTTCCTTCACGGGGCAGCACGGTGGCACAGTGGTTTGCATTGCTGCCTACGGCGCTGAGGACCCGGGTTCGAATCCCAGCCCTGGGTCACTGTGAGGAGTTTGCACAATCTCCCCGTGTCTGCGTGGGTTTCACCCCACAACCCAAAAGATGTGTAGGATAGGTGGATTGGCCACGCTAAATTGCCCCTAATTTTTTAAAAAATCTCCTCCTTCACGTATTTATCTATTTCCTTTTTTTGAATATTTTATTAAATCTGCATCCACTTCAAGCAGTGTATTCAAACTCCTAACCACTCCTTGCGCTTTAAAAAAAAAATATCCTCATGTCCACCTTTTTCTTAACCATTCTGCTCCAGGGTCCCAGGGTCTTTTAAAAAAATTAAAAATTAAGGGGCAATTTAGCGTGCCAATCCACCTACCCTGCACATAGAACATAGAACAGTACAGCACAGAACAGGCCCTTCGGCCCTCGATGTTGTGCCGAGCAATGATCACCCTACTTAAACCCACGTAACCCGTATACCCGTAACCCAACAATCCCCCCATTAACCTTACACTACGGGCAATTTAGCATGGCCAATCCACCTAACCCGCACATCTTTTGGACTGTGGGAGGAAACCGGAGCACCCGGAGGAAACCCACGCACACACGGGGAGGACGTGCAGACTCCACACAGACAGTGACCCAGCCGGGAATCGAACCTGGGACCCTGGAGCTGTGAAGCATTGATGCTAACCACCATGCTACCGTGAGGCCCCTATCTTTGGGTTGTGGGGTGAAACCCATGCAGACACGGAGAATGTGCAAACTCCACAAGGACAGTGACCCAGAGCCGCAATCGAACCTGGAACCTCGGTGCCTAGGCAGCAATGCTAACCACTGCACCCCCAGGGTCCCAGGTTTGATTTCCAGCTTGGGTTACTGTTTGTGCGGTGTCTGCACATTCTCCCCGTGTCTGGGTGGGTTTCCTCTGGGTGCTCTGGTTTCCTCCCACACGTCCCGAAAGACGTGCTTGTTAGGTGAATTGGACATTCTGAATTCTTCCTCCGTGCACCCGAACAGGCGCCGGAATGTGGCGACTGGGGGCTTTTCACAGTAACTTCATTTGAAGCCTACTTGTGACAATAAGTGATTTTCATTTCATTTCAACTTCATTGCAGTGTTAATGTAAGCCTACTTGTGACAATAAAGATAATTATTTTAAACTGAGGATTTTTGTTTGGGTTGCGGGGAAGGTACCAATCAGCCTGTTTTTGTTTTGTTTTGTAAAAGTGATGGAAATGTGAAGTTACCTCCTGCACTGTAAATTCTATGACTGTGAATTCTAGGTTGCTTGTAATTATTTTCCGATTCCTCCCTTCCTCCCGAGCCCCACTTGCCAGTGCCTCTGAGAAACACAAGAACGAGCAGGCTGAGCTTTGACTGGCTTTTATTATAAAACTCGGTGTGGGGGTGGCTCCAGTCTGCTGATGTCACCCATGGAAGCCAGGCAGGAGCTTCAAAGAGCTTCATTGTTGGATGTGTAACGTAAGCAAGTCTCCCAGTCAGTCCTGGGAGGGAGGCAGAGAGAGAGGGGCGGGGTGTGATAGTCAGGAGAGCTCAGGAAAAGCAGGCTCATATGTCTCGCACAGCCTCTCTCCACCGCTCCGGACACCTAATTCGCCCAAAAAAGTTAAGTTGGGTTTGAATTACTGCTACGAAAAAAAAATGGGTGCGGTGCATGTTCGATGAGCTTCAGATCCGACTGCAACCTAAAGGAAAGTTTTCTCTTAAATCAAACATTGAGTGCCTCTTCTCCCCCCCCCCCCCCCCCTTTCTGCTTTTGAATGTGAAGCACACAACCCTGAGCAGGGGTTTGGAGTTGGAATTCTTTTCACTATAAAACGTGGGAGACCACTTCTAAACAAGGAAGAAAAGGGGGGTGGGGGGGGACAAACCAAGAGAGAGAGGAGAAAAAGGAAATCACTTGGAATTGAAGCTTAACAAATGAAAATGCTGGAGATTTGCCGTAAACTGGTGGGGTGTAAATCAAGGAAGACTCTCTCTGCTTCGTCCAGCTGCTACCTAGAAGGTAAGGAGTTTTCAGTGCCTGGAGGGAGGGAGAGAGGCCCTGCAATGAATTCCTGAAGCTCTGTGAGAGAGAGAGAGAAAAAACCTTTGCAGAGGCCTCTTCTCTCATGTGACTGGGGAGAGAGACAGAGTGGGGGAGATGGCAGCCTGCGTCGGCTCAGACGTAAACAGCTGAATTTTGGAAGACATTTTGCTCTTTGCCAGAGTAGCTAACTTTTAGCCTGGTGTTTCCACCCCCTCCCCACGTGTGAGGATCGCTGCTCCCCGCATTGGGCACATCTTAGATTGTAGATTGCCCAACGAGTTTAAAAATGGTGAGTTCTCTGCACGTCAAAGGCAAAGCTGTGTTAAAAATGTTGTGTGCCAGAGAGAAATCAGTCCTGTGGGGGAAATGTGTAACTTTGACACACGTTCTGTTGTGCAGCAATTCATCCCTCGTGAGTTTTCTTTTGACATTGCTTTAACCTATCAACCTACCCCAAAGCTTTATAATTAGGGTTGCAGCATTCATAGTACAATTGAAATGTGCTGTAATATTTTGTTCCCAACTAACTGTATTGCAAATTCACATGACCGATGTAATCACTGAAACAGTGGAACAATTGACAGGATGGACTGATATGCTTGATTAATTTTTTAAGAAAGCATGTTTTTTATGTGACACTTCTAAAGGTACACCGTAGGGAAGGCGAAGGTTTATTTCATTAAAAAAAAATTTTCTTTATAAATTTAAGAGTACCCAATTTTATTGTTTCCCCCCCCAATGAAGGGCCAATTTAGCATGGCCAATTCACCTCCCTGCACATCTTTGGGTTGTGGGGGTGAGACCCATGCAGAAACGGGGAGAATGTGCAAACTCTACATGGACAGTGACCTGAGGCAGGGATCGAACCTGGGTCCTCGGCGGCGTGAGGCAGCAGTGCTAACTACTGCGCTACCGTGCCGCCCCGAGAAGATGATTTAGATAGATAGAACAGTACAGCACAGAACAGGCCCTTCGGCCCTCGATGTTGTGCCGAGCAATGATCACCCTACTCAAACCCACGTATCACCCTATACCCGTTATCCAACAACCCCCCCCCCCAACCTTACTTTTTAGGATACTACGGGCAATTTAGCATGGCCAATCCACCTAACCCGCACATCTTTGGACTGTGGGAGGAAACCGGAGCACCCGGAGGAAACCCACGCACACACGGGGAGGACGTGCAGACTCCGCATAGACAGTGACCCAGCCGGGAATCGAACCTGGGACCCTGGAGCTGTGAAGCATTTATGCTAACCACCATGCTGCCGTGCTGCCCTTTTATTAGTAATAATTATATAGATTACTTTTTCTTTTGGTGATATTATAATCTTTATTAGTGTCACAAGTAGGCTTACATTAACACTGCAATTAAGTTACTGTGAAAAGCCCATAGTCACCACATTCCAGCGCCTGTTCGGGTAGATGCCCCATCCAGAAGTTAGTACTTCTTAAACCCACCACGCAAATTATTTGTGAAGTTTTCATAAGAACTTAAGAAGTAGGAGCAGGAGTAGGCCATTTAGTCCATCGAGCCCACTCTCCCATTCAGTGGGATCATGACTGATCATCAACTTCCAACCCAATTTTCTGCACTATCCCCATACCCCTTGATGAAGAAATCGATTCATCTCAGCCTTGAACATGCTGAATGACTAAGCCTCCACAGCCCTCTGAGGCACAAATTCCAAAGATTCACCAACGGGAATTCTAAAGATTTTGGTTTTGACTAACTGGCTGATTTGAGTCTGACAGAGTTAGTCTCCTGTCTTCCATTGTTTCCTTTTTCAGAACAGTACCTGAAGATGTAGCTTGGGGCAGAACTTGCAAATCAGCTATATCCGTTCTTTGTTATAATTCAGATGGTGCATAGTTCTTATACGGTCAGGAATATCATGCCATGAACAGTGCTAAAGTTGGATTTGTATGTAATCTGGCTTCAACCTTGAAGAGCTGCAAGTGGCTCATCCTGAGGTATGGTACAGGTTTATTAATTTTGGACATATTTACTGTAGGTTGTATTCTTGGTTTTACCTTAAGGTCAGGAAAACTAGCAGAAAATGACCGATTTTGTCTCTTCAGTGTTTTCTTTTCAAAGTATCCATTTTTGAAATAAAAATTATACGTCTCTGGAATGCCTTGGGGTATTTCCAGGTTAAAAGTTTGATACAAGTGCAAGTTGTTGTAGCTTTGTGTGGGTGAAGAGTTAATTGCAAGACTTCAGAAACTATAAACCTATTGTCCAGTATTGCTTATTCTTATAGAATTTCTTATGGAATTTACAGTACAGAAGGAGGCCTTTTGGCCCATCGAGTCTGCACCGGCTCTTGGAAAGAGCACCCTACCCAAGTCCACACCTCCACCCTATCCCCATAACCCAGTAACCCCACCCAACACTAAGGGCAATTTTGGACATGAAGGGCAATTTATCATGGCCAATCCACCTAACCTGCACATCTTTGGACTGTGGGAGGAAACCGGAGCACCCGGAGGAAACCCACGCAGGCATGGGGAGAATGTGCAGACTCCGCACAGACAGTGACCCAAGCCGGGAATCGAACCTGGGACCCTGGAGCTGTGAAGCAATTGTGCTATCCACAATGCTACCGTGCTGCCCTCCTAACCAATAAAGTCTTTTAAAAAAAATAAAATAAATTAATTTAGAGTACCCAATTCTTTTTCCTAATTAAGGGGCAATTTAGCGTGGCCATTCCACCTACCTGCATTTTTTCGGGTTGTGGGGGCGAGACCCACGCAGACACGGGAAGAATGTGCAAACCACACACGGACAGTGACCTGGAACCAGGATCGAACCCTGGTCCTTGGCACTGTGAGGCAGCAGTGCTAACCACTGCACCGCCGTGCTGACCATAACCAATAAAGTCAAGGCCAGCTGACACTGCCCAGACTTTTTCAAAATCAATTTAGGGCATCACTGACTGGGCCAGCATATATTGCCCATCCCTAGTTGCCCTTGAGAAAGTGGTGGTGAGCTGCTGCCTTGAACCGCTGCAGTCCCTGACTCTTGGAAATAGCCTACCTGTCAAGGTATCAGGTGAACGTTACTCATCCACTTGAGACATTTGACTGCTATGCGCATGCCTGAGAGTAAATACAGTTTGCCTCTCAGCAGAGACAGAAGGAAACTTGCTGATGCCTACCCTGATCAGAATCTATATTTGTCACGGACAGGTTGATGGATTATTCTGTTTGATAAGGTGGGAATGCTGGGAACCTGACATGATGCAGAGATAGATAGTTGACCTCCCACTGAATAAATATCAAGACAAAACACATTTGCAACGAGGCAGCAAATACTTTTCTCCTAATTCGGAGACTCCAAATTTTTACTTGCAGGTGACAGTACACTGAGCAAATTTGTTTGGTTTACAGCATTTATCAATTAAATCTGTTGTCAAGGGCAGCAAGGTGGCGCAGTGGTTAGCATTGCTGAGGATCTGGCCCTGGGTCACTGTCTGATGTGGAGTTTGCACATTCTCCCTGTGTCTGCGTGGGTTTCACCCCCACAACCCAAAAACGATGTGCAGGTTAGATGGATTGGTCACGCTAAATTTAAAAAAATATATATAAATTCTAGAGTACCCAATTCATTTTTTCCAATTAAGGGGCAATTTAGCATGATCAAGGGGGCAGCACGGTGGCGCAGTGGTTGGCATTGCTGCCTCACGGTGCTGAGGTCCCAGGTTCGATCCCGGCTCTGGGTCGCTGTCCGTGTGGAGTTTGCACATTCTCCCCGTGTTTGAGTGGGTTTCGCCCCCACAACCCAATGATGTGCAGGCTCGGTGGATTGGCCACGCTAAATTGCCCCTTAATTGAAAAAAGAATAATTGGGTGCTCTAAATTTATTTAAAAAAAATTAAATCTGTTGTCTTAGTTGTGAAAGGGTAGTATTCAAACATTTCTCTGTATGGGGAAAGGGGTCGGTCTGGAAATTCCCACTCCTTTTAAGATTTGCCACAACCTCCAGGATCTCGGTCCCAGTTTCGCAAAGTGTCAGTTGTCTAAAGGAAAATGGTTTTGTGGTTACAAATAGTGCGTTTTCTGAGCAGGCAGCAGCAGAAGCAGTACCACGTTGAGAGAAACACTGAAATTTACTATCTTTGGGGACTTGTCAACCCTGGTTTGAAAATAAGTTGTAAAACATTTTTAAAAAATTGTTTGCATATAATGCAGATGATTTTCTGGAGCGAAGTTGCTCTGCAATCCAGGTGCACATCACCCGAGTATGTTTTGCAGAATATTGTTCAGAGGGTAGATATTGAACCTGTTTTTGTGTCTCTTGGCCCCTGGTCAGAAGGTTGTGCGTTCATTCCAGAGATTTGAGCTGTCACCCAACGTCTTTCAGTTGGGTTGAGTGTCTGCCCCTCATGTAGACTTAGAGGATCCCATGACAATATTTTGAAGAAGAGCTGGGGATTTCTCTCTAATGTCCTGACGAGTATTTGTCTGCCGAGCAGCATCACTAAAAATAAACAATCTGGTCATGATCTCATTGTCGTTTGTGAGTTTGAAGTGCATTGCAGCAGTGACCACATTTCAAATGTACTTCACTTGTAAAGTGCTTTGGGACATTCTGAGGTCATGAAAAGGTGCTGTATAAATGCAGCTATTTATTTTTCCTTCTCTATAACACACGGTTATGTGGGTTCCCATCTCCGGGTTACTGTCTGTGTAGAGTTTGCACAATCTCCCCAGGTCTGCAATGATCTCACGCCCACAACCCCAAAGATATGCAGGATAGGTGGATTGGCCACGCTAAATTGCCCCTTAATTAGGGGGGAAAAAAGAATTGGGTATTCTAAATTTATACAATTTAAGAAAAAAATGTGAAAACCTGGTCCCCCAAAATAGTGGGCAAGGTGGTGCCATCTGGCCAAGCGATGATGGCCAGCCTTTCAATAAAAGCAACTTGCATTTTATATTGCTCTTCTAATGTAGTAAAATATCCCAAGGTGCATTGCAGGTGTGTTATCAGACAATTTTGACATCAAGTTACATTCGATGTTGGGACAGGTGACCAAAAGTTTAATCAAAGAGGCAGGTTTTGAGGAGCAGCTTAAGAGTAGGGAGAGACGAGGGAATAAATTCCAGGGCTCATGACCAGGCCAGCTGAAGGCACAACCACCAGTGGTGGAGCGGTTAAAGTCGGGGATTGACAAGAGGCTAGAGTATAGAGATCTGAGGTTTGCAGGAAAATACAGTGATAGGTTTCAAACCATCTCCCTTAACCTTGAACTGTATACACCTACAATATTTTGTAGTTGCCCGATGCTGAACAAGCACAGCACTGATGGCCTGGCCATCTAACTATGGCTTTGTAGCCACTGGATTTGACAAGCATGGTCAAAGTTACTGTTGGAGGGGGCAGCACGATGGCCTAGTGGTTAGCACAGCTGCCTCACGGCGCTGAGGTCCCAGGTTCAATCCCGGCTCTGGGTCACTGTCCGTGTGGAGTTTGTACATTCTCCCCGTGTTTGCATGGGTTTCGCCCCCACAACCCAAAAATGTGCAGAGTAGGTGGGTTGGCCACGTTAACTTGGCCCTTAATGGGGAAAAAAAATTGGGTAATCTAAATTTTAAAAAAAAAGTTGCTGTTGGATAACTGTGGGAAACTGGATGTTCGATGATGTGGAGAACTTCACTCCAGGTAGCAGAATGAACCCACCTGTAATGGGTGCTCAGGCGTGTGTAAATTTGCTAATGCATTTTAAAAAAGTTAATTTTATGGTATGTGGACATTGCTAGCTAAGTCGGCATTTATTGTCCATCCCTCGTTGGCCTTCACAAGGTGGTAGTGGTGGGCTGCCTTCTTGAACCGCTGCAGCCCCTGAGGTGGAGGTACACCCACAGTGCTATCAGAGAGGGAATTCCAGGATTTAAACTGCTTAGCTGTTCTTTGGCGGTAGTTTGTTGATGATGTACAGGGTTTAATCCGACTTGAATAAAATGGCGCTGACTCGAGCAGTCCACACTCTAGCTTCTGGATGCTTTCTCCACCACTCACCAGTAGTAGCAAAGGTGGGGACTGGGCAACATGCTGCTGTCAGCAGCCGTTGCTGGTGCACGTCAACCAGTATAAAGTACGTTGAGTGATTCAGTATGACTCTGGTTTACGTTTTCGTCCCTGGGGAAGCTGGCTAACATCTCCCTCGGCAGATTTCTGCAGTGACTAATGTCGAGAATTGCATGGTGGAAATCGAGCTTCAATTCTTTCACCCTGTTGGTATTCCGTGGAACTCTGCCACCAGGCCTTCCTGTTTCGTTAAATTTCTTGGTGCTTTAAAGGTAGCATTCATGTTGCAGGGGACCTCTGTGAGGAATGTTTAATGTGCTCCGTCTTCTGAAGGTATCTGTCAGCTTGGTTCAGTCGGTCACACTCTCCAGCTTTTCACCTTTGTTTGAGGAGGAGAGACTGGGTCCACTAGGCCTGTATTTACTGGAGCTTAGAAAAATGAGGGGATCTCATTCTGGCAGCTGGATAGACTGGATGCAGGTGTGATGTTCTCCCTGGCAGGGGGAGGGGGTCTAGAACAAGCTTTCAAAATTTCAGGATAGGTATCAGGCCATTTAAGATTGAGATTAGGAGAAATTTCTGCATGGTGATAAATCTGTGCAATTCACTACCACTGAAGGCTGTGGAGGCCAAGTCACATCATATTTAAGAAGGAAATATACAGATTTCTAGACACCAGGGCATCAAGGGGTTTGGGGAGAGGGCTGGAGTATGGCATTGAGATAGAGGATCAGCCATCATCATGTTGAATGGCGGAGCAGGTTCTAGGGGACAAATGATCTACTCCTGCTCCTAGTGTCTATGTTTCTTGCCCATTGACTTGCAGGCAGCAACATAAACTTCACTGAAATGTGACAGTCCAATTGTGGGGTAGCACACGAGTGGATGTTTACAGGATTCAGAAGGAGCAGCTGTAAAATCAGAGAGCAGGGAAAGCGAGTGACTTCTGTGAAAAGCGATGACCTACATCTGTGACGAGGCCTTTACGCGGGATTGATGGATAGGAAACTAAATATGTGGTTGATTTGATTCTTTGTTTTAAATTCTTCTTTTGAAATTTGTGTTTTTCCCCGTTCTCTTCCTCCCAAGTTTCATCCTCAAAGGTCACACTGAACTTTCCTCTCTGGAGGTGGAGGTGTGGTGGATCGATCTGTAATAATATGGTCCACATTCTGGCGACACCACCCCACTTGCAGGGGAGGATGCCTTCCTTCTGAACTCTTGTTTTCTCAGATGATACCACAAAATCCCAATAAAGTTACTGCTCCCCATTCGCTGTGGCGTCCTCGTACAAAGATGTCAGATGAGTCTGATTAAAACTTAGCTCTCTCGGCTGAAACCTACAGTCTCGTTGTCAATCCACCAGCTCTCTGCCATTGCCGTACTTTACTGTTTTAGCTGTAACATGTTTCAGTTCTTTTTTACTTTTATTGGTCAGCATTGTGCCGTGTGTTTGACATTAATAAAACCACTGTAATCCGTAAGATAGAGGCTAGGAGTTTTAGGATGGTGGGACCTCTCTTCCTGCCATCCGAGGAGATGGCCGGACTGATAACGGTTGCCCCACAGCCATGCAATGCTGCGGTGAGTGTTAATTGACGGGAAGAGGGACTTCTGCCCCGCAGTCAGGAGGAAGTTACACCTCGGAGCTTCTGAGCGCAAGACCTGGAGCAGGCCAATTTGGGGGTCTCGGGGGTAGCAGGGGAAGTGAGGTTGGGGGTGTGTGGGGGGAGCGGTGTTGGTGGAGAGGCGGTGGGGAGGGGGGGGGGGGGGGCTGCTCTTCCTGAAAATGAGGCTGGTGGGAAACTCATTAATTGGCCGCTTAGGGCCTCAGCTGGGCCAAGGGTAGGCAGGCTCGTCTAGATCTTGCCTGCCTCACTAAAATTTGTGGAGGTCGGAGAGTGGGGGAGTCGGGTGGGAGTGCCATCCGAAGAATGTTGCGGTGACTCTCTTGTCTACAAACCCACTGGCAGGGGAATGTAAGATTCTACCCGTAAGCGTTTATTACATGTACATTACAAACATACCTTTAGCATGTTGGAACAATTGATCCAGCAATTCTGTTTGTTAAGTACTGCTTAAAAGTCTGCTTTGAAGTGGCTCCTAAATGCAAGCAAATGGCAAGCGTAGGTTTTTTTTTGATGTGTGATTAGGAATTTTATTGGGGAATTGCAGGAATATGTAAGTTGCTGAGTATGTATCTGAGGAATTGATCTGTTTAATGCAGTGCCAGGAAATGAGGTTCTAGATTGGTGAACTGCTCTAGTAACGGTCAATCAGTTAAATAGAAGTTAGTCACCGGCTGTGTCATTGAACTGTACAGTTCAAATTAATGTGCTGGAGTTTACATTTATATGCAGGAGGAAGTATTATAAAGTAGTTACTTTTTAAAATAAATTTAGAGTACCCAATTATTTTTTTCAATTAAAGGGCAATTTAGGGTGGCCAATCCACCCACCCTGCACAACTTTAGGTTCTGGGGGTGAGACCCACACAGACATGGGGAGAATGTGCAAACTCCACTCGGACAGTGACCCGGGACCAGGATCGAACCCGGTCCTCAGCGCCGGATGCAACAGTGCTAACCACTGCGCTACGGTGCCGCCCTGAGCAATGACTTGTTTGAACGATGCAGATGTCTGGGGCGCAATTTGCCCATCGGGAGACTTAAGTACCGACGCCGGAGTGAAAAACTGGAGTGTTTCACTCCGGCGTCGGAGGCCGCTCCCAGCCCTCTATTCCGGGAATCTGTCATGTTGGGCAGGCCACTCAGCCCATCCGGGCCGTAGAATCGCCGCAACAGCCAGCGTGAATCTCGCCGCGCCAGTTTGGGGGGGGGGGGAATCATGTGCGGGTGCCGGGTGGGCGTGGCGGGTCTCGCTCGGCGCCCTGGCGATTCTCCCACCGGGGGGGGGGGGGGATTCCGCCCCAAATGTTTCAATGGTTCATAACCAAGTTGTAGATCTAAGTCCCACTCCAGACTTCAGTGTACTTTCCAGGCTGGCACTCCCAGTGCAGTATTGAGGGACTGATAGATTGCACAGCGGTATTTCAGAGAAGAGCAGGGAAATTTATATCCTGGCTAATATTTCTCAAAAGCCAGATTATCAAGACGTTTATTATGTTATTTCAGGGACCTGTGTGTGATGTATTTGCCTAGATGACAACAGTCCCTTCACTTCAAAGTAATTCATTGTATCTAAAGCACTCAGATTTTTTTGAGAGGAGTGCTGTGGCGCAGTGTAAATGGTTAGCCTTTCTTTCTAAAGCCAAGTTAAATAACCTGTTCCACTCCCCTTATCAGCAAGAAATAAATTGAAGTGTTGCTGTTGTCAAATCAAAGAGTTTGCTGTCTGCCACGATGCTCATTGCTAGATCTCTAATTGATGCTTGACTGATGCCCTTCATTTCATTTGTCGACATTCTTGGCCTCAGTGGAGACATTGAACACAAATGGAATTCCCACATTTCCTTCATTGCTAAAACTGCTTCCAAAAAGCTCAATTTCAATTTTTGTGCCAAATGCTGTTCCCCTATCCATTTTCTTACTGTCCCGTCCCCCCCTGGGGCTGGTGACTCCCTGGAATGCTATTTGTTCACGCATGATGATGAATCTTGCAGTCACCTGCTGAAATGGTCTTTAGAATGTGGGGCAGTGGTATAGATTGGGGAGGGAGAAGATATTACCACGGCTAAGTCTGATCCTGTCATTGACTAACACACACAGCTGCACACTTCCAGCAAGTGTCCCTGGATAGTAATAAGGAATGGGATCCCTGGCTAACATTCCCTTTACTCATCCAGGGTAGCTACAGCAAATTGTAGCTGCTCTAAACCTTTTAGGCTGATATTGACTAACTCGGCCATTCCGATGGAAGTTGGTGCCACCTTGGTTTGTGTAGTTTTGCTCTTTGCACTGGTGTAACCAGTAGAATGATTGGAAAAGTCATGCCAAATGCTTCTCTTTCTCAATCCTAAGAAGCTCAACGGTGTCCAAGACTTAAATACTGTTTTCGCATCTGAGAAAACTCTTCCAACACCTCTCTGGTGCTCCATCCCTTCCTTGCCTTTATTCTCCCAACTTCCCTCTCTGACCCAACGCTCTTTAATCTATTTTACTTTTGCTTCTTCTGAGCCTTTCTCAGCGACTATGCACTGCGTTACACAATAGGAAATGATTTACTCCTACAGTTAACCAACGTTAATCACCAGTGTGTCCGCCCTTAATAACGCCGTAGGATATTACAGCACAATAGGAGGCCATTCAACCCATTATGTCTGTGCTGACTCTTTGGTTCATTGCTCTTTCACCATAACTTTTTTTCCCATTCATTATTGAACTGATTCTCTTTTGAATGTTACTATTGAATTGACGTCCATTGCTCTTTCGGGCAGCACTTTCCCGATCACAACAACTTGCTGTATAAAAGTGAAAAAAAGCAAGTTTCCTCGTGTCACCTCTGGTTCCTTTGCCAATCACCTTAAATCTGTGTCCTCTGGATACTGACCATTCTGCCACCAAAGAGAGTTTCTCTTTGTTCACTCACTATTTCACTGTTTGATAAATTTTATGTTGCACCAAGTGAGAATTACAGATGGATGGATAGCTTACACATAGCCACAGATAGGTTCAATAATAGATCTCGCCTGCAGCAAGAATTGTTGCATGTTTCAAATTTAAAAACAAAACAAATTTAGAGTATCCAATTATTTTTTTTCCCAATTAAGGGGCAATTTAGCGTGGCCAATCCACCTAACCACATCCTTTTCGGCCGCGAGGGTGAGACCCAGTGCAAACTCCACACGGACAGTGAGCCAGGGCCGGGATTGAACCCGGGACCTTGGCACTGCGATGCAGCAGTGCTAACCACCGTGCCTTCCGCATGTTTCAGATTTGACCCCGTAGGTACCAACAGTGGCCAGGTTTTGATATGTAGTATTTGTGGTGCACTTGTGCTTATTCAAAAGTGTGCTGGAAATCTTTTGGTGGATCTTGCTTGTATCTTGTTAATGTTTTCCTCTTCCTCCATCTTTTTGCAAAACTAACCAGGAAAGTAATTATTTTTACAAGAAATGAATGTGTGGGGTTCCATCCAGGGTGATTAAGAGCCACTAACATGACTGCAGAAGAAATAGATACTTGGTGTTTAAATTGTGTTTTGTTCCATCTCAACGCTTTTTTAATAAACTTTTTTTGAAAAAAGATTAAAAAAACTATTTCTCCTTTTCAATTTAAAGCAGTTTTCAATTTGAAGTGCTCCTGTCAACAGTCCACGTTTCTGAGTATAATTTATGTCCTGGGGTGGCACAGTGGTTAGCACTGCTGCCTCACAGCGCCAGGCACCCGGGTTCAATTCCAACCTGGGTCACTGTCTGTGTGGAGTTTGCCCTTTCTCCCCATGTCTGTGTGGGTTTCCACAGTCCAACGTTGTGCAGGTTAGGTGGATTGGCAGTGCAAATATTGCCGAAAAGGTTAGGTGGGGTTACGGGGATGGGGGCTGGAGATGGGCCTAGGTAGGGTGCTCCATCAGAGCAAGGGCCAGTGCAGAATCAATGGGCTAAACAGCCTCCTTCTGAACTGTAGGGATTCTACGACATGCAGCCGTAATTTCTGAATATTCAGCCAAGATCTTGGAAGCAGGAACCAGAGTGGGTATGCAAAAGATAGCCCGGTCCAAAGCAACACTAGCAGTTACGAGCAGTTACTATCAGCCTTCAATCCTTTGACTTAACGAGAAGGAAATTGTCTTTTTTATTGTTGTTCTGAGCACATTTCACAAGTTTTAGATAAGTTTGAAGCATGGATGGAAGAATAACACATTTAATTTCGCCTGTCCGCTGATCTGTGCAAGTATGGCCAGATAACTGATAGAAATATCAGTCCCCTAAACAAGCCCCCACTCCTCAACGCCAGCGTAAGTTAGTTCAACGTGTGCTTGTGCAGCTGATTAGAAGCTGCAATTTGGCGCACAATTGCTTTTCTCTCCAGCACAAAAGACAAGTCATCGTATTCACAAAGTAGAAACAAACCATTTGTCCCAACTGTTGATGCTTCACATGAGTTTTCTCCCACCTTACTTTATCTAACTCTGACGAGTCTGCATCCTCTGCCTCAACCACTGTTAAAGTAGCTTCCACCCTCTACCTTGTGGAAGTATTGGATCTCTTGTTCAACTTTTGTGCATTGACTGGAGGCTCAGAGAAATAGAATTGCTTTTTGGTAACCTTGTTCCCTTGGTTTAAAAAAAGCGGCCGTGGTGTTTTGATACTGGCAGATTTCTGTGACCTTGCGACAACTGTTGTGTTTAAAAAAAAAATGGGAGTACCCAATTCTTTTTTTTCCCAATGAAGGGGCAATTTAGCATAGCCAGTCCACCTACCTTGCACATCCTTGGGTTGGGGGAGGGGGGGGGAGACCCACGCAGACACGGGCGAATGTGCAAACTCCACACGGACAGTGACCCAGAGCCGGGATCGAACCTGGGACCTCGCCGCCGTGAGGCAGCAGTGCTAAGCACTGCGCCACCGTGCTGCCCTGACTGTTGAGTTTATCAGCCATCAATAATGAAAAAGACAACTTGCTATGTATAAAATGTCTTTAATTTTTTTTAAAAAGGCTCCAGATACTTCATATTTCCACGAGTGGAAATCAATAAAGAAATCCAAACCATTGCCTTGAAGCTCTGTTTTATGGCCATTGAGGTTGAGTCTCAGGGTTAACGAGAGTAGGGTAGAAAGAATCTTCAAGGCATAATGGGTGTTTTATTCCTTTCCCTGAAACCCTCTGTCCTACATGGTGCAACCAGTAGGCCTCCAATGCTATATTTAAGGAGCCCTTCATGTGTGATGTTTTGAGACTTGAGTGTCCACTGCTTATTTTTTAAAAAAATGTTTTTATTCTCCATTTTCACATTTTCCTCAAATTCACACCCCACCCACAAACAGTAAACGGTAACAAATACAAAATCAATCCCCTTAACAATAACAACGATCCCACCCTCCCACCACCCCAAACAACGGCCCACCTGTCAATATATGCATCCAATAAAACAAACTCTCCCACGGTGGAAACAAAAAACAAAGGAGAAAAAGAAAAATGGAGTCCGGGACCTCCCATGGTCACCATAGAGTCTACTCCCCCACCCTCCACACTCAACGTCGTCCAACCTCTGAAAGAGAACAGTACGTGATACCCAAGAGTTGTAAATCCTCCCCCCCCCCCCCCTCCCTCCAACTCCTCCTGCCCACTGCCTCTTGTAAAACTCCTCCCCCCCCAACCTCGGTTCCTTCCCCCCAACTTTCCACCCCGGCTAGACCACTCAGACCCTGTTCTGCCAGGCTCTGATGGCCGCAGCCCCGCCCCCCACCTCACTCCCATTCACTGGCCGGTTTAAAGCGGACAGCGCGGAGGCCCCCGCCTGGGTCCCTTTCCCCCTTGCCCGGCCCTAGGAAAACCCAGAAATCCCCTTTTAGCACACACACCCCTCATATCCACCTACACCCCAAAGAGCCCTCATTTCTATCGCAAGCCCCATCACTTCCCTTGTCCAAATATATACACCATTGGCTCCTTTAGCCCGTGCACCCGCACGCAGTGAAACAAAAAAGAAGAACCAAAAAAGAAGAAAATACAGTCCTGAGGTTACATAGGCACATGGCCATTTCTCAGTTCTGCCACAGTCCTTCTGCTTTCGCAAACTCCTCCGCTGCGTCCGCCGTTCCAAAATAAAAGTCCTTGAGCTTATAAGTCACCCTCAGCTTCGCTGGATATACAATGTCGCACTGCACCGTACTAATGTGCAGTGCCCTCTTCACCCGGTTGAAAGCAGCCCGCCTCCTCGCTAGCTCAACCGTAAAGTCCTGGTATACACATATACCAGCTCCAGCCCACTGCACCACCCGCTTCTGCTTAGCCCAGCACAGGACCTTCTCCTTCGCACTGTACCTACGGAAGCACAAAGTCACTACTCTTGGCGGCTCACCTGCCTTTGGTACAGGCCTCCACGACCGATGAGCCCGATCCACTTCATATCGGGAGGGATCCTCCCCCTCCCCCAATAGTTTTGCCAGCATAGCGGCAAAATACTCTGTCGGCCTCGGCCCTTCATCTCCTTCAGGCAGCCCCACAATCCTCAAATTCTGTCGCCTGGATCTGTTTTACAGGTTTTCCAATTTTCCTCGCAGATCCTTGTTCACCTCCATCACCTTCTACATCTCCTTCCCCATCGAGGTAAGTTGATCACCGTGCTGCAACACCGTCTCCTCCACTTCCTTCACCGTCTCCCCTTGCTTCCGCACCTCTGCCACTGCGCTCGCCACCGCCGTCGTCACCGCCGTCGTCACCGGGGAAAATCACCTCCTCCACCAGCACACTCAAAACCTCCCTCACCTCCTTCCTCATTGTCTCCATGTATTTTGTAAACTGCCTTTCGAATTCTGCAGCCATCACCGTGGTTATTTCTTCAGCCGTAAGCAATGCGCAGCCTCCCCTGGTGCTCCAGCCTCCTTTTCCCTGGTGACCCAGTGGTGACCTCTCCACTCCCCGATGGGCCCTCAGCTGCTTTTTTAACGGCCGTTTTCTTACTGATCCTTGACATCTTCTTCTGCTGTACCTCCTCTGCGCCTTCTACGGTCCTTTGACGCCTCCGTGGACCATGGGACTGGGCTTAAAGCCCCGACAATGCCGTTCCCGAACGGGCGCCCTCCATTATGCGGCCGTCTCCCGCTCGCCATCACCGGAAGTCCCAACTTGTCCACTGCTTATTTGACTATCAGCTAAATATTTGCTATGCACGTGATTTGCCCTCACCTGGCAATCCATACAATGCATATCAGTCAGACACCACTGGCACTGATGAGGGCACTGACCCATTTCCTCCTCCCTTACCCAGGAATGGCATTCCCACCATGTGCACTGGATTTAGGAGAAGAAGCGGAAGTCCTCAATGGCAATGCTTATTAAGCATCAGCTTCAAGATCCCCAGTCTAATCTGTGAAATTTTTATTTATTTATTCTTTCATGGGCTGTGGGTGTTGCTGGCAAGGCCAGCATTTGTTGCTCATCCCTAAATGTCCTTGAGTCGGTGATGGTGAGCCACCTTCTTAAATTGCTGCTGTCCTTGTGTTGTAGGAACATCCACACAGTACTGTTAGAAAGGGAGTTCCAAAGCTTTGACCCAGCAACAGTAAAGCAATGGGGATATAGTTCCACATCAGAATGGTGTACGGTTTGGAGGGGAATTTGCAGGTGTATCTGCTGCCTTTGTTCTTTGAGGTGGTAGAGGTTGTGGGTTTGAAAGGTATTGTTGAAGGATCTTTGCGTTATATGACTACAGTGACCTCCTGGTAAAGTAAGTAAAGCCTCCATAGACCAGATGACCATAGGCTGCTTTCCCCTTGGAGAAGGAGAGCGGACTGGTGGTGATTTAACCTGAGGATTACCACACCTCAATTGAGAAGGTGGGGCCTTCATGAATAACCTCAGCCAATACGGGAATTGAACCTGCATCGCAAACTAGCTGTCCAACTGAGCTAAACCAACTTCCAGGTACTGAAGTGTCAAGTGCATTCAATGTTTGACCTTCAAATCTTGTCCCATAGAGTAAAATTAGCTAAAATTTGTTGTATTGAGAAAGCATCCTCAATATTTTGTGGCACGGGTGAGTTATTAATATTGAGGCAGGTACTGAATATATCACGGCCTCTTCCTTCCCCCACCTGAAGGAATTATTAGAGGGTTGTAGCAGAAAGTTGAGAGCAGGATCCCCAAGTTGGTCGATGTTCTTTTGATAAATATAAACCGAGAATGTTAGAAACATTCAACAGGCAGCTTACTGTAGAGAGCAAAATAAAATCAACATTTACAGGTCTGTGACCATTTCAGCCAAGGTTAACTCCGTTTCTTTCTCACAGTTTGAACCTGGACGATCGCAGTATATTATCCAACATTTTCTGTTTTTTATTTCAGATTTCACTCGCCTTCTGTGTTAATGTTCCTTTATTGAAGTTTGTGTTTAAGCTTCTGTTGGTTATTTGGTGAACGTGGGGGAAAGTTACACCTTTGTCCAGAGTCTTGTAGCAGTTTGAATAGGTAATGCTTTGGGACTTTGATTACATACTATGCTGGAATGAGAGGTGTGCTTAAATAACTAATTACAGTTGTATAGCACGTTTAGCAGAGTAGAATGTCTCTACTCTAGTTTCCTCATGGAAGCGTAATCAAACATAATTTGACACCAAGACATTAAAGGCAATCTCAGGCATGTGCCCGAAAGCTTAGTCAGCGATAGAGTCTTTACCACATTAAAATAAGATTCTCATTTGTAGACCACTTCTTGTGACTATGAGACGTCGCAAAGCACTTTGTAGCCAGGGGGGGAGCCAATTAAGGAGTGTCTTAGAGGAGGAGAGTGGTGGAGAGGCTGATAGGTTTAGGAAGGAAATTCCAAGATTTTGGGCGGAGGCAGCTGGAGGCAGGACCACCAATGATGGGGTGAAGAAGTCTGCAGATGAGCAGGACTGCAGAATTGGTGCAACGCTACCTTTGTTTTTCTTGTCAAAATGTTGAAACCCTGTGAAGAGAATTCTGTCCTAAACTGCCGTTCGTTTCTGTGGCTCCCTTTTCACTTGGAGCCGGCAGGGTGATCAGTTGGCATTCCCGTCAATTAGCCGCCGAGGAATTCCTGGAATGTCATTTTGACCAGCTGTAGTGAGGAGGAAGAGAATTAGCAGGGTCCCTCATGGGAGGTTTGTACAGGAAGACTGATCTTCCTCCCTTGCTCTCGAGTGATTTTTAAAATTTTCATGCTGGCTGTGTAGGCCACATTTAACCTGTAGGAGTGCCTACAAAAGACCCAATTGAAAGAATGATCTTCAAGTAACTTCCCACAGTGTCATTGTAACGTGTCAGGTGACCTCACTAGTCAAGTGGCCCGTTACCAATCACTGTCCGAAGTGTTATATAGCACGATGAATCCTTTCTGCACTGACACTTCTTGGGTTGGATTCTGAGCGTCTTATCCATGAGGATGTTTCTCTTGTATCATTTATTCCCTGGCAAAATCATAGATCCAACTTTTTATTTATCTCCAAATTCTGTTACCAAAGTAAGGGAGACAATTTGGTGGTGCAAAAGCAAGGAAGCAGTTAGCACTCTCCAGACATCTGGGTCCTGACCTGAACATGGGCCATTGCAAAAAGAAGTAATGATAAGCCCACTTGGGAAAGCTGTTGTGCCTGGGACTGAGCTTCAACATCGAATGTCAGCGGGGCTGAGGCAAGGAGAGCAGAAAATGCCTGAAATACTCAACAGGTCAGACAGTATCTGTGGAGAGAGAAACTGAGTTGACGTGCGGTTTCCTGACTTTTTCCCAGAACTGGAAAAAAGTTAGAGATGTAACAGATTTGAGGCAGAGAAAGGGTTGGATGGGGTGGGGGCAGGGACGATTTGGGGGGGGGGTTGCGGGGAGAGTGTTGTGAGGGGACAGACAAGCAATGAAAGTTAAAAGAAAAGTAGTGGAAATCCTGAGGGAGAGAAGAGCAGATCTTTGCGGTGGGCCTTCCTGGGAGAGATGTGATGGGGACTTGAACATTAACACACAAGTAAAACTAACACTAACACTGCGGGTGTTGTAAAATCTGAAATAAAAACAGAACGTTCTGCAAGAGGAGATTGGAACGGAAAAGAATAAAAATATATTGGATTTACTTAGTTGATTATTAGTTGGGCCAATGTTTTTCTCATGTATGGAACGATCTCTCGACTGTACGTAGAACAATACCTCGGTGCACGTGACAAATAATCCAAATCCTCCGCAGACCAGGCAAATCCGTGCTATTTGTGCTTTTGTCGCTTTGTCCTATTTTGAATTTTGGACATGGACGATCAGGAATAATTTTCCGAGATATCTGTTTAATTTCTCAAAAATGGCTGGAAATCCTGTTTAAAGCAGATAGGACATTGACATTGTATCGATTTCTTGTGCCACAATACCAAAAGATTTGTCTTTCTAAAAGTGCCAAGATGTGTATTTCTGACTTATTATTGCAGCTCCTTTTTTTCTAATGAGGACTTTAAAAAAAAAAAGTATGAAGGGATTCAATAGCGTATATATGGAGAAAACATTCACACTTTGTGGCGGGGAAGAATCCACCACTGGCGGTCATTAATGTAGAATAGTTACCAATAAAGCCAGTAGGAAAGTCAGAAGAAACCTCTTTAACCAGATAGTGGTTAGAATGTGGAACGTGCTGCCACAGAGAGTTGGTGAGGTGAGTGGCATTGATGCATTTAAGGGGAAGCTAGATGATCATGAGAGAGAGAAAGGAATAGAAGAATATGTTGATGGGATGAAGGAGAGCGGGAGAAGGCTTGGTTGAGACATAAACATTGATAGGGTCAGATGGGCTGAACGGCTTCTTTCTGTGATGTGCATTCAATATAACTTGCACGTTAGAACTTGAGGGTTCCGTATGGTTTTTACAGATTGTATCACCACATCCATGTATTCCTCTTTCTCGCGTATGTTTTATCTAACTTCCCTTCAAATGTTTCCATGTTATTTGTGTCCTAATGTTCAGAATTGCTCAGCAAACCGGTAGAGTTTTCCACATTTGTCCACGCGTGACTGTCCTTGAATGATTCACCAGTCAGAATAGGACTTGATGGTTTTAGGCAAGACCAGGAATGTTTTTACATAACTTGATGGAATGAAGTCTGCATAAGTTCAGTAAACACAGTGCAGTGAACTAAATTAAACAATCTGAGCTTTCTTTCTGTTTTCTTTTAAAGTTCTCAAGCACTTTATGCACTGAGGTGGTGTTTTACAAACTTTTTTTCCTGGGACCCACTTTTGTCAAGCGGCCGAACTTCGGGACTCACGCCGGCCGACCTTCACCACACGCCGCGCGTTTGCTTACGTTTAATGTGAAAGGGGAGCCTGCTTAGTCCTCACTCTCTCACTCCAATCGGGCTCACAATGAGAGATGTGGTTATATAATCTGTTTATTGTTGTTGGCTGAGGGATAAATATTGTCTGAGGCATCCCTTCTCTTTGAAATAGTGACCATTGGGATCTTTCTGTCCACCTGAATGGACAGCACGATGGTAAAGTGGTTAGCACTGCTGCCTCACAGCGCCAGGGACCCGGGTTGAATTCATAGAATCAGAGAATCCTTACAGTGCAGAAGGAGGCCATTTGGATCATCGAGTCTACACCGACTCTCTGAAAGAGTACTTCACCCAAGCTCACTCCCCCACCCTATCCCATTAACTCCTGAATCTAACCTACACATCTTTTTGGATACTAAGGGACAATTTAGCATAGTCAATCCACCTAACCCACGGGGAGAACGTGCAAACTCCACACACACACACTGACCCAAGGCCGGAATTGAACCCAAGTCCCTGGCTCTGTGAGGCAACAGTGCTAACCACTGTGTCGTCGTGCCACCCATCCGGCCTTGGGTGACTGTCTATGTGGACTTTGCACGTTAGCCTGTGCCTGCTTGGGTTTCTTCTCACAGTCCAGAAAGTGCAGGTTAGGTGGATTTGCCATGTGAAAGTTGCCCCTTTGTTTCCAAAGATTTGCAGGTTATGGGTTAGGGGTTGCGGGAATCAGGCTGGTGAGTGGACCTAGGTGGGGTGCTCTATCAGAGGGTCTTTGCAGACTCGATGGGCTGAATAGCCTCCTGCACTGTAGGGACTCGATGGACATATGTGACCTTGATTAAATGTCTCATCTGAAAGACGGCACTTCTCGCTGTGCCGCAATCCCTCAGGACTGCTCTTGAACATGAGCCTTGGTGGTGAGCTCAAGTTCTGGAGTGAGGATTCAACCCACAATTTTCTGATTCCAAGCTGCTTGCTGCTGCTCACTGAGGCAAGACTGACCTGACTCCAGTACGTGGACTGAAATCTGATAATTAGTCCCGGTGCGTCATGCTTTGGGAATTGCCTCCGCCATTAATTTGCTGGCACCCATCCTGAATACTGGCTCCAAGGGAGCAGTGGACCCAGCTCCCTTGTGTCTGCATCCTAAATGGGATAACTCTACTGAAGCTGGAGCCTAACTGTGAGAGCAAATGGATGCCCCGCAACGTTCCAAATCTTTCTGATATATACTCTACTGATATTGGGATTACTTTATGTGGCTGATGGTGATTTGTAACTGAAAGCAGAAACGTGAAATGTAACTGGCTGTTTTCTACATGCGTGGTGGAAACTCCCAGGGGGCAGATATTTTGGAAAAATGAAGTGGAAAACACATTTCCTGAGCAGAAGTGACTCAAATAGTGTGGAAAGTGCCCGTAACTGTGGGCTGGAGTGTGGAGGGTTTCTAACCTGCTTCCGATATAGAAAAAGGGCCGTTGCAGTTTCCCAAGAGCAGGTTGGATCAGTTTCCTTAGAGTTATCGTTCGAGCTTCATCGACAAGTTTTGGGCAGACTGCTGCTCTTTTCAGGTTAAAACAAGCATGGGCCCAGCCTGGTAACTGAGCTGAGATTGTTTGGAAACTTGAGCGGAGAGATGGCAGATGGAGTTTAATCCAGACAAATGTGAGGTAATACATTTTGGAAGGTCTAATGCAGGAAGGGAATATACAGTGAATGGTAGAACCCTAAAGAGTATTGAAAGTCACAGAGATCTAGGTGTACAGGTCCACAGGTCACTGAAAGGGGCAACACAGGTGGAAAAGGTAGTCAAGAAGACATACAGCATGCTTGCCTTCACTGGCCGGGGCATTGAGTATAAAAATTGGCAAGTCATATTGCAGCTGTATAGAACCTTGGTTAGGCCACACTTGGAGTATAGTGTTGAATTCTGGTCACCACACTACCAGAAGGATGTGGAGGCTTTAGAGAGGGAGCAGAAGAGATTTACCAGGATGTTGCCTGGTATGGAGGACATTAGCTATGAGGAGAGGTTGAATAAACTTTGTTCTCACTGGAACAATGGAGGTTGAGGGGCGACCTGATAGAGATCTACAAAATTATGAGGAGCATAGAGAGAGTGGATAGTCAGAGACTTTTCCCCAGGATAGAGGGGTCAATGCTAGGGGGCATAGATTTAAGGTGTGAGGGGCAAGGTTTAGAGGAGATGTACGAGATAAGTTTTTTTACACAGAGGGTAGTGGATGCCTGGAACTCGCTGCCGGAGGAGGTGGTGGAAGCAGGGACGATAGTGATGTTTAAGGGGCATCTTGAAAATACATGAATAGGATGGGAATAGAGGGGATACGGACCCCGCAAGTGCAGAAGATTTTAGTTTAGATGGGCAGCATGGTAGTCACAGGCTTGGAGGGCTGAAGGGCCTGTTCCTGTGCTGTACTTTTCTTTGTTCTTTGTTTGAAAACCTTTGGACTCCACCAGGCCGAGTTCATAGAACATATGAACACCTTCGGCCCTCCATGTTGTGCCGAGCAAAGATCATCCTACTCAAGCCCACATATCTACCCTATACCCGTAACCCAGCAACCCCCACTTAACCTTTTTTTTAGGACACTAAGGGCAATTTAGCATGGCCAATCCACCTAACCCGCATATCGCCGATCCTTTCCTTTCCCAAATGATAAATTATCCAGTTCTGGTTGAGGCAAGGGAACAACAGATTAATAGAACTGTGGCGACACTTCAGTTGACAAGCACACACCCAGGAGTGATTATAAATTGGCTTAGGTTCAGATATTATACCATCCCTGCTTGAGGAGGAACCAGTGATCAACTGTATTGGGTATCTTGATAGGATAATGACAAAATCAGGGTCTTGAGCCTGGTCACTGACTTGTGGTTTTCATCGAACACTGGACAGAATCCAGTTCCCCAAATTAACCCTATTTAAAAATTATTCGAATCCCTTGTAATAAAAATGGGACTGACTTAACTCAGTCAATCTCCTGATCATGAGGAAAATATATTGAGCTGCCTAAATTGGACAAAAGGGAGTAGAAGTCAAAAATGTCAAAAGAAAGGTTTAGTGTAACCTCCTGCAGCCCTATAACCTTCCAAGATCTCTGTGTAATTACTCTTTTACATTTCCATTTTTTGATTCAGCTGCACCACTGGCAGCGATGCCTACAGGTGGTCTGATGCTCAGCTCTCGGATCCTCTTCCTAAACTGCTCCACATTGCCTCCTTGCTCTCTTAAGATGCTCTTTAAAAAACCTTCAATCAAGCGTTTGGTACGGTGCTGAGGGCCCGGGTTCGAATCCTGGCTCTGGGTCACTGTCTGTGTGGAGTTTGCACATTCTCCCTGTGTTTGCGTGGGTTTCACCCCCAGAACCCAAAAGATGTGCAGGATAGGTGGATTGGCCATGCTAAATTGCCCCTTAATTGGAAAAAATTAGGCACTCTAAATTTTCTTTTAGAAAATCAAGCTTTTGGTTACACGTCCTAGTGTTTTTCAAACGTTTTTTCCCCCAGGACCCACTTTTACTTCCGGGTTGACCTTCACACCCCAGGCTGGACGGCCATCGTGACCCAGGCCGCCCGACCTCTGCGACCCACGCCACCCGTCCTCTGCGACCCACGCCACCAGCCTCCATGTGTCACGTCGGCCTCCCTCCGTGACCCACCATTATTTCTTATCTTTAATGTGACAGGTGAATCTGCTTGGTCCTCACGATCTCACTTGCTTTGTCATTCAGTATGAGATTTCTGCTCAGGATTTCAGCTGACGATTCTTAGCGTTCAAATGCCTTTGAAGTTTTGAGGGTTTTAAACTTTCATTTATCAGTACTTCCCTGCATATAACACACATGAGCTTTGAAATGACACAATTAACAAAGCCACACCGTAAGAAATCATTTTACACTGCTTTATTCCTGCTTCCAGCCTTTTCTTTGTTGGCTGTTCACCAGAGGTCCTGGAGTTTGCATACAGCTCGCACCAGCACGGCTTTGTCCTGCTGTGGACTCTCCCGAGAATCTCTCTCCAGATACAGTTGTGATATCCTGGTCTATTTGAGGCTCTGGCCCTCTCTTCCTTATTACAAAATGACCCATCTTCAGTTCTTCACATAGTCCTGTTGCTTGTTTGCGGGCAGCTACAAAATGGATGAACCTCGCCTCTTGTGATTTTTGCGCCGAAAGTACGGATGTGTGGCGTCCGTGTACGTGCCGGGCGTGTGACCTGCTCCCTGCTGCTGCTTATGGTGGGAAGACCCCATCATTTTTTTAAAGCAGTTTGGTCCTGGTACGGCGTGCTGATGTCAGGAGGAGATGGTCTGCTCTGTTGGGCTCTGGGTCTGCGCACGGCCAGAGAGGGTACGCGTGTGCAGGACGGCTGGCATGCTTGAAAGTCGGTTGCAGCCATTGGGCGCTTTTCCCGCGACCCTCCTGACATCCGCCCGTGACCCACCATGTGTCGTGGCCCCGAGTTTGAAAACCCCTAACATATCGTAAGAACTCCTTGTGTGGCCCAGTATAAAACTTTGTTTTGATAGTTGCTCCTGTGAAGCACCTGAGGGCATTTTGCTCCTTCACAGATGCAGTATGTTATATGACACACAATGGAAGGCAGGGTGTGAGATCAATAGAGGAAGAAGTGTAGATTCCATTACAGCCCGCCTAAGTCCAGGAGTGGAAGGGATATAGGATGCCTGCTAGAGCAGTATTTTGAAAGCTATAGCATGCCATTTTAATTCTCACTTCTCTTTTGCACCGTGAGATTCTTTGTTGTGAGGAAGTTTATTATATTGTTGACTGGCTGTCAGATCAGCCATAAGCTTTCTATTTGTTCGGTCATGGGATGTGGGTGTCACTGGGGAAGGCCAGCATTTGTAGCCCATGCCTAATTGCCCTCAAGAAGATGGTGGTGAACTGCTGCCTTGAACTGCAACAATCCATGTGGTGTATGTACATCCACACTACTGTTGGGAAACTCCAGGATTCCGTCAGTTCCAGGTTGCAGCAACAGTGGAAGATCAGCGATATAGTTTCCAGGAATGTGTGGCTCGGAAGAGAAATTGCAGGTGATGGTGTTCCCATGAGTCTGCTGCCCTTGTCCTCCTAAGTGGTGGAGATCAGGGAATTGTAAGGTCCTGTCTAAACAGTCCCAGGGTTTTGCTGCAAAATGTTTGTTAGTATACACTGCTGCCACTCTGTGCTGATGGTGGAGAGAGTGAATGTTTTAAGGTGGTGGATTGGATACTACTGCTTTGTTCTGAATATTGTCGAGTTTCTTGAGAGTTGTTGGAGCTGCATTCCATCACAATTAAATGGCGGAACAGGTTCAATGGGTTAAATGGCCTGTCCCTGTTCCTATGACCTTCTTGTTTCAAATCCTGGTAATTTGTTCAGTTACATCAAAATCGTACGTACGGTTTTCTCCATCTGACGTTGCTACATTTTAAATCCTCAACACAAATGTGTGGCTCTTATTCAAGATTTGTTATTATAGGAACAATAAAAAAGAGATGCCAAAGAGTCAACAGCAGCAGCTTGCATTTACACAGTTCCTTTAACTGTGCCCTAAAGCGTTACCAAACAAAATTGACACTGTGACCCAAAAGAAGTTGTTAGGACAGATGACCCAAAAGTTACCCTCAAAGGCTGATTTTTCGGAGCTTGTTAAGAGAAGAGAGGGAGGCAGAGAAGCTTGGGGAGAGAATTCCAGAGCTTAGGCTCCAGACAGCAGAAGGCACAGCCCCCAGGGGTGGGAGGATTAATATCAGGATTGCGCAAGCAGCCAGAATTAAAGGAGTGCAGAGACCCATGGAGGTCAGTTGGGAGTGGAGGGGATTTAGAGATGAGGAAGGGCGAGGAAATAGAAGGATTTAAAAAGAAGGAAGAAAATGTCAAAATTGCGACACTGTCTAACTTGCTAATGCAGGTCAGGGGGTGATGGTAATTGGAACTTGCTGCAGGTTTGGGGCCTGAGCAACAGGGTATTTGGATGAACTCGAGTCTATGAAGGATAGAAAATGGGACTCAGGCCAGGGGAGTGCATAACTAGTCGAGCGCACAGATAACATTCAAATATGACCAGGACTGATGATTCAATTTGTGAAGAAATACTTTAGAACTGTGGGCTTTTATCAATCAGTTGAGAATATTACTACGTCATTTGATAGAGGTCCTCGGGGAAACAAAGGGTGGTAGGACCATAAGATAAAGATGGACAGCTCATTTCTACTGATCAGCAAGATGGTTCTTAAAAAAGAAATTCAGAGTACCCAATTATTTATTTTATTAGAATTAAGGGGCAACTTAGCGTGGCCAGTCCACCTACCCTGCACATGTTGGGTTGTGAGGGTGAGACCCACACAGACACGGGGAGAATGTGCAAACTCCACACGGACAGTGACCCAGGGCCGGCATCGAACCCGGGTCTTCGGTGCCGTGAGGCAGCAGTGCTAACCACTGCGCCACCATGCAGCCCTCAATCAGAAAGATGGTAACAGAAAAGAAAAAATGTAAGATGACTGCAGAAATAGTTAAAGGGGAGGTCGGAAAAACATTCTGCAGTGGTTAGACTGTGGAATTCTCTGCTGCAGATCATTGTTGGAACAAAAAGCTGATATATTTGTTTGAAAGAGAAGAAGGCAGTTGCTGGAAGATGAACATTGTGGCGAGTGGGATTAGTGTAGGTGGTTCTTGTGGCAGAATAATAGCAAAATTTTGATGGTCCAAATTATTTCCCTCTCTTTCTGAGCTAGGACATAGCTTAGAAAAATCTGAATTTAGCAATGACAAGTGTACATTATTTCTTTTAGTTCTTTTTCTCATTTCCTTCTGGCCAAAATTGATTTCTGCCTCTAACTGTTGTATTTGTGATTACATTTCATGTACTGTTGTGCTTGTGTCAACCTGTACTTCAAACATCCGCTCCCTCCAGCACCAATGCAATTAGTCAGCTGCAGCACGTCCTATCTCCAGGGTGCACTATTCACCGAGGATTCTTCAAAGCACCTCCCAAGTGCAAGGCCACCATCACCTAGGAGATCAAGGGCAGCAGGCGCATGGGGACAACATAGCCACCAAATTCCCCTCCTTGTCACAGTGTCCCGACTTGGACATATATCATTGTTGCTCCATCCTCACTGGGTCAAACTCTTGGATCTCCCAATCTAACAGCAATGTGGGAACACCGTCTCACAGACTACAGCATGGAATCATAGAATTTACAGTGCAGAAGGAAGCCATTTGGCCCATCGAGTCCACATCAGCCCTTGACAGAGCACCCCACCTAAGCCCACGCCTCCACCCTATCCCCGTAACCCCACCTAACCTTTTGGACACTAAGGGGTAATTTAGCATGGCCAATCCACCTAACCTGCACCTCTTTGGACTGTGGGAGGAAACTGGAGCACCCGGAGGAAACCCATCCAGACACGGGGAGAAAGTGCAAACTCCACACAGACAGTCACCCAAGTGTGGAATTGAACCCAGGTCCCTCGAGCTGTGAGGCAGCAGTGCCACCGTGCCGTCCCGAAGAGCACCTTACCTAGGCCCACTCCCCCATCCCAACCCCGTAACCCCACCCAACCGTTGGACACTAAGGGGCAATTCAAGAAAAAAGCTGATCGTCGTCGCCTAAAGGTATGGCAGTAGCTGCTGGTCTTGTCAATGATGCCCACATTCCACAAATTAATTTTTTAAAATTATTTTCTATGCAAGGTCCTGCTTTGTCCCTTGCTTTAATTGCACACCTGGGAAATGCTGGATTTTTAGCCATCAGGGCTTTACTGAGATGGCGTTTACAGTCAGAAGAAGCATGGGTAAACCCAGGGCAAGAATGTGAGTTTTGCAATGCACCAAGATGACGTCAAACCTCCAGTAACCAACCCATAATAATGAACAGCTTTGTATTTGCAGAACAGTTCAAGAAAAGAAAAATCAATGATTATGCTGCGGAATCATTTAAAACCTGCCAAGTTAAAATAATACAGACTGAATTCCCAGGGAACATGTGGTATGTGGGGAGCGAGATGAAGGGAACATTTGTTGGTTCGGAAATATTAGTGGTGCACCTTGTTGTACAGGGTGAAGGTATTTAAATTCCTCTTCCACGGCATGCTGCCTTCTGAGTTCATTTCCTGTGGACTAAACTCGACAATGTAATATTGAAGGATTGGAGCCGACAGGAAACAGCTGAACAGCCTTCAGATTCCTTAGCTTGGGGAAGCGACCCACAGTACAGGATTAGTCAGAGCTGCTTCCAAATTTTGCAACAACGGGAAGGAAGAGCTGGCCCCTATGGTACTCTGCTGATTCAGCAATTGGATTCCTACATGTCGCTGGAACCTGGCTGCAAAAAATGGAATGGTGACAATGAGGGCCACACATAAGGCATGTCGTACTTACTCTGGGGGAACAACTAATTGGGCAGTCAGTATGATAGGAACATAGGAATTGGAGGGGTTTATTTATCCCTTCAAGCCTGTTCTGCCATTTAGTGCGAACAATGCTGATTTGCACCACTATCCCTCAATATCTTTAATTTATCAACGTCAGATTTAAAATGAACAATTTTTTTAAATTATAAATTTAGATTACCCAATTATTTTTTCCAATTAAGGGGCAATTTAGCGTGTCCAATCCACCTACTCTGCACATTTTTGGGTTGTGGGGGCGAAACCCACGCAGACATGGGGAGAATGTGCAAACTCCACACGGACAGTGACCCAGAGCCGGGATCGAACCTGGGACCTCAGCGCCGTGAGGCGGTTGTGCTAACCACTAGGCCACCGTGCTGCCCTTAAAATGAACAATTGACCTAGCATAAATTTCTGGAAGACCGTTCCAAATTTCTACACTCTGCTTCGCACCCAATTCCATCTCATATTGATTTCATGTGACAAGGCATTTTCCTTCTTCAGAGTTTAAATAGCTTGCATTTTAACTTTCTAAAGGTTAAATTACAAAGCAATGAAACAGAATCAAATTATATTCCAGAATGAACTCCTTTAATGCATCAGAGCAGTACATTTCAGTGTAAACTGCATACACCCATATTCAAACAAATAAAATGCCCTATTTATATTGGCAAGCTGGGCGTCAGCTCAACCCGCAGTCTTACCAGAATCCAATATTAAATTGCCAGCATGACCTCTTGAATCTATCCTGTCTTCACATACATCCACCTCTGGAGTGTATTTCATGCTGAGTTCAAACCCTGAGACATTGCACTGTAAACAGTGATTGCAACATTGGCCACATCTGTTTGTTTTAAAAATATATCCCACAGCATGAAGTGTTACACATAGTTTGCACTCGCAGTATTAAAGCAAAAAAAATCATGTATGAGGCACTAAAGGTGGCCCGGTTGGACCTGGCATTGTAAAAATGGCAGCAACCTTTAATCCGACCCCAAGTGTGCTAGAAACACTCCGGTCTGGCAACATCTGTGGAGAGAGAAGCAGAGTTAACGTTTCGAGTCGAATACGATTCTTGTTCAGAACTGGGTATTAGTGCATGAATCGGCTACAAATTTGTGGCTTTTTGATTGACTTATCTATGTAAAGGATCAGGTTGCGAAAAGGAACTGGTAACCAATCAGTTGTGGTTTCTGTGATAACCTGCAATATCAGTGGATTGTTTCAGTATGCGTAAGCAAATCAGATTGCTTTTACTTATGTATTACTGTGTGGCTATTTCATAGAGATATTCTAGTTTGCGACTTGTTGGAACTACACAATCATGTCCCCTGTCGTCTTGAGAAAATATGACTTGCATCCTTCGCAGCCTCTTCAAACATGGTAAAATGCCAGCGAAATCATTTCACACAGCTCCTCCTGACTGACCAATACTGAGAGACTTTCTCAATCTCCTGCGACTTCTGGGAATTCATCAAACACTCCATTTGGCCCTGGACCATGAAACCTTTTGTCATTTGTTAAATATAATCTTGATTGTCACAAATAGGTTTACAGTGACACTGCAATGAAGTTACTGTGAAAAGCCCCTAGTCGCCATATTCCGGCACCTGTTCAGGTACACGGAGGGAGAATTCAGAATGTCCAAATTACCTAACAAGTACATCTTTCGGGACTTGTGGGAGGAAACCGGAGGAAACCGGACCACCCGGAGGAAACCCACACAGACACTGGGAGAACATGCAGACTCCGCACAGACAGTGATCCAAGCCGGGAATCGAATCTGGGACTCTGGCGCTGTGGAGCAACAGTGCTAACCACTGTGCTACCAAGCCGCCCATAATTTCTTTGACTCCTTCCTCACGTCTGACTGGCCCTTGAGAAGCATTGGTTCATGGTGTTGAGAGGCAGATGGTGCAGTCTTTCCAGATAGAAGAGGGTGATTGGCAGTGATCCAGAGAGGGAACAAATTGTGTTGGGTGCTTGATAATGCAAATTCCCGTTCTCAACCCAAGAGATCAGACTGACTTGCTGCCTCTCTGCAGGGCTGGCAATTGGAGGATACATGTCACAATACTCTATGCTAGCAGTTACCTTGCAGCAAGCCGGGGGTATGAGCTGGTGCGTTACACTATGTATGGCACTTTGTATTCTGCTGTATTTCAGATGGCCTGATTCTTGAAGGCAACAAAGTCTTATTAAATATCAAGATTCATTCGAGTTTGTGTTGACGAGGCAAGTATGCCAATTGGAATCCGTTCAGGAGGAATCGGTGCTTTTTTAAACACATGCAAGGTGCAAAAAAAAATTATTTTGATAGATGTGGAGATGCACAAAAGGGATAGTTGCACTGAGTATAGAACATTTGTTTATCAGTAAATACATTGAATGAAGCTGTTACTGAGCAGCGGCGTGGATTCAAACACTATTCCGTTAAACCTGAGTCCTGGATTTGAGCTCAGGATGAACATCGCATTCTTAGCTAACTGCAAGCTATTAACATAAATAAATAAACAGTACTTGTGTGGATTTTCATTCTTGCCTGCAGCACGTTGACCAGAAAACATACTTCAAATTGTCACTGGGAGCAGTCTATCTATATAGTAACAGTGTCAGCAGACTTAAAAAGCAGCGTTAGGCACATTTCTGATTTTTGCGGAGATGGTATTGGATGGAACAATTGGATTTAATAGTAAGAATATTTCCCACGGTTGAAAGCAGATGAAGTGTTTACATTTCACATGAGATCATTGGTAGATTTTTTAATAACCCTGCAGGAAAATACAATGTTATATAGACAGACGTTCCTCAATATTTTCTGTTTCAAAGTGATAACTCAATGAGCACAAGAGTTGAAAGTAATAAAAAAATTGTATTTATGGAATAGCTCCTTCTGCGATCAGAGGGTGCCCCGTGTCATTTCAGCTGACAGTCTGTGAAGTGCTTTTTGAACTGTAATCATACTTATGTGCCCTGTTGCTGGTTGTTGTATTTATGCTTATCCGTGCACGTTAATCTTACTTTTCCACTGGGATAGTTGTTTTTAGAGAGGGTGGGATTACATTGTAAAACTGAACTATACATTCCAAGGCATCTTAAAATATTCAGAACAAATATAAATTTCTCAGCTCTGTTTTGAGTGTGCTGTGGAAGTTGCAGGTACTTTACCCTGTTTTATCAGCTGCCTTCACTTTTGTTTCACCGTAGATTCACTCTTATAGTTATTATGGCACCGAAGGAAGCCAATCGGTCCACTGAGTCGATGCTGGCTTTCCGTACAGCAGTCTAATCAGTCCCAACCCACCCCATCTATTCCCAAGGCTCTGAAGTTTATTTCCCTCGAGTGCTCATCCAGTTTCCTCTTGAAATCTGTCACTGTCTCTGCTGTGTAAAAATAATTTTTCCTCACATTTCCCCCCCCCTCCCCATCTCTTGCCCAAAACCTTAAATCTGTGTCCCGTAGTCCTTGTATCATCATCTGATGGGAACAGATTTTCTTTGTCTATTCTATCTTCTGCATTTAATGTCACGCCTGAAGCCTTTCTGCATCAATGGATTTGGATTTGTTTATTGCCATGTGTACCGAGGTACCGTGAAAAGCATGGTTCTGAGTGATAGTTCAGACAGATCATTCCATACATGAAAAAAAACATAGGGCATACATAAATGAATGAAATGAAATGAAATGAAAATCGCTTATTGTCACAAGTAGGCTTCAAATGAAGTTACTGTGAAAAGCCACATTCCGGCGCCTATTCGGGGAGGCTGTTACGGGAATTGAACCGTGCTGCTGGCCTGCCTGGGTCTGCTTTCAAAGCCAGCGATTTATTTATCCCTGTGCTAAACAGCCCCTAAACAGCCCCAAATACACAATGTAGATCCATAGACACAGACATCAGGTGAAGCTTACGGAGTGCACTGCTACTCAGTAGAGAAGATGTGTGGGGAGATCAGATCAGTCCATAAGTGGGTCATTCAGGAGCCTGGTAACAGCATAATAATGCATTTTATTGCAGTGGATTCCAAACTTTTTGCGCTCATGATTTTATTGATGTGTACCATTAAATTAGGGGGTAGGGCTCAGAAAATGCTCAATGATCCCTGTTTCCACTCGTCAGTCTCCTGTAGATGATGACACATTTGGCAACTCCTTTCTTGCTGTCTGCCCAGATATTGATAATGCACTCCAATCAGTCTCAACTAGCCCCACACCCAGCAGATGGTGATTCCGTGTAGTTGATCAGTATATTCACTAGTCTATAATGAGTTGTTGTGTCGCTGAGTTGTTCCACAATTTGTATTTATATAGTACTTCTAGCGTATTAGAAAATCCCCAAGCCACTTCACAGGAGTGCTGTCAAACAAAATTTGACATTTAAATCACGTTTGGACAGCTGACTGAAAACTTGGTCACAGAGTTACATGTTTAAGAAGAGAGGTGGATGGGATGGTGGGGTTTCTGTGCTTAAGACCCAGCAGCTGGGGGCATGGTCACCAGTGGTAGAGTGACTTAAATCAGAGGCCAGAATTGGAGGAGCAGGGATTGTTATCTTGGGAGGATTGGAGGGCGAGAGGAAGTTAGATATAGGAAAGGACAAAACCACCGAGAGATTTGAAAGCAAGGATGAGATTTTTAGAATCAAGGCATTGCCGGATCAGATCTCAGTGTAGGTCAGTGAACATGGATAATGTAATTGTAACAAGGCTTATTTACTTGTTTCGATCATTAACCTGATTGAAGATACCAGGATAATCAGATTATTGCCTTTAGTCTGGGTCTCAATGAGCCAGGGAAGAGCTTATTGATTTGTGCCTATCTCTGACCATGCGATGCAGGAGCAGAAGTAGGCCATTCGCCCCATCGAGACTGCTGCACCATTCAACGAGATCATGACTGATCTGAAATGATAATCTTCAACTCCACTTTCCCACCTTATCCCCATAACCCTTGATTCCTTTACTGATTTAAAATCTGTCTTGAACAGGCCTTGAACGTATCTAATGACCCAGCCTCTACAGCTCTCTGCAGTAAAGAATTCCATAGGTGCACTACCCTTTGAGAGAAGAAATTCCTCCTCACCTCTGTCTGAAATGGACGACCCCTTAATCTGAGATTATGCTGTTGTAGACGGGGTGGATCCTAAATGCCATTGCTGTTTAGATTTAGGATTCTTAAATAAGCCAATAGCGCGAGAACCACCCTTTCCAAACCTCCAGGTATCAAAAAAGCAAATGGGATGAAACAGCACAGTAGAACTCGGAGCTCAAATTAAACAACTTCTCTGGGTTTCGTGGGTCAGGATGCAGGGCGACAGTTTGGTTTTCTAGGCCATATTGGCTGTGCATTATCAGGCATGGAATGTTATGGGGAGAATCTCAAGAAGGCAGCAGTCAGATGTCATACAAGTTCTTAGAATTCTGAGGATGTATTCCTTTCAGCTCCTCCTCGAATATCTTTCAAAATGCACCTAAGTGTAATTATCAGTGAGAACCTGACAGCCCCAGTGATTTTACCAGCTGTCGGAAGTATTTTGTGGAATGAGCCAAGTGTAATATTACAAAGCTTGGTAATTGAAGTGAATAACTACCATCTGACTGGCGTAGCAGGGTTTAACTAGGTGCTTCAACGAATAATGTGAACAAGTGTTCTAATCTCCATTTTGTTTTCTTTCCAGAAGCTCTGCACCGTCCAGATTTTGAGTCACAGGGCCTGAACGAGGCTGCCCGGTGGAACTCCAAAGAGAACTTGCTTGCTTGTCCGAGTGAAAATGACCCCAACCTCTTTGTTGCACTGTATGACTTTGTTGCCAGCGGGGACAATACACTCAGCATAACCAAAGGTGAGCAGCAAAACGACATGCTTCCGAAAGAAATTGCTGAATCTATTCATGGTCATCGAACTTGATACAGAGCTAGAATAAAATAGAGAGACAAAATGGGCTGAGTGAGAGGTGGGAAAGCCAAGGATGCCACGAGGAGAAGACAGTAGATGACCCTAAAGGAGGAACACTGCATGTTAACCTAGGCTATTGCCCCAAGTCACCAAATCCCTGCTGATGGACATTTTGCTTGTACAAGCTGAAGTTGTGATGAGGGGGAACAAAATATATAAGTTACAAAGATATTAAATGGGATTTGGTTTGCCAGCACTTTTGGCACAAATGTGGCATCTAAATTACCTTTGAACCCATGCCACCTTACATAACCTCATGCAATTTTTTTGGGGGGGTTCCTAAAATATGTGCAATTGTTTATAAGTGCGCTACTTAATATTTGAGAGTTGGTCAACATTCCAAAACTGGAAATTGTTCTTTGTCCTGCAAATTTCTACATCCATCTTTTGGATGGTGGAGATACTGCAGTTTTTAATCAGAATTTACAATTTGTCTCGCTAAATGTAACCACTTATTTTTAGTCTTTCCAAATATATAGTTATTGACCTCTGATTATGGTTCACAACTAGGGTGAGATAGAAGTAGAATTGTTGGTTTGGTTTGACATACCCTGAATAACGATTCACCTAACATCTAGTTTGTAGCTTGCGATAGAAAACTGTCCAATGACATCTAAGCTGCAAAAAAGATGGATTGCTTCTATGTTCGTGCTTTTGTCGAGCCTGTGTCGAGCTTGTGATGCAGCAACTTGCGTATTGAGATCTCCAGTAACAGATTCTCTTTCTGGCAGGTGAAAAGCTTCGTGTTTTGGGATACAACCACAATGGAGAATGGTGCGAGGCTCAGACTAAAAATGGTCAGGGCTGGGTTCCCAGCAACTACATTACACCTGTTAACAGTCTAGAGAAACACTCCTGGTACCATGGACCAGTCTCCCGCAACGCTGCAGAGTACCTCCTCAGCAGCGGCATCAATGGGAGTTTTCTGGTGCGAGAGAGCGAAAGTAGCCCCGGACAAAGATCCATATCACTTCGTTATGAAGGAAGGGTATACCACTACAGGATAAACACTGCGTCTGATGGAAAGGTATGTCTCCCACTCCTGGCTATTGACTTCCATTGACTTTGGCGTGCAAAATATATCATCGTTGTATCAGGATTAACAACCGAGATGCCTATGAAGTTATCTTTTATTGATCATGGTTTTGTGGTGCTTCATGTAACTTGGTCATTTGATGTATATAAATAGAACTTACAGCATGTAAACAGGCCATCCAGCCCAACTGGTTCACGTTTCTGTTTCTCCTTCAAATAAACCTCCTCCTGCCTTGTTGATAGAGTTCCACATTCGGACCACACTCTGGGTAAACCTTCCCACCTAGCCACACTGTGGAAGTGCCTACACCACATGGAGTTTTCAGTGGCTCATGAAGGTCCACCACCACACTCTTGAAGGCAATTGGGGATTGAAAATAAACACTGGTTTTGTCAATGATGATCACATCCGTTAGTAAATGTTTTAAGTTTTCTCTTGATTTCCCTATTGGCTTAAAGGTCTGACTATCTTGTATTTATGACCCCTGGTTTGGGCCTCCAGCGCAAGTGGAAGCATCTTCTCTATCCTATCAAACATTTTCATCTTTTTTGCTCCTCATTCTTCATTTTATAACGTGGCTAATTCACCTACACTTTTTGGGTTGTGGGGGTGAGACCCAGGCAGACACAGGGAGAATGTGCAAACTGCACATGGACAGTGATCGAACCTGGGTCCTTGGTGCTGAGAGGCAGCAGTGCTAACCACTAACCACAGTGCGGACACATAACAAGGGCAAGCTGGAGCTTTCAGCCTGGCCCTCCTACTGAACACTTTCAGGACAGAGCCTTGCTGTGCCTTCAGTGCTGAAATTCAACTTCTTTCCCTTTCACTGTGACCAGCCTCTGGCTGCACAGCTGAAGCCTATCGCAAATGACAAATTAGCCTATGTGTTGGTTGAGAGAGTAGTTCACAGCTGCAGGTTTTGTTTGTTGCTTGCTCCTGGTGGCTGCAGATCCCCGGAGGCTGCTGTTTCCTTCCTTTTCTGTCGCCAGAAAGAAGGACAAGATATCTGGGTCCTGGAACACCATGATCCAGAAGGCAATCCAGTTTGAAGCAAGAAGACGCTGCGATCCTGGTGTGTGACATTGTTCCAAATGGGCCACCTGCCAGTTCACTGGAAGAAATCCCTGGCCCTCTGGTTATGCCTTGGGGACCTATACATGCCCTTTTACCATGGGATATTTGGACAGAAGCAAATTTGTATCTCATTTAAGCAAGACAACAAAAGACACCTTTACTCGGGTCTGTTGTAGAGTCAGCCGAAACCAAATAGTGCCCGATACTTTCCAGTTCTTGAAACGCAGGCAACTTGGTTTGGCGTGCATTCGTTTGACCTGCTTTGAATTTCATTTATTTGCGATGCAGCTGCCTCATTGATGGATTTATCCTAAACCAAAAGTGCTCAATATCTGTTTGCACCAACAACATGAGAGGCGTAGTTTACCTGGAGCATAGATTTAAACATTATGCCCTGTAATGTCCAAGGTACACAGTAAACGTTTACCAAAAGACCACGATGCTGGAATTCCCGGTTGATTTACTGGACTGAGATTTGAAGCCGTGACCTGCCTGAGAGAAAGTACAAGTTAGACTGACATTACTCGAGCGGACAAGGTTCACCGTTCCCCAATGATGGCTACGTATTCTCTCTGTACTTGAAGATCAGTTACAGCACCAACAATCTAACAATGCTAAACAATAACTTGCCTGTTGAATCAGAGTTTCACTTTATTTTAATCACAGCTGACTTAGGATATAAACTGTTTAATTTAGGAGTGTACTAAATAGGCAAAGTGCCTAGACAGGAAGAAAATCTGATTCATGCTTGGAAAACTCTTTCTTGCAAATAAGCTTTGTTATGGTCAGATACAGAGATACAGGAAGTAATATTATTATTGCATAGTTCTGAAGAAATTTGATCTCTTCTCTGACGTATCTAGCCATTTCTATCCAGAGTTTTAGAATAAATAGTAAGAGTTTCTAGAAGGATCCATGGCATCATTCCATTATTGGTGATTTAACACGACAGATGTGTAGAATTAAAGAAGGCGGGAAGGACATAAAATAAGCAGCAAATACAGTACGTCTGAGGCAAATCGGATTCAGATGTTACTTTGCTGAAATTGCCCTTTTGTGAATGTTTTACTCCCTCAATATGAAATATTTTGGAATGGGAATTCAATTTGGAGATTTGATTCCAGTATTTGGTGCATTTCAAACTCGGGGTCACAGTTTTAGTAACATTCCTCAGCAGTATCTTGATGTAGAATTGGCTATTCACTTAATGAAGCATTTTGGATGGGAGCGGTTTTAAATTCTGAATATGTCGCTCACTCCCACCACCCCTGGTTCAAGGGAGATTGTCACTTGGGATGGAGATTACTTGCCGTTCCTTCGCCATTGCTGGCTCAAAGCCCTGGAACTTCCAACCAAATAGCATTGTGGGCCGACAACCACGACACGGACTGCTATAGCTCAAGAAGGTGGCTCATCCACGTCTGATGGACAATTAAGTACAGGTAATAAACGCTGGCCCTGCCCCAGGCTCCCAAATACCATGAACAGCTGAAAAAGGATAGCTGGAGGCGATATTACAATCTGTGCAAAACTCTGTGCTTCGCTCCTATACATCTGAAAGGTGCAGCACTTTATTCTCCTTTTGAAACTGAGAAGGGATATTGAGGTCTGTCTCGAGACCGAAGGCAGTCTCAAGGGGCTGTGACATGTCAGGTCAGGCCCTTGATCTGAGAAGCCCACTTGAATGATGTAGTCCAGCCAGCTGCCAGTCACTGGAACTAAATTCAGAATTAAAAAATTTCAAAGAGGAGATGGGAAAGAGTTTCTGAGAATTGGATCTCCACCCTTCTCTCTCTGTCTCCCCCCCTGCCCCCCCCCCCCCCCATCTCTCTCTCTCTCTCTCTCTCTCTCTCTCTCTCTCTCTCTCTCTCTCTCTCTCTCTCTGTCTCTGTCTCTCTCTGTCTCTGTCTCTGTCTCTGTCTTTCTCTCTCTGTCTGTCTTTCTCTCTCTCTCTCTCTCTGTCTCTGTCTCTCTCTCTCTGTCTCTGTCTCTTCTCTCTGTCTCTGTCTTTTCTCTCTGTCTCTTCTCTCTGTCTCTCTCTGTCTCTCTCACTATCTCTGTGTCTCTCTCTCTCTCCTCTCTCTCTCTCTCTCTCTCTCTCCCCCTCTCTCTCCCCCTCTCTCTCCCCCTCTCTCTCCCCCTCTCTCTCCCCCTCTCTCTCCCCTCTCTCTCCCCTCTACCTCCCCCTCTCTCCCCTCTCTCCCCTCTCTCCCCTCTCTCTCCCCCTCTCTGTCTCCGTCTCCGTCTCTGTCTCTCTCTGTCTCTCTCTCTGTCTCTCTCTCTTTCTCTCTCTCTCTGTCTCTCTCTCTGTCTCTCTCTCTCTCTCTCTCTGTCTCTGTCTCTGTGTCTCTGTCTCTGTCTCTGTGTCTCTCTGTCTCTCTGTCTCTGCCTCTCTCTCTCTCTCTGTCTCTCTCTCTCTCTGTGTGTCTCTCTCTCTCTCTCTCTCTCTGTCTCTCTGTCTCTGTCTCTCTGTCTCTGCCTCTCTCTGTCTCTCTCTCTCTCTCTCTCTCTCCCCCATGATGAAGACTCCAGCTTTTAGCTTTGTAAATATTTTTCAGATCAAAGTTTATTGCTGAGACCATCCACATTGAGCTGTGTTTTCAACAATTTGATCCTCAGTCTCCTTTTAGCAAAACATATTATTCATAGAATCCCCACAGTACAGAAGGAGGCCATTCAGCCCATCAAGTCTGCACTGACCCTCCGAAAGAGCACTGCCTAGGCCCACTTCCCCACCCTATCCTCGTAATCCCAGGCATTGATTATGGCCAATCCACCTAACTGCATCTTTGATGCGGGAGGAAACCGAAGCACCCGGACGAAACCCACGCAGACACAGCGAGAAAGTGTAAATTCCACATGGACAGTCACCCAAGGCCACCTGGGTTCCTAGCACTGTGCGGCAGCAGTGCTAACTACTGTGCCACCCTACTTTATCGGGGCTGCTAGTTAAGGGACTGCTAGTTGCTGGACTGGGAGAAAACCCAAATTCAATCCACCATAGGTTCCTCTTCAGTATATGCTTGCTGTAAATTATCAAACGGAAGGAGAGGATCTGGACATTCTGGATATTGAATGTGAGGAGATGAACTTTGAATGTCTAAAAGTCAGAGCTTTATATAACAATCAAATCAATCACCTTAAGTACAGTTGAATATTTTGCTTGTATTTTTCTGTCTAAATATCTATATGTACATGTAAAGAAATGAAATGTGAACTGGAGAATGTGAAGTGTCCATGTTAGAGCAATAGAAGAAGGTCTCTGATCTTTCCAGCGAGAGGGGAATCGGTCTTTTCGAGAATGTAGCTGGTTAGAAAGTGGTGACAGTTGAAAGGGTTTATACAGTGTTGTTCCCTCCTCCAAAAGCTGGTTCAAAGTATGCACGCTATTCTGTGTTATCTGAATAGTGGAGTAATGCTGCTTCATTCACCCACCGAACAGCACGGTAGCACAGCGGTTAGCACTGTTGCTTCACGGTCCCAGGTTTGATCCCCGGCTTGGGTCACTGTCTGTGTGGAGTCTGCACATTCTCCCCGTGTCTGCGTGGGTTTCCTCCGGGTGCTCCGGTTTCCTCCCACAAGTCCCGAAAGACGAGCTGCTAGGTGAATTGGACATCCTGAATTCTCCCTCTGTGTACCCGAACAGGTGCCGGAGTGTGGCGACTAGGGGATTTTCACAGTAACTTCATTGCAGTGTTTTTTTCTCTTTTTTAAAATAAATTTAGAGTACCCAATTATTTTTTCCAATTAAGGGGCAATTTAGCGTGGCCAATCCACCTATCCTGCACATCTTTTTTTTTGGGTTGTGGGGGCGAAACCCACGCAGACACGGGGAGAATGTGCAAACTCCACACAGACAGTGACCCAGGGCCGGGATTCGAACCCGGGTCCTCAGTGCCGTAGGCAGCAATGCTAACCACTGTGCCACCGTGCTGCCCGTTCATTGCATTGTTAATGCAAGCCTACTTGTGACAATGAAGATTATTATTATAGAAAATGACACTGTCAGGAATTACTTACAATTCAAAATAGCCTTAAAATGTTTCAGTAATGTTATCAAAGTTCAGATTTGTTTTTTGTTCGTTGGATATTATATTGGAGAAGCTGGATTGGGACCGAATTTGCTGTTGAAATGATGCAACCCTTCCGCATCCTAAGCCAATGACTCGGCGATCATTCCCTTCCTCCCACCTTGGAATTCCGTAACAGATTCCAGTCTGTTATCATGAACTGTCATTTTGAAACCAGCCACATGACCGATACCTAGAGCTCAAAAGTTCTGAGGAAAGACTGTTGATCCCTCTGCTCCTTAAACCCCAAACGTTTGACCTCTCCTCTGTTGCTCGTTATGCTTTCCCTTAATTTGCTCCGTTTTAATTACCTTTGCTCAAGAGTCGCCAGGTATCTTTCTGATACCACCACAGGGTTCAAAGCCGAATACTGATCAATAACTCGATACACCAGTTAGTAAGTTTGAAATCAATACACATTTATTTACATGCACAGTCAATTATTACTCATGCATAAACTCTACTCGCTAAACTACACCTACTACTAAAAGCCTATACTTAGCTTCGAGTGGCCCACTCAGTCAGAGGAACAATGGCCGTTGTCCGGTTCTGATACTGCTGGCTTCGAACTGGTATGGGATAGTAGCTAGGAGCATCTATCTCGTAGCGTGCGTTGACCTTAGACTTACTTAGCTGGTGCTTGGCGGCCTCTCGTGAAGGTGAAGAGATCTTCCAAGAGAGCGAACTGACCTTGGGGACTCTGCTTTATAGCCCCCGGGGGTTTCGCGCCCTTCTGGGCGGACCCCGGACTTGGTCCCAATTAATTGGACCATGTCCCAATCATTCGTATTGATTTTCTCCAATACCGGGGTTGTTCCCTGATCGTTAGGCGGGCCCTATGTGGCCGTTGGCCTGCCTTTGTTTTAGCTCCCGCTGGTGCCGGGGAGTCTGTCCTGGTCTCGATTGTTTCAATGTTTCTTTTTGTCCCCGGAGATAGCTCATTACTATGCTAATGGCTATTGGTTTCAGTTCTGTCTGGGTTTTGCAGGTCCTAATACACAGAAAACCTTGCACCTGCTTGTTTTCTCTAGCGCTGTCCATTTTTCCCTGCACTCTTTGCGAGGGTGTCCATTTTGGAATCGGGATGTGGCCACCTCAGGTGGCTACACCTCCTAATTGCCCCTCTTTTCTTTCCATAAACCTCTGTGACGTGCCTTAGGGCATTTTTTTCTAGTTCAAAAGCATGGGAATAATTTTTTTATGAAGTGTTCTCAAAGTGCAGGATGACACTGTGGCAGAATTATCTTGAGAATATAGTGGCCCTTTTCCTTGAACCACTGTAGTCCACGTGATGCTATCATAATGTTTGATAGGTAATCCAGGATGCTGGCACCAGCAGCAGGATATGTCCAAATCTGGATGGTATATGACTTGAAATTAGTATTTCTGCTCTTGTTCTGAGTGTTACAGGGTGGTGGTGTGTGTGTGTGTGTGTGTGTGTGTGTGTGTGTGTGTGTGTGTGTGTGTGTGTGTGTGTGTGTGTGTAAAAGGTGCTGATGAAGTATTATGATTTGTTGCTGCTGGGCATCCTGTCGATTGTATACACTGCAACCTCAATGGATGGGTGGTGGAGGGAGTGGATATCGATTCCAATGAAGGGAACTGCTTTGTTATAGATGATATTGAGCTTCCTGAGCTGCACCCATTCAGCCAAGTATTGCATCACCCTCTCACTGGGGTTTGGAGATGGCTACAGGGTGAGGAAGTGAGTCACGTGCTGCTATTATCCCCCCCCCCCCCCATCCCACTGTGAGTAATTTGAACCGCGGTTATATGGATCTAGCTCATTTTGGCGTTTCGTTCAGAAGGTCATGGGTTCAAGGCCCCACCACACACCTGGAACACAATCAGTGTATTGTTGGAAATTGGTTTTCGAATGAGATGTAAAAAAACTGTGTCCCTGTCTGCCACCTTGGGTGGATGCTAAAAAAAAAACTTCTGGTGCTATTGCCAGAAGAACAGGGAGTTGTAATGTTCTGTCCAACATTCAAACCGCAACCAACACAGCCCAAAAATGTATGATCTGGTTATTTATCCAAATGTTACTTGTGGCACCATGTGTCATGTTTGCGCATATAGTGGGCAGCACAGTGGTTAGCACTGCTGCCTCATGGCGCCAAGGTCCCAGGTTCAATCCCGGCCCTGGGTCACTGTCCGTGTGGAATTTGCACATTCTCCCCGTGTTTGCGTGGGCTTCACCTCTACAGCCCAAAGGCGTGCAGGGTAGGTGGATTGGCCACGCTAAATTGCCTCTTAATTGGAAAAAATTAATTGGGTACTCTTAAATTTAAAAAAAAAAACATTTTTTTAATATATAGATATAGAATTTACAGTGCAGAAGGAGGAGGCCGTTCAGCCCATCGAGTCTGCACCGGCTCTTGGAAAGAGAACCCTACCCAAGGTCAACACCTCCACCCTATCCCCATAACTCAGTAACCCCACCCAACACTAAGGGCAATTTTGGACACGAAGGGCAATTTATCATGGCCAATCCACCTAACCCGCACATCTTTGGACTGCGGGAGGAAACCAGAGCACCCGGAGGAAACCCACGCACATACTGGGAGGATGTGCAGACTCCGCACAGACAGTGACCCAAGCCGGAATTGTACCTGGGACCCTGGAGCTGTGAAGCGATTGTGCTATCCACAATGCTACCGTGCTGCATATAACTATGATTGCATCTCAATATAATCGATTGATCGTTGAGTGCTTTGGAGTATTCTGCAGATGGGGTCCGACACTCTCTAAATGTAAGTTTGCCCACTGTTGTTCATGGTTATCTAGTAAATTGTTTGAACATATTCAATTAAGAATTTGTTAGCCTTCTGTGATTAATTTCTGAAAATAATTATTGATGGTGAGTTACAAATATTAAAAGCACATTTATAACAGTCCACCTTTGTTTGAAATAACGGAAAAATATCTTGATTAGCCTGGAGCTGTTATTATTTATGTTTCTTTGCGTGTTGTCACGGCACTCTCGGCTAGACCGCGGTCAATCCCAGCCCCACTTGACCCGGGGTTGTAACATGGGTGAAATTGAAGTTACTTCAATATCCAGTGTCTTTTGGGCAGCATGGTGGCACAGTGGGTTAACCCAGCTGCCTCACGGTGCCAAGGACCCAGGTTCGATTCCTGCCCCGGGTCACTGTCCGTGTGGAGTTTGCACATTCGTGTCTGCGTGGGTCTCACCCCCACAACCCAAAGATGTGCAGGCTGGGTAGATTGGCTACACTAAATTGCCCCTAATTGGGGAAAACAAATTGGGTAATCTAAATTTATTTATTTTTAAAAATCCAGTGTCTTTGGTTTGATCCCGATTAAGTAAATTTTATCACAACTAACCTTTTATTATTTAGCAATAATCAGTATTAAATAGGCAACAATACAACTATACACAATATATTGAAGTATATATATTACATTGTGTATATACACATACAGAGAACATAGAGGAAAAGGGTGGTGGAGAGGGATGAAAATAATGATAAAATATAAAAGTTAGGGATCTTTGACTTCATATGGATATCTTCCACCTAGTTCCTTTCTTCACTTTAGACCTTCAGTTGGATGTTATCTTTTTCTTCAACTTGTAATGACCTTCACTGTAGACCCACAGGGCCAGCAGGCAGCCAGCAGCCAAGAGGGAGAAAACACAGCTTCTTACTTCAAGGGTCTTGTGTCTCCTGCTGGGTTCTCTCCGAAAAACCCCACCTGACAGGAACCAGTCTGCTCGGCAGAACACTGTCCCTGGCCACCCCATTGGCTGCAAGGCAACTAATCAAACCAAATCCCACCGATCTGCTGGGTGCCAGAAAGTCTGGGATTTCTTTTCCCAAATGCAAATGTGTGACAAATTTGAAACTTTGAATTCTCCGTTTGACTTAAACATATATCTCAAATAACAATCCTGGAACAAAGAAAACAATAACGATATAATAAAAGGCATAGTAGCAAAGTGAAAATAAAATGGAAGGAATCTTAACACTGTCTACAGTTAAGAAAGAGGCACTTGGGGATATAACTAAGGAGGAGTTTAAGGCACAGTTTACGATGTGTAAGGCCAAGAAGACTGACGGTCTGCCTGTGAAGTGGGGGAGCAGGATGTGCACTAATTGACACGAAGGCCCAGTCAGAAGACTGAAAGGCAGGAGCTGAAATGCAAGGCTGGGGGAGGGCGCAGAGGGAGCAATGCACCGGACCGTGGAAGGATTTGTAAACCAGGAATTCTGGATTCAGTGGCTGTGTCTAGAAGTAGTAGTGGGAAAACTAACAGTTTGGTGGCACGAGGTTTGCTGTGGAAAAAAATATTCCGGTGCTTAGTGTGGTTTCCTCATCCCGAACATGCTGGCTGTTAGCAGGAGAGCTGGCAATAACAGTCATCACTCCAGCACACAGCTTTCCTCAGAAGCACTAAAAGCGAGGTGACAAACTTTATGCATCTAATTTGAGTTCACAGTCAGGCATCTGAACTTGGGTGAAGCTTGAAAGCAGAGTATGTTCAGTCGTTGCCTCCAAGTTTGGTTATTATTCATTAGATTCAAATGGGGATACTGATAAAATTAATAGTCGCCTGTTGTGTAGCTGGAAAAGTTGTCAGAATTTTGAAAGTAACACATTTGAAGTATGTGACCGGGGGGGGGGTCTTAGGCCATGGCACTGGTCCCCAGTGGTGTTGGTATTTGAAGGGAATGTCGGGAGGCTCTGGAGGATTTGGTTGCAGCCGTGCAGTCAACAGACATTGTTTTTATTCTAGTGACGCAGAAAACCATGTAGAAGGGAAGAAAAAAAACACTGCCTTCAGCCGTCTGCACTTGCCGAGACCCCAGAGATTAGCTGACTACTGGTTCTGCAATTGCTTGATCCCAACTATTTAGGGAGAGGAATGTCTGATAAAATTCTTTGCAGGGGGTTGTCAGGGGACTGGAAACTAGTTTGCACTGGAATAGTCATTCTAAGACTGCATGTGCAGATCCTGACTCTACAACATATCATTCATTGCAAAAATGTTTTTCAAACCCCCCCCCCACCACCACCCCCATCAAACCTCCTACAGGAAGGCCAGGTTGACACGCACGTTTGTTAGTGTCTCATTCCAGTGCTTTGGATAGTAATCTTGTGGCAAAACGCATTGGCATCAAGAGCAGCACGGTATCACAGTAGTTATCACTGTGGCTTCACAGTCCGAGGTTCAATTCCCGGCTTGGGTGATTGCGGGGAGAATGGCCCCTGACGGCAAAATTGCAGCAGGCGCCAATTTCTCCAAATCGGCGTCATTGAGATGCGTACGGTGCGCAGTCGCAACCCCATTGGAATACCCACGATGCTTCACCTCCAGTAGCCCAAGTTCCCAACGGCGCGGGCCACATGTGGTCTCAGCGGTCGTGAGTCTGGCGTGGTGGCTGTGGAGGGAGAGAGGGGGCTTTTGGACAGTGTGCAGCACTGCCACACTTGGCACTTGGGGGGGGGGGGGGGGGGGGGGGGGGTGGCCAGGAGGTGGACTGTAGTCGGGGTGAGCGGGTATGCAGTCCAGCATAGCTGGACCATCTTTTCCAGCACGATCGATGCATGCGTGGGGGGGGTGTAGGCATATGAGCAGCTGCAGCTTGTCAGCCCTGCGCATGCGCAGCACGGACCCGGAGATTCTCCAACCGTTTGCCAGGTGTTTCACACGGCGCCAGTGCTAGCCCCTCACTGGTAGCGAAATTGGTGCGGAGTTCGCGCAGATTTTCCCGTTGCGAAACACCACAGATCCTCCATTGGCAACGGCACAGCCTCAGGAACGGAGAATCCAGCCCAGGGTGTTTCCAGTCATTTTAGGAGGTTATGGGCGAGGGGCTTGATTTGTAAGTAATGTTACGTTGATGCTGTGACAGGGTGGCACAGTGGTTAGCATCGCTGCCTTGCAGCACCAGGGACCCGGGTTCTATTCCAGCCTCGGGTAACTGCCTGTGTGCAGTTTGCACGTTCTCCCCCAACTGCGTGGGTTTCCTCCGGGTGCTCCGGTTTCCTCCCACAGTCCAAAGATGTGCAGGTTAGGTGGATTGGCCATGATGAAAATTAGGTGGATTGGCCATGATGAAAATTAGGTGGATTGGCCATGATGAAAATTAGGTGGATTGGCCATGATGAAAATTAGGTGGATTGGCCATGATGAAAATTAGGTGAATTGGCCATGATGAAAAGCTCCTTAGTGTACAAAGATGTACAGGTTAGATGGGGTTATGGGATCACTGGGATAGGGGTTGAAGTGTGTGCCAAGGTAGGATGCTCTTTCGGAGGGTCCATGCAACCATAATGGGCCGAATGGCTGCCTCCTGCACTGTAAGGATTCTATGATTCTAGTTTGTTACGGTAAAAGATTGTTATCATTTGAGTTGGTCACTGGGGCTTCGAGTCTCTTTAAACATTATTGGTATCTACAGGGATTGTAATATATCGTTCTAGAAATGCTTGGTTTGCTTCTTAAACCACCTTGTCAACCTGGGTTACCTTTAATGACTTGATGCTCCTAGATCATTTCCTCCTCTAACCTTTTTAGATTCTTATTTTCTACATGATTGTCAGTGGGAGATGGGCTGGCTGCATTAGGGCATCTTGATCTGGGTTAAATATGTGTTGCTTTGCCTAATTGAAAATAATTTCTAGTACTGTTTTTGAATCGACTGATTTGATTTAACTTTGCCACGGGTAGCTTTGTTACAAAGCGTCTGAGCCACACTTTGTTTACAGGAACAGCTAGTGTAGTTTACAGCAGTGGTCACATTCAAAGCACGGCTGACTAATACATTCTTTCAAATCTCTAGTATGAAGATAATAGGGTCTCAGAAACCATTTGTAACTAATTGGCTGTGAAATACTTTGAAACATCCTGGGGGTGTAAAAAGTGCTCTGTAGAAACGTGATGAGGCCATTCAACCGTTCAAACATGCTCCACCATTCATTAGATTATGGCAGGCATGTATTGAAAATGAAATGAAATGAAAATGAAAATCCGCTTATTCTCACGAGTAGGCTTCAATGAAGTTACTGTGAAAAGCCCCTAGTCGCCACATTCCGGCGCCTGTCCGGGGAGGCTGGTACAGGAATCGAACCGTGCTGCTGGCCTGCTTGGTCTGCTTTAAAAGCCAATGATTTAGCCCAGTGAGCTAAACCAGCCCCTAATACAGCATGTATTAAATGGAAGTGCTTTATTTTTAATTTTCTTTTCAAGTTCTCCTATATTTGTTGCCTCTAGAATTGTAATCACTGCTCCTTTGAGAGAATCATACAGTCTGCCACTTCTGTGTGTCTTCAGTACAGGTTTAAAAACAACAGCAAAACCAATTACTTGTATTTGGAGTTCTCGCCCAGGACTGTGCATTATATTTAGACACATTTAGAAATGTATTTGTCATTCAATAGCTCATTCCCATTATGAAATGCGGTCCTGAAATAATTTTAAAAATTGAAGTGGGTGTTTATTCATGGTTAATATATTATGTTTATTGTTGCAACAAGACTGTTCGGTAGAATAGCCTTGCTGTGAAAGCCACTTAATCGGGGCCTTTGTGCTGCTACCCTTTGCCCTGGTGTTGCCCAGTCTGCATTGCAGTGCACCTTCAATTGGGTAAAAAAAAAAGCATAAAGATAATTACGTAGAATGAGTTTCAAAAGATGAAAATGTATGACTGGAGGTGGTGAATGCCATACCAGCAAAAATACAGCCATGGTTTGTTTGATCAAGCAAAAGCCAACATGTACCTGGGTGATTACAAACATCCCTCTGAAGAGATGCTAGAGTTTCAAAATACAACACCACCAGGGGCTCCTTCAAAAGATCTCCTGGAACTTGAATATTAGATAATTAATGTTCTCTTAAACTCTGCAATCTGCATTACCGGCTTTTGAAAGAATGTACCACACTATTTCAACAGCGTCGTGATTGATGTGGAAATCGCTGTAGTTTCGCTTCCCAAAGCTACACACGTGCTGACTGCTCTGAGTAATTCATCGTATCTCAGGGCCCTCTGACGTTGCAGTGGCTACATTTCAACGGTCATCTGTTGTCTGTAAAGTGATTTGGGACGTCCTGCCATTGTGAAAGGCACTATGTCAATGCAAATTTTTATTTTATTTCAACCTCTTCAGTCATTTCTCCCACCTCCTAGCCTCTCCAGCTTCCATCCCTTTAGTGTAACCCATTGTACACACCTAGTTTAAGCAGTTTCTCAACTTGCTGCAATTGCTGACCAAATTGTTTTGGTTTTTTTTCATATTTGAAATTTAGCTAGAAACAAGCTGAAAACATAACCGGTGTCCTGACTGGTTATTGGAGCATGTCAGCTGAAGTCTGTAAGATGGGCATCAACATAAAGATTGCAGCATAACCTGCTGAGGGAGGCCTCCGTCAGGAATGCAACCTGAGGCTTTCTCACATAGCTCCAGTGTGGTGTTGAAGTGGACTTGTCTTAGCTGTTCAATCAAGCTGATCACCAGGATCGCAGGCAGCTCAGCTTACAGTAACATTTTGTGAATTAAACAAAAAAATTGATGCTAGGGAGTACAGCATTTATTTATTTTACAGGGAAAGGCCCAGCGGAGATGCAGAACCGTTGCTAAAAGTGCCTCATAGGAGTAAAAATGGGAGACTGCAATGACCATTCTCGATTACTGATCATTTGGATTACTGATCATATAGATGTTAATAACCAGGATCCGTTGTACTGTGCACATTTATTCATTTTTTAATAAATCTTTTTATTGGCATTTCCCATATTTATAACCAGGTGTGTATATATACACATCACATTTTTCTAGTCCACGCTAATTTCCTTTATTATACAGAGAGGTTAGTTTATCCTTCGTTTAACTGACCCCATGTGCATTTTGTTGCCCTCTGGATCGGTCTATGGTTCCTCCCTGTTGCCGCCATCCCCTTTTTTTTTTTTGCTGTGCTTTTCTTTTATTTTCCGGACAGAGTGGAGAGAAAAAAAAGTTAAAAGGGGGGAGTAGCCCCCCCACCCTCATCTCCCGACCGTCAATGTGCCCCTATCCCGCCTCCATCTTTTGAAGGTGGTATCCAGCATGGCTGGGACGGGGGGAATCTGTGATTGCCACATATGGGAACCATTTTGGCTATCCCGAAGTGTTGTCTCAGCTGGGTCCATGTTCTCAGCGTGGCTGTTACCACTGGGCTCGTTGTGTATCTTGTTGAGGAGGATGGGAGCCTGTGGCCAGGGCCCAGAGGGTCGTTCCTTTACAGCAGGGGTGGGCAAACTTTTCCGTGCAAGGGCCACATTCAGAAATTCACAATTTTAAAGGGCCGCATAGTATAGTAATTAATAGTCCCGGTTGTAACCAATTAGCGTGCGGCATATACCTCAGCGCTTCCCCCGGCGGCATCCTGCCTTTAGCCATCTTTTTCTCTACTTTTCAAAAATGGCGCTTCACCCGGTTATGATTCTGGGCGCCTCATATAGAACATAGAACAGTACAGCACAGAACAGGCCCTTCGGCCCTCGATGTTGTGCCGAGCAATCATCACCCTACTCAAGTCAACGTATCCACCCTATACCAGTAACCCAACAGCCCCCCCAATTAACCTTATTAAAAAAAAAAAAAATTTTTTTATGACTTGATCTTGGTGGGCCGCATAAAAACCTTTGGCGGGCCGCATGCGGCCCGCGGGCCGTAGTTTGCCCACCCCTGCTTTACAGGATGCCTCCTCCATTTGTACCTAATCTGTGTCAGGTTCTTGTACCCATCCACTCACTCTTTCTGCCGTTGCTGCCCAATGGTAGTATTGTAGGTTTGGTACGGCCAAACCCCCATTGATTTTCCTTTTTTGCAGTGTCTGTTTGGGAATTCTCGGGTTCTTACCCACCCCCTCACAAACGCCATGAATAGACTATCTACGTTTTGGAAAAAGGCCTTGGGGATGAAGATCGGAATTGATCTAAACGGGAAGAGGAACCTTGGCAGTACGTTCATCTTGATCGTCTGCACTCTTCCCGCCAGGGAGAGTGGGAGTGAGCCCCACCTTTGAAGGTCTCCTCTTACTTCCTCCACCAGGCTGGTTAGCTTCCACTTGTGGATCTGTGTCCAGTATCTGGATCTCCAGGTAGCGGAATCTGTTCTGGGCTGTTTTAACGGGAGCCCCTCCAGCTCTCTCCCTCCCCCGTTTGGGTTCACTGGGAATGCCTCGCTTTTGCCCAGGTTAAGTTTGTAGCCCGACAAGGTTGCCAACTCTTTCAGTATTTGTAGTATTGCCTTCAGTCCCTCCTGTGCTTCGAGACATAGAGGAGCAGGTCACCTGGATAGTGAGACTCTGCTCTCTGCCTCCTCTCCAGATTACCTTCCAGCTTTTCGCGTCCCGCAGGGCTATCGCCACGGGTTTGATCGCTAGCGCGAACAAGAGTGGGGACAGGGGGCAGCCCTGTCTTATTCCTCTCTGCAGCCGGATGTATTCAGAGCTGGTGATGTTAGATTGGACGCTGGCTTTGGGAGCGTTGTACAGGAGCCTCACCCAGGTGGTGAATCCCGCTCCTAGCGCAAACCGTTTGAGTACCTCGACGAGGTATTTCCATTTGACTCTGTCGAAGGCCTTTTCTGCGTCCAGGGAGACGATCACCTCTGCTGTTCTCTCCCCGGAGGGGGTCATTATTACGTTCAGCAGCTGACTGATGTTTGCTGTGAGCTGCCTACCCTTGACGAAGCCTGTTTGGTCCTCTGGTACACAGCCCTCCAGCCTTTTGGCCAGGACCTTTGCGAGTATTTTCGCATCCACGTTCAGCAGTGAAATGGGTCTGTATGATCCACATTCCATCAAGTCTTTATCTTTTTTGGGTATCAGTGAAATTGTGGCCTGTGCTAGCATGGGGGGCAGGGTGCCCCCTGCCAGTGAGTCTGCGAACATGTCCCTTAAGTGTGGGGCCAGGACTGGTGCAAATTCTTTGTAGAAGTCCACCGGGAACCCGTCTGGTCCCGGTGCCTTCCCCGCCTGCATGGAGCTGATGCTCTCCATGATTTCTCCCAGGTCAATTGGTGCTTCCAGCTCCCCCCGTCTGTCTTCCCCCACAACTGGTAGTTCCATTCCGTCTAGGAACTGTTTCATCCCCTTGGGGCGGCTCTGAGACGTACAGTCCCTGGTAGACGGTCTCAAATGCCCGATTGACCTCCTTTGGTTCTGTTACCAGTCTGCCTCTGCTATCCTTTACCTGCGCTATTTCCCTTGTGGCTGCCTGCTTTCTCAGCTAGTGAGCCAATAGGTGGCCAGCCTTGTCTCCGTGTTCGTAGATCCACAAAATTGCAGCTTTTTCAGGGGTTTTTCAGGGGTTTTCCCGGCAGGTTCTTTAAAAGAATTAAAGCCCCGCGAAATCGGCCCTGCCTCCCTCGCCCTGCCCAGGCGCCAAAGCTCCGTTCCACGGAGCTGAAGAGGAAAAGAAGAGGAGAGACTGGCCCTGGTCAGAGGAGCAGCTGCACGTGGAGGAGGAGTGGGGATCACAACAAGAAACTGTCTGAAAGTCGGAGCACGGAGAGGATAAGACGGTGTCTGGCGGAGTTGGTACACTGCTTTCCTAGTGGATAGCAGGTTAAAATCCATTTGCAGCTTTTTTCTCTCTGCCAGCAGCTCTACAGTCGGGGCTTCGGAGTGTTTTCTGTCGACTTCCAGGATGGAGTCCACCAATTGGAGCAGTTGGCAGATTAATTGGGCTTTATTGTTACTGAGTGGTACAAGAAAAAATTAGCTTTTTTGGGTTGTGGGGGTGAGACCCACACAGACACAGGACGAATGTGCAAACTCCACATGGACAGTGACCCAGGGCTGGGATCGAGCCTGGGTCCTCAGCGCCATGGGGCACCGTGCCACCCTTTCGAAATATTTTATTGTGTTAAAGGTGCTATAGGAATACAAATTGTTGTCCATAACTCATCTACATTGGCTTCAGAAGGTCCTCCAATACCTGAAATGTAATATTCTCAGCCTTGTGACTAAATTCCTTTATAACCTCACCCCTTCCTACCTGTAACCTCCTCTTGCAACACAATAATGTCCTCCTCCAGGCAAACACTGAACTTCCACAGCCTTGGCGCTAACTACCCCTGTCCCAACCTCCAGTCTATTTCCTGCTGAAACTCTCGTCGACCCATGTTTGGGGATTTCAGTCAACCCTACCTCGCTTTCCTTTGGCGTGCTATGTGTTTATTCCACAATCCTCAAAGTGCCTTGGATGTTTTTTTTCAGCTATAAAACTGCCGTCATAAATATAAGTTGTTTGAGGCCAATAAAAAGACGAGGTAACGAGGTTGCACTCGAGTGCATGGCCTCAAAAAAAAATTCATATAAAAGCTTCTTCCAGTACACTGTTTGACCTGAACTCGACATTGGTTTTGAAGAAAAACAATTACACTGACTCACGCAGTAAGTTTAGTATTTAAATAGTTGTGGTTCCAGGCAGGAGCATTCAACTTGTCAGTGTAGTTGATAGGATTCCTTCCTGCTGATTATGTTATTGTCATTAAAGGAGATTGCACTGTTTGTAGGAGGTGAGATTACATTTTACTAACCTTGTGTGGGCGAGAGTGAAAATTGCTTTTGGCTCATGGTTTACCCCGTCAGAATTCAGATCTTTTCTTTTTAGAAACTTTCCCCTCATTTCCAGTATTTCAACAGAATTACACGAAAATTCAGCCTGGAGTGACTTGGCGCTAGTTAGTCACTCTTCCACCTGATTCAGTCTTGTAATTTCAATCCCCCTTCTCTCCAGCACTTGAGCACCGTTACCGAGGTTGTTACCTTAAAACTGCCGAACTGAGGGAGGTCTGCATTGTCTGAAGTGCCATTCTTTGGCTGAAGCAATAAACAAGGCATTATCTCTCCCCCCTGCTGCCTCAGGTGGATGTTAGAAATACTGTGACACTCTTAGCAGCAAGTTCTAGTGCTGCCTTGGCCAGTCTTTCTGATAATAGCCAGTGCAGTTTGTGATCGCTTGCAATGTACCAAATATGACTGTGCACTTCAAAGTAATTCATTGTATTAACACGCTTGTCTGGAAGACAAGACCCTATGATTGCAAGCCCCTTTATTGAAACCTATGAGATCTTGCTTGTGACGTAGGTGTCCATATAACTGAGATGCTTCCCTACATATATGGACTCATTATACCCCATATGCACAATCTTGGCCCTTACATTTTAGACTCTGCACTTGCTGCGTATTAACTTCACATCATTGTCTCGATTACAGGAAAGTTTGTGTCCAACAATGGGCCGAATTTTCAATCACTCTCAGATTGCCACTCAGTTCCTATTTACTTAAAGAACCCCCCCCCCCCCCCCCCCAATTAAGGGGTAATTTAGCGTGGCCAATCCACCTACCATGCACATCTGACGCAGTATGTAGACAGGCCAACAAGGGGCGAGGCCACATTGGATTTGGTACTAGGTAATGAACCCGGCCAGGTGTTAGATTTAGATGTAGGTGAGCACTTTGATGATAGTGATCACAATTCGGTTATGTTTACTTTAGCAATGGGCAGGGATAGGTATATACCGCAAGGCAAGAATTATAGCTGGGGGAAAGGCAATTATGATGCTATTTGGCAAGATTTAGGATGTATAGGATGGGGAAGGAAACTGCAGGGGATGGGTACAATCGAAATGTGGAGCTTTTTCAAGGAACAGCTACTGCGTTTCCTTGATAAGTATGTACCTGTCAGGCAGGGAGGAAGTTGTCGAGCAAGTGAACCGTGGTTTACTAAGGAAGTTGAAACACTTGTCAAGAGGAAGAAGAAGGCTTATGTTAGGATAAGACATGAAGGCTCAGTTAGGGCACTTGAGAGTTACAAGTTAGCCAGGAAGGACCTAAAGGGAGAGTTAAGAAGAGCGAGGAGAGGACACGAAAAGTCATTGGTGGATAGGATCAAGGAAAACCCTAAGGCCTTCTATAGGTATATCAGGAACAAAAGAATGACTAGAGTAAGATTAGGGCCAATCAAGGATAGTAGTGAAAAGTTGTGTGTGGAATCAGAGGAGATAGGGGAAGCGTTAAATGGATATTTTTCGTCAGTGTTTACACTGGAGAAAGACAATGTTGTCGAGGAGAATACTCAGGTTCAGTCGACCAGGCTAGATGGAATTGAGGTTCACAAGGAAGAGATGTTAGCAATTTTGGAAAGTGTAAAAATAGATAAGTCCCCTGGGCCAGATGGGATTTATCCTAGGATTCTCTGGGAAGCCAGGGAGGAGATTGCAGAGCCTTTGTCCTTGATCTTTATGTCGTCTTTGTCGACAGGAATAGTGCCGGAAGATTGGAGGATAGCAAATGGTGTCCCCTTGTTCAAGAAGGGGAGTAGAGACAACCCTGGTAATTATAGACCTGTGAGCCTTACTTCGGTTGTGGGTAAAATGTTGAAAAAAGTTATAAGAGATAGGGTTTATAATCATCTTGAAAAGAACAAGTTGATTAGCGATAGTCAACACGGTTTTGTGAAGGGTAGGTCATGCCTCACAAACCTTATTGAGTTTTTTGAGAAGGTGACCAAACAGGTAGATGAGGGTAAAGCGGTTGATGTGGTGTATATGGATTTCAGTAAGGCGTTTGATAAGGTACCACACGGTAGGCTATTGCAGAAAATAAGGAAGTATGGGATTGAAGGTGATTTAGCGGTTTGGATCAGTAATTGGCTAGCTGAAAGAAGACAGTTGATGGCAAATGTTCATCCTGGAGTTCAGTTACTAGTGGTGTACCGCAAGGATCTGTTTTGGGGCCACTGCTGTTTGTCATTTTTATAAATGACCTGGAAGAAGGTGTAGAAGGATGGGTTAGTAAATTTGCAGATGACACAAAGGTCGGTGGAGTTGTGGATAGTGCTGAAGGATGTTATAGGATACAGAGGGACATAGATAAGCTGCAGAGCTGGGCTGAGAGGTGGCAGATGGAGTTTAATGCGGAAAAGTGTGAGGTGGTTCACTTTGGAAGGAGTAACAGGAATGCAGAGTACTGGGCTAATGGCAAGATTCTTGGTAGTGTAGATGAATAGAGAGACCTCGGCATCCAGGTACATAAATCCCTGAAAGTTGCCACCCAGGTTAATAGGGCTGTTAAGAAGGCATCTGGTGTGCTAGCCTTTATCAGCAGGGGGATTGAGTTTCCGAGCCACAAGGTCATGCTGCAGCTGTACATAACTCTGGTGCGGCCGCTCCTGGAGTACTGCGTGCAGTTCTGGTCACCACATTATAGGAAGGATGTGGAAGCTTTGGAAAGGGTTCAGAGGAGATTTACTAGGATGTTGCCTGGTATGGAGGGAAGGTCTTACGAGGAAAGGCTCAGGGACTTGAGGTTGTTTTCGTTAGAGAGGAGAAGGTTGAGAGGTGACTTAATAGAGACATATAAGATAGAGGGTTAGATAGGGTGGACAGTGAGAGTCTTTTTCCTCGGATGGTGATGACCAACACGAGGGGACATAGCTTTAAATTGAGGGGTGGTAGATATAGGACAGATGTCAGAGGCAGTTTCTTTACTCAGAGTAGTAGGGGTGTGGAACGCCCTGCCTGCAACAGTAGTAGACTCGCCAACTTTAAGAGCATTTAAGTGGTCGCTGGATAGACATATGGATGAAAATGGAATAGCGTAGGTCAGATAGGCTTCAGATGGTTTCACAGGTCGGCGCAACATCGAGGGCTGAAGGGCCCGTACTGCGCTGTAATGTTCTATGTTCTATCTTTAGGTTGTGGAGGTGAGACCCACGCAATCTCCACAAAGGATGGGTTACTTTTTACTTACCTTGCACTGGAGCTTCTCGTTTCCCGCCCAGACTTCCAAACTGGCAACCTGGGAAATGTGGAGCCCCCTTGTTCCTGGAGTCCTGCCTTTGTAGTATAGGAGAGTCAGGGGAAGCCAAGCCCCACCCCCTTTTCATGGCACTACCATCCATATTCCGGGAAATTTAAATGTCCCTATGATGGCTTGCGACATACACTGGAGGCTTCCAGTAGTTGACAAAGGGGTTTATTGATGAAGGACAAAGGCAGTTAACTAAGCTAAGAGGTACCGAATACTACACTTCGGCACCCTGGTCCACACTGCCCATTGGCTGGGGTTGTCCCATTCCCATGCGATTGCCGCCAAACCAGTCAAGTAACGTGTGGAGCCCACTCCTTTGAATGGGCTGCGCTACCCCACCCCTCCACCTTTACAACTACCCCAAAAACTATATACTGACGTTACAAATGTTAACATAGTTAACAGGGAAGGAGAGTCCATCAAAAAGTCAATCAACTCGGAGACCTCCGGGCCCTCCCGGACCTCCGTAGCTCTGCCACAGGCTTGGCACTCTTTTGAGTGGTCGACAGTCAGTGCTGCCTCAGGAGGCACCACATAAATCGCCCTTGACAGATGCAGCTGGTTGAACGGAAATGGGAGTCCCCGGCTCCCTTTGTCAGGACAGAGTGACAGGAGTATTCACTACGCTAGCTGGACTTGTCAACTCCCCAAGTGCAACTCCCCAAGTGCAACTCCCCAAGTGGTTGACAAACTTTCTGTTGGTCTTCCCATTCACATTGGCCACATCGGTCGCAGTGGAGAGTTTTTGAGGGGGGGGGCCACGGAGTTCCAGTGGTGAGTTGTTGAGAGGAGGGGCGGAGTAGAGTGGAGAGCTGGGAGTGTTATCCAATGGAGAATCGGGGGTGGGGGGGGGGGGGGGGGGGGGGGGGGGGGGGGAGAATGTAGTGGAGAGTTTGGGATTGGGGCATGGGGAGGCGCTGTCCAGTGGAGAGTTGAGGGGTCCAGTGGAGAGTTGGGGGGTGGGATGGAATAGTTACCCAGATATTAAAAACTGGTTTTAACCCATCTAACCTTTGCTGGGTAACGATTCTGTGAATTGAGATTTGAGATCTTTGAGTTTGAAGGAAGTTAAAACTTCCATGTACTCAGTGCATGGGGACTTCCAAGGGGTCCCCCAAGCATATCTTCTGGGGTACCTTTGTGGTAAGACCACCGGATGATGTGGGCCAGAGTTGGCCTATTTGCCAAGTTTGATGGGATCTGCCACTTTAAGCATAACCGACTAGGGTTATAATGGTGCCACCGCTGGTTGAATCCCTGGCTGCTGAGGCCAGTGGCTGGATGCAGCATTATCTTCTGGAAGCTATTTTGTCTTGTACCACTCAGCACCAAAAAAGCCCAATTAATCTGCCAACTGCTCAACGACTATAGTGAGTCGAGTTATTTTCAGCTTTTATAAGCTGGGGAAAAAATCCCCATCATAAGTGGTTCTGAGCTTATTTATCCCTTTCTCTCACCCTGGGTGGGAGAAGAGGACAGAGATCTGGGAATTGTACAGCGATTTTTATAACCTCAGGACATCACAAAAGCACAGCTAATGAAGTCAGTAAAGTATTTTAGAAACATGGACATCATTGCAATTTAGGAAACGTGGCAGCCAATTTGTAAAGCACAAGCTCCCACAAACAGCAGTGAAATAAATAACCTAATAACCTGTTTCAGATAGTTTGGGAACACTACATGCTGTGTCTGTTACAGTTGCTGTTATTCCTCCCCCGAACCAGCTCCTCCATCCTCCAAAGGTGTCCCATCCTCAACAATAACTTGTGCTTGTGAACACAGTTATTTACATACTGTCACTGCACCGGTCAGTTCAGTGGGTGAGGCTAGAAGCATTTATTCTTTCATGGGACATGGCTATCACTGCCAATTCCAGCATTTATTCCTCATCTATAATTGCCCTTCAGCTGAGTGGCCTGCCAGATCATTTCAGAGGGCAGTTATGAGTCAACCACATGACTGTAGGAGTGATCTATAGATAGATTTCCTACCCTAAAGGATATTAGAATCCCTACAGTACAGAAGGAAAACATTTGGCCCATCGAGTCTGCACCTAACGTTCAAATGAGCACTCTGCACATGTCCACTCGCCTGTCCAGCCCGCCCTATCCACAGAACCTAACCTGCATTTCCCTGGACACGAAGGGGCAACTTACAGCCAATCCACCTAACCTGCACACCTTTGGACTGTGGGAGGAAATCGGAGCGGCGGAGGAAACCCACGCAGTCATGGGGAGAACGTACAAACTCCACACACAGTAACCAAAGTCCAGAATTGAACTGGGTCCCTGGCGCTGTGAGGCAGCAGTGCTAACTACTGTGCCACCATGATTCCCATTATTGAACCAGATGGGTTTTTAAGACAGTCAATGATAGTTTCATGGTCACCATTACTGACTAGCTCTCAGTTCCAAATGTTTATTCATTGAGTTAAATTCCACCAGCTGCTGTGGTGGGATTTGAACCCGTCCCCAGAGCATTAACCAGGGCCTCTGGATTACTCACCCAGTGGTATTACCTCTATACCACTGTCTGCCCCAATTCGGGACCATACATTTAAGATGATCACTACTAAATCCAGCGGTGTGTTCAGGAGAGACGTCTTTGCCCAGAGTGGAATGGAAATTTGTAACTTGCTACCAGATGGCGTGGTTGAGGTGATTCACATTGATGCATTTAAGGAGAAGCTAGATAAATACATTCAGCCAATAGGACGGGTATGTTAATGGATTAGGATAATTAGGAAGGGCGGAGACTTGTGTGCGAGCATAAACACCAACGTGGATCTTTTGGGTGGCATGGCCTGTTTTATCTTATTCATTCAGGGGATTAGTGTCTCTGGCTGAGCCAGCCTTTATTTCCCCATCCCTAATTGCCCTTGAGAAGATCATGGAGGCCTGCAGCACAGAAAATGCCCTTCGGCCCATCGCCTCTGCACCAGTCAAAAACAGCCATAAAACATACAATGCAGAAGGAGGCCATTCGGCCCATCGAGTCTGCACCGACCCACTTAAGCTCCCACTTCCACCCTATCCCTGTAACCCAATAACCCCTCCTAACCTTTTTGGTCACTAAGGGCAATTTAGCATGGCCAATTCACCTAACCTGCATGTCTTTGGACTGTGGCAGGAAACCCACGCAGACGGGGGGGGGGGGAAGCGTGCAGACTCCGCACACACAGTGACCCAAGCCAGGAATCGAACCTGGGATCCTGGCGCTGTGAGGCAGCAGGGCTGACCCACTGCGCCACCATGCTGCCCTCCCACAACCCAAAGATGTGCAGGGTAAGTGAATTGGCCACGCTAAATTGCCCCTTAATTGGGGGGGGAAAAATTATTTGATACTCACTTATCCAGATACAATTCCATTTGCCACTGATCAGTCCACCTGACCAACCCATCTATATCCTCCTGTAATCTAAAGCTGTCCTCTTCACTAGTTACCACCGCACCAATTTTCGTATCATCTGAGAACTTACTGATCAGCTCTCCTATATTCCTCGTACATTCATGTCTAAGTCCTTTATATAAATCACAAACCAAAATGGTCCCAACACTGATCCCTACAGGATCCCACTGGCCATAGGCTTCCAGTCAGAAAAACGCCCCTCGAGCATAACCCTCTGCTTCCTGCCACTCGGCCAATACTGGATCCAATTTGCCAAATGTCATTGGATTCCTATCAGTCTCCCATGTGGGATCTTATCAAAAGCCTTGCTAAAGTCCAAGTAGATGTTTTGTTAACTGTCTGGTAGGTAACATGTGCTACTCAAACCTTGGTTAGTGACGAGGTATTCTGAATCCCAATGAAGAAGATTCGAACTCTTCCAGTAGTAACAAAAGGTTTATTGAGTAACTATAACAATATTTACATGAGTTCTCTACTTTAACTTTGATACAAGTGAGAAGGTTAACAAGATCAAACTGGTAACTATACATAACTCCACTGACCATCTGTACTAGTCTGCTGCTGCTTTGAATACAGTGCACCCAACAGAGAGAGAGAGCTCCAATGTGGCTCCCTTTTATACCCCTGTTGGTCTGGCCCTCGAGTGATCATGAGGTGCAACTGATGACGCATTAACCCAGTGTTCTTCAAACTTTTTTCCGGGGACCCATTTTTACCAACCGGCCAACCTTCGGGACCCAACCAGGCCGACCTGCGCGACCCACCATTTTCTCTTACCTTGTTTGCTGCTGCCAAAAATGGAGGAAATGGTTTTGGGTCCCTTTGGCCCTCATAGAACATAGAATGGATAGAGAGGAAGTAAAGGAATTTACAGGGAAATATATCTGAAGGTAGCAAAGTCGAGCAGTTTTGGGAGAGGGCAGGGCTGGAATGGACTTTTGATGCATTGTCGGAGCTGAGGAATGTGGAGTAATACAGAGTCAGGTTAACGCTGACCTTTCCCAAAATGAACAGAATTTCCCAGTGTTGTTTTGAATACTGGTAACCCTTGCCTGCCTTGTTTTTTGCAGCTGTACGTATCTTCAGAGAGTCGTTTCAACACCTTGGCAGAGCTTGTTCACCACCACTCGACGGTGGCCGATGGACTTATCACCACCCTACACTACCCAGCTCCCAAACGTAACAAGCCCACGATTTACGGAGTCTCCCCTAATTATGACAAATGGGAGATTGAACGAACAGACATTACGATGAAGCACAAGCTGGGTGGAGGACAGTACGGTGAGGTATACGAGGGCGTGTGGAAGAAATACAATCTCACAGTGGCAGTGAAGACACTGAAGGTATAGTAGATTTCCTTCTCGGCTCTTGCACACTGAAATGCTGGTTTGATTCCAGCAGAATGTTGGGAAGAAAATGCAGTTTACACATTTATAATTAGTTATTATCAGTTATTGGACAATCAAAAAAAGGGGCGTTGGCTATATATACCACACACCATGATCTCTGGATGGGTGGCATGGGATAACGTGGGTAGCACTGTTGCTTCACAGCGCCAGGGTCCTGGGTTCGATTTCTGGCTTGGGTCACTGCGGAGTCTGCGCGTTCTCCCCGTGTCTGCGTGGGTTTCCTCCGGGTGCTCTGGTTTCCTCCCACAGTCTGAAGATGAGCCGGTTAGGTGCATTGGCCATGCTGAATTGCCCTTAGTGTCCAAAAAGGTTAGGTGGGGTTATTGGGGATGGGGTGGAGGTATGGACTTAAGTAGGGTGCTCTTTCCAAGGGTTGGTGCAGACGCGATGGGCTGAATGGCCTCCTTCTGCACTGTAAGTTCTATGATTCTATGGATTCAAAGAGCGTAGTTTCACATTCCACTCTAGCGATGTGGAAACGTGATCCAGGTTGGTGCAATATCAAAAGAGTGCTGCACTGCCTGGAGCTGCAGTCTTTCAGATGAACCGCGAAACCTACATTAAAGAAATAAATTCTTGTGGTTCTATTGCGCAACCTCAGGACATCCTGAAGCACTTTACAGCTTTGGAAGCGCTGCCACTGTTGTAATGCAGAAAATGCAGCAGCAAAATTGTACCCAGCAAGCTCCCACAAGCAGCAGTGTGAAAATGACCGTCTGTTTTGGTGGTGGCTGAGGGATAAATATTCAGGAAACTCCTCTGTTGCTCTGCAGAAGAATGCCATGAGATCTTTTGCCTCCACCAGGGGGGGGTAGGCAGCACCTCGGTTTAGTGTCTCATCCGACAGACGCCACTTCCAAAGCTCCAGCATTCCCGCAGTGCTACTCTGGGAGCGCCAGCCTAGATTTTGTGGTCAGGTCCCCTGTAGTGGGGTTGAAATCCACGGCCTCCTGGCTCAGCTGAAAATACTGCCCACTGAGTCATCGCTGTCTCCAGACCAAAATTACTTCATTGGCTGCAGAATGCCAGGGCGTCCTGAGGTGGTGAAAGGCACGAAACAAAAATGGAAGTCCCCTTCCTATAAAAACAGATATGAAATAAATCATGTCTATCTTAATGTGCCGTACACTAATTGATGCATGCACACAAACAAGTTACAAATTAATTATTAGTTGTATCCAGTTTGATATAAATGTTTGAAGTCATTGGTGAATTACTGCAAGGCGATGAAAGATTACAGGTTAAATATTGTACATCCAACAAATAGTCACAATGTGAATAAATGCAAATATGAAGGCTTGTCCCAGTGGGAATGAAACAAAGGTTCTCTGGAATGTATCCTGAGAAGAGGAAATTTCCTTATCAGGACAGATTGAGTCATGTAATTCCCCAGAATTTAGCAGAATGGGAGGTGATCTGATTGAAACATTTTTCTTTTTATACACAACAAAAATAGAAGTAAACATAAGCAAATCTATACATATCAGTCACAGTTTGCAAGTGCCCAGCATTTGAATTAGACTCCTAAACCCCCCCCCCCCCCCCGCCCCCCCAAAAAAAAAACAGGGGCTGGTTTAGCTCACTGAGCTAAATCGCTGGCTTTTAAAGCAGACCAAGCAGGCCAGCAGCACGGTTCAATTCCCGTACCAGCCTCCCCGGACAGGCGCCGGAATGTGGCGACTAGGGGCTTTTCACAGTAACTTCATTGAAGCCTACTCGTGACAATTCATTTCATTCCCCCTACTTCCCCAAGACCCCCTCCCCTCCCTTACTATCTGGCATGTTTTCGTTGTTCGCTGGTTCATCAGTCCTGCTGTACATACTGGGGTAGCACAGTTATACATATGTTACATTGTGATAGGTTGTTCTTGTTATTATTTAGTTGCATGTATTTACAAAAATTCGGTCGGGGGGGGAGGGGGGTTAGGTCCTGTGCCTCCCTCTTCTTTCCCCTTCCCCCTTTTCATTAGTGTCTGTGATCCCTCTGTGGGGTCCCCACCCTCCCCCTCCTGGACTATAGGCTGCTGGCTACAAACCGGTCCTGGAGCAAGTTGGTGAATGGCCGCCACGACTTGTGGAAGCCCTCTTCTGGCGCCCGGATGGTGAATTTGATTTTTTCCAATTGGAGAAATTCCGACAGGCCGGCCAGCCAGTCTACATCTTTAGGTGGTGCTGCTGATCGCCAGCCGAGCAGGATTCTTCAGCAGGCGATTAGGGAGGCAAAGGCTAGAGTGTTGGCCCTCTTCTCCCTTAAGCGTTCTGGCTGTTCTGATACCCTGAAGACTTCCACTTCCGGGCATGGCTCCACCCTCCTCCCCACAACCTTGGACATCACCCCGAAGAAGGATGTCCATAACCCATCATGTCTGGGGCATGCCCATGTGGGTGTGGTTTGCCAGGCCTCCCTGGCACAGTTCATATTTGTCCCCCACTTCCGAAAAGAACCTGTTCATTCGGGTTATGTGTACTCTGTGCACCACTTTCAGCTGCATTAGGCTTAGTCTTGTGCATGTGGAGGTGGAGTTGACCCTACTCAGTGCTTCGCTCCAGAGTCCCCCACCCTATTTCAAACCCTAGCTCTCCTATTTTTCTCTTGTCTCATGCAGTGGGGAGAGTGCCTTCCCCAGTAGCCCCCCTCCCCAAATCTTTGTCAATCCACTGTCCATGTGGTAGTTCCTAACGTCATGTCCTGTCTCCACGTTTTGAAGGTGGCATCCATTTTGGCTGGCGTGAACCTATGGTTGTTGCAGATGGGGTGATGGACATTGGTTGTCTTACCTGGTTACATGACCGGAGTGAGTCTACTACCACTGGGCTCATGGAGTGCTTGGTGGGGATGGTAGCGCTGTTGTGGCCAGAGCCCAGAGGGACATCCCTATGCAGGAACCCTGCTCCATTTATATCCATTCGGGGTCTGGTTCCTTTCTCCATCCCTTCACTCTTTCCACTGTTGATGCCCAGTGGTGATATTGCATCCTTGGGGATGTAGATCGGTATGGATATGAATCGGGAGAGGAACCTGGACAAGTACATTCATCCTGATCATCTGCATCCTTCCTGCCAGGGAGAGTGGGAGAGGGTCCCACCTCTGCAGGTCCTGTTTAACTTCCTCCACCTGCTTGGCCAGATTCCATTTGTGGATCCGTGTCCAGTTGTGGGCGATTCTTCACAAACCACTTTCCAGATACACAAACCCCTCCGTCACAGCCCGCCCTCTCTGCCCCGTTTTCTAACGACGACAACAAAACACCTCCACCAGTAGGGATCCCAATTCCGTGCCAAACTTCTTATAAAACTCTGCTGGGAACCCGTCCAGACCAGGGGCCTCCCAGATTGCATCCAACCCACACACCCCATTATTTCCCCCAGCAGGATGGGAGCTCCCAACCTCCTGAACCTTCCCCTTCTCAACCACCAGGAAATTCAGTCCATCCAAAAACTGCCTCATGCCTTCATCCCCCACCGGCGGTTCCGAATCAAAAGAGTTCCCCAATTTATCTTTCTTGTGTGTGGATGTTTCCGGGGAGTGTTGAGGGGGTTTAGGGACAGGAAGAAGACCTATGAAGGGCAGTGGAGAAAGTGACTTCAAGGTAACAATGGCACATGGTGACAAGCTGACAGGGAGAGGAAAAAGAGCGGGAAAGTCAGAGACGGGCCATGGGAAGTTCAGGTGGTTAGAGTTGCCACAGATCAGGAATCAATCCATGCAAGACTGAGGGCAGAAGAGAGGTTGGTTTAATTGTAAAAATATTTTTATAAATGTAGACAGAATATTGTGAAGGAAATTAAAAATGAGCTGGTTAATCAATTGGGGGGGAATTCCGGGCATGTCTGACCTCCACAATCCCAGTGTGTAGTTGTTGAGCCAGAACACCTGAGTGTACAATGACAATATCCATTGCGTGATGAAAGGGAGTTATAAGAGCTGCTGTTTTTCTTTACATACATGTCTGTATACAGATGATAACACTGGGAGATTGCTTTGGGAATTTTGGTTACTTTAGGCTGGAGGGCCCCTACCTGAGATCTGACGCTCTCACAGGGTGGTAGTGCTTCTTATACAAGACATTGGAATCTCCTGCTGCCCCCTGAGGATTGCAATTTCCTGCCTGCACCGCTGGTAAATCCTGGCTTTGCAGTGTTTTCCCTTGTGTCCGGGCTCGGATATTCCAATGCTCTCCTGCATGGCCTGTATCCTCCATAAACCCGAATTCATCCTACACTCTGCCTCTGAACTCGTACCGAGAGCTATTCATTCACCAATCCCTGAGCTTGCTGACCTTTGTTGGCTCTCAGTCCAGCAAGGCGTCAATTTTTTTTAAATTCTCATCATCGTGTTCAAACCTTTCAATCATCTCACCCCTGCCAGTTTATGTCTCAGCCCCCCAGCTGTACAGTTCTTTGGGAAGTCTGCATTCTTCCATCTTTCGCCTCTTGCACGCCCCTCACTCCCTTTATCCTTTCATCTACCAAGGTCCTGAGCTCTGGAATCTCGCGCGTTCGTTCCTCCTTTAAGCGTCTACTTGAAACCTACCTCCTTGACCAAACTTTTAGTCAGTCTTCAAACATCCCTTTTTACCAAGTTTTATCTAATTGCTTCTGACATCTTGGGATCTTTTGCATTTTTTTCATTCCTTCGCGGGATGTGAATGTTGCTGTCAAGGCCAGCATTTGTTGTCCATCCTGAGGGGGAGGGGGAGGGGCGTGAGGGGGTGAGCCATCTTCTTGGCCAGCTGCAGTTCCAGCTGTTATCAGTCCACTCACGGTGCTGTTACGGGCGATTTCCAGGTCTTTAACTCCGTAACAGTGGAGGAACAGTGATATATTTTCACGTTGGGGTGGTGTGTGGCCACAAAGAGATTGATAGTGGGGGTTCGATGAAAGTTATGCCATTGAATGTCATCGGGAGATGGATTCTCTCTTGTTGGAGATGATTTTTGGTGGATAATTGATTGAGTGGGTTCGGACTTTTGTCATCATAAGCAGATATGACTCGAGCTGCTGAAGAAAATTGGTAACTCACAGTTGGGATTGGAAAATGGAGAAGCACCCTGTGCAGGAGATGCATGTTTGCCACTTTTAGCAAGGCTCTTGGCTCGAGTTTGTGGTTGTCTTGTGACGGAAAACTCTCCCTGTTTGCCCAGTGTTGATGGCCCCGGCTTCGGCCTCTCCCCCACCTTTAATGCGATTGACCTACCTGAGAGTTCATCGCCCAACAATTCACCGTTTGATACATTGGCCCTCAAGATGAAGTCAGGATAACTCTCTCTCTCTCTCTCTCTCTCTCTCTCTCTCTCTCTCTCTCTCTCTCAACCCCAGTATGGGAGGACAATGTTCATCAGAAAACTTCAAATAAACTGCAGTGTTAATATGCCCAATTATATTACACGTTGTTATTGAGTGGGCCATGAGCCCCACCTAGTGTTCGATATATAATCTTGCAGGTTTTGGTTGAATTGGGTGTTAATACTATACCAGACATTATCAAACTCGGGGGTGCGACCCGCAGGTGTGTCGCGGGCGGGTGTCGGGAGGGTCGAGGAGCCGTCTGTCGCGGCGCTCCTGATCGCGCAAATCCGTGTGCAACAGCCGCAGTAGCTGCCTTTTAATAATGCCGGCTGCGAACGGCCTTCAAATGGCCAGGAAAAGAAAAAAAAAATTTAGCCTGGCCGCACTGCATATGCGTGCGCGATCATCGGTGCGCATGCGCAAATGCATGCGCACCGACGATCGGGCACACATGCGCAGTGCGGCCGCATTTTTTAAAATGGTCACAGCCTTTTTTTTTTTGAAGTACGGGGGGGGGGCCATAGGGACCATTGGGGCCAGAGGGACCAAAAACGATTTCCTCCATTTTTGTCAGCAACAAACAAGATAATAGAAAATGGTGGGTCGCGCAGGTCGGCTGGCGTGGGTCGCGCAGGTCGGCTGGCGTGGGTCGCGCAGGTCGGCTGGCGTGGGTCGCGCAGGTCGGCTGGCGTGGGTCGCGCAGGTCGGCTGGCGTGGGTCGCGCAGGTCGGACGGCGTGGGTCGCGCAGGTCGGACGGCGTGGGTCGCGCAGGTCGGACGGCGTGGGTCGCGCAGGTCGGACGGCGTGGGTCGCGCAGGTCGGACGGCGTGGGTCGCGCAGGTCGGTCGCGCAGGTCGGCCGGCGCGGGCCGCGCAGGTCGGACGGCGCGGGTCGGCCGGCGCGGGTCGCGCAGGTCGGCCGGCGCGGGTCGCGCAGGTCGGCCGGTTGGTAAAAATGGGTCCCCGGAAAAAAAGTTTGAAAAACACTGCTACATACCGATTAGAAATCTTGGTGCTGTATATGCACATTGATAACCTGACAATGAACTGACATTCCGATCAATTAGAATTTCACTTAGCCATCATAAAGCTGCAGTGTTGTTCCCCAGAAAGCGGGTTGAACTGAGACTGTTGCATAAAGTCTCAAGCTTTCATCCCTCTAAATTGCATTCTGCCTTGAGAGAGTTGTTTTGCACATGCTGACTATGGCGACAATTTGAGTTGATGACTCAAGTGACGCACATGAAATTATACCCTATTACAAGAGGGTGGGCTTCGGTGAAAAACCTTCTCTGTGCATTGGAACCCCAATTATCCGAAAAGTGGAGAGCCCCCAGTTTATAAAGTGAACAAGTAAGAGACATCATTTTGGTTTTTTAAATTTAGAGTACCCAGTTATATTTTTTTTCCAATTTACCATGGCCAGTTCACCTACCCTGCACATCTTTGGGTTGTGGGGGTGAGACCCACGCCGACACGGGGAGAATGTGCAAACTCCATACAGACAGTGGGCCCCGGTCCTATATCGAACCCGGGTCCTCGGCCCCGCGAGGCAGCAGTGCTGGTCACCGTGTCACCGTGCCGCCCCTGCTGAGAGCCTTCATATTGAACTTACCCACTTACAAATTCTGGTTTAGCTCTTGCTGAACTAGCATAACAACCACTTGCAGTTATGTAGCGCCGTTAACATTATAAAACATCCCAAGGAGCTTCACAGCCCTAAATTTCAAATAAACAATGATTTTCAGATGTGCAGGTTAGGTGGATTGGCCGTGCTAAATTTCCCTGTAGTATCAAAAGATGTGTAGGTTGGAGTGGCGGGGGCCCTAGGTAGAATGCTCTTTCAGATGGTCAGTGTAGACTCGATAGGCCGAATGGCCTCCTGCATTGTAGAGATTCTATGATTTTGAGCAGGTGATTCTCATGTGAGAATATGTCGTTCACTTTTAAGGCCCATTTGAAAGGAGCTCGAGGCGCATACCGAGCTCGAGGCGCATACTGGGCTCGAGGCGCGTACCGAGCTCGAGGCGCGTACCGAGCTCGAGGCGCGTACCGAGCTCGAGGCGCGTACCGAGCTCGAGGCGCGTACCGAGCTCGAGGTGTATACAGAATGTTTCAACCGTTGATGTCGACATCCTATTAATCCACTGATCTGTCAGTTTCAGCTTAGTTCTTCCTCTACATCCTCCCGCAATGAAATTTAAAGTACAGGAGACTCCCCAACAACTTGCACTGTCTCCACCTGCTGGCAGGGTCAACATTTGCCCTGGAGAATTGTTTCAACACCGGTGTACTCAATCGCCACCGGCCACCTGTTCTATTTCGCAGAAAGCGGGTGTTCAAAGTGGATAATGTTTGAAGTCACAAAATTGGTGCAGGGTCTGTTGGAGCTGAGCCATGGTTGGAGAGCTGAGAAGTAGGCAGAAGGGTCCAAGCCCAGATAGCAAGTTCCACATTGTATAGATCATCCAGCTTGGGTTCAATGATGACCAGTTAATCTCACAGTCGGAAGGTTATTGGTTCAAACACCGCTCCACAACTTGTGTGTGTAATCTAGCCTGATATTTCACTGATGCTGTCTTTTGGCTAAGAAATGGAAGAAAATTGCAGGGCTACGGGGAAAGAGCAGGAATGTAAGACTATCTGGACTGCTGTGCTGAAATATTAGCACTGGTACAATGGGATGAATGGCCTCTTCTGCACCAGTCTCTGATTCTGTGCTAAACAGTGGCTGTATCTGCCTATTGGATGATGATAGAAGGGCTACCCTGGCACCGTCAACAAAGAGCAGGGAAGGCTGCCCAGTGCTCCTGCCCATATTCCTCCCTTAATGCCATCTTCAACAGATAATAGAATCATAACAGCGCAAAAGGAGACCATTTGGCCCATCGCATCTAGGTGAGGCATTTCCCCGCCTCCCCCCACACCTATACCCACACCCACACAAACGGTCATTTATCTAATTGTTGTTTGAGTAACCTGAGCTTTAATAAATTGGCTGCACATCTGGCAAAACGAATGGCCCCACTTTTTATATAAATTACTTCATTGGCTGTGCAGTGCTTTGTCAAATCCTGAGGATGTGGGAGGCGCTGTATAAGTGCATGTTTATCTGTTATCATTGCTTTCAAGATGAGGAGAAAGCATTTGTAATGCTAGTTTCCTGGAAGTGAAAGTCAGTGGAAAGATCGAACAGCGAATTGTACAGGGACTCTATTGTAGCCTTATCTTTTCTTAATTTTCCATGATTCAGTTAGGGTGCATTTACAAATTTGGCGTTGACACCGAGGACTACCAGCTAAACCTTTGCAGCAGGAACCAGGTCTGAACTGAATGCAAAGTGATGTTTAGAGACTCCGGTCTCTAAGTTTTACTGTTCTTACTCGTGTGACAGTTCAGACCCTAATCAGGCAGCATTGCACGATAACCGGGTCAGTGCAGAGGGGGTGTCCCCTCGAGGAAGCTCACCGTGTGTGCTCTCTTCACAATAGGACCTTTGCTATATCCTCTATAAGCAGGTAGAATAATCTTTTCTAACTAAAATTGTTACGGCTTCCCACTTGCACTGTGCATCTTAACGTCTGGACAAATTTAGTTTTTGAGACCATTGTGTCCTTCAAGGACAAAGTAGTTAAACATTTAAAGCAGAGGAAACAGGAGAGTAGTGTGTGATTAGTTCTGTATTATTGCAGCAAAGAGGGCAGTTCCAAATGAACTGGACCCTTCGGAGATGCTTTTTGAGTTGCCCCCATCAGATTTACGGATCAAGAATTCAAAACTCTAAATGTAATCCAGCTACAAATGAGATACTCCAGTTACTGCACAACACTTTAAAATGTGACATTTAGTTGATTCTAGAGTAGAGGGAATTCAACCAAGGGCCACCCTGGATACTGGGCGAGGGTGGAACCGACCCTGGATACTGGGTGAGGGTGGAACAGACCCTGGATACTGGGCGAGGGTGGAACCGACCCTGGATACTGGGCGAGGGTGGAACAGACCCTGGATACTGGGCGAGGGTGGAACCGACCCTGGATACTGGGTGAGGGTGGAACTGACCCTGGATACTGGGCGAGGGTGCAACTGACCCTGGATACTGGGCGAGGGTGGAACCGACCCTGGATACTGGGCGAGGGTGGAACCGACCCTGGATACTGGGCGAGGGTGCAACCGATCCGCCTGATTTCTGTTGAGCTGCTGCATGAAACCCTCTTGACGAGTGGTTCCTGCTGTGTTTTCCTTGGATTACATAAGATGTGTGTGTGTGTGTGTGTGTGTAGCGTCAAAGCATTTGTCCTCAGTGCCAATATATTTCAGTGATATTGTCAATCGATGTTCTACTGCACAGTGTCACAAGCAACAGAACCTTGTGGACAAAAGCAAATTACTGCGGATGCTGGAATCTGAAATCAAAAAGAAAATGCTGGAAAATCTCAGCAGGTCTGGCAGCATCTGTAGGGAGAGAAAAGAGCGAACATTTCGAGTCCAGATGACCGAGTTCGGCTTTGACAAAGGGTCATCTGGACTCGAAACGTTAGCTCTTTTCTCTCCCTCCAGATGCTGCCAGACCTGCTGAGATTTTCCAGCATTTTCTTTTTGGTTTCAGAATCTTGCGGACCGTGACTTTAATGGACATTGGCATTACAATAGTATTTTTTAAAATATGTTTAGCGTACCCAATTCTTTATTTCCAATTAAGGGGCAAGTTAGCGTGGTCAATTATCCTACCCTGCACATCTTTTAGGGTTGTGGGGGTGAGACCCACACAGACACGGGGAGAATGTGCAAACTCCACATGGACAGTGACCCGGGGCCGGGATCGAACCCGGGCCCTCGGCGCTGTGAGGCAGCAGTGCTAACCATTGCGTCACCGTGCCATCCACCTTGACAATAGTATTGATAGAAATGTACCATGTAGTTTAGCCTTGTAGTTATTGTACTGGGGTTGCAATTCCAATGTTCAAATGCTGCAGAGTAAGTTGTGAAGTTGAACTCAAAATAAATTTGGTCGTTTCTGGGTTAGCGCAAAATCGTCCAATTGTCATAAACATTGCCGCCTCCACCTTGTGTGTGGTATCAGTTCCACGCTACATGGTCAATTCTTAATGTTTTCCAAGCTACCAGTTTAGCCGTGTCAGTGTCACCCACATCCCAAAAACAAGTGAACATTACCACATGGCAGCACCATCTACCCACGACTTGTCTTACTTAGCACACAACGGTTCCACTTTGCTCAGCAATTTCAGGGATTCTTTCAACTCGCAGTGCGGAAATTAGTTCTTTTTTTAAAAGCTTTTTTTTTTAATTTAAAGAACCCAATTATTATTTTTTTCCAATTAAGGACCGTTTAGCGTGACCAATTCACCTAACCTGCTTGGGTTGTGGGGGTGAGACCCACGCAGACACGGGGAGAATGTTGAAACTCCACACAGTGACCCGGGGCTGGGATTGAACCTGGGTCCTCGATGCTGTGAGGCAGCAGTGCTAACCACTGTGCCCCCGTGCCGCACAGAAATGAGGAGTTCTTACAAAATGATTGCAGTATAAACTGGCAATTTTTTTGTTTGAAAGAACACTGATAGGGTGCGCAATAAATGGTAACAGGGTAGGATTGGGAGAAGTGCCCAGATACACTCAGAAGTCGAGACCTCGAGTAATAATGAGGCTTGTTTAACTAGTCGCTCACTGTGTTCTCATATATAAAAGCTACCACTTCAAAGTAACTCATTTCAGGTGACATACTTTGAGTAAAATCTGTACAAGATGAGGTGCGTATCAATTTGAGCCCCTTTCTAGAATTGTAGAGTGACCGAGCTTAGGAGACCATTCAGCCCATCGTGCCGATGCCAGTCCTTTTGAAAGGTTCGTCCAGTTGGTGCCACCGCACCGCTTGCGCAGAGGCCTTGTAAATTTTTCTTTTCAAGTATTGATCTGATTTCCTTTTGAAAGTTATTATCGAAACTGCATAAAAACATTTCTCATCTCCCTAAGGGAATGTTAAGCAGAATTTGCAGTTCAGCCATGTACCATGGGTGCTGAGATGAAATACGATATTTGCGTGTAGTTATGAAATTGCAACTTCATTGTCTCCATCCGTGAATTCCAGATTTGGCTAACCTCTGTGTACAGTTGTTACGCGTAACATCTTGGTACGTGAGGCCTGCGAACAAATGTCTGCAGCAAAACATATATATGTTCTTTATGGGGAGGAAGGCATTGGCATTTCAGTTACGAAACTGCATGTGTGATTGAGACCACTCCTGCCATAGTCTCTTACCACGGATTGGCAGCGGATGGATCAAGCTCTTCATTTATATTGTGTGCGATGCCAGCATCCCTGCACCATTTGCTCCTCCGTGCTTAATGCAGAGCTGTTCTCTTTCTGCAGGAAGATACAATGGAAGTGGAAGAATTCTTGAAAGAGGCTGCAGTTATGAAGGAAATTAAGCATCCCAACCTGGTACAGCTGCTAGGTAAGTCTTTACAGGTGAGGTGACTTTTCAACACCGGTGCCAGTATTTGAGTACTCGACTTTTTAGACTGAGAATACGGGATCTCATTCAATCATGGCGTGAAAGAGGAAGCTAAGTTGGGACGTGAAGAAATATATTAAAAGATATAAGAGAGAAAAGGGGCATGGGGTTAGCCTGACTCCAATGTGGAACCAGACACTAGCAGAGGCCTCCAAACCTATAACAATAACTGCGGCTGCAAATTGAATGATATTAGATTTAAGTGGATAAAGCAGCATACTTATACTGAATTATCATTGAGAAGGGAAATTTGAAGATAATAAACTACATGTACTGACAGCAGTCCTGAAATTAAACTTGGCTGCATTGCACTTGCAGATTCAATTAAACTCCCCAGGCGTAGGTGTTGTTGTGAAGCCTTGAATCATGACCTCAATATATTTCAAACTACAGTAAATGTGCCCTGAGAATAAATTACTGGACATTTAGTGGTTTTTACATCTTTAGTTACTTCTGAGGCAGTGTATGCACGAACGGGCGCCACGGTGGCACAGTGGTTAGCACTGCTGCCTCACAACGTCAGAGACCCGGTTTCAATACCAGCCTTGGGTCTCTGTGTGTGGAGTTTGTACATTCTCCCCGTGTCTGCGTGGGTTTCCTCCGGGTGCTCCAGTTTCCTCCCATGTTCCAATGTCCAAAGATGTGCAGGGTAGGTAGATTGGCCATGATAAATTGCCCCTATGGGAAGCACGGTGGCACAGAGGTTAGCACTGCCGTCTCACGGCGCTGAGGTCCCAGGTCCAATTGCGGCTCTGGGTCACTGTCCATGTGGAGTTTGCACATTCTCCCCGTGTTTGCGTGGGTTTCGTCCCCACAACCCAAAGATGTGCAGGATAGGTTAATTGGCCATGTTTATTGGCCATGCTAAATTGCCCCTTAGTGTCTAAAAGGTTAGGTGGGCTTACTGGGTTGCGGGGATAGGGTGGGGGCAAGGCCTAGGGAGGGGTGCTCTTTCAGACGGTCGGTGCAGACTCGATGGGCTTCCTTTTGCACTAGTCATTTTATGAAACTGATGGAACAGTTCACTGTATAACAGAACTGTACAGAGTTGAATAGAACGTACAGCACTGAAACAAGCCCAACTGGTCTGTGCTGTGTTCATTCACCACACAAGCTGTCTCTTACCACTCTTTATCTTAACCGTATTAGCAGAACCTTTAATTGTTTTTTTTCCCTCTAGTGTTCACGTAGCAGAGATGCATTTAAGGGATACTATTTGCCTCAACTACTCATTGCATTAGGGAGTTTTGCATTCTGAGTAAAGGAACTCCTGCTGAATTCCCTGTTGGTTTTATTAGTGGCTATTTCTCAGCACAATTTTTGGCCTCTGCCACAAGTGGAAGCTTTTCCACATCTACCCTATTCAACCTCTTTGTGCTAGCACCTCCAGCAGGGCTTCTCTTTTCCAGAGAGAACTCCAGCGAGTTCAGTCCTTCTAGATGGTGATAACCTCTTAGTTATGGTGTAATCCTTTTAAACTATTTTTGCATCTTGTCCAGTGTCTCTTGCCTTTTTTAACCCTTAATTTGTGGTTATCGTCATGCAAAGGGATATATAGTTATCACAGAGAGTTCACGGGGAGGTTGTAGAACTGATGTTCACAGTGCTCTAAGTGAGGTCTAACTAGGATTATACCCAGACCTAAGACGGCGCCTCTGCTTTTCAATTTGGCCCCTCTGGAAGTCAACCGTGGTGCCGTGTTTGCTTTTTTGACCTTTTTAACTTGAGGCATTAACTTTAGTGATTTATATATCCGCACCCCCACCCCAAGATCTCTCTGTCCATCTACCCCATTTTATTACAGTCGAGCAAAAAATAATTATCCTTTTGAATTTTTTGCGCTCAATTAAAAGAAACAGGTCACGCTGCCCAATGGCTCTAAGGACATGCTTTATTTGCAAGAAATACCAATCAAACCATTTTCATGAATTGAAAAAAAATAAATTTAGAGTACCCAATTAATTTTTTTCCAATTAAGGGGCAATTTAGCGTGGCTAATCCACCTACCCTACACATCTTTGGGTTGTGGGGGCAAAACCCACGCAAACGCACGGAGAATGTGCAAACTTCACATCGACAGTGATCCAGAGCCGGGATGGAACCTGGGACCTCGACGCCGAGAGGCAGCAGTGCTAACCACTGCGCCACCATGCAGCCCCACTTTTCTCTTTTTAAGCCATTCCTTAAAACCTACGTTTTTGACCAAGCTTTCTGTCACCTGCCCTAATATATCCTTATTTTACAATATTAAAGGCATTTTATTAATATATATATATATGTACCCAAAATTAAGGGTTATTCATGAAAATGGAGGGCGGCACAGTGGTTAGCACTGACGCCTCACGGCGCCGAGGTCCCAGGTTCGATCCCGGCTCTGGGTCACTGTCCGTGTGGAGTTTACACATTCTCCCCGTGTCTGCGTGGGTTTCACCCCCACAACCTAAAGATGTGCAGGGTAGGTGGATTGGCCACCCTAATTAGAAAAAATGAATTGGGTACTCTAAATTTATAAAACAAAAACAAAAAAAAAGGGAAAGGTGAGGGAGGGGTTTGCGACCACTCCTGTGAAGCAGCTCGAAGTGTTTTATTGTGCTAACTGAGCTCTATAATTCTGTTAATTGCACATTCCTGTTGTTGGGACTTGATACAGATCTCTAAAAGTTTGATTGATGCGGAGAAATTAAATTCTGGAATTTTTTGCTCGTGCGTGCCTGGATTTGAGGACTTGGGGAACTTGTTTTGAAGTTAAGGGCATCCAATTTCATTAATTTTTAGTAAGAATGTGAGAACTGATGGACAGGTAGCCAACCGCTTGATGAATCAGCTGATCTTTTCCTGGCTGTCGTTTTTGTATGTCCGTAACAGAGGGGTAACGGAAACCAACAGCAGGGATTTACTAAAACGGTGAATTCCTGTTGCAAAAGGGGATACAGAATTGTTTATTCTAAAATCACAGCCAGTAACCCAGTGGATACTCAGAATAGGCGACACGGGAAACTTTGCAATGTTATGATTGGAAAGTAACCTTTCATAAATCAGAATAATGCATCCCATTTTATATGGGGAAAAAGTTGGGAAACAATGATTTTATCAGACATCAAAACAACATTAAAATGTTTATTTTAAAATGTTTTATTTTTTGGATCTAGTTTCTCTGCACAAGTTAGTGTTTGAGCAATAGGTCATTCACCCAGCTGGGAACACAGAATGGATTTGAACACCATGTAGAATGTTGGTAACACTTTTACAATGAGTCCCTTGTGTCATTTCTCCCTAAAGGTGTATGTACCCGGGAGCCTCCATTTTACATCATCACAGAGTTTATGACTCATGGTAACCTTCTGGATTACCTGCGTGATTGCAACAAGGAGGAGGTGAATGCTGTTGTGCTGCTATACATGGCAACTCAGATCTCCTCTGCGATGGAATATTTGGAGAAGAAAAATTTCATTCACAGGTACATTGTCCTCGTACTCAATCCTATTAGGGTGTGATTCATTTCACCAAGTAGGATTGAGATTCACTGCAGAAAATTGTCATGTTTAAAATGTATTTTTGTTTTAAATTTAGCGTACCCAATTATATTTTCTAATTAATGGGCAATTTAGCGTGGCCAACCCACCTATCCTGCACATCTTTTGGGTTGTGGGGGCAAAACCCACGCAGACACGGGAGAATGTGCAAACTCTACACGGACATTGACCCGGGGCCGGGATCGAACCCGAGTCCTCAGCGCCGTAGGCAACAATGCTAACCACTGTGCCACCGTGCTGCCATAAAATTTATTTTTAAACGTCAGCTCCTTGTTGAATAGACCACAGCATGAGAATTACCCAGTTGTCTACTCTAACCAGGACTTGTGTTGCTATCTGCAATCTTTAAAATAACACTGGCTTGGACAAATCTAAGCTTTTCTCAGGCAGAAACAGCCTGAACCCTGTGTAAATGAGTTCACTGCTCACATGCTGTAATAGCATGTTCACGTGGAAGTGAAGGGTGGCACAGTGGTTAGCACTGCTGCCTCACAGCACCAAGGACCTGGGTTCAATTTCAGCCTTGGGTGACTGTGTAGAGTTTGCACTTTCTCCCCATGTCTGCATGGGCTTCCTCCCATAGGCACAAAGATGTGCCAGTTAGGTGGATTGGCCATGCTACATTGTCCCTAGTGCCCAAGGATGTGCAGGTTACGGGGAGTGGGCCTAGGTAGGGTGCTGTCTCTTGGAGGATTCGTACAAATTCAATGGGCCGAATGGCCTCCTTCTGCCCTGGAATTCTATGGAAGTCGGTTATTTTCAAGGCACTGAAAGATCCATTCATACAATGATTTCTGAAAGTAAGGTAATGAATTGGACAATCGCTATATGTACTGGTCATTAGACCAGGATTTATTTTCCACAGCTACAACTGTCTGAGAAGAAGGAATTGCCATTTTGAAATTAATAGCTGTGTTAATGTTGGGTCTCTATCTTTCAGTCTGGACAATGCAGTCATTAGCAAACTGCCTGCACACTCGTCACAGGCATATGTGGCTTCATAGCCATCTAATTCTCCCAATGTAACTTTTCTAGTGTCCAATTGTAAATTGCTGCAGCGTCTGATTGTCTCTTGTAACTTTGAATCTGATCGTTCTTTGTGCCTTCTCCTAGGGATCTTGCCGCTAGGAATTGCCTTGTAGGGGAGAACCACTTGGTTAAAGTGGCTGATTTTGGGTTAAGTAGGTTAATGACGGGGGACACGTACACAGCACACGCTGGGGCAAAGTTTCCCATTAAATGGACTGCTCCAGAGAGTCTGGCCTACAACAAATTTTCAATCAAATCCGATGTGTGGGGTACGTACATAGACTGAATATTTATAATGTGCATTGTTAAGATTCTTGCACCGAGTGCAAGTGCTTTTGGCTGCGGTGGAATAATTAACTCTGGTTAAAGAAACCTCACTATTAAAACCAAAGCTCGTGCAATCCACTTGAGCCATTTGCTAGATTTCCCAGTCTCCCCTTCTTCCCCCACACCCCTCTTATTAGTGTTGTGTTTAGCAGCTCTGTTGAGTTCCACTTACTTCATTATGGTTTGCCGCCTGTGGGTGTGTTATTGATGCCGGTGATGTCGGAAAGCTGAATTTCCAGCAGTTGCTTCCACTGGGAGTCGTTCAGCTTTGGTGTGTTTATCCAATTAATTTTACAAACCCTTCCCTGCACCCACCCCATCACCATACAGCTGCATTGTCCAAGCTCATGGCTGAGTGGATAGAAATAATAGGGACCGTATTAAACAAAATCCATAATGATCGACCCCGGAATCATTTACAGGGTCCGAGAGGCAACTGCCCTCCACATGTGAAATTGCATCATCCTGCCATTGTTTATCTTTGAACATCTTAAATGATTTGACCATTTCTTGAAATGTAAAATGAAAATCGCTTATTGTCACAAGTAGGCTTCAAATGAAGTTACTGTGAAAAGCCCCTAGTCGCCACATTCTGGCGCCTGTTCGGGGCGGCTGGTACGGGAATTGAACCCGTGCTGCTGGCCTGCCTTGGTCTGCTTTAAAAGCCAGCTATTTAGCCCGGTGTGCTAAACCAGCCTTGCACTCATTTCTATGTGAAGGAGACCAGGGTGTCTCATGATGGAATATCATTAGACTGCAACTGCGCACGTAATGCTGCAAAGAAAATGATCTCTTTCTGTATGTTATATTAGTTCAGATATATAATGTCATTTTCCCCCAGCCTTTGGTGTCCTCCTGTGGGAGATTGCGACATACGGCATGTCCCCTTACCCTGGAATTGACCTTTCGCAAGTTTATGACCTGTTGGAAAAGGATTACAGGATGGAGCGGCCTGAAGGTTGTCCAGAGAAAGTCTACGAGTTGATGCGAGCATGTGAGTACACAGAGTCAATTCAACGGCAAGTCCACGACGCCGAGGACCTGGGTTCGATCCCGGCCCCGGGTCACTGACCATGTGGAGTTTGCACCATGTCTCCCCATTCTCCCCATGTCTGTGTAGGTCTCACCCCACAACCCAAAAAGATGTGCAGGGTAGGAGGATTGGTCACACTAAATTGCCCCTTAATTGGGGGGGGGGGAAAATTGAGGACTCTAAATTTATTTTTAAAAATTCAGTGGCAAGTTTAGATAGTGTAACATACAAAAGTGCTACAACTGCCAGCATTTCCTGGTCAGCTTTTGCCATTATAAATTCCCGTGTTCATACTTACGGTAACTGCCAGTCACGCTACAGTTCTATCCTCAAGCCACTGGAGGTGCTGTATTGATGCTGGCCTCCACAGCCAGCAGCCCAACAATAATACTCAGTCCACACACAGTTATGATAATAATAATCTTTTAATCTGTATTAGGGTCACAAGTAGGCTTACATTTACACTGCAATGAAGTTACTGTGAAAATCCCGTAGTCGCCACATTCAGGCGCCTGTTCGGGTCACAGAGGGAGAATTCAGAATGTCCAATTCACCTAACAGCACAACTTTCAGGACTAGTGGGAGGAAACCGGAGCACCCGGGGGAAACCTACACTGACACAGGGAGAACGTGCAGAATCCGCACAGACAGTGACCCAAGTCGGGAATCGAACCCGAGTACCTGACACTGTGAAGCAATAGTGCTAACCACCGTGCCACCCACTTCTGTGTTATTTGCCCCAACTGTCCCACGCCCTGGAGCTGCCACAATTACACCGCTCTCTAATTAACGGAGCTCGATTAAACAGCTGGCTACCATTAAGGCAAGAAAGGTTTGAATGCTGAGAGCTGGTCTGGGCGGAAAAACATTGGTGCTATTGCTTTGATTTCAGCTAGCTGGTCGGCGGCTAGGCGGTGCCAGGACTCCATTCTTCACCACGGCTTAACTCTCTGCTTCATCCGCGGTAGGGGCAGAGGAAACCTGCTCACCTCCCTCAGTAAATCAGTAGATGAGTTAGTGTTAGGAAACAGGCCGCAGTATCGCTGTTGGATGGGAAGGCTTTACCTCACTAAGGAAACTTCTAACCACGATGCTCGTCTCTAGGTTGGAAGTGGAACCCAGGGGACCGGCCATCATTCGCAGACATCCATCGAGCTTTTGATACAATGTTCCAGGAATCCAGCATATCAGAAGGTAAGTGCTGGTGGCGGAGGGCAGACAGACCAGGTTATATAAGTGGTAGGCAGAGTTTGTTGGTTTCAGTCTCTCCAAGGCAGTACACGCCTCAAACAAAAATTCTGCATTCTTTTATTTCTCTATTTTTCAAACTCCCTTGCACTTTATTTCAATGCTGTGTACTAATAAATCTCTTTAATCTGCAATAATGGTGTCATTTTACATTTGTATAGCAGAACTTCAATAATTAGGGCAAGGAATCCATTGGAATTATGCCAATGTTTACAGTGGTTCTTGGCAGTGTCTCTGTTTTCTGCAAGGTCCTCTACGAATGTTAATGATATATAAATATATAATAAAATTAGCAGAGGATGATGGGAGTATGCCAATATTTACAGAGGATGATTGGATGCATGTGAATAATCACTGGGAATGGTTAGGCTTGCGTCAGTATTCACCGGAGTGATTGAGTGTGTCAGTATTCACCGGAGTGATTGCGTGTGTCAGTATTCACTGGGAGTGATTGGGTGTGTGTCGGTATTCACTGGGAGTGATTGGGTGTGTGTCGGTATTCACTGGGAGTGATTGGGTGTGTGTCAGTATTCACCGGAGTGATTGGGTGTGTGTCGGTATTCACTGGGAGTGATTGGGTGTGTCAGTATTCAGTGGGAGTGATTGGGTGTGTGTCAGTATTCACCGGAGTGATTGGGTGTGTGTCGGTATTCACTGGGAGTGATTGGGTGTGTGTCGGTATTCACTGGGAGTGATTGGGTGTGTCAGTATTCAGTGGGAGTGATTGGGTGTGTGTCAGTATTCACCGGAGTGATTGGGTGTGTCAGTATTCACTGGGAGTGATTGGGTGTGTGTCGGTATTCACTGGGAGTGATTGGGTGTGTCAGTATTCACTGGGAGTGATTGGGTGTGTCAGTATTCACTGGGAGTGATTGGGTGTGTCAGTATTCACTGGGAGTGATTGGGTGTGTCAGTATTCACTGGGAGTGATTGGGTGTGTCGGTATTCACCGGAGTGATTGGGTGTGTGTCGGTATTCACTGGGAGTGATTGGGTGTGTCAGTATTCACTGGGAGTGATTGGGTGTGTGTCAGTATTCACTGGGAGTGATTGGGTGTGTCAGTATTCACTGGGAGTGATTGGGTGTGTCGGTATTCACTGGGAGTGATTGGATGTGTCAGTATTCACTGGGAGTGATTGGGTGTGTCAGTATTCACTGGGAGTGGTTGGGTGTGTCGGTATTCACTGGGAGTGATTGGGTGTGTCGGTATTCACTGGGAGTGATTGGGTGTGTCAGTATTCACTGGGAGTGATTGGGTGTGTCAGTATTCACTGGGAGTGGTTGGGTGTGTCGGTATTCACTGGGAGTGATTGGATGTGTCAGTATTTGCAGCACAAAGAGATCAATCTATAACTAAATGTTTTGTGGCTAATTAATTGGGTTAGCATAGTAAGTTCCGTTTTTGTTTGCAAAATCTGACATTTGTACGTCATGTATGCAGTTACATGGTGCACTGTTTTACATTTTGTAGATCAATAAATTGTTAAATATTTAAGCGCTTGCATTATTTAATGGGTCCACGATAACATTCTGGACTTCCAGCTAGCTGTAAAACTGAGTAGATTGTCTGAACATCCCGCATCTCCTTTACTTTAGAAATCCTGTCATAATGTAAGCAGGAATTCAAAAACGTCATTGTTTTAACAGACCTGGGATGTCGTGCTGATCTTTGCCATGTGCTTTACAGAGGTTGAGAAAGAACTGGGGAAGAAAGGAAGGAAATTCTGCGGCACCAACAGGCCCCAGGCACCGGAGCTGCCAACCAAAACGCGCACCCTTCGCCGAGCAACCGAAAGCAAAGAGCCAATTGAAGTCCAGGAGGCCTCACATTCAATATTTAAAGTTCTGAGCCAGCATGGTACGTGTGAAACTGCACAGGAGGCATCGGTAACAGAAGTAGAGTTACACATTGAACCTGTGTGTCACTTTTAAAAAAAAAAAAAAAATTTAGAGTACCCAATTCATTTTTTCCAATTGAGGGGCCATTTAGCGTGGCCAATCCACCTACCCTGTACATCATTGGGTTGTGGGGGCGAAACCCACGCAGACACGGGGAGAATGTGCAAACTCCACACGAGTGACCGAGAGCCGGGATAGAACCTGGGACCTCGGCGCGTGAGGCAATAGAGCTAACCCACTGTGCCACCTTGCTGCCCTCTGAATGTCACTCTTGACCATAATCTTTACAGAAACAGGCCACTTGGCTCACCTGGTCTACACTGGCATTTATGCAGCACATGAACCTCGTACGATCTAACTCATAGTTACATCTTGTGTTGAAAGCAAACTTATTCTTTGTTTGAGTATTCGTTGAATTGCAGAGAACTCTGGAAACCAGCAGTAAAATGTTGGGATTTTATTGAATTATTATTGCCTCTGTTTTAAACTGTGAGTTGCATTGCACTGCCTAATTAATAAGATGCTCAGAGGCTGAATGCTGAGTGGTATATGTACAGTGTAATCGTTGAAAATAACATTTATAGTTTTATTTGCCTCGCCTTTTTGTGCTGATCAAACTGAGGGGAGGGGGGGTGTTCATCCTGAGAAATGGCACACAACTCAGTAAAGGTCCCATGACTGTGCCACAAATAGTTTTCTTATTCCCAAATGCCAGAAAGGTTCCCCCTGCTGCACCCATATCTGTAACAGATGCGCCCTGGCCTCTGAGCGAAGCTGCTAGTTATTGCTTCATAAGGGCAATGTTTGTCGGTCCATGCCCACTCAGAACTGCTTTGGGCACATCCAAACTCGTCTCGTGGAAGATCTTTCATCCTTTTAGCCTGAGCTGGACTCAAGCGCCGGTCCATCTCTGCACCTTCCATCGCACCCACACAAGCAGTTCCCCACCCAACCACGCGACTAGCTGCAGTGCAGAGCGACCTCTCTACTGCCCAAAGTCTCCCCACTTGCACAAATAACCGCAGTACTACACACCCACACCCATGGCCAGACAGAGGAGCAACTCTTGTAGAGTAGCTTTTGCTAAAGTTCGTACAATCAGTTGTTTGGACATGCAGGGTAATGTTTGTTACAAGAACGGAAAATACTGGAAATAACAGATCTGGTAGCATCTGTGGAGAGAAACAAAATTTTTAAGTTTCAGTTTGAGAGTCTCACCTGAACTGAGAAAAACATTTAGTTGTCCAGAGTGTAATCCTGTGCAGGACAGCAGTTGTTGCTATTCATGTTTGTCTCTCTTTGCGCAGATTCCGGGGACCATGAGATGGCGGTTTCTCCGATGCTGCCACGCAAGGACAGAGATCCAGACAGCAACTTGGATGATGACCGTCTGCAGTCTTTCACCAAGGAGAAAGGCAAATCCAGTTCCATTTTCAGTTCCTTCATCAAAAAGAAGAAGAAGACTGCGCCTGCCCCTCCCAAACGCAGCAGCTCTTTCCGTGACATGGATGGGCAGTCGGAGAGGAAGGGGGAGGTGGCAGAGGACGCCAGCACAACCGGTAAAGATGTAAATAATGGAGCCTTTGTCAACAGCGTGGCACCTCTTGATGCAATCGACCCCAGCAAATTACAGCACTCGTTTATCACTGGGGCTCAAAATGCCAACAATGGAGGTGGTGGAGTTGCCAATGGAAGCTTCTTGGGAACAACTGGGTTCTTCTCTCCACACTTGAAGAAGTCCAGCACTTTGACCTCGAGCAAAGCTGTGGGGAATGAGGAGGAAACCATCTCCAACTCCAAGCGCTTCATGAGATCTTGCTCTGCTTCTTCAATGCCCCCAGGCAGCAAAGAGATGGAGAGGAAAGCCCTGACGCTGCCCCGGGACCTGCAGTCTGCGGGAAAGCAGGCTGAGTCCACTCAGGCCTTGGGTTGCGACAGGAATGAGAAGCCAGCATTGCCTCGGAAGAGGACGAACGAGACAAAAGCGGACATGGTTCCTCGGGGAAGCCTGACCGCTGCCCCTCGGCTGCCAAAAAAGACAGATGAGTTAAATGACGACGTTTTTGGGAACCTGGAGTCGAGTCCGAGCTCAAGCCCACCGGCATCGACGCCGAAGCTTGTCCGTAGGCAGGCAGCAGCCATCGTGTCCAGCAGTCCCGGTCTCAAGGACAAAGATGAGGGTGGGAAGATTTGTGCCTTAAATTCTGCTTCCCCACAGGAGCATGTTGCCTCTTGCCTGGCTCCTACTGCACTGAAGCAGAGCTCCACCTCATTTCTGGGGGGGGTGAACCTGCTTACCGAGGACTCGAGGGCTCGAAGGTTCAAGCAGGCTCCTGAGCAACTGCTGTCTGCTCCTGTCCGGGACCGGGGCAAGGTACCAAAATCAAAACCAGCACCCCCTCCTCCGCCGGCTGCTAAATCAGTTAGGCCGCCTCGGAGTCCGACTCATGAGTCCGCAGGTGAGAGTGCCTTGGGCATTAAATCCAAGCCCGTCGTGGACACTTCAGGTGGTGACACCGTTAAGCCACCCCCAGCAGGGGATGTGGTTAAAAGGCCTGCCCTGCACTCCACACCAAAGCCCCAGTCCTCAACAAGACCATCAGCCTCCTCCTCGTCCTCTGTACAGCCTGGCTTGACGAACCCAAGCGGCGAGCAGCAGACCTCCTCCGCCACAGCCTTCATCCCCCTCATCTCCACCAGAGTCTCCCTGCGCAAGACACGGCTGCAGCCGGAGAGGCTGGCCAGTGCCAACATCACCAAGGACACCGTCTTGGAAAGCACCGAGGCTCTGCGGGTGGCTATCGGCAAGAACTCTGAGCAGATGGCCAGCCACAGCGCGGTGCTGGAGGCAGCCAAGAACCTCTACACCTTCTGCACCAGCTACGTGGACTCCATCCAGCAGATGCGCAATAAGTTTGCCTTCAGGGAGGCCATCAACAAGCTGGAGAGCAACCTCCGGCAGCTCCAGATCTGCTCAGTCAGCCAGGACTTTACCAAACTGCTTTTGTCTGTGAAAGAAATCAGTGATATCGTCCAGAGGTAGCAAAGGCTCAGGGGGAGGTGGGGTTTGGGGAGATGCGGGGGGGGGGGTTAGGGGCGGTTGGGGGATATATCTACGCAGAAAGCTGCTCCCAGACTCCGTAACAGTATGATAGAATCAGGAGAAGGACTTGAATTCGGCTTCTTGCTGCCAGAGGCGTGCACAGAAACATGGCATTTGTTGCTGAGTGGCCCTATAAATCCCTCTGTCTGCTTCAGTTGCCTCTTGTTAAGGCTTTGTTATCACATACAAACAATTTTACTGCACAGAAACAGGCCATTCAGCTTGCACAACATCACTTTATCAACATATTCTATTCTTTTCCCCCTCTTTTTAAGGAGAGAGGGGTAGTTGGGGAAGGCGGGGGAGAAGGAAACCCACTTTATCCCACATGAACTGATTAGTTAACTGAAAAGTGTCACCAGATACTTTGGCAGGTTTCTGGCACATCATCCCTCACTACCATTCTCCTTTCACTACTTGCCCTTGATTATTTTTTGGAGGGGACTGTGTAACAGCCTGCTGACTGGAGTGTCCAGGTTCTTGGAGGGCCAGCAGCCCTGAAGCAGCGTGTACATTTGACAGTGTAAATGCAGAAAGCTAAAACCCAATTGTCCATAATCCGAGCTAAACAGACTAGTTTCTATCGGTACTCAGTATTTCAGCCACACAGGGTTGCTTGGCAAAATCTCACTCAATTTGACCTATTTAACATACTCAAATGGTCTGCAGGGGAAAAAAACTGTTCTAGCAATTTAACCAAAAATGACTCAACACGATACGTTTCAGCTTCTCCCCACAAACATCTGTGATGAATCTGGCACTTCCTGAATTACATTGGGAGATACCATCGGTATTAAAGGTGCCCTAGGTCAGTCAGAGGATAGCCAAGCATTCTGTCCCGTGGGGCACCATAGGTGGGTAAGCATGGATCCGTGGAGGAACATTTAATCCATATACCCATTAAACCACAGACCGCTTAATACTGCTGATGCTAATCCATTAATCTGTGAAAGTAACCCCTCTGGGTGACCTTGTTTAGAACATATTCACTTCCAGCTTGAGAACATCCTCCAAGCCTGCAAAATTAGAATGACACAACCAGGAAATAGGAAATACAAGGGCAAATGGAACCAAATTGCCTCGGCTTTGAGGGCCACTGGTGCCAGGACGTGAGTAAAACATTGTCAGCAAAGGTAACACTTCTACCTCCGAGTCAAAAGGTTGTGGGTCCAAACTCAACTCCAGATATTTAAATTCCAATGGCGTCCTGAAGGAGTGCTGCACCGTAAGAAGGTGCCGTCTTTTGGATAAGACGTTAAGCCAAGGCTTTGTCTGCCCCTTTGAGGTGGAACGTAAACGATTCTGTGGCAATACTTCAAAGAAGAACTGGAGAAATCTCCCCGGTGTCCAGGCCAATGTTTATCCCTCAACTAACATCCTTAAAACAAATGATTCACTCAATACCCCCGCCCCCTTGCGTTATAACTGTGCCTACACTTTGAAACTATAACGTAAAGCGCTTTGGGACATGCCGAGATTGTGAAAGGCGATTTCAAAATGCAAGCTTTTCTGGATGAAAGCACCGAGGTATTCCACTGCTTTTGCCCTTCTGGTGAGACAAGTGATCCTGTCACGTCCACTTAAATCAGTTTTAAAAAGAAAGACTTGCTTTTATTCAGTGCTTCTCACGGCCTAGTGTTGAAGGATAGTCACTGCTGTAATGTAGAAAAGGCCACAACCAATACGCACATAGCAAAGCCCTGCAATCAGCAATGTGATGAGCAGATACAACAACTAAGCAAAGCCTTAATCTCAGATGAAGATTATATAGTTCTGGCCAAATGAATTTTACTGAGATTCAACAAGATTGAGAGTGGCAGTATTAATATTTAGATCAGCATCAAAATAATGGGTTCTAAGAACTATATGTAACATGTTACAATGATAACATTGGAACTGAAGCAGACTTCAGGACTTCTCCCATCTTTCAATATTTATATTCTTGTGTCTCAGCCTCGCCCAATCTGAGATCTCACCACAGGGCTTGAATGCAATAAATTCTCATTTATGTGGGAAGACCTCTCTCTCTCTCGCTCTCACACACGCTCTCTCTCTCGCGGGCGCTCCCTCTCTCTCGCACTCTCTTGTGGTCTCACGCTCTCTCTCTCTCTCTCACTCTGTCTCACTCTCACACACGCACACTCTCTCTCTCTCTCACTCTCTCTCTCTGCAACTAAGATTGCCACCAGCAAAATGTTAAAAGTTATTTGCCAATTGCACAACTCACTCGGGCAAAGTAAGCCGGGTCGTTTGAACCAAATGGAACACTTTAACTTAGCTTGTGACTTTCACCAGCCAGAATGTTGCTAATGACTGCAGAAACTTGCCTGCAAAACTGAACAATTCACAAGCATTTTAGTAATCGTTAGGCTACATCCAAGACCTTACATCAAGGCTGCCCATGGATATTCTCGTTCCTGATGTCAACATGAACTAGCAGTTTAAGGAGTGTTATTTTAAAAGGGCAGGGAGGGAGGAGGGTGGGGGAGGGGAGGGGCGGGGAAGAGCGTGTTGGGATGGGGAGAGAAATAACTGTCTTTTGATTTGATGGAATCACACATGCAGCCCATAATAAAGCTGTTGAGATGTACATTATGCACTGCTTATGTGGCAGTCGGGTCATTGGCAATGGCTGACACTTAAATACACCACTAATGTGCGTGATTAGCTTGGACACGACTCACTCTGATTCAGGGGGGGCTTGGAAAACAGACCCGTAGAAACACAATGTGAAATATCGAGATTGTTTAGGCGTGAAGTTTATCTTTACACTTTTGTTTTATTAAGCAATGCCTTAACTTCCTTCCCACAGCAGTCAAGAGTTTGATTCAGCCAAATAGAGATATTTTTCAAGTTTGTTAATCAATTGTGGAAGAATTTTAAGCATCCACCAAACTCAACAATGGCAAAGTGAAGCCATTTCTTCTGTTGGTTATTACAACGGGATGTTTTTATATTGTAATGATCGAATTGTACTGCTCTGACATCTGGAGCAGGGAGGCTGAAAGTGGCCACATCAGAGTTGGATTGTATGCAAATGTGATAACTTAGTATTTTATTTTCCTTTCACTTAAATGATCTGAAAAAAACTTGAAAGAAATCAAATACGTCTATATTTTCTCCACTGAGGTCTAGTTTTATTGCTGAAGGCCATGTATAAATATTTAAGAAGTGGTCTTAGTGCTCTTTTGTGATCCCTCCTTAAAGGAATAGTCACCGAAGATGCAGCCTCTGTGACGGCCAGACAAGGTCAACTGCGATTCCACTAATACCGATGAAACTTTCATTGTTGCATTGTTTTCATTCTGTACCTTGCAGCAGTATTTTTCCTTTGTGAAGGGATTCCCAGTTTTCCAAATAGTATGTATATGGTATAGATGCACAAGATACTGTTTTTTTTCCCATCCCTGTGAACAGTATTATAAGTGCTCTTGGAAGGGCCATATTATTCCCAACTGTGCTCATTTGCACAGAAGCTGCACCTTGGCTTCAATATTGGAGACTTGACCACAAGTTGTTGCCATAAGCTGGCTTTATATTGATTGAAGTGCCACCAGCTCCTCTCCGTGGGTCTCGCACAGCAACACACTCAACTTGATGCATTTACAAAGACCACAGTGTGCAAAGTCAGGCTAGATCAGTGTGAAAGCAGCATTTTGCATAGAAAATCGGACACAAGTTAAATTACAAAAACAAACCTTTTTGCCCAACCAGTCCATGTCAACATTTACTCGCCACGAGAGCTTGGCTGGATTAGGACCATAAAGAGCAGGAATCGACCATTCAGCCCCTCATACCTGTTCCACCATTCGTTGCTATCATTGTTGATCTGTGTTGACTCCATTTACCCTCCTTTGCGTATTCCTTTCATATCCCTCACCCAACAGAAATCTAACCAGTCTCAATTTTGAAAATTGTCTCCCAGTACCCACAGTCTTTCGGGAGAGAGAGTTCCAGATGAAGAAATATTTCCCATTTTCACTCTTTAATGTTCAGATTTTCTGCTCTCGTTCTTGGTTTCCTCGCCAGACATCATAATATCTCTGTATCTGCCTTATTGAATCCCTTCATCAGTCTAAACGTCTCAATCAGATTGCCCCTAAACTCAAGGCAGTAGAAGCCCAATGCAAATACAGGTGCTGAATTATTGAGTTTGTGTAGACAGAGCAGTCTGACTCTGCTAGGACCCTTTATACTCAGTAAAATCAACTTCAAATTAGACGTATCTGAACTCTTAGCGATAACATCCCTTATTAATGGAAATGGGATGCAATCACTATCGTGGATTAATTATGCATACCACTCCCAACAGATTTTGGCAGCACAACGATGCGCCTGGACAATAAAACTAGGCCATAAAATTACTGTGCATCATAAAGGTGACAACTTTGCTTGATTATCAAGTTTGATCGCCTCAGCTCTCACCTCGTTTTATAGCCTCTTCAATTGTTATTGGGTAATGATTCTTAATTTCATGTAATTTTATTTCTCAAACAATTGAATAAATAAATAGCCTCATACAATTAGTGCGTCAGGTGTTTTGGAATTGCACAGAATTTACAGTGCAGAAACATTCGACGCAGGCTGGTCCGTGCCAATGTTTATTCTCCACATCAGCCTCTTCCCACCTTCCTCTTTTAACCATATCACCACAAACCTTGTATTCTTTTCTCCTTCGCTCTTAGCTTCCCCATAAATGCATCCATACTATTTGCTTCAGCTACTCATTGCAGTAGCGAGTTTCACATTTTCACCGTTCTTTGGGTAAAAAAGGTTTTGCCTGAAGCCTCTTAGAAGACCATGTTCATTTATGTCTGTCCTATTAAATTAGATCTCTATTGGGTCACTCCTCCGCTTTCTCTTTTCTGGAGGAAAGGACCCCAGCCTTTCCTGATAGTTATAACCTATTTCTGGTATCACCCTTGTGAATCTTCTTTCCATCTCCTCAAGTGTCTCTATGTCCCGTTTGTCATATGGAGATGAGAACAGTGCACAGTACCCCAAAGTGCCTTTATCCATCACCCTCCTACAGTTCTATCACCTACCTGCCCCCAAATCCACAAAATATACAGCAAAGCTGTTCAACCCAATGGATCTGTTACTGTGCTCCACTGTACTCTCGCTGCTCGTCATCCACCCTATCGCCGTTTCCCAATCATTCCTTCCCAGCGTTCTTTTAGATGAATCATTACCTATCGTTTGTTCAAACTTCCAAATATTGGCATTTGAGCAATGCTCTTTAATAGCCTGCAGTCAGTGGCATTGCCCTACAAGTGGAGAAGTGGGTTTCCAAAGTCCTCTGCCTACTTTCTTCCCCTCTCATGTTAGTCTGAGCCTGAGCAGTGTTTCTCTTGACTGAGTGTTCTTCAGTTCCGATCTGTTCCTGCCGATAACAGACCCTCTTGTTCTGTCCCTATTAAGGTCAAAGAGCATATAATCTTTACTAATTATGAATGCTTTCAGAGGGAGGCAATCTTCGGGAATACCATTCCCTTCGGAACCAGCAACTAATTCTGGAGCTGATTCAATAATTCTGCAATTAACAACACTGTTTTGGTTCGCCTTCATCTGTGGCCGTTGGTATTAAAATCCAGTTTCAGAACTTAGTTGCTGTCTGAGCCCCATATAGATACAACTGGGTCAGAAGTAAAGTGCCCAGTTGTACAGATCATTCTTTTCTTTAAATATTGATGGGAAATAGAGCTGGCAGATTGAGTTGCTAAATTGCGTGCAGTATAACTACATCACAAAACCACCATGTCCAGTTTGACCGTAATAAGCCAGGTTCAGTCCATTAGTCATGTATTTTGCAGACCTTTACTGCCATCAGACCTGAAAGTGCCCTTGACCTAAATAGTCAATATTTAACCCTCTCCAATTCTGTAGCTATAGGCTGTACGGTAACAGCAATGTGTGAAAATGTGGACTCTAACAGTTTTTTAAAAGATGGCACATATTTTTAATTTGTACCTTTTTTTAAAAAAAAACATTTAAAGCATTTGAGGTGAATTTAAGATGTCCCTTGGGGTGCCATTGACCCAGAATAATTTCCTGTAGTATGTCCAACAAAGAAGATATCCATGAGCACAAGAAGCACATTTTCCAGAGAGATTTCACCCTGAATATGACTGGAGCCTTGTTAACTTGCAGCCTGACTGACCCATGTTCATGGATGCTAACGATTCAAAACTGGTACTTAAAACACTCAAAAGTCTCAACATTTAATGTCACTTTGCGATTTAAAAGAAAGACAAGTGACAACTAGCACTGGCCAAGATGCTTCATCTGATTCTTGCTGCATATGTGGGGCAGTCATTCCCCATATTTGGTCACTTCTGTGAATTTGTCAATCTGGGCGGAGTGGTGGGTGTGTAATGTGAGTGCGATAGGGTTGACCTTTATTTATTTATTTATTTGACTCAGGTTTTTACATTTTAGTTTTTTTTCTCTCTCTGTTCCCACTCTCCCCAATTGCCGCTCACATGTACACACCCTCTATTGACCAGATGGGGGCTGCAGGCTGTTTCAAACCTGGTGACTTTCACTTTTTTTTAATGGAGGTAGTTTCCACACAGCGGCAGATATTCCCCGAGAATAACCTGCCCCATCTACAAATTGAGTGGAAAGTTACAATCAGGTCGGAGCGTCAGTCAGCACATCTTGATCCCTTCAAACATGAAGCCAGTGCACTCAGGTCCCAGGCTGCTGTCCAAAGTATTCCTTTGTGAATGGCATCCACCATCGAGTTTTGTCTTCACATTCGTTAATGAGTAGTTTTGGATGGAATTATCGGTAGGATGCTTTTGCGTGTGTTGTATGCCTGATTGTTACAGACTAGCACACGAATGGAGATGTGTTTGGTAATCTCGCACTCGGTTGAGCGTGTGGCTACAGATCCCTCTTTGTAAATAAACCTGGAGTCGCTCGGCCCTCCTGAGCCATTGGTGCTATTTCATGTGTGGAAATATTTTTATCTTTCAAACTCCACGGAGGCAACAGAACTACCATTCAGATTCGGAATAACCAATTTGTTGGTTACAATGTTTATTTAGATATTGAAATACCAGCAGGTGTGGTCACCTGAATAAACTGTTGCTGATTTTCAAATCGCTCCTTTTACATTAAATTGAATTTGGAATCGTCGGCAATTGCCCTCCAAAGCCAGTTTCAGTGCACACCTCTGGGTCCTTTCAAAGCAAAGCGCATTGTCAATGATCCCAGTGGCAACTTGATAGCCATCGCTAGTGTTTACACCCATCAGAAAGTTGAACCCAGAAGGATATAGTAGCCATCGCCAGTGTTTACAGGAGTTATAATCAAAGGAGGTTTGATAAGCCAGACATTATTCCTGGGAGAGCAGACACAATGAATGACCTTTCGACATTTTACCATCTATAAATCAAAGACCGGTCGCCTGTTGAGAACATTAACGATAATGCAATTAACCCCCCCCCCCCCAAAACAAAGCTCCTTTGGATCGTCTTTTGCGATTTGATTGTGTTAGACGGTATCATTGTCAATCACCTTGGTTCCATTTATAGTTTTTTTTATAAAATCATTTCAGTATTAGTGTTAAGTTATGACTTTTTGTCACTCTCGCCCTCACTGACTGCTGTGAGTTGGAATTGAAGAAACTTGCATAAATGCCTTTTGTTAATAACAGGATCAATTCTTTTTGCCATGGTACTGTTTGGTTTTGTTGGTTTTTATTTGAACAGCATATTGTGCCACTATTATCTGATCTTTCTCTTGTTATTACCAGCATTTTGAAGGGTGATTCATGTATTCCTCTATGTGTAAATGTCTCTTTTTGTTTCTGTAACATCTATGGTGCAATTTTAATTTTCTTGGTCAAATACAGTTTGTGTTTATGTACATGGCGATCTCCTTTGGTTTTCTTTGAAATTTATCCAGAATTGATCAGATCGGAGGCCAAATTCTGTGATGTATAACTTGCCTCCTGACTCCCCAAAGCCACCATCTATCTGCAAGGTACAAGTCAGGAGTGTGATGCAATTCCATCCTCTTGCCTGGATGAGTGCAGCTCCCAACAACACACAGGCTCAACACCATCCAGGCAGAGCAGCCCGCTTGGTTGGCACCCCCATCCACCACCTTAATCATCCACTCCCTCCACCACCAATGCACAATGGCTGCGGTGTGTAACATCTACAAGATGCATTGCAGCAACTCACCAAGACCCCTTCGTGAACTCTATCACCTAGAAAGGACAGCGGATACATGGAAGCATCACCACCTGCAAGTTCCCCTCCAAGCCACTCATCACCCTGACTTGGAAATATATCACCGCTCCTTCACTGTCGCTGGGTCAAAATCCTCGAGCACCCTCAGTGGGTGTGCCTACACCACATGGACTGCAGTGGTTTAAGAAGGCAGCTCACCACTATGTTTCTAAGGGGAATTCTGGATGAGGCAATAATTGCTGTCCAAATCAGTGACACCCAAATCCCGTGAAAACAATTTTTAATAAGTTGTACATTACAACAGCGATTTGCACATTGGCTGTAAGGCTTTCTGAATTGTTTCAAGGTCATGAAAGGTGCTTTGAAAATCCAAGTCTACCATTAGCAGCAAGCCAGATGTGAAGACTCGCAAAATTCAGGTAATCCTCCATTCTTGGTTCATGTCCTTGTGTCAAGAGGTCTGTTAGGTGTCAACCATGGCTCAATGGGTCACATACTACACTCTGTCAGAGACTTATGCACATGATCCAGGCTGATCAATTACCAAAACAGAGGGAGTGCTGCACTGTCAGAAGTGCTGTCTTTTGGATGAGCAGTTGAACTGAAGTGCTGCCTTGGGTGGATATAAATGATCCCAGGGACACTATTCCAAAGATGAATAGGGCAGCACGGTAGCACTGTGGTTAGCACAATTGCTTCTCCGCTCCAGGGTCCCAGGTTCGATTCCCGGTTTGGGTCACTGTCTGTGCGGAGTCTGCACGTTCTCCCCATGTGTGCGTGGGTTTCCTCCGGGTGCTTCGGTTTCCTCCCACAGTCCAAAGATGTGCAGGTTAGGTGGATTGGGCATGATCAATTGCCTTTAGTGTCCAAAATTGCCCTTAGTGTTGGGTGGGGTTACTGGGTTATGGGGATAGGGTGGAGGTGTTGACATTGGGTAGGGTGCTCTTTCCAAGAGCCGGTGCAGACTTAATGGGCCGAACAGGACAGTTATCCTCTGCAGCCTGACTAATATTTAACCTCTAACCAACATCACACACAAAAAAAATCTAGTCCTTCATCTCTTTCCTTTTGTGGGAGCTTGTTTGGTGCAAATTACCTTCCACGTTTTCTTTTCTAAAATAAATTTAGAGTACCCAATTCTTTTTTTCCCAATTAAGGGGCAATTTAGCGTGGCCAATCCACCTACCCTGCACATCTTTGGGTTGTGGGGGTGAGACCCACGCAGACATGGGGAGAATGTGCAGACAGTTGCCTGGGGCAGGGATAGAAGCCAGGTCCTCGGCACCATGAATGCTAACAGCCGTGCTGTCCTGCTTCCACATTACAGCATTAACTACACTTCAACGAGTACTTATTCGGTTGTGAGGAACTTTGGGACATGTTGAGATTGTGATGGGCATTATATTCCCATTAATTTGCAGATCACAATCTTTACAATGCAAAAGGAAGCCATTTGGCCCATAGAGCATTCTACCTCGTCCCACTCACTGACTTATCCCTGTAACCTTGCACATTCTGTGTTTTCAGATTGAAATGCAATTCCCTTTTGAAAACCTTGATCAAACCTGCCTCCATCCATCATCCCCCCCCCCCCCCCCCCCCCCCCAGGAAGTTAATTCCAGACCCTAACCACCCTCTGGGTGAAAAACCTTTTCCTCACATCACTTCTACTGATTTAGCCCATTATTTTGAATCTGTGCCCTCTAGTTCTTGATGTACTGTTGACAAGGAACAGTTTACCTTGTCCATACCCCTCTAGATCTTCAATACCCCTACCAAGCCAAGCCGCTCCTCTGCCTTTTTTCCAAGGAAAACTGACCTCTCCAATCTATCATAGCTATGGTTCTCCATCCCTGGACCCATCCTTGTGAATCTCCTCTGTACTCTCTCCAATGCCTTCTCATCCTTCCTCAAGTATGGTCTCCAGAACTGGACGCAATCTCCAGATGAGGCCTAACGAGATAGCTCAAGTGGTTGAAAACTGGTATTCTGAGTTAAGACTGATCCACTGATAACAGCAAGAACAGCTCCAGGTACACAGCACTCAATCAGTAAACCAAAGCCAAAAAATAACACCACGTTTCGGCCTGAGTTTCTGGAGATTGTCGGGCTGGATTGCAAAGGCAGTACCTGGAAATGGGGCAACGGGTGTTAAAGTATGAGGACAGGTTGCATAAATGTAGTTTATATGGCTTTTAGCATATAAATGCTTGTTCCCTTATCTCCACTTTGAACTCAATCTTTTGTACACCCCATTGTTCTTCTCTGGTCATGTAGGTAAACACTTGCTTTTCTCACTGATAGGCTAATTTGCATATCAAAACATCCCTTCAGAAAGCTCCCCTTTTTATTTTATCCCAACTTCATCTTTTTTTATCTTAATTTTCTCCAATTCTTAACAATAAATGCATTTACATTAAGAATCTTATCCATTTGAAAGGAAAAAAGCAAATGATCACAATCTGACGCTAAACTATTCTCTTGTAATTAGACACAGCATTTCTAGTATTTTTCATCATTGTCCGAGCAGTACTAATCTGAACTGTATTTCTAATAGGTTCCTTCCATACTGACCATACTGAACCGATCCAGTTCCTTAATTCTCCAAAATTCAGTTCCCAAGACTTCCTGGATATGCATTCTTCTCGCTCACATAGCCTGCTGCCGAACATGTAAATGAATAGATCTCTCTGTTTAAAATGAGCAAAATACTGTGGATGCTGGAATCTGAAACAAGTGGAAAATAACTAAAACAAGAGTTTTTAAATTTGGAATATCCAATTCATCTTTTCCAATTAAGGGGCAATTTAGCGTGGCCAATCCACCTAGCCTGCACATCTTTGGGTTGTGGGGGCGAAACCCACGCAGACACGGGGAGAATGTGCAAACTCCACACACTGATCCAGGGCCGGGATTGAACCCGGATCCTCGGTGCTGCAGGCAGCAGTGCTAACCACTGCACCACAGTGCCGCCCAAGAAACAGAGTTAACATTGAGTTCTTTGAATGTGTTAGAGCTGGAGAAACTGCAACAAGAAGTCGCAACTTTAAGAACGAGAAAGATGGCCTTTTGTGGGGTGTGGGCTTGCATTGAGACAATACATGGGCAGCACTGCATAGTTGCTAGTACTGCTGCCTCACAGGGGCCCGGGTTCAATTCTGGCCTTGGGTGACTGTGTGGCGTTTGCTCATTCTCCCCTGTGTCTGTGGGTTTCCCCCCACAGTCCAAAAATGTGCAGGTGAGGCGGATTGGCCATGCTAAATTTCCCCTTGGTGTCCAAAGATGTGCAGGTTGGGTGGGGTTTCAGGGGGTTGGTGCAGACTCGATGATTCTATGTATGGGATATTAAAAGAGATTTAAGATGGAGGAGAGGGAACGGTGAAAATCTAAAGCTGCCGAATGCAACATTGAGCCACGAAGGCTGCAACGTGTCCATCGGGAAGATCAGATGCTGCTCCTAGGCTTGCTCCCCGTTTCACTGGAGTTTTGCGTAAGCTGAGGAACGACCTGTGGGTATGACAGCAAGGTGCAGATCTCATGGTTTTTTTTTTATAAATTTAGATTACCCAATTATTTTTTCCAATTAAGGGGCAATTTAGCCTGGCCAATCCACCTACTCTGCACATTTTTGGGTTGTGGGGGCGAAACCCACGCAGACACGGGGAGAATGTGCAAACTCCACACGGACAGTGACCCAGAGCCGGGATCGAACCTGGGACCTCAGCGCCGTGAGGCGGTTGTGCTAACCACTAGGCCACCGTGCTGCCCCTCAGATCTCACGGTTAGTTGGACAGCAGCTTGGTTCCAACTCCCTCCAGGTTCAAAGGGAATTGCGAAAGTTGCAAATTCTTATCGAGTTAAACCCAGGGCAAGGTTCGCTCGATATATGTTCTAAACTTTGATGTCCTGGAATATGAAGGTCGGAGGGGATGCAGGCAGGTCTCCCAAAATCATACAAGTTCACTTACGTGAGACTGGAGTTGATTTCCTTGGAGCAGGGAAGGTTAAGGGGAGATTTCACAAAAGGTTCTGATAGAGTGAATAGGGGAGAATCTGTTTCCCTTAACAGGAGAAGCAATAACCAGAGAACACCCAGAGCCCCCTCCCCCAAACAGGCTCTCCAATCCAGGGGCTAATATGAAAGTGCAACATAAAGTTATCACATAATTAACATACTAATTTTTATAATTGGCTCAATGACCATCTGAACTTTAAAGTTCACAAACGCTATACTTACTAATTTAATACACATTGATATTTAAATAATATCTGCAATCCGTAATTAAATACTAAGTTCACAACTTTCAAGATGTTAAAACATTACCTCCTACAGCACAATGACTACATGAGGAAGGTTTAGTGAAAGGTACGACCCCAGTTAGTTCCAGTAGACAAAATAGATTTGATAAATCAGTGAGATCCTCGCTATTCACACTTAGGCCAATGAGGATATACTCAGCACATCAGAGAATGTACCGTTTTGGAAGGACAGGTGTTTTTAAAAAGCCATGGGCGAAATTCCCTTTTCCAGCGGCTAAGTGCCAGTGCCAACGGAGAATCCGTGGGTGGTTCACGACGGGAAAATTGGCACGAACCCCTCACCGGTTCTGGTAACGGTGAGGGGCTAGCACCGGCGCAGTGTGAACCACCCACGGATTGCATGGAAAACGCTGGAGAGTCGCCGGGTCTTGCGCTGCGCATGCGCGGGGATGACGGTCTTCACTGGTCGCACCAGAAAGCATAGCATCAGCCTTGTGGGAACCCTAACCCACCCACCCTGACCCCAGAGGCCCCCCCATCCCTAGGAGAAGCACCAGCCAGCAGCATGGATCCCGGACGAGTGTGGCAGCACTGGATACTGTCCACAGCCAGAACGCAGGGTTCCCGACCGCTGGAACCACATGTGGCCCGCGCCATCGGGGACAGAGCATCACAAGTGGGCCGGCTGATGACGTGCCAACGGTGTAACTGCGCGCCGCACGTCCCGGTGACGCTGACTTGGAGGGGGCGGAGCATGTGAACCCGCGTCAAACCGGTGCCTGCCCCGGATCCGGCGTCGAAAGCCATTCTGCGCCCGATCCCGATTTTGCCGTCAGGCTACGGAGAATTCCGCCCATATACTTTGTTTCACTAAAGAGTGTTTGTTTGGGTCTTGAATGTTATAAAGTCTAAGTGATTTAATCATGCTCCGGCTGAAGAAAGTCAGGCTTGTTTGTGAAAAGTGCAGATATGGTGGCTCCGGAATGTTTTAGTTGTTGGAGTAGTTGCAGTGTCCCACAAATTAATTCACATTATTCTGTTGCTGAGGCAGAGCTGTGTTTAAATTGACCTACTAAAGATCAGAGAGTCTGTTTACTGAAGGTAACATAGAACATAGAAAAATACAGCACAGAACAGGCCCTTCGGCCCACGATGTTGTGCCGAACTTTTGTTCTAGATTAAGAACAAATTAATCTACACCCCATCATTCTACCGTAATCCATGTACCTATCCAATAGCCGCTTGAAGGTCCCTAATGTTTCTGACTCAACTACTTCCACAGGCAGTGCATTCCATGCCCCCACTACTCTCTGGGTAAAGAACCTACCTCTGACATCCCCTCTATATCTTCCACCATTCACCTTAAATTTATGTCCCCTTGTAATGGTGTGTTCCACCCGGGGAAAAAGTCTCTGACTGTCTACTCTATCTATTCCCCTGATCATCTTATAAACCTCTATCAAGTCGCCCCTCATCCTTCTCCGTTCTAATGAGAAAAGGCCTAGCACCCTCAACCTTTCCTCGTAAGACCTACTCTCCATTCCAGGCAACATCCTGGTAAATCTCCTTTGCACCTTTTCCAAAGTTTTCACATCCTTCCTAAAATGAGGTGACCAGAACTGCACGCAGTACTCCAAATGTGGCCTTACCAAGGTTTTGTACAGCTGCATCATCACCTCACGGCTCTTAAATTCAATCCCACTGCTAATGAACGCAGCACACCATAGGCCTTCTTCACAGCTCTATCCACTTGAGTGGCAACTTTCAAAGATCTATGAAAATAGACCCCAAGATCTCTCTGCTCCTCCACATTGCCAAGAACCCTACCGTTAACCCTGTATTCCGCATTCATATTTGTCCTTCCAAAATGGACAACCTCACACTTTTCAGAGTTAAACTCCATCTGCCACTTCTCAGCCCAGCTCTGCATCCTATCTATGTCTCTTTGCAGCCGACAACAGCCCTCCTCACTATCCACAACTCCACCAATCTTTGTATCATCTGCAAATTTACTGACCCACCCTTCAACTCATCCAAGTCATTAATGAAAATCACAAACAGCAGAGGACCCAGAACTGATCCCGGCGGTACGCCACTGGCAACTGGGCTCCAGGCTGAATATTTGCCATCCACCACCACTCTCTGACTTCTATCGGTTAGCCAGTTCGTTATCCAAGTGACCAAATATCCCACTATCCCATGCCTCCTTACTTTCTGCATAAGCCTACCATGGGGAACCTTATCATATGCCTTACTAAAATACATGTACACTACATCCACTGCTTTACCTTCATCCACGTGCTTGGTCACCTCCTCAAAGAATTCAATAAGACTTGTGAGGCAAGACCTACCCCTCACAAATCCGTGCTGACTATCCCTAATCAAGCAGTGTCTTTCCAGATGCTCAGAAATCCTAACCCTCAGTACCCTTTCCATTACTTTGCCTATCACCGAAGTAAGACTAACTGGCCTGTAATTCCCAGGGTTATCCCTATTCCCTTTTTTGAACAGGGGCACGACATTCGCCACTCGCCAATCCCCTGGTACCACCCCTGTTGACAGTGAGGACGAAAAGATCTTTGCCAACGGCTCTGCAATTTCATCTCTTGCTTCCCCGAGAATCCTTGGATAGCATGGTGGTTAGCATAAATGCTTCACAGCTCCAGGGTCCCAGGTTCGATTCCCGGCTGGGTCACTGTCTGTGTGGAGTCTGCACGTCCTCCCCGTGTGTGCGTGGGTTTCCTCCGGGTGCTCCGGTTTCCTCCCACAGTCCAAAGATGTGCGGGTTAGGTGGATTGGCCATGCTAAATTGCCCGTAGTGTCCTAAAAAGTAAGGTTAAGGGGGGGTTGTTGGGTTATGGGTATAGGGTGCATACGTGGGTTTGAGTAGGGTGATCATTGTTCGGCACAACATCGAGGGCCGAAGGGCCTGTTCTGTACTGTACTGTTCTATATATTCTATATCCCGTCAGGCCCGGGGGACTTGTCTATCCTCAAGTTATTCAAAATGCCCAACACATCTTCCTTCCTAACAAGTATCTCCTCGAGATTACCAGTCTGTTTCACACTGTCCTCTCCAACAAAATGGCCCCTCTCATTCGTAAATACTGAAGAAAAATACTCGTTCAAGACCTCTCCTATCTCTTCTGATTCAATACACAATCTCCCGCTACTGTCCTTGATCGGACCCACCCTCGCTCTAGTCATTCTCATATTTCTCACATATGTGTAAAAGGCCTTGGGATTTTCCTTGATCCTACCCACCAAAGATTTTTCGTGCCCTCTCTTAACTTTCCTAATCCCTTTCTTCAGTTCCCTCCTGGCTATCTTGTATCCCTCCAGCGCCCTGCCCTCCAGGAAACCTTGTTTCCTCAGCCTTACAGAAGTAAATGCAGCCTGAGGTCATCCCGAGTTTGATCGTTGCTCAAAGAACATTGCAAATTCGGATATGTTGGGTAGATTTTAAGATTCCTTTGCGTTAATTAACAAAGTGTTGTGAGTGACATGTGACACATATAATAATATATGTTGCTCCTGAATGTCCTGTGCTGATGCTCGTGGTTTGCAAGGTGCTGCACTGCTATTTAAGGTATATCCAGGTTAGTATGCCACAGATCACAGACATGCCTTAAGTAATGCTACAGAAACCTAGCAATATTTCAGTGTTCACTGTGCAAGATACCCAGCGGGTTTCTCTTTACAGCTGTGTACAGTGAAACTCTGCTCAAACTGTGCAGCTACTGGGATACAGATCAGCCATAGTCGAATTGAACGGCAGAAGGGGCTGGTGGGGCTGCATTGCCTAGTCCTGTTCCCAATGTGATATACAGTAATATACAGCAGAGATTTCTTTAGACTGGGTGGCACAGTGGCTAGCACTGCTGCCTCATGGCACCGAGGACCCGGGTTCGATCCTGGCTCCGGTTCACTGTCTGTGTGGAGTTTGCACATTCTCCCTGTGTCTGCATGCGTCTCACCCCCATAATCCAAAGATGTGCAGAGTAGGTGGATTGGCCACGCTAAAGTGCCCCTTAATGGGAAGAAAATAAGTGGATACTCTAAATTTATCTTTTAAAAAAAAAGAGATTTCTTTAGACCACAAGTAAGCTAACAAGTGCCTGGCATGCATCTCCTTTACTAGAAAGTTAATCCACTCTGTATAATGCAGCTTTAACGCAACACAATACACAGGTGTGAAAGGTGCACCGATGAAATATTTATTCCGGTTTTGGAGAGTATTGGGAACAGAAGGGGCAAAGCTGACCGTTTGGTGATTTAGCAGCCTCCAAAATGTACAATGCCTGTCAAGAGTATTACAAAGTAAAATTTAAAACCTACATCAGTTGAAAGGAAATTAACTCCACTTAAAGAAAGAAACATAGTGCTAATATGTTTGTGATGAACAAAATCATTTAATTAGAACCGATACAAATGATGATGACAACAATGTTGCCCTACAAGTAATTACATGATTCACCATACCAGGGGTAATTTCCACTTTTTCTTTCACTTGCTAAACATCCATGGGTTTTATTTAATTTTCTTGCCTATTCTGATTCATCTTTCATTTTTGCTTTCAATCATTTCCTTGCTCCTCCCTCAGGCACTATGTTCAGGAGGGGCTCATCCATTTCTCCAGCCCACTCTCGCTTGGGGTGGTGCCTGGCTCTCCCCTCTCCCGAACCTGAACCTGAACCCTGCTCGCCCTAGTTCCATCCCCTGCAGCTGCTTGGCGGTGCTCCGCAGGCCATTCAGAAAGTCCCGAGATTTCTTCTCGAGTTGGAGGCCGAAGGGAAACCGGAGTCTGTGGCCTGGAATTCCCTTTGCCTGGCCTTTCCCCCGATTTTCATTGTCTAACCGCCAAGGATCAGGTGACAGACTGTTTGTCAGCGAGATTATCAACAGGATAAAGCCCACCACCTTCATCTACAACTCGAAAAGAAAGAATAACAATTAGCAATGAGCTACTGAAGTTACATTTCTACAGCCCTTTTCACAAGCTCATGACAACAAAGTGCATCACAGCAAATTAAGTACTTTTGAATTGTAATCACTGTTATGTAGGAAAGACAGCAACCAATTTACACACAGCAAACTTCCACAAACAGATATATGATAAAGACTAGATAATCTGATTCAGTGATTTTAGTTAAGAGGTAAATATTTATCAGGACACCGGAAGACTCCCCTGATCCCGTGTAGTTCTCCTGAGAGAGCGGGTTCGACCTTGGTGTGATGTTGCATCTGAAAAACAGCACGGCATTCCCTCAACACTGTACTGGCAGGCCGCCGAGAGTTTGTGTTCAACTGCTTGGAGTGAAATTTGAACCCAGAACTTGTCTGACTCAGACGAGAGTCCTACTAACTCAGGGCAAGATCTTCATATCCTGTATTCCACCTTTTTAAAATAGTATCAATTTTAAAAGGACAAAGAGTTGAATTTATATTAGAATTTGACCATTTAGAAATTGCTGTACAAATAGAAAAATATTCCACTGGTTTGAGCTGTTGGATTCCCAACACAAGGAATATCGTGGTTCAGGAAGAAAGCCCAACACTATCGGTAAATCTGCGGAATTAGTGATAAATGCAATCTCCAATATGCAAAGAACAAATCTTGGTTTTGTTTCCAATTGGGAAATGAGTGTTGGCCTGCGACTAATTATAAACCCGAGGGGAAAAGAGTCGACATTCTGCCACGTTTCAAATTTTTCTTCCCTTGTACCTTATCCAGTCTTGAGCTCAAAAGGCCTTAAATACAATGAATCAATATAAAGTGCAAGGATTGGGGAACAAAAATAAAGAAGGCTTGCTGTGATCGTACAGGGCTTTGGTGAGACCAGTCCTGGAACACTGTTAGGTCTCCATGTTTAAGGAACAATTTATTTGCATTGGAGGCTGTACTGCAGAGGTTCACTAGATTGGTCCTGGGGATAAAAGGATTGTCATAGAATCATAAGTGTTTTACACCACCAAGAAGCCTTGTCCTATGACAAGAAATTGAGTAAATTGGGCATCTATTCTCTGGAGTTGAGAAGAATGAGCAATGATCTTATTGAAACAGAAGATTCAGGGTGGCACAGTGGTTAGCACTGCTGCCTTCCGGGGCCGAAAACGCAGGTCATTGTCCGTGTGGAGTTTACACATTCTCCCCGTGTCTGCATGGGTCTCATCCCCACAACCCAAAGATGTGCAGGGTAGGTGGATTGGCCACACTAAATCGCCCCTTAATTGGAAAAATGAAAATAAAAGTTCTGCACCTGGAGGTACCTAAACATTTCCGAGTCTAACAACCCAAATTTCTCCTGTAGCTCTCCTCCAAACTGGCAAAGCCGTCCCTCCATGAATAAATCCCCCACTCTACCAGCACTTTCCATTTCCACACACAAAATCTGGCATCTAGCTTTGCCGACTCGAACAGGTGAGTCAGTCTTGGAGCTGCCCCAATGTAAAATGCAGGCGGAGTTAGAACATAGAACAGTACAGCACAGAACAGGCCCTTCGGCCCTCGATGTTGTGCCGAGCAATGATCACCCTACTCAAACCCACGTATCCACCCTATACCCGTAACCCAACAACCCCCCCCCCCCCCCTTAACCTTACTTTTTTAGGACACTATGGGCAATTTAGCATGGCCAATCCACCTAACCCGCACATCTTTGGACTGTGGGAGGAAACCGGAGCACCCGGAGGAAACCCACGCACACACGGGGAGGATGTGCAGACTCTGCACAGACAGTGACCCAGCCAGGAACCGAACCTGGGACCCTGGAGCTGTGAAGCATTTATGCTAACCACCATGCTACCGTGCTGCCCCTAAGAATGATTTAGGAGCTATATTTATATTTATATGGTTGCCACCATATTTTTAGTGTGGCCACCACCCCTGGATTTGTTGACCACTTTGCCAGCGCCAACGGAAGTGGCGCTGTTACCAATGCCCCCATACATGTCCCCCTACATGACCCTGACTCCATCTGAACCCAGAGAGCCCCCGGGTCCTCACACCAGCCCAACACGTCCCGTGTTGGCTGCCCAATAATACTACAGCAAATTTGGCAGCACAAAATCCCCTGCCTGTCTCTCCTTCTGAAGCAGCTCCCTCGGGACCTTTCCTACCCAAATAAAGCCGGAGTAAGTCTCTCAACCTTTCAGAAAAATGACTTGGGCAGGAACACCAGGGGACCCTGAAATAAAAGTAGAAATCACGGCAAGGTGTTCATCTAGACCGATTGCTCCTGGACCATCAGGAGACTACCCTACCTCTGTAAGTCCGCCGTGATTCGACCTACCAGGCTTATGTAATTCAATCCCCGAAGCCGGCCCATCCTCTGCCACCTGGACCCCTAGGTATCGAAAACTAGACCCCGCCAACCGTAGCGGCATTCCCCCCCCTCCCCCCTCCTCACTTATCAGTATGTTCAACTTGTAGCCAGAGAAGGCACGTAGCTCTGCAAAATACTCCCTATACACAACCCCAGATCCCTAATGTATCAGCAAATCATCAGCGAATAGTGACACCCACCCTACACGCCACCCCACCTCTAACAATCCAACTACACCGTATTTAAGGCCATTGATGCAATGGCCGACGACTCAATTGCCAATGCAAACAACAACGTACACCCCTGCCTCGTACCCCAATGCAACTGAAAAGACCCCAAGTTCATGGCGTTGATGTAAACAGGCCGCATTCGGCAACTGCACCCGACATTAACCCAGGGCCAAATCCAAACAGAGGGATACACAGAAATCTATAGGGAGGGAATTCCAGAACTGCGGGTCTAACCAGTTGAAGGCGTGGCTGCCAATGGTGAAGGGAAGGAAATCAGTCATGGGAAAGGAGTGGGATTTGGAGCAGTGCATCTTTTTCAGAGGGTTGTAGGAGATTATTTATTTAGAGTACCCAATTATTTTTTTTCTAATTAAGAGGCAATTTAGCGTGGCCAATCCACCTAGCCGGCACATCTTTGGGTTGTGGGGGTGAAAACGGGGAGAATGTGCAAACTCCACACGGACAGTGACCCAGGGCGAACCCGGGTCCTCAGCGCCATAGGCAGCAATGCTAACCACTGTGCCACCGTGCTGCCCTTGGTTGTAGGAGATTATTGAGATGAGGGATGGGATTTGCAATTGAAGGTGGGATTTTATAATTACGGCCAGGTCATAGCGAAACGAAGGTCAGTAAGCACAGGAGTTATGGAGGAACAGGACTTTGTGTGAATTAGACCTCTAATTTACAATTAGCATTTTTTGTTCTTTACCATGGATGCGATTACATTTATATTTCCTGACCCTTATTTATACACCAGTGAAAATGATTTTAATTAATTAAATGAGGTGGCTCCTGTATCTTGTTATCTACACATCAACATTCTTAAATTAAAATATTTGTAACAGTGATAATCTCCTTGATCGATTACAAACAATCTTATACATGTTGATTCTAAGTGAATTTCATGAATTAAACTTTACAGATGTGCCGTGTCATCTGTTTTAAGATGAGGCTTCCGGTCTGCAACTTCTGACAAATCCTTTACTGTGCATTGTTTGAAACTCTTATCAGTTACAGTAAATAATCAGCCTTCTCTCAGATTCGCCTGGAGGTTGCAACGCTCCCAACTTCCGATGATGGTTTTTTAAAAATTGAAAATCCTCCTTCACCCAGAGCATCAAGTTAACATCTTGCAAACTTCCAGCGAGCACAGATCTGAGATATAACGTAACTGCGACCTGATACTTGCAAGTTTGACTCTCAGTCGGAGACTCGGTTGGTTTTAATATCTAAATATTGGCGCACTCAACTGCACATCGCACCAAAGCATTTTCACATTGTTGTTAAGTTAGTATCTTTGTAAATAAATTTGTTTACCAGCATGGGATAATTCACATCTATTTTTTAAAATTTGAGTATTTTTTCTAATTAAAGGGCAATTTAGCGTGGCCAATCCACCTAGCCTGCACATCTTTGGGTTGTGGGGGCAAAACCCGCGCAAACACGGGGAGAATGTGCAAATGCCACACGGACAGTGACCCAGAGCCGGGATCGAACCTGGGGCCTCGGCGCCGCGAGGCAGCAGTGCTAACCCACTGCGCCACCGTGCTGCCCGGATAATTCACATCTCATCTCATTTCACATGAATGGTGCTATTTATAAAATAATCAACAGTGCTTACATTCTGATGTCCCAGGGATGAAGGAGATTAGGTTTCCTCAGATTGATGACAGACTTGTTCCGATCCATTGCTTGCTGCATTTATATACTGAACGCTTAAACAAGTCTGTGTCATTGCAGACCCTCCACTAAACTGCAGATAGCAGGAAGCTGAAATAGAGGGAGCAATTCTAGTACCTTCAGGGCAGGTAAACCCTTGTCATTCAATTCCAAAGAGCATTTCTCCAGTGTTTTGTGAATCATAATCTTCACTCAATCTTTCTTAATGCGGAATGAGTAATAGAGTATCTTAAATGTATTTTCTTAACAACTCTTATTAACTTGAAAGTCATAGGAAGTAATTTTGAATGAAATGAAATGAAAATCACTTATTGTCACGAGTAGGCTTCAATGAAGTTACTGTGAAAAGTCCCTAGTCGCCACATTCCGGACCCTGTCCGGGGAGGCTGGTACGGGAATCGAACCGTGCTGCTGGCCTGCTTGGTCTGCTTTAAAAGCCAGCGATTTAGCCCAGTGTGCTAAACAGTGAAATATTCACCCTGTGAATATTTCACTGAGAACATAAGGGGGAATAAATGTTGCCCTTCACCCAGAGTGGCCACAAAAACACCACTTTTGGGGAATGCACTGACTTATTATTTTACCAAAAACATACATTTGCCGAACGACTTAGCCTGGTTTTACTGCCTGCAATTTATTTCTCATCCCTTGTCTTACTTAAATATGAAATTTAGTTTGTGACTCTCTCTCTCCCAAAGCTAAAATCAAATTCAATCACATTATGATCACAGTTTGCAAGACATCCCCATATCATCAGATTGTTAGCATCAGATTTCCTTCATGTTGAATGTTGCAACAAATGGTTATTAGTTTTCTTAACAGTAACTCCTCTTAAGATTCCTGCATGAGGTTTTTAATCATTAGTTTTATTACTGACTGATTAATGGTCTTCCATATATTAAATGACAAGAAAACATGCAATTAACACAACCCACCTCCTGGGTTCACTAGCTACCGTAAGAAAGCATGTTTCAATCAAAGGGAATTATTTATTCCATTGCCAAGATCTGGTGCAATCAGCTCCAGTTTACAGGCCCTCTGCATGATGCTTGATCTTCCAAAATGTTCCATCTTAAAGTGGGGACATTCTATTATATTTTAATACATTAATGTGTGTCTAAGTAATAAGTAGGTTGGATGTTTTTAATTTCATCCTGCATACAATCGTTTTGCCCTTTGCCTCTAGCCTACACGTTTTGTTGGATTGGATTTGTTTATTGTCACGTGTACCGAGGTACAGTGAAAAGTATTTTTCAGCGAGCAGCTCAAACACATCATTTGGTATATGAAAAGAAAATACATCACAGGGCAACACAAGGTACACAATGTAAATACATAGACACCGGCATCGGATGAAGCATACAGGGTGTAGTATTAATCAGGTCCGTCCATAAGTGGGTCGTTTAGGAGTCTGGTAACAGCGGGGAAGAAGCTGTTCTTGAATCTGTTTGTGCGTGTTCTCAGACTTCTGTATCTCCTGCCCGATGGAAGAAGTTAGAAGAGTGAGTAAGCTGGGTGGGTGGGGTCTTTGATTATGCTGCCCGCTTTCCCCAGGCAGCGGGAGATGTAGACAGAGTCCATGGATGGGAGGCAGGTTTGTGTGATGGACTGGGCTGTGTTCACGACTCTCTGAAGTTTCTGTGTAAGTGTGAAGGTGTTCTGATCCCTGTGGGGAAACAGTAAACCCCAAAAACTGAATTTACTGAGTCACAGAATCATCATAATAATAATCTTTATTATTGTCACAAGTAGGCTGACATTAACACTGCAATAAAGTTACTGTGAAAATCCCCTAGTTGCCACACTCCGACGCCTTTTTGGGTACATGGAGGGAGAATTCAGAATGTCTAATTCACCTAACAAGCATGTCTTTCAGGACTTGTGATCCCTAGAGGAGGAAATTACCAACAAGATTACGTTGTAGCTTTTACTTTAACATGAATCAGAACCAATGTAAATTACACCTGAATTAACAGGCAAATGATTCTTTTTTAAATAAACTTAGAGTACCCAATTCATTTTTTACAATTAATTAAGGGGCAATTTATCATGGTTAATCCACCTACCCTGCATATCTTTGGGTTGTGGGGGCGAAACCCACGCAGACACAGGGAAAATGTGCAAATTCCACACGGACAGTGACCCAGAGCCAGGATCGAACCTGGGACCTCAGCGCCATGAGGCAGCAATGCTAACCACGGTGCCACCGTGTTGCCAGGCAAATGATCCTTAATTAATAATGTAAATTTCACTTTTAATAGTATAGTCTTATTTAACCAGGATGTGAAAGCACTGGAGAAAGTACAGGAGTTACGTTAATGGTTCCAGGGATGAGAAACGTCAGTGATGAGAATAGATTGGAGAGATTGAGAGGAGATTTAATAGAGATGTTCATCAATGTGTTTTGTTATTTTGAACTTGAGCAGTAGATAAACTGGGATGGATTCTGTTGGTAAGACGGGAGAAACAGAACAACGCAACCCTTTTCATTTAGAGACAGACGTGAAAAAGGAAACTGAGTCTTTATATTCTGGCATGGCATGTGTTAATAATCCCTTGAGTTCTCAGTCCTATCCAACCAGAAGTACTACTCCCAAGACCAAAAATGGCACTTTCTTATTCAACTTCTGAGCTGCCAATGGTGGCACCAACTAGACATGCCTGACCCATGGGCAGGAAGTGAATGCTTGAAATATCTGTCACTGGGGAGATGCTTCAACTAAATAAAGTTAACAGGATGTATTGTACTTCATGGGTGGGATGAGATTTAAACGTTGGTGTGTTAGTATCTAGTCATAAATAAATAACCTTTTATTGTCTCAAGTAGGCTTTTTTTAACGCTGCAATGAAGTTTCTGTGAAAAGCCTCTGGTCGCCACATTCCGGCGCCTGATCGGGTACACAGAGGGAGAATTCAGAATTCTCAGCTGGTTCTGCATCACAAACCAGCTGTCTAGTGTCATGTGAGAGTACCTTTAAGAAATGGGTGTTTAAGAAATGTACCTCTAAGAAATGGGTGTTTATCAGTGATGTCAGAGAGTGGGTGGAGCTGGGCTGGATGTCAGCTTTTTACTTTCGTTTTAGGCTGTTTGCTGCAGGGTGTGTTTTAGTTTTGTTTTCAGTGTTGGAGCTGAAGCCAGCCAAAGCAGGTGTACTGTTGATATCTCTGCCATGAAAAGACTATCTCCTGATCATTTGGTGAATTCAGAATTATGAATGTTTTCAGTAGTGAATGTAAACCCAATGTGCTTCTGTTAAAAGGTGTTTCTTTTGTCTTCTGGATGTTGTCTGGGAAGTTATTAAGGATTACTTAGTGTTGTATTCTTTTGGGGTTGTATTTGAATTAATGGTTGCTAAGATATTCACTATGTTTTAAAAAGGTTAACTTGAGTTCATAGAATAAACATTGTTTTTCTTTAAAAAATACTTTTCCATTTCTGCTGTACCACACCTGTAGAGTGGGCCGTGTGCTCCCCATACCACAATCTATTAAAAGTTGTGGGTCAGGTGAATTCCATGATACAGGTCGGTGCAGACTCGATGGGCCGAATGGCCTCCTTCTGCACTGTATGTTCTATGACTATGACTTTGGAGTTCTCTAAACCCTGGCCCATAACACTAGAGCACTGAGCTAAACCGTGCACTGCATGGCCCAGTTGGTGGCAATCCTGCCTCTGACTCCGAAATTGTGACTTCCAAGTCTCCACTCCAGAAACTTGAAATCTTTTAAAAACATTTTTTAGAGTACCGAATTCTTTTTTTTTCAAATTAAGGGACAATTTAACGTGGCCAATCCACCGGCCCTGCACATTTTTGGGTTGTGGGACGAAACCCACGCAGTCACGGGGAGAATGTGCAAACTCCACACTGACAATGACCCAGAGCCGGGATCGAACCCGGGTCCTCGGTGCTAACCATTGAGCCACCATGCCGCCCTTTGAACACAGAAATCTAGGCTGACATCCCGGTGCTGCTCTGCCAGGAGATGCAGTCTTTCAGATGTGACATTAAACTGAGGCTCCATCTGCCTCTCTGGTGAAGGTAAAGATCCCATGCCACTATTTAAAAGAAGAGGAGGGGAGTTATTCCTGGTGTCCTGGCCAATATTTCCCCTCAAATCCAAATGTCAAAACAAATGTTGTTGTTATGATTTTTTTCTCATTTGTGGGTGTTTGCTGTGTGCAGATCAGCAGCTGAGTTTCCTACTTTGCAATAGGGCAGTGATGGGCAACCGAGGCTGGGTCGCATGAGTGGCTCTCCTTCATCTCAGTGGGCCGCAAGATTGAAATCGGGCTGGTTCATCAGCTTCAAATGATAGAAACAAACTGGGTTGAACGATAGCAGTGGTTAGCACCGTTGCTTCACAGCGCCAGGGTCCTGGGTTCGATTCCCCCGCTGGGTCACTGTCTGTGCGGAGTCAGCATGTTCTCCCCGTGTCTGCATGGGTTTCCTCCGGGTGCTCCGGTTTCCTCCCACAGTCCAAAGACGTGCCGGTTAGGTGGATTGGCCGTGATAAATTGCCCTTAGTGACCAAAAAGGTTAGGAGGGGTTATTGGGTTACGGGGATAGGGTGGAAGTGAGGACTTAAGTGGGTCAGTGCAGACTCGATGGGCCAAATGGCCTCCTTCTGCACTGTATGTTCTATGTTTGATTCCTGCTTAGGTCACTGTCTGTGTGGAGTCTGCACCTTCTCCCCGTGTCTGCATGGGTTTCCTCTGGATGCTCCGGTTTCCTCCCACAAGTCCCGAAAGACGTGCTTATTAGGTAATTTAGACATTCTGAATTCTCCCTCAGTGTACTCGAACAGGCGCCGGAAAGTGACGACTAGGGGCTTTTCAGAGTAACTTCATTGCAGTGTTAACGTGTGACACTAATAAAGATTATTAAGAGAAATATTTTCAATATTTGGATTCCGAGAGAGTGAGGAAAAAAAGTTATGCGGATGGAAACCAGTGAAAAGTCGTAATTCAGCGTCTGGGCAACAATCAAGAAAATATCTATGGGCTGCGGATGGGCCACTTTTGGTCCCAGGCTGCAATAGTGGCTGCATTTTTTTAAAAAGCTCTCCCTAAGGTTGTGAAAGTTGGAACCCCTTTGTTATTGGCAAATATGACATTGCAAACACAGAGTACTTTCAAATGGTGGCAGAGGTAGGTGACAGAGGTTCAGGGTTGGTAAAAGCAGTTTTCTTTTTAATGTGCTGCTTTCCAGGAAGTTTGAGGCCAAAATACTGTATGTGTAAAGAAAACAGGTGATGCTGCATTGGGGAAGCTGTTGGATTAATCTTCTAGGATGGGTTTTTAAATCGTCTGTCTTCACCTAAAGCCTTGTGACCTTACCTGGTGCATTAGTGAATCTTCAGATTGCAAGGCAAATGGTCTTGATAATAAATGGATGAAAAACTGAATACACTGGTCAGAGGGTCAGTAACCAGATTTATGAGAATTGTCAAATTAACTGGGGAGATGGAATTTCATTTACTCAGCGAGTTGTGGTCTGGAATAAACTGAGTGAAAGGGCGGTGGAAGGAATTTCAGCAATAACTTGCAGGGGAGTGGGAGTAATTGGGATTGCTCTTTCAAAGGCTGACAGGGGGCCTAATGGTTTCCTGCTGTGCTGTATGATTCTACTACCTTTATTTTGTTTGTGGCTTGTTTTCACCTCTGGAATTGTTTAATTTAGGATGATGTGTTCTTTTATAACGTAGATCAGGCATGACTTTCAGCCTTTAGAAGGTTAAACGACTGACAAATGTTGTCGTGCAATGTTCTTATTTGTGAGCAGGTGCTGTTGGGTGAGATGGTTTTGTACGGTCATGTCTTAGATGACATCTGTATAAGCAATTGAACGGCGCAGCAATGATTAGAATTGAAGGCCCGAAGGGGTAGTTTGTAACACATCTCCCTGGAGTTGCAGCAATGCGAGTGGTGTGGAACAGCCAACGTCAGCCCAGACGCAAATAATCCCATCTTGATGCTTGTTTCATTGCATTACGTGGGATACATCCTCTTAATGTGCCTCATTAGTCTGATGCTTATGCAGCTACTGATCTTTCCCTCATTTTCATCTTTAATATTCTTGATTCCAGTAAAATCCTCACTCTTGCCTCCCCCCTCTCAAATCCACAAATCTGCCATCTCTCGTTTTAACACTTAATGACATTTGAAATTCAAGAAACAGATGCTGTGATTTGGGAGAATCCTTTGCAAAGCAGGCATGTTAATACCTCTTGAAACAGCACAAGAACATCATATTCATCCCTTTTTAAAAAAATTTTTTTTTTAGAGTACCCAATTATTATTTTTTCCAATTAAGGGGCAATTTAGCATGTCCAATTCACCTAACCTGTACATCTTTTGGGTTGTGGGGTGAAACCCACGCAGACACGGGGAGAATGTGCAAACTCCACACGGACAGTGACCCAGAGCCGGGATCGAACCCGGGTCCGCAGCGCCGTAGGCAGCAATGCTAACCACTGTGCCACTGTACTGCCTTCATATTCATCCCTTAATAGCAACAACACTAACCTGATTTTTAGTAAGTGAGAAAGGGAGGACAGTAATTACAGATTCTTGAACTGTGCTCTTAGAGGGGAGTTGGTTTGGGACTTTCCCCTTACAACAATATTATGCGGTTCACAATCCTCTTATTGGCACCAGCAGGTATGATCTGCCAATGCATCAAATTTAAAGTTCTCATCCTTGTTTCCAAATCCCTGACCTCCTCCGCCCTCCAACCCTTTGTTGTACCTGCATTCCTTTACTTTCTGGTCTCTTGTACATCCCTGATTTTCATCATTCCACCAGGACGGTTGTGCGTTCAGCTGTCAGCTCTGACATATCCTTTTCAAACCGCTCCATCCCTTGCATCACAATCTTTAAAATCACCTCTTTGAATAAGGTTTTTGTCACCGGTCCTCTTGCTCGTGTCAACATTTTCTTTAGAAATGGTGCTGTGGGGCAGCACGGCGGCACAGTGGTTAGCATTGCTGCCTACGGCGGGTTCGAATCCCGGCCCTGGGTCACTGTCCGCGTGGAGTTTGCACATTCTCCCCGTGTTTGCGTGGGTTTCACCCCCACAACCCAAAGATGTGCAGGATAGGTAGATTGGCCACTCTAAATTTCCCCTTAATTGGAAAAAATAATTGGGTACTCTAAATTTATTTTAAAAAAGAAATGGTGCTGTGAAGCAACTTTTTTGCTATATTCCAGGCGATATGTTAACGCAATTAATGGTTTGGTTGGATGAAGGGTAACGTGCTTTCTGTGACTCCAGAAACAAAAACCAGTTTATTGTAAAGTTTTATTCAAAATATATTACAAGGAAAATCATGTTATCCTTCCTGATCAATTAGACGTTGTCTTGTCTCCATCACTATTTCTTCCATTATTTCAGGCTTCAGAATGTCTTTAATCTGCAATGAGATCAGAAACAACATGGGCAAGTGGAATTTACACATACTGGATGGACAAATCATTACCTTCATGTTTCCCTCCGGTGAACATTCAATCACTACAAATGGGAGGAAAACAAAAAGGGCTGGAAGGAAAGCAACACAACCGCTAGAGAACTGAATACAACAGGGTCAATTATTGACTTTAAAAGGTGCTTAAATGATTCACAGAGAGCCGATAAAAAGGCACATTACTGACAGTTACTAACAGTTACCATTAAAGTGTATATTCTCTCAACTGCTAACTGACCTGCTGTATAACACAGGCATAGAAAGACAGTGACTGCTCTATCAGGGATTATGTTTTGAAGTAAAACCTGTCTATAAATTACAGTGACCAGTCTGATCATGCAAAAGCATATGCCTTCTCCTCTATGATTTTAACAACAGTTTTTTGAGCAAACAGGTCAAAACCTCCCTTAAAATGGAGAAGGAAATTTGAAGTGTGTGTTTAAACATGATTTTTTAAAAATAAATTTAGAGTACCCAATTTCTTTTTCCCCAATTAAGGGGCAATTTAGCGTGGCAGATTCACCTACCCTGCACATCTTTTCGGGATTTGTGGGGGTGAGACCCACGCAGACACGGGCCGAAATCGAACCTGGGTCCTTGGCGTCGTGTTAACCACTGCACCACCATGCCACCCAACACTGTTAAGAATAATACCCAAGTAATAAACGATGAAAATTGCTAAATGGAGCAAAGTGTACAGGGAGAGCTGGACTTTTAACTTTTTCCAAACCTGTTGCATGGGTTTTTCCCCCACAACACAAAGATGTGCAGGGTCGGTGGATTGGCCACGCTAAATTGCCCTTAATTGGAAAAAATGAATTGGGTGCTCTAAATTTTTAAGGAAAAACTATTTCCCTAAATTCTATGATTCTAAACTGAGAAATCTAGGTGAATGCAAAAACTGAAGACACATTAAAATTTCAAATCCATCACTGCTAGTTTGTGTCAGAAACATTACCTGTTGATGCAGTGAGGCCTCGTAGCAATACAGAACACTGGTATCATACAACAGCATCTTGTGAACATTCAGGGCAATGATACAGTTGCGGAGTCGTGAGATCACCTCTCTGTCTGACAAAGGAACTGGCTGTAATCAGAAGCAAAGGGAAAAGCACTGATATTTTAAGATTGATTTGTGCTTACGGAGCCTTAAGTGACATCGCAGTAAATCGGCCCAGGTTAGGACAAAATCATTTTAAACAGACATGTAGGAGATGAAGCTCTACCGTAAGTTACATCGCCAGACTTCATTGAAACGCAAATCCCAGAGTTGACAAAACTTGGAGGAAACTATCTCAAAGCCATGGCTCAGTAAGCAGCACTATTGTCTCTACCTCAGAAGTTTCAAGTCTCACTCTAGGCACCTGAGCGCAAAGTTTAGACCCCACCCCCCTCACGAGCACACGTCTGGTCCTCACCTCTAAATTAGTCACAAATCCTCCCGCCTCGTCATCCTTCTGTTCCATGATTGGATAAATCCAGATGTAACCGTTATTTCCAAGGATGATGGCAGCTCCACAGGGCAGGTTGTGAAAGTGAGTCTTTCGACGCTTTACAAGGGAAGGGGAGACCTGGACCACTGTCCCCTGGCCCAGCTGACCATAGAGAAAGAAAGGTTGAAAAAGAAAAATGGATATAGGAATACCCTTTTGCACATGGGAAAGTTCCATTATAAACGTGCCATGCATCAGAAAAGAGAACTCATCAACACCGAGTCCTATAAGGAATTTACAGCACAAATTTAGCATCACAGAATAATAATAATAATAATAGCTTGTCACATGTAGGCTTCAATGGAGTTCCTGTGAAAAACCTTGTGTACAACACAAGGGCAGCACGGTAGCACAAGTGGATAGCACTGTGGCTTCACAACGCCAGGGTCCCGGGTTCGATTCCCCGCTGGGTCACTGTCTGTGCGGAGTCTGCACGTTCTCCCCGTGTCTGCATGGATTTCCTCCGGGTGCTCCGGTTTCCTCCCACAGTCCAAAGATGTGCAGGTTAGGTGGATTGGCCATGATAAATTGCCCTTAGTGACCAAAAAGGTTAGATCGGGTTACGGGGAAAGGGCGGAAGTGAGGGCTTAATTCTGCACTGTATGTTCTATGATCTAAGGAGACCATTTGCCCATCGATTCTACAATGACTCCAATTAATCCCTCTCCTTCCTATCCCAATACAGCCGCAAATATTTCTCCCAAGTGTTTATCGAATTCCATTTAAAGGTCACTGTTGAATCTGGACCCAGCACTCTTTAAGGCAGTACATTCCAAATCCTAATCACTCATTGCACAAAGCTTTTCCACATTCTGTTCAATAACCTTAAAGCGGATCTGTTCCAATGACTGGCCATGCCTGCACCCAATCGATTCAGGCAGCTCTTGAGGTTTAGCAAATCAGTTATAAAACAGAAGTGTAACAATCAAAATCATTAAACTGGTTCAGTCCAGCAATCTCTCAATTTTAAAATTTCACTCATGTTTAATCCCTCCATGGCATCCCTTCTTCCTGTCACTAAGCTCCTCCAGCCCGACAACCCTCTGAGATCTCTGCAATCCTCCAACCCTAACCTCCTTGATTTCTATCACATCACCACTGGTGACCATACTTTCAGCTGGGCCCACCCCAGCTCTGCAATTTCTGCCCCAAATTTCTCCACCTCTCTTCCTTTGAAACGCCTATAACGTATACTTGTGACAAATCTTAGATTTACTTATCCTAATATCTCTTTAGGATCTCAGTGACAAATTATATTGGATAATTCATCCGGTGAAGCAGTTTGAGGTGTTTTACAAATCAAAGGCTCTATGTAAATTCAAGTTGAAATTTGCATACAATATGTTTTTCTTCAAACTTATTGTGAATAACTGCATCACGATACCTTGCCATACTTCAGACTCCTGGTGTGCAAGGACAGAGCACCATCTGCAAACACAGCCTGTACCTCTGCCTGAGTGTGTGATAAGGAAAATCAACAATAGGCAAAGGGTATTAAAGGATGTGGAGCCCAGGACAGGTAAAGTTGAGGCAAATCGGACCAGGATCGATTCGAATTGCCGTGGAGAGAAATGGCTAACACTGTGCCGTGAGGCATGATGTAGTAGAGGCTAACAGACTCGCGTGTGGAAAAACTGCAGCTCAGCAAGATGGGTTTTGTGGGCAAATGTAGAACAGCAGCTTGTACATCTGGACTCTTCACTGATGACACTGAGCTGAAACAGCAAAAAAGACTCTCCAAGGGCACCTGATGCCTACGTGGTAAAGGATTGTTGAAAAAGAAGCTTAAGGGCAGCATGGCAGCGTAGTGGTTAGCACTGGGACTACGGAGCCACGGTCCTGGGTTTGATCCCGACCCTGGGTCACTGTCCGTGTGAAGTTTGCACATTCTCCCCGTGTCTGCGTGGGTTTCGCCCCCACAACCCAAAGATGTGCAGGGTAGGTGGATTGGCCACGCTAAATTGCCCCTTAATTGGATAAAATTAATTGGGTAATCTAAATTTGAAAAAAAGTCTTATTCTGTGTGTTTAGAATTTCAAAAGACCGAATTCTCTCCAGAACTGATCCAGATGTTCCTGGCGAGGAACAGCACTGGGGAAATTGCAGCCTGTAGTAATGACTTGTTGCCCAGTAGGCAGAAAAATTATTCTCCTAGGATCAGGATTTACTGAGTAGTCTTACATCAGATCAGGAGTGCCCGATGGAGGAATCAGCCCCAAGAACCCCACATTGGTCAGTGAAAAGGATACACTGATCAGGTCTCCCTCTTGCAGGTAGTCCCTCATCATCAGTTCATCCTCAGCAGATCTTCTTCTCTGTAAGGAGACAAAGCTTATATAATGGTAACAGGAAGCGAGAGCATGTTCATCCCAGAGAAATGCATGGACAAGCTGTCAGCTTCAGTGAAAGCAGAATACGGTGATGCTGGAAATCTGAAATAACAGAAATTACTGGAACAGCTCAGTAGGTCTGGAAGCATCTGTGGTGACAGAAACAAGAGTTAACCTTTGGAGTCCAATAGGACTCTTCAGAATTCCACAGATGCTGCCAGACCTGGAGCGGTTTTTCAGTATTTTCTGTTTTTTAATATTAGCTGTGATAAGACACACAGCATTTGAGACAGCCTTGGATCGAAAAACAAGACTCAGACATCCTCCAGGCCAAGGTACTGATGGAAATAAACAGGAAGCAGGGTTCCCAACAGATATCTGGGATGAATCGCTCTTTGCTGCATTGAACTGTGTGACATCCACAGTACACAATATACACCACTCCAGAAACTGGAGCACAAAAATCCAGCAAGCGCTGAACTGTCAGAGGTGCTGTTTTTTGGTGAGACATTAAACCTCTCAGTTGGACATAAAAGATCTGACATCCTATTTTGACTAATATTTATCCCTCAGGAAATATCACTAGGACAGATTATCCGATCAATGCCGTTTACGGGGACTTGCTGCCACACATCCGGAGTTACACAGTGACTACATTTCAAAAAGTATATTGGCTGTAATGCGCTTTGAGATATACTGAGGTGGTGAAAGGTGCTATAGAAATGCAAGTCTTTTACTCACCAGTTCCCCTCCAGGAAGATTAACAGATGAGAGAAGCAGCACAGAGTCAAGTCTGGAGTTGGTCTCCACTTTCCATCGCTTCTGCTGCACCTACAATTATTCAGAAAGTTGTTACTTTCTTTAAAACCCACACCCAGCCAGCCCTGCCATTCCCCAGGCCACAGGGTTCCTAATCCTGTGCCGTACAATGTGGACAGGGCAATGAACATCCAGCAGCTCTGTAGCAGCAGCAAGACACTTTGCATGCAGACAGAGATAGCTGAGCACTTTGTACCGTAATGTGACAAAACAAGATACACAGGTTAGCGGGGACGCAAATTCAAATGAGGAATTTGTTGACAGGAAGAAGGGTGACAACATCTAGTGGACAAGAGAGTTTGGAAAGGGGCAGCAGGTAGCAATGGTGAATCAAAGACAGAGGGAAGAAGGATTACGACAGTTAAAGGGATAGATAATATATGCAGGGAGGTAGAGGAGATGGCTGGTTTGGGATGTACACAGTAATTCACAAATGGTTAATAATGTTCACAGAAGGGCAGCATGGTGGTGCAGTGGTTGGCACTGCTGCCTCACGGCACCGAGGTCCCAGGTTTGATCCCAGCTCTGGGTCACTGTCCGTGTGGCGTTTACACATTCTCCCCGTGTTTGCGTGGGTTTCGCCCCCACAACACAAAGATGTGCAGGGTAGGTGGATTGGCCACGCTAAATTGTCCCTTAATTGGAGAAAATGAATTGGGTACTCTAAATTTATTTTTTAAAATAATGTTGACAGAGGGGAGAGGTCTGGTTTCTCACTAACGGGAGCAGAGATTGCATCACAGAAAAGGTGAATGTCTTTATAAATATCACTCTTTCCAATAGCAAACGGACATGATGTAGTAGAGAAACTGTATTCAGTCACACAAACAATACTCAGTCAAAAGAAGCTCTTATCTGGAAAAAGCCATTCGTTGTCCCAACAAATCAATTTTTGCAAAGATCAACCCACGACACTTTTCAATAACTTCTCTCTGCTTCTTTTGTTTACCATCAGTGGCCTTTCTTATAACTTAATTCTCATACATATCAAAAATAAAATCTTTCACCAGACTGTCAGTCTTCCAACTCCCTTGTTTTAAATCTCTGTCCTGGTGTTTGAACTCTTCACCATACTGAACGATTTATTTGGGTCAGGTTATGCAAAGTCCCTCATCATGTTGTGGTGGCGCAGTGGTTAGCACTGCTGCCTCACAACGTCAGGGACAAGGGTTCAATTCCGGCCTTGGGTGACTGTGGAATTTGCACGTACTCCCCGTGTCTGCGTGGGTTTCCTCCCGCTGTCCAATTATATGCAGGATAGGTGGATTGGCCATGCTAAATTGGCCCTTAGTTTCCAAGGATGTGCAGATTAGATGGGGCTCCAGGGATGGGATGGGGGAACTTGGCCTAGGTCGGGTGCTCTTTCAGAGGGACTGTACTGACTTTATGGGCTGAATGGCCTTATTCTGAGGTGTTATGTCCTCAGCTCGTCACAATTCCAATAAAATAAAATACCCATTTCACCCCAAAGTATTTATATGAAATCAAGATGCTCATGAGAGATATTCAATTGGCATGCACACAACCAGTTATAGTTTCATCAAAAACATTTTATTTGAACTTTTCTAAATGCATTTTCTTGAATCGCAGCAAGTAGTTTTGTACCCCTCTTACAAAATGGAACGGTTTTAATTTACCTCTGTAATTCTGCCCACAACAACATCTCCAACTTCTCCATTGTATCTATTGAAATAATTCAGATTAACATTATTAATCAACTGCATTCAAAAATGCATATTACGTCCTGCTGCAACAACATCTAAGTTTATATTTCACATTCTCGTGTTTAAATCTCCCAAATACCTCCACATCTAGGCTCTTAAACAGTCCCCACTCTCTTCATCCCACCAAAGCCATCTTTAGATGTCTAGCCCGTAAACCCTGGATTTACCTCCATTAACCTCTCCATCCTTCCCCTCCTTTTAGGTGCTGTTTTAAACCTACCTCTATGGTTAAGTACTTAATCATCTGTCGTAATGTCTGTGTCTTTCGTTCAGTGTCTGACTGTGAGGTACATCAGAATGTTTTACTAAGCTGTTGCTGATCATGATTGGTTTATTTTTCTGGTTCAAATGTAAGTTCTTCCTTTAAACCATCAACATAGCCACAGGCTCACGATCGTGATAAATTGAACGAAATTGGGCAATACAATTTCCAAATCACCAGAAAGATCCTGGAAGCCAAATTACTGAAAATAGAATTTGACACCTGATTAATAAAGGTATTCATATCAAGGTTCCTAAAGAGTCTTTCTGCTGTTAACCTGTCTTGTGATAGCAGTGTCACTTATGGTTATGGGCTCAAGTCCATTCCTGGACTTTAATGTATAATGTAGCTAACAGTCCAGAGATGTTATGCATCGCTGGAGGTACTAGCTTATAGTTTTGATGCTTAAACAAGCCCCTGCCCCCTAATCCTGTCTACCTGTTTAAGTGGACAGAAAATACTTAAAGGAGGGGAAGGCGCTGGCAAAAGGAGTGAAAAATGAAATAAGCCTTTTCCATGGAGCGGTCACATTGAAAAGGGGTCTTGCAACACAAATTTTAAAAGACCTCAATATGACTTACGGAAAAGGAGAAGGGGTGCAGGACTAATTGCATAACTCTTTAAGCCGAATGGCTTCCACTTTCAGGTTCTAATATAGCCAAAGGTTGTGCAATTGCTCGGCGATGAAATGTGCACAGTAGTGACAGTGGGGGTGATTTTCCTCCCCCGAACGTCAGAAGGGGTGGGGAATTGAGCAGGAGTCCCAAAACGATGGCATCCCAATGTGAATCACAACAGCCTCCAGGGAAGAGAGGGCCGTGACTGGGCAGTAAACTCGTCAGAGTGTCTAAAATTATGGGGAATAAAAGCTGGCATGCTACACTCCATATCTCCCGCCCGAGCTGACACTCTGAAAACAAAATCGGAAAATTCCAGCCAATAAAAGTTGAAGACTTGCCTTGTTTGAAGTGGCTTGACACATATCAATTTATTGACTCTTTCCACAGCCCCGGCGACCGATGCAATGAGTTTCTCATCTTCCATGTATGTACCATGGCCTCTGGAAAAAGACAAGATTTATACTGTAACAGGGAGTCTGCACACACACAAAACCCAGAGCAGTTACACACTCAGGCTCGAGTTTTTTTCAGTTGTTAGATTTGTCCTCTCCCAGTCAGGGTTCCTGATTCTCTGGGAGTTACTGTTTAATGTCCTGTACATTGCTGAAAAAGCCCAGGAGGAAAAAAAACCCACAGGGAGACTGGAAAAGGAAACCGTATGATTATTTTTCAGTTTCTTTGAATTGATTACAATTTATTAGAAAAATATTAGAACAAACAATTGGTTAAGAAGTCAGGAAGCATCCAATGGGATAATATTCTGTTTGCTTTCATGAAATCCCAAAGCATTTTGCAGGCATTGTGAAATGTAGTCACTTGATCATTTCATATCAAAGATTGATAGATTTTTGTTGACCAAAGGGCTTAAAGGACATTGGGAAAAGGCCGAAACGTGAAATTATGTTGCAAATCAGCCAAGATCTCACTAAAATGAGTAACAGGCTTGAAGGGCTAAATGGCCACTTCCTGTTCCTTTGCACCAAAATGTAACACCGTTAGTTTGAACTTCCCTACAAAATGTGTTGTAGGTTTTTAAAACCATTTCAATAGGGTTTCACATTATCAACGATGGTTAATCTGTGATTTCTCCCTCTGTATATCCATAAAAGGCACCATAGCAAGACTACAGTTTTGGCAATAGGGTTAAATTAGGGGGGGGGGGGGGGGGGGGCAGAGTGCATAGATTAGGTTTAAATTCCCTCGAGTATAGGAGATTAAGGGGTGATTTAATCAGGGTGTTTAAAATAATTAAATGATTTGATGGGGTGAATAAAGAAAAACTATCTCCTCTTGTAGCAGGAAAGTGGAGATTGCAGGCCGGTGCGAAAGTCTAACCCTAAACTTAGAGCCTGCCATTCAGGGGTGAAGTCAACATATTCCTCCACACCAAAAGGTTAGTGGAAATCTAGTCACTCCATTCAAAAGGTAGTCGGGCTCAGGTACCTATTGATAATTTCACAACTGAAATTGGTAGATTTTTGGTAGAAACCGGGATAGACCATTCAGCCCGTCTGTTCAAATCATGGTTGATCTGTGTTTAAATGTTAGGTGTCCATCTACCATAGCTGCATATCCTTGGGCAGCATGATCTAATAACCTCAGATTTAAAGTTATTAAATGCAACCATTTACCGTTTTTAGTGTTCCCTAATTTTTGAATGGCTTAGCTCTGATTTTAAGGTTATGTTCCCTTATCCTACATACTCTCACCACTGTAAAATGATATTAAGAAAATACAGGACGAAGGAAGGTAGATAGAGTTACGGTGCAGAATGATAAAGGCTCTCCCACATCTGGGACATCAAGCAGCAGAGTGTGAGCTTTGATTTTCAAAGCCCCACAAGTGGAAATATTCTCTCTGCATCTATTCCATTGAACCCCTTTCATAATCTTTCAATGTCAACATTGGCTCAATGCACTCGCCACTTGCTTTTGATGCCCTTCATGGTTAGAGCGACAGGATACGGAGTTGTAATGACACACAGGTTAATAACAGAATAACTTGTCTTTGATTAGTTGGTGATTTTCACAAACTGAACAACAGATTGCACTGCATGGCTGCCAATGAAGGTTGAAATATGCAATTTTGGCAAGTTAAGTGGTGTAGCAACATCCAAATATCCTCAACCTTCAGCTTAATGGATCTTGATATTGAAACATTGGAATGAATGCAAGAAGATATTTGAGGAGGGTGGCCATGAGCTAGAGGTCTATTAAATATGCTAGAAGTTGAGCTATGTTTGCAAATGGCAGTCTAGCTGTGTTTGCAAAAGAGCATAGAAATCAATACATAGCGATGTTGTAGTAATTCAGGAAACACAGAGGTGAAGGTTTAAACAGATTTATTCCAAACTTTAAAAATAAAGCTGCACCCTAGGCGCATAACACAAATCTCCCAGCTCCGAACTAATAGAACACCCTGTCCGCGGCTGGGATGGCATTTTAAGGGGTCGGTAATGAGCCCCCGCTTGTTACTATGGGAACTCGTCCTCCACAAGCCCCACGGGGAAATTGCTGAGTGATTCCCTGTGGTCTTTGTGAGGGTTATCACAGATGTGTTGATTCTTTTCCCTTGCTGTTTCACCTAATACATCAATTCTGATAAAATAGAAACAATTTACTTTTTTTTCTTCTTTTGTTAATTTTTTTTCCAATTAAAGGGAAATTTAGCATAGCCAACCCACCTAACCTGCACATCTTTGGGGGCAGCACGGTGGTGCAGTGGTTAGCACTGCTGCCTCACGGCGGCGAGGTCCCAGGTTTGATTCCGGCTCTGGATCACTGTCCGTGTGGAGTTTGCACATTCTCCCCGTGTTTACATGGGTTTTGCCCCCATAACTCAAAGATGTACAGGCTAGGTAGATTAGCCATGCTAAATTGTCCCTCAATTAGAAAAACAGAATTGGGTACTCCAAATTTATTTTAAAAATCTTTGTGGGGGTGAGACCCATGCTGACACGGGGGAAGAACGTGCAAACTCCACACGGACACGGGGGCAAGATCGAATCAGTGTCCTCGCCGCCGTGAGGCAGCAGTGCTAACCATTGTGTAAGACAAATTACTCTTGAATAAACATCTTGTACCAAAGACTAGACGGAGCACGCCCTCAGAGACCGAACAGCTCAGTTAACAGATTGTCACCCGCCCTCTGTCGAGGGCGCAGAGCGCGAGCTTGCTTTGCGGAACGGTTGGACCTTTCAAAGTTGTTCCCTGGACTGTGGCAGAGTGGATCTGGCTTGATTGCCGATGATTCAAAACGTCAGAAGTCGGTGCATTTGTTTCATTGACACGGCGGACACTTGCGATCCAGCGGTGAGTACGGTGACCTGATTGGCGCAGGTGAAGGAGCTACACTCCGAAAGCTAGTGATTCCAAATAAACCTGGTGCCATAAGACTTTTAAGGGATATTTATAAACCTCTGATTCAGGCACCCATTCCAGCAGCATCCCCCCCTTTTTGTACCTCCTCCATGTGCTGGAGCCCAGAACCGCCATCAGTGACCGCAGGTGTGGTCAATACCAGCTTGTGGGTCAGATGCTGAGCGAGTTCAGTTGTTGCCCATTCGCTTATATTGATGGCGATGGAGTCTGAGCCGTTATACCAGCCTCCCACCGATCATTCAACAACTCAAAGCCGAGGCCCGACCGACCGGCCACGCACGTCGGATTCCCTCCTCCCTCGCTTCACTTTTCAACCAAACTTCACCTCATTTTTTTTATGGTTTTACCTCATGAAGCCGGTGTCGGTGGTGATCGTGTCTCCCGGTGACACCAAATGTTTACCCACGTCCGCCGGTAAAGGGACGCGCTTTCGCGCCGTCGCTAACCGAATGTCTACCGCCATCTTTCAGACTGGCGCGGCGGCGGCCCCCGCCCCCCCAAGCGAGTCGCCATTTGTAACCAAAGCCATCTTTCATGCTGGCAGGTCCGCTTCGATCAATGACTGTCGCCATCTTTCCTACTGGCAGATCCGCTTCTACCAATGACTAGATCGCCATCTTTCATTCTGGCAAGTCCGCTTTGACCAATGACAATATCGCAGGCAATCCATCCATAATCGTGACAACCTTTGACACTGGCGGGAGTGAGTGCAGGGGCGATACCTGTAAATAAAATACTGCCGGGATGCTGGAATAAGCACATAAAATGAAATGAAATAATGTAAATATTTAGAGGGCCTGCGGATGAGGAAAAAAAAAACAGGGCGAACGCCTCAGGTCACCATTTTATATTTAAATCTTAGTACGGTCTTCGCCATCTTTAGTGCTGGCAGTCGACCCGCTGATGGGGGTCGCCATTTTTCCTCCTGGCAAATCGCCTGACCGGGCGCCCGTCGCCATGTTGATTGCTGGCGGCCGGCCTCCCGCCGCCGCCATCCTGTTGGCTGGCGAGCCGCTTCTGGTCGGCACCTCTTGAGGAGGAATCGTCGTCAGCCTCTGGACGATGTGGCGTCGGCTCTCTTCGTTGCCCGATCGATGTGACAACACGTTTTACCGTCAGTAAAATTCTGAAACGGCTCGCCGCGGGTCTCCCCGGCGCCGGAAAATGGGCGCCGCCATTTTGATTCCACAACCAACCCCACAACATGGTCTTCAAATGAATGATTCCTTCATCCCAACAGCACGGGCGGCTCTGCTGGCGTCCAGATCCAGCCAGCTGACTGTTCAGAATGTGGTGATATGCATCACTGTAAATACACAAGGGGTTAATGTAAATACACTGGGACTAAATAAACACTAGAGGGAGCACCGGAGACATCAGGACAAACAGACATTCAACCAATAGGTCAGTAAGATAGGACACGACCAATAGGCAGTCAAGACACCCAGAGCTGACACAACCACAAGGGGGCTACCCATATAAAAGGACAGGGCACGCACACTTTCTCTTTTCCCTAGGCGACACTTAGGGGCAGATCGGAGCATCACACCCACTGCATGGCTTAGAGCAGACTGGTTAGTTAGACTGAGTTACTATAGCAAGATTAGCAGCAGAGTCGAACTCAAGTAGAATTGTTAACTGTTCAATAAATGTGTTAAACCTATATCCAAGTCTGAACCTTCCTTTCTCAGAGTATACATCAAGGAAGCAGCCTATGCTACATGAAGAAGCATAACACAACACAGAATACCCGCAAAAAAATTTAACGTTTATCACAAGGCTGTGCCCCCTGATGAAGGAGCTACGCTCCGAAAGCTAGTGATTCCAAATAAACCTGTTGGACTTTAACCTGGTGTTGATAGACCTCTTACTCAACAAGTTTTCACATAACAAAAGGGAAAATGCTGGTAAATCTCAGCAAGTCTGGCAGCATCTGTAGGGAGAGAAAAGAGCTAACGTTTCGGGTCCGATGGCTCTTTGTCAAAGCTAACAGACAGAGAAAGTGGGAAATATTTATACTGTGGAGTGAGAATGAAAGATGAGTCATAGCCACAGAAACCCAGGGAAACCGGGTGCTAATGGCCACAGATACCAAGGGGAAAGAGTGTTAATGGCAGTCCCCAGTGACCTTTCACATCTTTTGTCCTCTCTGATTTCAGATTCCAGCATCCGCAGTAATTTGAGTTTTGACATAAGCTTGCCTCCACTTTTCCCACCCAGATGCGGATGGGGGAAAGATTTGAATGGGGCTTTTGAGTGGGAATTGAATTATGGAAAGAGCGCCCCACCCAAGCCCTGAAGGCAATAGAAAGCACAGGGGGAAAGGCAGGGGTGGGGCTAGCCAAGTTACTTCTGCAGGGAGGCGGCCTAGTCTCGACAACCTGACTTGATTTTCTTTATGCGCTCCCCTCCATTATGCCAAAACTTCTGATGTGGACGTTGTAGAAAGATGGATAAATATTAATGGGCCAAATTGTCTGTGCTGGCAAGGGGCTACCTATTCAAGTTCCTGTTCCACGTCTTCGGTTAGACATTTACTAAAAAAAGGTGCAATGATACAGTGCATTTCACATTGTCAGAATGTCTCAAATCACTTAAGCAGTGGATTAACTGAAGTAAAGTCACTGTTGTAATTAGGATTTTAAAATATTGATTATATTATATATAAAGGCGTGGTGTTAGGTAATTTGGGTATTCTGAATTCTCCCTCTGTGTACACGAACAGGTGCCAGAATGTGGGGACTAGGGGCTTTTCACAGTAACTTCACTGCAGTGTTAATGTAAGCCTACTTGTGACAATGAAGATTATTATATATATCTGTTGCGGTAATGTCTTTAAAAGCCTGAGTTCAGGTATAAATATATATATATCTGTTGCCTAATATTTTTTTAAAGAATCTAGTTAAGATATCCAGACCTTGGCTGTAAAATAAAATGCAATTATGATGTCATAAAAGCGAGATCATCATTCATTCCAACCTTATGTTTACAAAGGGAGGCTTGATGGACTTTTGCTTATAGGAAGGAGATTCCTGGAGAGTCGTGTTTAGACTTAGGTAAGCAGATCAGGGAGTCTAAAGGGGATAGAGAATATAAAATTAATGTGGGGAGCTAGGCTTGTGGCAAGCAGTTTAGTTTTCAGGCCCCAAAAGACAGCGAGACTTGCAGCTAATTTCTTTCTCTCTTCAAGCAGTCTTTTCCAAGAAATCTCTATCCAGTGAACAGCAAGCATCCCTATGCTTGCGAACTTTATTTATAAATCTTTTTTGATCTGTGGTGGGCTTTGCTTAATTGGAGATGGAGATGGTATCAGTTAGATGTGAAAGTGTTTCCTATTATTGTTAAGAATTGTTTAACTGGCCCTTCCTCCCTGGATCCCAGTCAAAGCTCTGGGTGCTTGTCTCAAGAAGTCTGGCAAGATAAAAGTGCCTGATTGGGTCGACACAGTGAAGCTGGGCAAACACAAAGAATTGGCATCTTATGATGAGAACTGGTTCTATACACGAGCTGCCTCCACAGTGCGTCACCTATACCTGCGGGTTGGTGTCGGAGTTGGCGCCATGACCAAGATTTACAGTGGCCATCAGCGGAACGGTGTGAAACCCAGTCACTTCAGTCGTGGCTCCAAGTGCGTGGCCAGGAAGGTGCTGCAGGGTCTCGAGGGGCTGAAGATGGTCGAAAAGGATCCCAATGGTGGCCGCAGACTGACTCCACAGGGGCAGAGAGACCTGGACAGAATTGTTGGTCAGGTTGTAGCCGCAAGCAAGAAACATCAAATGTGTGTGTCCTACTCTCGAGAATAATAAAAGCCGTCAGTTCTAACTGCGAATAAAATAATTGTTTAACTGTTAATTGTAAGCTATTTTCTGTGATGTTAATGTGTTTAATCTTGTATTAAGAATAAAGTTTGTTTTAATATTAAAGATACGTTTTGGTCAGCGGAATCACTCCTGGGGCGTAGTATCCTTTAATCACAGTTTTACAAATAAAACAAAGTGCTTGGGGTTCTTGTCCGGTACACGACCAAATGTTGGGGTCTGATCCGGGATATTAACAATACACAGCAAATCATTAGCACACTGTAAATTCCCACAAATAGCCATGTGATAATGACCAGATAATGTTTTGAGTGATGCTGGTTGAAGGATAAATTGGCCAGGACACACACCTCCATTGCTCTTGTTTGAAATAGTGCCAGAGAATTTTTTTACAGATCTGCCTGAGGGGACAGACAAGATCTTGGTTTACGTCTCAAATGAAGACAGCTGCAGCACTCCCTTAGTACTGAAGCAGATATTCAATAAAATTACCTTTTAGAAGTGCAGTTATGTAGCCATTCTGTTTGGCTATATGCAAACAGCTATATGAACCCAGCCTTGATTCTATGAAGGACCCTTTTCTAGTAGTTCGGATTTACAATGACCAAATTTAATAAGATATCTTGTTTCCACTAGTTGGTATGTGATGTGACCATCAATTCACTCGAGACAAGAGTAGAAGTAAACCGTGGCTTTAATCAACTTAGAACAGTGCCTGCCTGCGACTGATCCAATACTGAGAACTGCCTACAGGTCGATTGCTCTTTATACCTCCCTTCAAGGGGAGGACCCATGGGCGGAGCCCATACATGCCCCAACATGTACCCCTATGGGTAATGCCATACAATGGCCCATAGGAGAAGCCCGCAACAAAGAACAAAGAAAATGACAGCACAGGAACAGGCCCTTCGGCCCTCCCAGCCTGCGCCGATCCAGATCCTTTATCTAAACCTGTCTCCTATTTTCCAAGGTCTACTTCCCTCTGTTCCCGACCATTCATATACCTGTCTAGATGCTTCTTAAATGATGCTATCGTGCCCGCCTCTACCACCTCCGCTGGTAAAGCGTTCCAGGCACCCACCACCCTCTGCGTAAAAAACTTTCCACGCACATCTCCCTTAAACTTTCCCCCTCTCACCTTGAAATCGTGACCCCTTGTAACTGACACCCCCACTCTTGGGAAAAGCTTGTTGCTATCCACCCTGTCCATACCTCTCATAATTTTGTAGACCTCAATCAGGTCCCCCCTCAACCTCCGTCTTTCCAACGAAAACAATCCTAATCTACTCAACCTTTCTTCATAGCTAGCACCCTCCATACCAGGCAACATCCTGGTGAACCTCCTCTGCACCCTCTCCAAGGCATCCACATCCTTCTGGTAATGTGGCGACCAGAACTGCATGCAGTATTCCAAATGTGGCCGAACCAAAGTCCTATACAACTGTAACATGACCTGCCAACTCTTGTACTCAATACCCCGTCCGATGAAGGCAAGCATGCTGTATGCCTTCTTGACCACTCTATCAACCTGCGTTGCCACCTTCAGGGTACAATGGACCTGAACTCCCAGATCTCTCTGCACATTAATTTTCCCCAAGACCCTTCCATTGACCATATAGTCCGCTCTTGAATTTGATCTTCCAAAATGCATCACCTCGCATTTGCTTTGATTGAACTCCATCTGCCATTTCTCTGCCCAACTCTCCAATCTATATTTTGTTGTATTCTCTGACAGTCCTCCTCGCTATCTGCAACTCAACCAATCTTAGTATCATCTGCAAACTTGCTAATCAGACAACCTATACCTTCCTCCAGGTCATTTATGTAGATCACAAACATCAGAGGTCCGAGCACGGATCCCTGTGGAACACCACTAGTCACTTGACAACAGCCCCTTCGCAAACCACCTTCAAATTAGGGTGACTGCACTGCACGTATGCAAATCTCCCCGGAACAGGCAATCAGTAGCTCCGCTCTGCTGCCCTCTGCAACAGTATAGCACAGATACAAATACAAGGGTGGATTATTGGCATAATACATTCACCACATTATGTCAGTGACTAGGGGTCACAATTTTGAAGATGGTCAGCAAGAGAGCTCGGAGTGACCTGAGGAAAAACTTCTTTACTCGGAGAGTTGTTGGGATTTTGAATGCGCTGCCTGAGAGAGTGGTGAAAGCAGTTTCCATAGGAGGTTTCAAAAGAGAGCTGGATATATATTTGAAAGGGATTGATTTAAAGGACTACTGAGATAGGGTTGGGCTAGCTGTGTAGCACATTTGGGAGCCGGTGCGGACACGATAGACCCTCTTATGGACTGATCTGACCTCTTTACACATCTTCTTTACTGAGTAGTAGTACACGATGTGGAGATGCTGGTGTTGGACTGGGGTGGGCACAGTAAGAATTTAAAACACCAGGTTAAAGTTCAACGGGTTTATTTAGAATGACGAGCTTTCGGAGCGCAGCTCCTACACCTGCTGAAGGAGCTACACTCCAAAAAGCTAGTGATTCCAAATAAACCTGTTGGACTTTAACTTTTGGGCAGCACGGTCGTACAAGTGGATAGCACTGTGGCTTCACAGCACCAGGGTCCCAGGTTCGATTCCCCGCTGGGTCACTGTCTGTGCGGAGCCTGCACGTTCTCCCCGTGTCTGCGTGGGTTTCCTCCGGGTGCTCCGGTTTCCTCCCACAGTCCAAAGACGTGCAGGTTAGCTATGCTAAAATTGCGCTGAGTGTCCAAAAAGGTTAGGAGGGGTTATTGGGTTACGGGGATAGGGTGGAAATGAGGGCTGAAGTGGGTCAGTGCAGACTCCTTCTGCACTGCATGTTCTATGGCAGGGGTGGGCAAACCTTTCCGTGCAAGGGCCACATTCAGAAATTCACAATTTTAAAGGGCCGCATAGTATATTAAGTAAAATAATTAATATTTTAAATAGCCAAAATAAAAGGTCTTTAAAGAAAAAAAAGCACATTTATTTGAAAAACAAAGTAACTCAGTAACAGAACAATGTCAATGAGAATGATGCATCTGACTGCAGTCATTTACCAGTTTGTTGAAATCAGGTGTCAAGTTGCTTGTGCTGATCCTTAACACTGACAGAAGCACAGCCCGGCCGAGTCAACGATAAAAACGCGCGTAGTGGGGTGGATGAGTGGGGCTGCCTTATTGGTCGGTTTAGTTGGGTGTGCGACCAATAGGAGTCCAGGTAACAAACAATAATAAGGCTTATTGTCTGTAACCTGGACTCCTATTGGTCGCACACCCAACTAAACCGACCAATGAGACAGCCCCACTCATCCACCCCACTCCGCGCGTTTTTATGCGGCCCGCCAATGACGTGCCCGGAATCATAACCGGCATTTTTGAAAAGCCGCCGGGGAAAAGCCGCTGAAGTAAATGGCTTATTGAATAAGCGCATTTACTTCAGCGGCTTTTCCCCGGCGGCTTTTCCCCAGCGGCTTTTCAAAAATGCCGGTTATGATTCCGGGCACCTCATTGGCGGGCCGCATAAAAACCTTTGTCGGGCCGCATGCGGCCCGCGGGCCGTAGTTTGCCCACCCCTGTTCTATGGTGTTGCAAAACGTCTAACTGAATAGTACTACACGCCTTTATGCTCTACCCAATGCCTGTGCCTATGTATTTACATTGTGTATTTATGTTTGGCCTATGTTGTTCTGGACTGTGAGGAGAACAATACGTTTCACTGTACATGTGACAATAAACAAACAGGATTTGCAAGTGCTGCCGCCATCTTTTATCCTGGTGCCCAACAAGAGTGGAGGGCGCCATCTTTCAGACTGGCAGCAGGAGCAGCTCCCGGCCGCCGGCGTCGTTGTTGGGGGAGTTCCCTCTGTGGGCGCACGGCTCTGGTCCTTCCCCCCCCCCCGCCCCGCCCGCGGGGAGAAGCAGTCGCAGGTCGGCGAGGCGCGCGCCAGTCCTTCCCTCCCTGCCGACAACAATAGAAAGGGCCCGGTCTCCACACACAAATCAAACGGCGAGATGTTCCCCCAACAACAACAACAGCAGCATTTCCAGCAGCAGCTCCTCCAGCTCCAGCAGCTCATTCACCAGCAGCGGCAGCACCACCGCCAGCCGCACCCGGGAGCCCCCACCCGGTAAGACCGACTAATCCAGGCCGGGGATGAGGCGGGGCCTAGCGGGTCTGCGGCCTGAGGATGGGAACTGGCATCCACCTGTTCAGAGAGCAGACCCCATCCATCATCCAGGCTGACCCTCCCAACTGAGGGAGGGCTACACTGCCCTGGGCAGGGTCTTTGGGATGAGCCATTAATGAGACCCTTCTGGGATGGATACATTTTCACTTGCAAATTATTAATCCGTACAAAAAAAGGGGGGGGGGGGGCAGCATGGTAGCACAGTGGTTAACATTGTGGCTTCACAGCTCCAGGGTCCCAGGTTCGTTTCCTGGCTTGGGTCACTGTCTGTGCGGAGTCTGCACGTTCCCCCCCGTGTCTCCGTGGGCTTCTTCCGGGTGCTCCGGTTTCCCCCCACAAGTCCAAAGATGTGCAGGCTCAGTGGATCGGCCGTGCTGAATTGCCTTTAGTGTCCAAAAAAAAGGTTAGGAGGGGGTTATTGGGTTACGGGAATAGGGTGGAAGTGAGGGGTTAAGTGGGTCGGTGCAGACTTTATGGGCCGAATGGCCTCCTTCTGCACTGTAAATTCTATGTAAACTATGAATGGCCTCCTTCTGCACTGTATGATCTATGTTCATAAAATCCCTGAAAGGAGTGTTGTTGTAGGGGTGGCACGGCGGTTAGCACTGCTGCCTCACAGCTCCGGGTTACCGGGTTCAATTCTGGCCTCGGGTGACCGTGTGGAGTTTACACTTTCTTCCCGTGTCTCCGGATGCTCCGGTTTCCCCTCTTCAGTCCAAAGATGTGCAGGTTAGGTGGATTGGCCATGCTAAATTGCCCTTAATGTCCAAAAGGGTAGGTGGGGGAAACTGGATAACAGTGACAATAATAATCTTTATTGTCACAAGTAGGCTTACATTAACACTGCAATGAAGTTACTGTGAAAAGTCCCTAGTCACCACATTCTGGCACCTGTTCTGGTACATGGAGGGAGAATTCAGAATGTCCAAATTACCTAACAAGCACGTCTTTCGGGACTTGTGGGAGGAAACCGGAGCACCCGGAGGAAACCCACGCAGACACGTGCAGACTCCGCACAGACAGTGAGCCACGCCGGGAATTAAACCTGGGATCCTGGCGCTGTGAAACAACAGTGCTAACCACTGCTACTACTGCCAATAAGGTTGGGTCGTGGGCCTAGGTAGGGCCTTCTTTCAAGGTTTGGTGTATGCTTGATGGGCCGAATGGCCTCCGGTACTTTAGGGATTCTATTCTATGAAATACATTTAAAATTGTCATAATGGGAAAGTACAATGATGCTCATGTTTTCTCCAGAGGACAGGATACACTCTTGAGGTGCTTCAACTCAGTAATCAGATTGTTACTTGCATTTCAATATTTTAATTACAGAGAGTACAAGAATTCAGCTATATGCGTCAGTCATGTTACACCATGCGGTGCTTCGATATAGTTAGGGTTAAGCACACAGTCCGAGGGGTTTACATGGGTCCCAGGTCCTCGGTGTATGTTTGCTGATAGTGGCCTTTCCCCATTGCACGCTAGTGGCAGCTGCCCAAGCTTGAGTGCGTCCCTCCTCTCAGACAGATGTGAAAGTTCTGGTGAATAACACTATTTGAAGAGGGAAGGCTGAGAGGGGAGGCTGAGGCACTTGAGGCTGTTTTCGTTAGAGAGAAGACGGTTAAGAGGTGACTTAATTGTGGCATGCAGGATGATCAGAGGATTAGATAGGGTGGATAGTGAGAGCTTTTTTCCTCGGATGGTGATGTCTAGCATGAAGGGACATAGCTTTAAATTGAGGGGAGATAGATATAGGACAGATGTCAGAGGTAGGTTCTTTACTCAGAGTAGTAAGGGCGTGGAATGCCCTGCCTGCAACAGTAGTGGACTCGCCAACACTAAGGGCATTCAAATGGTCATTGGATAGACATGGATGATAAGGGAATACTGTAAATGGGCTTTAAGAGTGGTTTCACAGGTCGGCGCAACATCGAGGGCCGAAGGGCCTGTACAGCGCTGTTATGTTCTGTGAGTGCCCCCCAATTTCTTGAGACAATATTTATCCCTTAACCCAGATTACTTGACACAGATTATCCAGTCATTTATCACATTGCTGTTTGTGGAATTTTGTTATTTGCGGATTGGCCATTATGTTTACTATATTGCAACAGTTGACTACACTTCAAAATTAAATAAGTAGCTGTAAAATGGTTCGGAATGTCCCGAGGTGCTACAGCTGTGAAAGCAAAATGCTGGAAACGCAGCAAGTTTCTGTGGCGAGGAAAACAGTGAATGGAAAAGATTCTATGGACAGTATGTCAGTCAGGCTCTGCAAAAGGAAGATGCAAGAAACTTTTAAAAAATAAATTGAAAGTACCCAATTCAAGGGCAGCACGTTGGCACAGTGGGTTAGCCCTGCTGCCTCACGGTGCCGAGGTCCCAGGTTCGATCCCAGCTCTGGTTCACTGTCTGTGTGGAGTTTGCACATTCTCCCCGTGTCTGCGTGGGTTTCGCCCCCACAACCCAAAGATGTGCAGGGTAGGTGGATTGGCCACGCTAGGTTGCCCCTTAATTGGAAAAAAGTACCCGATTAATTTTTTCCCCCAGTTAAAAGGCAATTTAGCGTGGCCAATCCACTTACCAGTCATATTTTTAGGTTGTGGTGGTGAGACCCACACCGACACGGTGAATGTGCAAACACCACACCTGGGGCTGGGATCGAACCCGGATCCTCGGCGCTGTGAGGCAGCAGTGCTAACAACTGTGCCACCGTGCCACTCTTAGATGTAAGAAACTTCATAACTGAAAAGTCACTCCCATCTTTTTCTGATTGAAGTGTTTATTTTGCGTCTTAAGTTTGACACAGTAAGACATCACTACATCTGGTGTCTCTTTGCAAACTTCACCGTGACTCTTAACGTTTCTTTTAATATAAATTTAGAGTACCCAATTCTTTTTTCCCCCAATTAAGGGGCAATTTAGCGTGGCCAATCCACCTACCCTGCACATCTTTTGGGTTGGGGGGTGAGACCCAAGCAAAGACGGGGAGAATGTGCAAACTCCACACGGACACTGACCCGGGGCTGGGATCGAACCCAGGTCCTCGGCGCTGTGAGGGAGCAGTGCTAACTACGTGACTCTAAAAGTTGATGTGTGTAAACAATTTAAAGTTGTGTTATTATTCTTCATTGAAGCTTGGAGGGAAGTGTGCTACCATCAGAATCGGGCTGATACTAAATAGTTTTCAAGTCACATCCAGTTAAAGGTGTAAATCTGACGGGTAAAAGACCTTTAAGATCATCAAGCCCCATTCCCTCAGGAAATTACAACATCAACTTGAAATGCCTGCATCCTAAGATGTTGCATCGATCACTGATCCAAAGAAAGATATTGGGATGGATAACCAAAAGCTTGGTTAAAGAGGTTGATTTTAAGAATGGTATTTGGAAAGAGAGGTCTTTTAGGGAGGGCGTTTCAGAGCTTTGTCTTGATAACTGAAATGGAGATGCCAGCGTTGGACTGGGGTGAGCACAGTAAGAAGTCCTACTGGTGTCTCTGGAACCCACCTCTTCATTCACCTGAGGAAGGAACTGTGCTCCGAAAGCTGGTGATTCGAAACAGACCTGTTGGACTTTAACCCGGTGTTGTGAGACTTCTTACTGTAGATAACTGAAGACACAACTGCCAATGGTGGAGCAAAGGGACTCTTGGGGATAAGAAAGAGGCTACAATCGGAGGAATGCAGCTCTTGGAGTTTTAGGACTGGGGGATGCATAGAGGGACGAGTGAAGTCACAGAGATTTGAACAGGAGGGTGAGCATTTTAAAATCGAGGTATTTGAGGATTGGGATCCAATATAAGAGAGTGAGAATGGGACTATATACGCAACTTGCTATAGAATTGGTTCTGTGCGGTATCGCTGTTGAAAGTTGTATTGCTCCATGTAGGCTGGCGTGTTAACAGTTCCTCTGCTGTTTGTGCTGGCTGATCCTGTGTATATGCTTAAATCGATCACATGCAGCATGTTCTGGTGAAAGAAGCATTAATGGAAGTGCTATATTTGAGGGCTTGAGGTGGCCAACGCTGCAGAAGGTGGGGCAGCAGAGCTATATCAGGTGCATTGCAGTCAAAAAACAACAGTCTGATGGATTAATAGTCTGATCTGTGTCTACGGCAACGAAACAGATCAGTAATCTGAAAAACAAGCCACAAGCAGGCTGCAAACTTACTTTAAGGGTGAATTTGCTGCTGCTGTACTCCAGAGTGCTCTGTGTGAATGTACAAAGTTAGTTAATCTGAAGAAAGGGGTTCAAAATTGCCTTGCTTAAGGTGCACACTTTGAGATTTTTGTTTATCTTGCACTGAATGAGTTTGAGCTTTAATTACCTCTTGGTGCATTTAAATGATTTGAGGGCAGCCCGCACAAGCCCATGTGGGTTGTTTTAAAGTGACTGGCTTGTGGTTTTGAGAAAAACAATACCCAGCAGAGCATGCAAGATAAATTGAATACTGCAGAATGCTGTGGACAGTGTTCCATAAATTAATAAACTATTCCAGTACTTCCCAGGCTGGTTTCCCAGTCTTTGTAAACTGAAGTTCATCCAAAACACTGGCTACTATTGGTTCCTGGTTCCCAGACACCTTGATTTTTTTAATGTTTCTATGGCATTAGCCCTCCCTATCTCTTTAACCTCCTCTGGGATCTGCACGTTCCTCCAGTTCTGACCTTTGGCACAAATCCAGGTTACTTTGTGACACTGTTGGGTGCTGTGTCTTCAGTTGCCTTGGTCCGAAGCTCTACAATTCCACCCCTGCCCCCTCTTACGCAGCTCTCTTTCTCCTTCAATCTTTGCTTTAAAATCTATCCCTGTGACCAAGCCTTTGTCCCAATGACTTTTATGGCTCAGTGTCAAATTATTTTGCCTGATTGTATTTTGTAAAGTTTGAAACTTTTGCAATCCTAAAAGTGCTATAGAAATGTAAGTTGTTGAAAGATGGAAAACTTGCCCACGTATGGTAATTGCACCCTGGCACTCTGTTTTGATTTCTTGGTGTAAGCTGATTGCTCTTAGCCCTGTGCCCCACTGATGAGCCATCTGATATTTATGAAGGCCTCCTTACCAGTTCCATCATATATAACTGTTTTATTTACCAAAGTCATTTTCTTTTGTCTTACCTTCTCTTGGAACCCAACTAAGCCCTGTCAAGTCTCTGCACTTGGGCAGCATGGTGGACTAATGGTTAGCACAGCTGCCTCACGGCGCTGAGGTCCCAGGTTCGAATCCCGGCTCTGGGTCACTGTCCGTGTGGAGTTTGCACATTCTACCCGTGTTTGCGTGGGTTTTGCCCCCACAACCCAAAAGATGTGCAGGTTAGGTGGATTGGCCAGGCTAAATTGCCCCTTAAATTGGAAAAAATGAATTGGGTACTCTAAATTTATTTAAAAAAATAATCTTTGGGTTGTGGGGTGAAACACGGGGAGAATGGGCAAACTCCACATGGACAGTGACCCAGAGCTGGGATCGAACCTGGGACCTCGGTGACGTTAGGCATCGGGGCTAACCCATTGCGCCACCGTGCTGCCCATTAATCATTTTCAATTGTTACTAGAGTAATTTAAAAAAAATTTAGAGTACCAAATTATTAATTTTTTTCCAATTAAGGGGCAATTTAGCACATCCTACCCTGCACATCTTTGGGTTGTGGGGGTGAATCCCATGCAGACACTGGGAGGATGTGCAAACTCCACGCAGATAGTGTCCCAAGCTGGGATCGAACCTGGGTCCTTGGTGCCATGAGATAGCAGTGCTAACCACTGTGCCACCCATCTTAATTCAAGTTGTCAGATTTAGCTACTGGAAGGATATTGGTGATGTGGCTTAACTGTGGTGTTTTGATACACCCGTTTAAAGATGGTTATGCCCTGGAAAGCACAATTTTGTATTACAAAAATGTCCTTTGCACACAATGCACTGGAAATTATCCTGAAGCACCAACTACATCTTCACATACATGGCTGCCTGATTTTGTTTACATCCGAGCCCTGCTATCAACTGTAATAGGAACCCCGAAAAGTATTTGTGCCACTTCAGTGCTTGTATTAGAATGGGTAAAGCCACAAGGAAACGTGAGCAAATTAAGTCCCATCAGAGAATTGGAACTCTAGAGCAATTATCAGCACACAGACAGATGGTTGGGTAACACAATACTGCAATGAATTGTTACTTTACTCATTAAAGATTAAAATTGATGGTGTCACATATTGTGTGTGCGAAAGTCCGTATCTTATATTTTTAACTCAATCCCACAGTTGGGGAAATATCTTTGTTCTTAATCTATGATTAATTCTCTTTGTAGGTCTGTGCAGCAGCAGCAATACCATCATCATCCCCACCCTCAGCAACAGCAGCAACATCAGCTGCCACTGCCACCGCAGCAGCAGCAGCAGCAACAGCAGCAGCAGCAACAACAACAACAACAACAACAGCTAAACATAGGCTCAGCTGCTCAGCCTTCACTCATTAGTCCGAATCCCATGCTGCAGCGAGCACTGATAATGCAGCAGATGCAAGGTAGGGTTAACGTCTTTGTTAATAGAAAGTACATAAGGCAGTGTTGTGACTGGATAAATTCCTTTCTTAAAACCATAGTAACCTTTCAAACATTTGCACTGTGACAGTCTTTTTACATACTGAAGTTTACTATTGGTGCCGTTATTTCATTGGGACTAAAATCATGTTTAACACTGGGAAAGAAAGAGTTATAAGTGCCTTTTTAAAAAATAAGTCTGTCTGCAGCTACCCAAAGCTCTGCAAGTTTGCTGTATGTCTGTGTTTACTCTCAGTTCTTCTGGTTCATTGCATATGTTATTTCAATTAATTGAGCTGTTCAAGAAAACACCTCCCAAACAATTGTTCTTAGTAAATGAGGAGGGCGTTCTGGTATTCATAGTGCTATAGGGTTACTCGCCTAGTTTACTGAGTTTAACTCCCAGCCTCAGTCAATATTGGAACAGATCCCTATGATTTGCTGGACTTTTTGCTGCCAATTCTCAGCTGATGTGTGTAGAAGTGAAGCTCGGTGCGACTTAAAATTAAGGTCGCCGGTCTGTAATGACATAATAGCCTCTGGCAAATCTTGTGATTTTCGTATGTGAGCAACAGAAAGATTTTGATTTGAGTAGCTCAATTTCCCCTCCGCCCCCCACCCTTAAAATAGTGACTTGTATGAAATTTATATATATTTTTTTTCTCTTTTTTTTAAATTTAGAGTGCCCAATTCATTTTTTTCCAATTAAGGGGCAATTTAGCATGGCCAATCCACCTAGCCTGCACATCTTTGGGTTGTGGGGGCGAAACCCACGCAGACACGGGGAGAATGTGCAAACTCCACACGGACAGTGACCCAGGGCCGGGATCGAACCTGGGACCTCGGCGCCGTGAAGCTGCAGGGCTAATCCACTGTGCCACCGTGCTGCCCTGAAATTTATATTTTAAAATCTTATCACTGACTATCATTACGTTGCACCCTTTTAAAATAGAAAAACAGAAACCAGAGCGTGTGTACTGTATAGAGCTGTGGTGGTGCAGCATAGTATTGCCTGTGTTCTGAATTTAATATTCCATTTGAGTTTGACACTCAAGTTTAAAAGTGTACTGTTTTAAAAGACACTAAGCAAATTTATTCATGGAAACATAGGAATTGTTGGACTAAAAGAGAACCAAGATTCACCTTCTTTATCTTCTGCCATCCATATTGGGGATGGGCAACAAATGCTGGTCCAGCCAGCGAGCAACCCCACACCACATTCCATGAAAGAATAAATAAAAACAAAATCCTAATAGTCTAATCCAACAATACCATGATAATGGAGTTTCATCTAACCACAGCAATCGGTCTCTATCAATGAACAGATCAGACACAATGAGAAACTCCCCTCCCAGTAATCAAGAGCTTTGGAATAATAGATACAAACATTCCTGTTCACCTCCAGCATGCTGGGTTTGCCACCTACGTCCATCGATTGACACCTTGCTCACAGCTCACTGAAATAATGTTGCTTCAGTTTATTTTTTAAAATTCTTTTTTTTTTAACGGGATGTGGGTGCCGCTGGTTAGGCCAGCATTTGTTGCTCCATCCCTCATTGCTCTTAAACTGGTGGTGAGCTGTCTTCTGGAACCGCTGCAGTCCACATAGCATAGGTACACCCACAGTGCTGTTAGGGAGAAAATTCCAGGATTTTGACCCAGCGACAGTGAAGGAACGGGAATATATTTCCAAGTCACGCTGTTGAGTGACTTTGAGGGGAACTTTTGAACTTACGTCCCTTCAAGTGCAGGTCTTGTCCTATCTATCGATCACATAGAATCCCAACAGTGCAAAAGGAAGCCATTTGACCCATTGAGTCTGCACCAACCCTACGTAAGCCCACTCCCCCGCCCTATCCCCTTAAGCCCACACATTGATTGTGGCCAATATACCTGAGCTTCACATCTTTGGATTGTGGGAGCACCTGGAGGAAACCTACGCAGACATGGGGAGAATGTACAAACGCCATACAGGTCAGAATTGATCCTGGGCCCCTAATGTTGTGAGGCAGCAGTGCTAACCACCGTGCCACCCTCTAGTTCAACTTTTCTGAACATGGCGAACCTGCTTAGAATGTACAAGACGCAGCAGAGAAGGAGGGTATTGGGCCCATCATGTTTGTGCAGGCCATTTAGTAGACCTGTCCTACTCATCTGTAGCTCCTGCCATATAAAAAAAAAAATTCATCAAGCTTGTTAAAAGATACTAAACCTTGCCGTGAGAACCAGCATCAGACAATATCCACCGTTGTACATTGGCTGTATTGAAAGGGGGAATTTGCATTAATCGTCTCATTTTCCAGGATGTTTCAAAGTTCTTAACAGCCAATGATCACTTTTGAAAAATTATCACTGTGTGAATGTAGCCACTTTGCATGTATCAAGGTCTGGCATGGTGGTTAACACTGCTGCCTCAGCACCAGGGACCCGGCTTCAATTTCAGCCTTTGGTGATTGTGTGGCGTTTGCACATTCTCCCCGTGTGTGCGTGGGTTTCCTCCCACAGTCCAAAGATATGCAAGTTAGGTGGATTGGTCATGCCAAATTGTCCCATAGTATATAATCCTTATTGTCGCAAGTAGGCTTACACTAACACTGCAATGAAGTTACTGTAAAAAGCCCCTCGTCGCCACATTCTGGCGCCTGTTCACAGAGGGAGAATTCAGAATGTCCAAATGACCTAACAGCACGTCTTTCAGGACTTGGAGGAAACCAGAGCACCCGGAGGAAACCCACGCCGACACAGGGAGAACGTGCAGACTCCGCACAGACAACGAGCCAAGCCGGGAATCGAACCTGGGATCCTGGCGCTGTGGAGCCATAGTGCTAACCACTGTGCTGCCGTGCTGCCCATTTAGTAGTTTCCAGGGTTGTGCGGGTTAGGTTACGGGGATAGAGCAGGGAAGTGGGCCTGGGTAAAGTGCCCTTTCTAAGGGTCGGTGCAGACTTGATGGGCCGAATGGCCTCCTTTTGCGCTGTTGGGATTCTATAATTCCCCAAAAATAGTACTAAAATAAATGATAAAACAGTTGGAATTGATCACTCTGCAATTACAGGCTCTGAGCAGTTGTGACATTACTCATTAGGTCAGTGTTGTAATGTCTTGCTGCTGATATAAAGTCGATCCTTGATCTAATTAGGAGGTTGGTATACTGGAAGCTGGTTTTTTGATATTTCTCCAGATTTACAGCTTTGTCCTTCATAATATCACCAAGTTATCTCTGTGGTCAGTAAAATATATTTTAGGATGGTTTAGTTTGGATCTTTTGGCTTTTTATGTATGATGGGACATCTCGCTGACTGCACTCAAAACCTTAATAGAAGCGCTGGTGATTTGTCTGATATGTACATAGCTTAAGTTTAAATCTCAATATTTTCCTTTTGTACAGGTCATTTGTCCAAAATACATTCTCTCCATTAGGGTTGGAATGGAAGGTATTTTATTAAATGTTTCTGTTCTGATGAAACCGGCAAGTCCTTACTCGGTAGATGTAAAATGTGTCTACAACCAATGAGTCGGAGTTCTGGTTAAAATAAACTCTGTTTCCTAAATCCCTGGTTCTTACAAGAATTACATTTTACAGGCAGTCTTCATGGATACAGCATGGCTACTCCAGGCCTACCGCCTTTCTTCCCACCAGGATCCAGAGCATCAATTCTGGGTACCCCTCCCCTTGGCATCCAGCTGCAGACACCTCGCATCAGATTTGGGAACCAACTATTCCAGCAGCAAAACCGGAGATTTAACAAAGTAAGAGGAAAACCCATTTCATTGGGGGCAAATTCAATTTTTCAAGTGAGAATAATGTGTTTTTAAAAAAAAAGTGACGATAATACAGTATACCCATAAGGCATAGGAGCAGAATTAGGCCATTCGCCCCATCACATCTGCTCTGCCATTCAATCATGGCTGATACGTTTTTCACCCACATTATCCTGCCTTCTCTCTATAACCCTTGATTCCCTTGTTAATCAAGAACCTATCTATCTCTGTCTTGAAGACACTCCGTGACTTGGCCTCCACAGCCTTCTGCGGCAAGGGGCTGGTTTAGCACACTGTGCTAAATCATTGGCTTTTAAAGCAGACCAAGGCAGGCACGGTTCAATTCCCGTACCAGCCTCCCCGAACAGGCGCCGGAATGTGGCGACTAGGGGCTTTTCACAGTAACTTCATTGAAGCCTACTCGTGACAATAAGCGATTTTCTTTTCATTTTTTTCAATGGGTTCCACAGATTCACCAGCCTCATCTCTGTTTTAAAGGATCGTCCTTTCAGTCTGAGCCAATTTCTAACCAGTAAATGTGTGAAAAGCATGTGCTTGCATTGTAGAGATTAGATTTGTACCCACCCGAAATGACCGAAATATCAGCTGCAGTTTTTAATCAGAGGAGAAGGAAGGAGGGCTGGAAAGAGAATTTGCATTCATAATTGTGAATAAGTGACATCGTACTTTTGATATCATAACTCGTTGCTAATACTCACACATTGGGAGAGATTGAAAAGTAGATTATTGAGCAAAGATAGTTAGGACGTCAGCCAACTTCAGATTGACGTTTAAAAGCAGCTGCAGTAGTAAGGTTGGTTTTTAATTATCAGTATCTTATTCTTGACCCTTGTAAACCTTTCTTTCAGCTCCGATTACATTCTCCCTTGCTCATATTAGCTCTAATTTGAAAATGTGTGGAATTATCTGACTGGCACTGTAAACTGAAGAGGGTGATAACAAACGCTTCATGCAATTGTGTTTATTTTTGATAAATTTCAGATTGAATGTGAATGGCCGCCTTCTGCACTGTAGAGATTCTATGATAATAGAAGATTGTGCTGTTGGGTCTTTGCTGCTTTTATCCTTTCAGATCCACTGTGATAAAGTTGAGATGTCATATTTCATCCCGTTCTGAGCTACCAACCATACATTCATGCCATCACAAAGACCGCCTATTTCCAGCTCCGTAACTGCCAGGCGTCACCCATGCCTCTGCTCCGCTGTAACTGAAACCTTTGTTTGTTCCCACTTTGTTACCTCTAGACGTCACAAATTCAATGCACTCCTGGCTGACATCCCAACATTCTATCTGAGGTCACCCAAAATTCTGCTGCCCCAATCTTAACCTGCATCAAGCCCTGTTACCTATTTGCACTTGCACTCGCAAGGAGCAATGGCTCTTGGTCAAACAGCGCCTTGAGTTAAACATTCTCAGCTTTGTGTTCAAATTGCCCCATGACATCACCCGTCTCTATCTCCGCAGTCTCCCCCAGCTCCACAAACCTTTGTGATACCTGTGCACCTAATGTTTGCACCGTGAAAATTTCCGATTTTAATTAGTGGCCGTGCTTTAGTTATTTAGGTCCGACTCTCTTGAATTCCCACTCTACCTCTCTCCGCATCTCCAGTTCACTTTACTCCTTTAAGACACGCCTTAAAATCTACCTATTTGATTAAAAGTTTGATCATCTGACCAAATTCTCCTTGTGTAGCTTGGAATAATGTTTTTGAAATGGTGAAGCGCCATGGCATGTTTTATTATGTTAAAGTTGTTGTAAAACATTTTGCTATGCCAAGTTTCTGCTGCTAATGATAGCTTTGTTTTTGTATTGCTGCAGAATACTTTGACCAGCCCCTCAGCTGTTAGGAATTCTTTCTATAGTTTGACTTGCTGTTGAGCTTTGGCCGTATCACAGCTCACGCACTTTGTTGACATTGAGCGACTGAGGGGTGGATAAATCATAGAATTTACAGTGCAGAAGGAGGCCATTCGGCCCATCGAGTCTGCACCGGCTCCTGGAAAGAGCAGCCTCACCCTATCCACATAACCCAGTAACCCCACCCAACACTAAGGGCAATTTTGGACACTAAGGGCAATTTATCATGTCCAATCCACCTAACTTGCACATCTTTGGTCTGTGGGAGGAAACCGGAGCACCCGGAGGAAACCCACGCACACACGGGGAGGATGTGCAGACTCCGCACAGACAGTGACCCAAGCCGGAATCGAACCTGGGACCCTGGTTCCCTGTGAAGCGATTGTGCTATCCACAATGCTACCGTGCTGATAGTGTAGGTTAGAGAAAATGGAACTAGTTTGCATCCAGTCAACAATTAACAATGCTTGATAGATATATATATATATTATATTTGGCAGCGGGGGGGGGGGGGATCCATTAGTTTAGTTGGCTGGGCGGGCTGGTTCGTGGTGTGGAGTGACACCAATAGCACGGGGGTTGAAGTCCCATACTGGCTGAGGTTATTCATGAACTCCCTGCCTTTTCAGCCTTGCCCTTCACCTGAGATGTGGTGACCCTCGGGTAATATTACCTCTCAAAGGGGAGAGCAGCCTTTGGTCCTAGTGACATTGTACCCAAATGCACCTTTACTACAACTTCACCCTGCATGTTGAATATTCCTGTATGATACTTGACCCCATGATTTAGTTTTGTTGTATGACTTTCCACTGAACACAATGCTCTGATATGCAGGATTTCAGAAGAATGCAGGATATGAGAAGGGACCGCTATCCTCCACGTGAGCCATTCCAGGCAAAGATGGATGAAAAAAATGATGCTAACAAAACCACTGTGGAGTCTGTAGCACAGGAATCAACAGGTACAAAGCATGCAAAAATTACTTACCATTTATAACACCAAAACCTTGTAATCTATCGCAAAGTAATGAAATAGAAAGGCAAATCAAATCATTTTTGGCAGTGACTTTATTATCACATTATTTTCATCTTCTAAACCCTTTACTCTGTATATTTGCTAATTCAATTTTTAAAATATAGCTCTGTGACTCATACTGTTTTCTGTCAGAACAGCTACAAGTAAGTTTACCAGACAGTTCTGGATGTGATGGCTAATTTCAGACAGGCATCTTTTAATATAGATAAATATAGTATCATGGGCGTGGATAGGAAATGGCCAGCATATATATATACTATGCAGGGTCTTCCCTGGCTGGTGAATGGGGCTGATGCTGTGCTGAAATGATGACACTATTGAGGACAGGTTGAATGAACTAGCCAGTCTTTTTCTGTCCTTCTTAGTCATGTAAGGCAAAAATACAGTCGTATTTACCAATCGCATCTCTTCAAATTAGTGTTCTGAAAGAGAAGCTGCTGTTTAATTTGCTGCTGTCAAGAGTCCTTTCCTGTTTCACGCTCTTGAAAATACAACCTGGTAAGGGAGGGGGTGGGATGGGTGGTGGAGGTGATGGCACAGTGCAGACTTGTTGAGCTAAATTGACTTCCTGTTCTTGATTTTCTATTGATTTGGTGACAAATGCTGTTTTTCTCCCTCATTCTATCATATTGCATTGCAGTCTGCACTGGAAATACTAATGTAGAATTAACACTACAAATGCATTTCTTGCTGCTCTAGACAGAGATACAATTGAACTCCAATGTGTTGCACTGTTTTGGAGCTGATGGACTGCCATTCTCATGGCTTAAGATGTCTTATTACCTCGCCAAAGTATTTAATGCATAAATACTTCTCATCTCAGTTTGTAGAATGCTTCACTTTTTATAGAAGCATTTAGATTATTGGAGATGTTATTCTTTTGAGCTTATAAATTATAAAAGATGTTTGCAGCAGCTAACTCTTGTAGATTTTGTAAAATCTCCTAAGTGTTGCGCACACCATGCATAAAACCACCATGGTTGTCGCAGATCACTTTTTTTGAGGCTGCTTGTTAATACAAGAATTATGTTAACGAATGTTGCTTTGGACACATTCTCTCCAGCAATGTTTTTAAAAAATAAATATCGAGTACACAATTCTTTTTCTTTTCCCAGTGAAGGGCCAATTTAGCCTGGCCAATCCACCTACCGTGCGCATCTTTGGGTTGTGGGGGTGAAACCTATGCAGACACTGGGAGAATGTGCAAACTCCACACGGACAGTGACCCGGGTTCGGGATCGAATCCGGTTCCTCGGCGCTGTGAGGCAGCAGTGCTAACCACTGTGTCACTGTGCCGCCCATACTTCTCTTCCCTAACCCCCACATCCCACCCTTTATTAAATTTGTTCCTTTGTATTGAATGCAAAATAATGGCAGGCTTAAATGAAAAGGATACTTTCAAATTGTGTGAATCGTTCACCTTTGCCTCGCTGCTTCGTCCTTCCATCTGCCATCATATTTATATTTTGAAATTATAATACTAATTGCTACATTCTGGAATCAGTTTGACTGTAGTTGCAAGGATGTGTTGTGGCATCTTTCCTAACCCAGTCAATCACAAATGATTGTGATGAGCCATAAAGATTAGTATGATTAGCATATTTTGAAATCTGGAGGATAAGCAAGCTTCAACTGTAACATTTAAAAAAAAAACTTTAAGTATCCTATTCTTTTTTTTCTAATTACGGGGCAATTTAGCGTGGTCAGTCCACCTACCTTGCACATCTTTGGGTTGTGGGGCTGAGACACACACACACAGGGAGAATGTGCAAACTCCACACGGACAGTGACCCGGGATCGAACCCGTGTGTCCTTGGCGTGTGAGGCAGCAGTGCTAACCACTGAGCCATCATGCTACGCAGAACTAACATTTTAAGTGGAATTATTTTTTTCCATCAGGTAACAAACTTGCTGACACTAAAAAGGCAACTGATTCTCCACCTCCGGAAGCTGAAGGCTCTTCACAATCCGATGAACCAGAAGTAAAAAGGAGAAGGCTTGAGAGGTATTTACAAGTTGTTTTTCTTTGTTTTTATATGAAGTGGGTTTCCACCGGGTGCTCCGGTTTCCTCCCACAGTCCAAAGATGTGCCGGTTAGGTGGGTTGGCCGTGCTAAATTGCCCTTTGTGTCCAGAACAGGTTAGATGGGATTACGGGGATCGGGTGGAGGTGTGGGGATAAGATGGAGGTAAAGGCATAGATAGGGTGCGCTTTCCAATGACCGGGCAGACTCAATGGGCCGAATGGCTTCCTTCTGCACTGTAAATTCTATGAAAATTTTTTAAAAAATGATTTTCCCAAGATTTGTAATCCAAGCAGAATAAAATAATTTTAAAAAATAAATAAATATATATTTACATGTCACCAGACCTACTTTATTATTTATAAATTATATTTTAAATTCTGCTCGTGGAATGTTTGTTGAAACCAACATAATCTTATTACGGTTTCTAGTCAGCTTCTAGTTACCTTTCACTATATTTGAGGAAAGTTACTGGAAACTTTTATTTAAATAACACCTTTAAAGTAGTAAAACATTGAAAGGCATTTTCAAAGAGCATTATTAGACAAAAATTGTCACAGAGACATTAGGACTGGGAAGAAATGGGTTTTAAACACCATCTTAACTGAGAAAAAGAGAGGCAGAGAATCAGAATTTAAGGGAAGGAATTTGACAGCTTGGGACCTCAACAGCTGATGGGGTGAAGGGAATGAATGCCTTTTCGTTCAGCATTGCTGCCCACTTTAGAAGAATGATGTTTAAATGGCTTCCACTAATTTGAAATCACCTTTCCCTTTGTCAATGTGGACTCTCTTTGGCTTTAAAGCAACAGAGTTGCCACTTGGGCTGGAGTCAATCTGCAGCAATCATCCACCTGAGAGAGCATATGGGACCCTGGTTTAATGTCAGATCTAAAAGGCCGCACCTCCAACAATGCAACACCCCCTCGGTGCTGCACTGGATTGGCAGCCTTGATCTTTGTGCCCGACCCTGGAGTGGGAATTGAACCCAGTGCCTTGTGATTCAAGAAATGAGGGTGGTCAACTAACAGCATACAATGGTTTACTAATACAATACTATTTGGTCTGTCATTCATGTATTAGCTTTTCAGAGTAACATGTGAGGGAAGATGTTACCTTTTCTGTCTTTGTTTTCTCTCCCCTTCACTTGTATGTTTCGCCCCAAATATTTACAGGAACATATTATTGAGGTGTGCTATTTGAATCTTGTAAAACTGATTTTCCACTCCATCTTTAAAAAAGAAGTATGCCTTGAACTCTTTACATTTCATATGTTGGGTCACATTGTAGAGAGGGTTTATAATTATCTGGCCTGTCTAGTAGGTTAAGCTTTAACAAAGTTAAATTCTTCTGCCAACAGTAAAAGTGATGAACTCATTAATCAGTCTGGCGCTGAGGAACTGCCCACATCCAAGAAGAGCACAGTGAAAGGAGCAGCCGTGGAAAAAGGTACTGCGGAGGTGTGGAGTAGATGTGAGGAGGAAGATTCATATTAATTGCCTGGGGCCAATTGGCTAATGCATCATCTACATTTGAATACCAATTGTAGCATTCATTGTTGGAGTTGTCCAGATAAATCCCCTCGCACCCCTGCTCTTAGTTTGAAAAGCCATACTTCCAGGTGCACAGACCTATGCTGTTGCTCCCCACTTCGAAGAGGTGGGATTTGTTAGCATCTGCAAGGTAGCCAGTGCTACAACTCGGGTGCAATGAAAGTGCTGAGATTAGAAGCGGAGGCTGCCCTTTGAGGGCGGCTCAGCACCCACTTGAAAAGCGATTGAGCAAATTAATGCCTACCAGTGAATCCGATGTGCTGTGGATTGAGGGAGAATTCCCTGTTCTTCTTTGAATATCCCTGGGGAACCCAAAATGGCAGATAAGACCAGAGTGTAATGTCTCAACTGAAGGATAGTGCTCACTGCTGCAGTGAAGTATTAGCCTAGATTATACATTCAATGAGCTTCTGGCCACATTGCAAAGCTCACACAATCATTCAAATAATCTGTTGAACGGTTACAGAATATTAAAATTTAGATATGAATAAAATTATGCTAGTCAATATGTTGCCCTTGGACGGGCCAATAATATTTGTGTGGTAGAATATTTTGCAACATCATGTTGAATAGAGAGCTGTGGAGCAGATTATAGCAGCGTTGGTGCTTTATTTCCTGCAAAGCTTTCTTTAATAGTGAATTAGATGGGCTAAACCATGCAGCCCAGATACAGCAAGGAGTTTAAATGGCAAATGACGTTTGGGTTTTATTGCAAGGGGATAGGAGTGAAGAAATAAGGAAGTATTTCTATTGTACATAACTTTGGTGAAACCACACCTGGAATAAAGTGTGCAACTCCAGTCTCCATATCTAATATTCTTGCCTTGAAGGCAATACAGTGAAGCTTTACTGGATTGTTTCCTGGACTGAGAGGATTATCCTAAAATGAGAGGCTGAGTAAATTGGGCCTATACTCTCTGGAGATTAGAAGATTAAGAAGTGATCGCAGTGAAACATACCAGCTTCTGGAGGGATTTGACAGGATAGGTACAGAGGCTGTTTTCCTTGTCTGGGGCATGTGGAACATTGGCATAGTCACAGGATAAGGGAACAATCATTTAGGACTGAGGTGAAAAATTTATTTCCTTAAGTTTGTAAATCTTTGGGAGTGTCTCCCCCAGAAGGTTGTGGATTCTCTCATTGTTGACTGTAGACTAGACAAATTTTTGATCTCCAGGAATTGAGGGAGAGTGAGAACGGATGGAAAGTGGATTTGAAACAGAAGATCATAGAATCTAAGAATTTACAGTGCAAAAGGAGGTCATTCGGCCCATCGGGTCTGCACCGGCCCTTGGAAAGTGCATCCCACTTAAGCCCCACATAATCGGAACACCCGGAGGAAACCCACGCAGACACGGGGAGAACATGCAGACTCCGCACAGACAGTGACCGAAGCCAGGAATCGACCATGGAGCTGTGAAGCAACAGTGCTAACCACTGTGCTACCATGCCGCCCAACATGATTGTATTGAATGATGAGCAGACTTGAGGGACCATGTGATCATGTCTCCTCAGAGTGAGGGAGAGAAATAGATCCGTCCGTCTAATAAATTACTTTCAGTCACTGTTGTGTGGGCAAATGTAAGCTAGTATTTGCACAGCTAGATCGCATAAGGAGCAAATGAGATGAACAACCAGTTAATCTGTTAGATATTGTATTTACCTAACATTATACAATTCTAAAGAATGAGAGTGGATCAGATTGAGGTGTATAAAATACTAAATGGATTGATAAAGTAAAAGTAGAGCAAATGTTCTTCCTTGTGGGGCAATCTAGAAAGAGATATAGAGACTGAGATGAGGAACCAGAATTCTCGCAGAGGGTGGTGAATTTGTGGAACTTGCTGCTCCATAGTACGGTGGACCCTGAATCATTAAGTGGTTTCAAGGAGATAGATGTATTCCTGATTTTAAAAAATGGGTTAAAGGCATATGGGGAATCGGTAGGGAGGTGGATTTGAGACCAGGAAGAGATCAGCCATGATCTGATTGAATGGTGGAGCCGGCTCGAGGGGCTGAATTGCCTACTTCTGCTCCTAATTTCTCTTGTTCCTATTAGATTTTAATCTGACCTGATTTGTTTTATCATTTTTGTTGCAATAGTAATTCACTTACCAGGCTTGCTGCTGTTTGCAGCCATCTGCTTTCAGCTCTCTACAACACCCGTGTGTCCTGGATTACTATAATGGAATAAGTCAGGTGATTGTTGAAATTACTCCAGGCAAATTCATTATTTTTGGTTTAGAGTTACCTTAAGTTTGTTTTCCCCAATTTCCTTAACTTGGGATGCTGATCCCTGCATTGCATGCTTCACTGAAAAGAATACGGGGTTTGCAAATCTTTCCTAAGAGTTTATTTCATAGTTAGAAGCATACATTTTTATTGGAAAGCTGTGTCATGCTACATCCAGTGACCAATCCTAGACTGGTCTGGCAATGGCTCGGCATTCAAATAAGGCAAACACTCATCGAACTGTCGTTTGGAATACAGGTTCATGTTTTTAAAAAAATATTTATTCACAGAACCCAGTGAATGTGAAGAGAGTGGAGATCACCAGAATTTGGAGCACAATGCAGCTAACACTGAGGTGAGAATAGATGCATTTCTAACTTCTACCCCTGATGAAGTGCAATAACTCACAATGTTTTAACAGAAGACAAAGCTACCCTTGAAGATTTGCATCTTTTAATTGTTCTGTATCGGAGGTGACCTCAACTTGCTTAATAAGGAATGATCAAGACTCAATTTGACTAACTCCCCATGAAATTTGGTTAAAAGGCCATTAACTCAAGTGCAAAAGATGCTGGTCGTGCATACTAACATTCTTTAGTTATTTTTGTTTTTGCAGTCTGCTATGAAACGTTATCTGGAAAATGCAGCCTTTTCTATTGAGAAAAGTCAAGTATAGTGCAGAAAACCTCGAGTTAAAATGAGATAGTAGCGATGGCAAGCTTAAGTTTCACAAGCTTGTAGATTGTAAAAAGAAAGGAAGGCTGAGGGTGGTACCTTCAGCTTTGGGATGCTAAGCAGGAATGATACTCGGAAATCAAAGTCAAAAGACAAACATCATTACTGAAAGAGCATTGATGGAGGTTGTTGGGAAATTTCACTGCAGACAGATCCCAGCCTAATCCCTCAAGGGCACAGAGCGGGCTCAGCAGAAGGAAAACATTCCTGGGACATTCACTTGGTAACATAATTTACTGGTGAATATTGGGTGTCGTTAATCTTGAACATGCACAAACCCAGGGAATAGCACAACAGATTTTCTTTGTGATTTTTGGCTTCTCTTGTGTTTTTTATTCATTTACAGAATGTGGGAGTCACTGGTTAGGCCAGCATTTATTGTCCATACCTAGTTATCCGTCGGAATGTGGTGGTGAGCTGCCTCCTTGAACTGCTGCAGTCCGAGGTGTACATACACCCACAGCGCTGTTAGGGAGGGAGTTCCAGGACTTTGACCCAGCGATGGTGAAGGACGGCGATATATTTCCAAGTCAGAGTAGTGAGTGACTTGATGGGGAACCTCCAGGTGTTGGGGTTCCTCGGTAATCGTTGCTCTTGTCCTTCCAGATGGTAGTGGTCGTGAGTTTGGAAGTTGCTGCGTTGATGAGTCATTTCAGTGCATCTTGAAAATGGTACACATGGCTGCCACTGTTTGTCAGTGGTGGAAGGTTGAATGTTTGTGGAAGGGGGAGCAATTAAGCCGGCTGCTTTGTGCCAGATGGTGCTGAGCTTCTGAGTGTTGTTGGAGCTGCACTCATTCAGGCAAGTGGAGAGTATTCCATTACGCTCCTGACCTGTGCCATGTAGATGGTGGACAGACCTCGGGGGTCAGGACGTGAGTTACTCGCCGTAGGTTGCCTACCCTTTGACCTGCTCTGGTAGCCACAGTATTTACAGTGGCTAGTCCAGTTCAGTTTCTGATCAATGATAACCCCCAACATGTGGATTGTGGGGGAATTCAGCGATGGTAATGCCATTGAATGTCAATCCTCTTGTACGAGACGATCACTTGTGTGGCACGAATGTAACTTGCCACTTGTCAACCCAGGCCTGGATATTGTTCAGGACTTGCTTCATTTGGACATGGACTGCTTCATTATCTGAGGAGTAGCGAATGGTGCTGAACATTGTGCAGTTATTGTGAATATCCCCACTGCTGCCCTTGTGATGGAAGGGAGTTCATTAATGAAGCAGCTGAAGATGAGGAAGTGATGTCCTGGAACTGAGATGATTGACCTCCAACCACCACCACCATCTTCCTTTGTGCCAGGTATGACTCCAACCAGGAGAGAGTTTCCCCCTGATTCCCTAACTCTCACCACTGGCATTCAGTTCTTTTGTCCCTGTTTGAACCAAGGCTGCAATGAGATCAGGAGCGGAGTTACAATGGCGGAACCCAAACTGGGTATTCATGAGCATGTTATTGCTGAGTAAGTGATGCTTGATAGCACTACTGATGACTCCTTCCGTTACTTTGCTGATGATTGAGAGTAGACTGATAGGATGATAATTGGCTGGGTTGGATTTGTCCTATTTCTTGTGTATATGACACACCTGGGCAATTTTCCACATTGCCAGGTAGATGCCAGTGTTGTAGCTATACTGGAACAGCTTGGCTAGGAGCATGGCAAGTTCTGGAGCACAAGTCTTCAGTACTATTACCTGAATATTGCCGGGGCCCACAGCCTTTGCAGTATCCAGTGCCTTCAGCTATTTCTTGATGTCATGTGTAGTGAATTGTATTGGCTGAAGACTGACATCTGTGATGCTGGGGACCTAGCTGGATCATCCACTTGGCATTTCTGGCTGAAGATTGTTGCGAATGCCTCAGCCTTGCCTTTTGCACAGATGGGCTGGGCTCCTTCATCTTTGAGGATGGGGATATTTGGGGAGACTCCTCCTCCAGTGAATTGTTTAATTCTCCACCACCATTCAGGGCTGGATGTGGCAGGACTGCAGAGCTTAGATCTGATGCGTTAGTTGTGGAATCGCTCATCTCTGTCTATCGCTTGCTGCTTTTGTTGTTTGGCACACAAACCGTCCTGTGTTGTAGCTTCACCAGGTTGTCACCTTATGTTTAGAATGCCTGATGTTGCTCCTGGCATGCTCCCCTGCACTCTTCCTTGAACCAGGGTTGATCCCCTGGCTTGGTGGTAATGGTAGATATGCTGGGCCATGAGGTTGCAGATTGTGGTTCAGTACTATTATGCTGCTGCTGATATCCCACAGTGTTTCATGGATGTCTTGAGTTGCTAGACCTGTTCGGTCTATCCCATTTCTCACAATGATAGTGCCACGCAACATGATGGATGGTATCCTCAATGTGAAGATGGGACTTTGTCTCCACAAGGACTGTGTGGTGGTCACTTCTACCAATACTGTCATGGACGGATGCATCTGCAGCAGGCAGGTTGGTGAGGGTGAAGTATGTTTTCACATCTTGTTGGTTCCCTCACCACCTGCTGTATTCCCAGTCGAGCAGCTATGTCCTTTAGGACCCGGCCTGCTCTGTCTGTGGGGGTACTACCGAGCCACTCTTGGTGATGGACATTGCCCCTACCCAGAGCATATTCTTCGCCTTTGCCACCTTCAGTGTTTCCTCCAAGTGGTATTCAACATGGAGTACTGATTCATCAGCTGATGGTGGCAGGAGGTTTCCTTACCCATTTTTAACTTGATGGGGTTTGGAGTAGATGTTGAGGGCTCCCAGGGCAACTCCCTCCCGACTATACCACTGTGTGCTTCTGCTGGATCTGGCCTTCCGGTGAGACAGAACATACCCAGGAATGGTGATAGTGGTGTCTGGGACATTGTCTGTGAGTATGACTATGTCAGGCTGTTGCTTGACTGGTCTGTGAGAGAGCACTCCAACTTTGGTACAAGCTCCTACATGTTAATAAAGAGGACTTTGCAGGATTGACAGGGCTGGCTTTGCCGTTGTCGTTTCTGGTGCCTGGGTCGATGCCAGGTGGTCCATCAGGTTTTGTTTCTTTTTTTAAAAATGTTTTTGTGCTTTTGTAGCGACTGAATACAACTGAGTGGCTTGCTAAGCCATTTCAGAGGGCATTTAAGAGTCAACCACATTGATGTGGATGTGGAGTCACATGTAGGCCAGACCGGGTAAGGATGGCAGATTTCCTTCCTTAAGGATATTAGTGAACCGGATGAGTTTTTACAACAATTGACAATGGTTTCATGGTCTTCATTGGACTTTTCTTTTGGTCAGCAGGGTGCTGTGGGGTAGCATGGTGGTTAGCATAAATGCTTCACAGCTCCAGGGTCCCAGGTTCGATTCCCGGCTGGGTCACTGTCTGTGTGGAGTCTGCACGTCCTCCCCCTGTGTGCGTGGGTTTCCTCCGGGTGCTCCAGTTTCCTCCCACAGTCCAAAGATGTGCGGGTTAGGTGAATTGGCCATGCCAAATTGCCCGTAGTGTCCTAATAAAAAAAAAGTAAGGTTAAGGGGGGGGTTGTTGGGTTACGGGTATAGGGTGGATACGTGGGTTTGAGTAGGGTGATCATGGCTCGGCACAACATTGAGGGCCGAAGGGCCTGTTCTGTGTTGTACTGTTCTATGTTCTATGTCAGCTGTCTCAGGAAACTACATGGCTATTGAATGAAATTGTGCTCCCTGCAGATTGGTGAGTGGTAGCTTTGGGGACTCGGCACTTTGTTGCTTGTTTTTCTTTTTCTAAATATTTTTTTTAAATCATGTTACACTTTTACATTTTTAAAAACGATGCTACAAAATTAAGGAATAATAAATCACCATAAGGAAGGAAAAAACAGCTCAACATTCATGGGTACAGAGAGGGGCAGGAGAACATCACAATTGGCTCGATACAATCATTAGACATAACTGGATACCTATACAGCCCCACCAGAGACCGAGGGAAAAACAGGAAGACGGCATGAAAACATGGTAAAATGGCGCACACCTTCCCACGCATGTCAGCTACGGATTACGGATATATTTTCCACGCAATGTTTGGGAACGCACCAATATACATCTCCCTCAACAGCAGCAGCAAAGGCACCAATGACTCACCAGAGCTTCCTCTCCTTACCAGACCCATCTGTAACCATGCAGGAACCAAGCACAGATTCGTCATACCCACCTTTACAAAAAGCAAAGAAAATACATAGAAGTCCCAGTTCTGAGGGGAGTTACATATATACCGCACACAACACCGCTTAACCCCAATCTCCGGCCCAGTACAGAACCAATATCATTCCATACAATTACGCAGAGAGGAACCGCAACAGCATGTTCAGATTATGATCAGACCTCTGGGCGTCCCAAAAAGGAAAATAAATGGAGAAAAAGCTAGAACAACTCGAACTAATTCCCTCCTCCCCAGTCCAACCTGGGGGGTGGTGGGGGAGGGAGACCCCCCTCACCTGAACTGATCCAGAAACATCCACTACTGCCCCAGACTCACCACCATCACAGAGAAGAAACCAAGAGCAATCCCTATCCTCAAAAGTCCAACCACAACCAATCATACTTTAGCGTGCGTCATTACTAAATCTTCTCACTCAAAAGATGAATAATGGGAGAGACCCAAAGGTGAAACTCAACCTCAACGAAGAGTCCGAAGGAGCCCAGTTCTTCGCAGGATACAAACTCTGCCCATGCTATCGAAGGATAAAGGCATGGATTCCTAAATTGAACTAACATAAAAAACAAATCCCCCAGAAAACTTACATGGATAACTCCAACCGGGGGGCTATCGTCAATCTCGGTGAGAGCTGAACTAACCCAACCAACCCCAACCATCCACCTTTCACCCTCGCTCCAGCTCCACTTATCCTTTTTATAACCAAGATGAGGGCTGACAAAGGAAACCACCCCCCCCCCGCAACCCCCAACTGCAAGGATAGGAGTAAAATTGTTCACAGATCACATAATCGACTCCATATGATGTTGCTAGAACAGGATAATTGACAACACTAGTCCTCATGCTCACATCTCACATTCCCTTACAGAAAAATAAATAATCAATAACATAATTGAGTAATGTCGAGGATTATAGAATCATAGAATTTACAGTGCAGAAGGAGGCCATTTTGCCCATCGAGTCTGCCCGGGATCTTGGAAAGAGCACCCTACTTAAGCCCACGCCTCTACCCTATCCCCGTAACCCAGTAACCCCAGCTGACCTTTTTGGACACTAAGGGAATTTGCACAGCCAATCCACCTAACCCGCACATCTTTGGGCTGTGGGAGTAAACTGGAGCACCCGGAGAAAACCAGACATGTAGACATGGGGAGAACATGCAGACTTCGCACAGACAGTGACCCAAGCCGGGTATCGAACCTGGGACTCGAGCTGTGAAGCAACTGCGCTAACCACTGTGCCACCATGCTGCCCACGGAGAATTGGAAGATAAAGACACCATTCATGTTGAGGGACAAGGCTATGAGTGGATTGACGCGCACTCTTCAGGATCTCGCGAGGATTCCACCTTGCCATCGCTCTGCTTTTAAAGATTTTCTTTCCAATTAAGGGGCAATTTAGCGTGGCCAATCCACTTACCTTGAACATCTTTGGATTGTGGGGGTGAGACAAGTATGGTATGGGGAGAATGTGCAAACTCCATACAGATAGTGACCCGGGGCAGGGATCCAACCTGGGTCCTTGGCACCCTGAGGCAGCAGTGCAACCATGCCGTCCTTTGCTGTCGCTCTGATAACCAGGTGACCACGCCCCAGGCTAGGGGCGGGGTCGCTCGACTACCTATAACCCCTAACGACAAGCACCAAGAATAGGATAATATAGGACCAGTGATCACTGGGACCAATGACCCCTGGCCTCAGTGACCACGTACGCTATGCTCCATCGAATCTGATGCATCCAAACTCCAAATCAAGATGTCCAAAATATGGCAGCCAATTGTGAAACTCCGGGAATTCCCCTCGTGCCAGGGACCGGCTCCTGCTTCCTGAACCTGTCAGGATAGTTGACACACAAGCCTCTGCTCATGTCATGTAACAGCAAGATGCACAGAGTGGCTCCTAGCTGGGCCTTTGCTTTTGATGCCTTTACCCATTTGTTCGAGGGAGTTTGACCACATAGTTGCTGTGGGCTCAGGAAACTTTTACTGGACAGAGTCATGTCGAAATTGTCGACAAAGATGCCCAACTCAAAGAAGGCTCAGCAGGTTAGCCTGCTAAAGGAAGGTGAAGGAGGGAAGAAGGCCGCCACGTCCATTAGTTTAGACACGTTGGCTGAAGAGATGGCGCAAGAACAAAGAAAAGTACAGCACAGGAACAGGCCCTTCAGCCCTCCAAGCCTGCGCCGACCGTGCAGCACGTCTAAACTAAAATCTTCTCCACTTCCAGGGTCCATATCCCTCTATCCCCATCCTATTCAAGATGTCCCTTAAATGTCACTATCGTCCCTGCTTCCACCACCACCTCCGGCAGCGGGTTCCAGGCACCCACTACCTCTGATGGGGGTGTGGTACATTGTGTACTGTCAGTGGTGTGCTGGGTGCCTGATGGGGCTGTGGTACATTGTGTACTGTCAGTGGTGTGCTGGGTGCCTGATGGGGCTGTGGTACATTGTGTACTGTCAGTGGTGTGCTGGGTGCCTGATGGGGCTGTGGTACATTGTGTACCACAGAGGGTACAGCCTGACACTCGCTACCAATTTCCTTTTGGAATACAGGAAATACTGCACACATATCTACGAAACTTGGTTTAATAAGTAATCCAGAACACTGAGATCTTTCAAAGCAGTATACTTGGATGGCTCAAAAGTTTGGAGGCAAAATAGAAAGATTAAAATCGCTCTCTTTAATTCACCTACACATCAAATGGATGCTGCCAATAGATTTTCGTGGTCCAATTTAGGTTATATCTGCATGAACAACAGAGAGCCTACAACAGTTTTTTTTCCAAAACACCAAGGTCCATAAAGTTCAAGCAAGGCAAACCAGCAGATATGAAAAGCGCACAAGCAGAGGGAGTTACCAGGGTTTTGCTTGCAAGGACGACAGTGATTACAAATGATGGTTTAAAGATTCTGCAAAGGATTTAATACAGGTTTCACCGTATTGAATCATGCAAATTTGTCAGCATAGGCAAGGACAAAAAGTGCATGCTATAATAATTATACTATACAAGTTAAACTTACATGGAGAAACTTGGTTAGACCATACTTTGAATACTGGGCATACCTCTGGCTTACATATTATAAAAAGTTTATAAAGGCATTGCAGGAGGTGCATTAAAAAGTTTACAAGAATACCACAGGAACTTGGATTATACCTTTCAGGAAAGATTAACGGGTTAGAAAAGAGAAGGTTAAGAGGTGATCTGATGGAGACCGTTAAAATTTCTAGAAGGGTTTGACACAGCAAATGTAGAGAAGATCTTTCCATTTTTGTGGACGACCAAAACTAGGGGTCATAAATGTAAGACAGTCATTAATCCAGTAGGGAATTCAGGAGGAACTTCTTTACCCAGGGAGTGGTTAGAATGTGAAGCTCAATACCACAGGTAGTTGATGCGAATAGCATAGATGGAGTCACAGGAAAACTAAGCCAACCCACTAAGCAGAAAGGAAAAGGATTAACTGACAGAATTCAATGGTGAAAGGTGCGAGGAAGCTTGTGTGGAGCATAAGAGCTGGAGAATTTTGGCAAGCACATGGATCGCTAATTTGAGTGGCAAGGCGATAAGAGAATCCTTCAAAGCCACTTTCGAGGAGGCATGAGGTCCGATTTGGGTGCAAGTGTTGCGGGGGGGGGGGGGGGGGCTTTGTGATGGTTGCAGGCATACTGGAGGGGAAGGCAGTTGTGTTTGTGCACGTGTATGCCCCGAATTGGGGCAATATTGTTTAGCACAGTGGGCTAAACAGCTGGCTTGTAATGCAGAACAAGGCTACCACCGCAAGTTCAATTCCCTTGCAGCCTCTCCGAACAGGTGCCGGAATGTAGCGACTAGGGGCGTTTCACAGTAACTTCATTGAAGCCTACTCGTGACAATAAGCTATTATTATGTTTATGGAGCAGCTGATTTTAGGTTTGGGGGGGGGGGGGGGGGGGGGGTGTTTTGTATCCAAAAATGGACCGCACTAGGCCACGGTCCCTGTCTCTTTTGGGGATGCTGAAGGTGATGGCAGAACTCATGGATGAGGCAGGAGGGGCGGGTCCCTGGCGGTTTGTGAATCCAGGGGTAAAGGGTTTTGTTTTTTTTCCCATGGGTGTAGTGTACTCGAGGATTGGCTTCTTTGTGATGAGTAAAACATTGCTCCCAGCCATAAAGGTGCAAAGTATTTGGTGGTAGTCATTTTGGACCATATGCCGCATTGGGTGGATTTGAAGCTGAAGGCGGGTTGGGCACAGGGTACGGGATGGCGTTGGATGTGGGTTTGCTGGTTACTCCATAGGGGAGTATGTGATAGGGAATGAAAACATGGAACTCTCACCCATTCCAGTGTGCGAGGTAGTTAAAAGTGGTGATCAGGGGGGAGGTCATTTCGTACAATGCTTATGTGGATAGGGACACAAAGCCAGGAACTGGTGGATGAGATCTTGGTGGTGGATAGGGAGTATGCGAATCATGCTATGCCAGAGCTTTGCACGTGCAGGAAGAAGCTGCAAATGCAGTTTAACCTGTTGGGATTCAGCTGGTGTGAAACTTGCATGACTTCGCAAGCTGAATTTTACTAGTTTGACGAGTGGGGTGTAGGCAGATTTGCGGAGATGGGACAGTCCTCCATTGTCTTTGGTGGGGCGGGTGGGACAAGATGAATATCTTCCCAAGATGGGCAGCACGTTAGCACAGTGCTTAGCACAATTGCTTCACAGCTCCAGGTCCCAGGTTCGATTCCCACTTGGGTCACTTGTCTGTGCGGAGTCTGCACGTTCTCCCCGTATGTGTGTGGGTTTACTCCAGGTGCTCCGGTTTCTTCCCACAGTCCAAAGATGTGCAGGTTAGGTGGATTGGCCATGATAAATTGCCTTTAGTGTCCAAAATTGCCCTTAGTGTTAGGTAGGGTTACTGGGTTATGGAGATAGGGTAGAGGTGTGGGCTTGGGCTCTTTCCAAGAGCCGGTGCAGACTGGATGGGCTGAATGGCCTCCTTCTGCCCTGTAATTTCTATGAAATCTATTTGTGTTCCTGTTTCAATGCCTTCCAGTCAAGGTGATCCCCTAGCTGAGGGAATCATTTGTTTCAGCTGGGCAAAATCGATATTTTGATGATGGATGGCAAGGTGCTGGAGTGGGTAAAGAGCTTATTTTTGGAGGGTCAGTTTGCTGATTGTGTGGAGCTGAGGAAGAAGGTAGGCCTTGGTGGGGTGCATATGTTCAGGTACTGCAGGTGCGTGATTGGGTCCGGCGAGCGTTCCCGACATTTCCAGTGGCGCTGCTTTGCTGGAGAGAATTGTTTCATGAGCGGGGTTGGAGGAGGGCTGCACATCCGGGGTATATCGACAGATCATGGGGGAGGAGCAGGTATCAGTGGAGGCGGTGAAGACTAGGTGGGAGGAGGACTAGGTCCCATTTTGGATGAGGAAGTGTGGAATGAGACTACGTTGTCCTGCGCAAGGTTAAGTTTGATACAACTGAAGGTGGTGTTCATATCGCATTCTCCAAGGCTTTTTTGAGGGGATTGAAGATAGGTGTGAGCGGTGCTTGAGGGGGAGCCTGAGAGCCATACGCACATGTTCTGGTCCTGCCGAAAGTTGATGGGTTTTAACACTTTTAAATGTGGATTTGGAGCCCTGCCCATTAGTAGCGATATTTGGGGTGTCCGACCAGCTGGAATTGAGGACAGGACTTTGGCTTTTGCTTCATTGCTGGCTCGGCGATAGATCCTGCTGAGTTGGAGACAGGCAGCATCACCGGGTGCCGCAGCACAGCTGGGTGATTTAATGGAGTTCTTGTATCTCGAGACAGGTTACATTCATGGTGAGATGAGCGATTGATGGGTCTACTGGAAATGGCGTCTGTTTAAATTGTATTTTAACCACCTGGTCGCTGCTCGTGTATGAAGGATATGAGGCTACAAGCAGCTGCTGGGTGCTTAATTATATTGATGTATGTGGTGTCTTAATTTGTGGTGAGCAGAGAGCGAGCTTTATCTCCATTCTGTTCCCTATAATGACTGTCAACCCTGCCCCCCACCCACCCAATCCCAATGGAATTGGTGGCAACTTGTCTCTGAATGATTTGCTTGATGTGCTGAGAAAGCAAGTGAAAATATATACCTTGCAGATACTGAACACGGTGAGTACACTGAAAGTGACAATCCAGCAGAGCAGTGACAGCCGGGCAATCAGCACGTCGGCGCCAGACTCTGGAACCAAGGGCAGTGAGGACTCGACTGACGAGATGGATTCCATACCGACCAAGTTCATCTGTTACATCTGCAATGCTAACTGCTACAATCAAAAGGTAAAAAGAGCAGTGATGTCTGCATAAGATAGGTGAAGAGGGTCTATGGTCAGTGGCCCAATTCATGCCTTAAGATAACTGTTGAACTGAATAGCTACCATAGGCAGGCACATTTACTGTACTTACATTTAAAAAAAATTTAGAGTACCCAATTAATTTTTTCCAATTAAGGGGCAATTTAGCGTGGCCAATCCACCTAGCTTGCACATTTTTGTGTACTAACCTCCACCTCATCCACATATTGGCAACCTGCAGCCCGCGGGGCCACATGTGGCTCATCTGGGTACTGAGTGCAGCCCACAAGGCATTTTGTCGACTGTTGCCCTTGTGCTGAGTTGCCACATTTCACTGGTTTCCACCCACGTGGTTTATTTTCCTACTGGTATGACTGAAGTGACCTGCAGGCGAGGTGCATTCACAACATTGACTGTGTGAGCCATACTCTCCTTCTGCACCCAATCAAAGTATGAATATTTATTTTGTTCTTACCACTTGAAGTTTGAGTTTTATTAATATATGAATGATTATGCATTTTATATAACTTATGAAATATTTGGCATGTATTCAGTCTTATTCAAGGGTTATAGTTGGTGAATAATCCCGATTTTCAAACTTGCTGGCCATTCACTAGCCTAGGTTACTCATAATAATATCTTTATTAGTGTCACAAGTAGGCTTACATTAACACTGCAATGAAGTTACTGTGAAAATCCCCTAGTCGCCACACTCCGCCGCCTGTTCGGGTTCACTGAGGGAGAATTCAGGATGTCCAATTCACCTAATGGCACGTCTTTTGGGACTTGTGGGAGGAAACCGGAGCACCTGGAGAAAACCCACGCAGACACGGGGAGAACATGCGGACTCCGCACAGGCAGTGACCCAAGCCGGGAATCGAACCCGGGTCCCTGGCGCTGTGAAGCAACAGTGCTAACCACTGTACTATTGGGCCGCTGACCTAATCGCTATAATTTTGACACAGTTAGCCAATGAAAAGCTTTTGTTTGTGGAATTTGAGAGCTAACAAAGATAGAAAAGTAAACTTTTTCCACTGCTTTTATGAAAGAGAAATTTCCTGGGTGTATTAAATTATTCTCGTGATCAGAATTCTTTCAAGTAGAAATCCCTCAAAGAAAGTTTCTGTATTCTGAGTAATTGGGCAGGAGAATGAAGAATGTGGTTCTGATGCTGTTACACCCACATCTGATGCAGAACTATCTATTTCAAGAGGACAGGATTGTCAGTATGGAGTCGAAAGGTGAAATTGGTGGAGTTTCTGATCTGGGCAAGTGGAAAACCGTAAAATAGCAGAGAATATAAAAGGGAGGAAGCAACTATTTAGCCATCATTCCTGTGCTGGGTTTCAGAAAGCGTTTTCTACTTAATTGTATTCATTGTGCCTTTTTCCTGTGCCCTTTAAATTTTCCTTTTCAAACATTAATTTCCCTTTTACAAATTATACTTGCATGACTGTAGTTCCTTCAAAAAAATACTTTCATTCGTTAGATCATCTAAATTTATGCTCTCTTGTCACCAATTCAATAATGGTGAATTTCTGCTACATCTCTTAACCTCTCCCTGCCCGTGGCATCTTTTTAAACATAAGGGAACTTAAACTGGGCAAATTTAGGAGTTTTAGTATGCTGTTATAAGATTCATTCCCTGGAAATGTTTCAAATAACGAGGACCGGTATCTCACACGGGAGTTGGTTATGCCTGAAAAATGGCTGCGGCTGTGCGGTTGGGCTTGCATTAACACTTGCCAGTCAGTCGCAGAGTCTCACTAGGTACGTGGTAGTCTGGGAGTATCGTGGCTAGTGTAAGCAGGAAAGGGCAGGTGAGGTACTCCTTGAAAGACGGTTTAGTGAACGCTGATCTGCCAGCATGGTCTGACTTCATGCCTCTTTATTTTGAAAGGCATCTGTTCAGGGTTGCCTGATTTGTTGTGATAAGAAGTCCATAACACTCACTAATTAAAGTAGTCAGGTGTCCATAAGACTTGGGAGCAGAAGTATGGAGAACTTTGGCCCATCGAGTCTGCTCTGCCAATCATTGCATTCATGACTGATCTGATGTAATAATCCTCAATTCCATTTACCCGCCTTATCCCTTGATTCCCTTACAGATTTTTAATGTCTATTTCAGCCTTTAGCATGCTTAACAATCCATCTCTACAACCCTCTGAGGTAAAGAATTCCACAGATTCACTATCCTCTGAGAGAAGAAATTCTGCCTCGTCTCTATCTTAAATGGGTGACCTCCTATTCTAAGATTATGTTCTCTGGTCCTAGACTCTCAGTATCGACCCTGTCAAGCCCCCTGAGAATCCTATATGCCTCAATGAGGTCATCTCTCATTCTTCTAAACTCCAGTGAGCACAGGCCCAACCTACCCAACTTCTCCTCCATAAGGCAATCCCTCCATACCCTGAATCAACCTAGCAAATCTTCTATGAGCTGCCTCCAATGCCAGTATATCTTTCCTTAGATAGGGGAATAGGGGACCTGAACTGTTCACAGTATTCCAGGAATCGTCTTACTAACGCCTTGTCTATTTTTAGCAAGACTTCCCTATTTTTATACTGTCTTGCCTGCTCAATGGGGAACAGAATCGTAATAATATTGGCGCATTGGCTGAGAGCAGAATCAGTTCATGCGGAAGGAGGTAGAGAGTTGCTATAACCAGATGGCACTTTGATGGCAAGAATATCAGGCCACACAACCGTTGAATACTTTTAGCCAGTGTTATTGTGTAATTTTGAGAGTAATGGTTTATGGAATTTATATGAAATGGAATGAAATGAAAATTGCTTATTGTCACAAGTAGGCTTCAAAAGAAGTTATGTGAAAACCCCCAAGTCGCCACATTCCGGCACCTGTTCGGGGAGGCTGGTACGGGAATTGAACCGTGCTGCTGGCCTGCCTTGGTCAGCTTTAAAAGCCAGCTATTTAGCCCAGTGTGCTAAACCAGCCCCTACTCTATGTACAGCCCAACATTATACTGTTCTGTGCATTATGTTGCAAACAGTATGACACGTGGAAAGTGGATGCAAAATGTATTATACAGCAATATTTCCATAAGTTCTGTGGAGTTGTTTGCCTGAAAATACATCATTCTTGTTACGGGCAGTTTGATTAAGATGCTGGTTCTCACAATATACTCTATCCCTCAAAATAATTAATGTAGATCTTGTGTTTGAAGAAAGCACATGATTATTTAACAGAAAGTCCAATATAGCCCGATATTAAGTTCCTGCATCTAAGGTTGATGAAATGTTGTTGATGTCTAAATTTCTCTTTTGTAATTCTATATTTGTTTCATTTTATTTGAAGAACTTTCAAAAACACATGAATGGAACTCGTCATCACCAGCGACTTGTGGAGATTCAGCAAATGAGTAATGCTTGTCTGGCTACCCTGATTCCTGAATCAGATGGAATGGGACGAGGCAGGGAGAGGTGGGTGCATATATCCGAGCTTGTCAATTCAAAGCATAGACTTAGAACTGGTTTGTTGTCTACCTGGTTTACGAATGTCCTTCAGGAAAAGAAATCTGCCGTCCTTACCTGGTCTGGACACCAGATCCACAGCAATGTGGTTGACTCTCAAATGCCCTGTGAAATGGAGGGGAGTTAGGAATGGGCAATAAATGCTGACCCCGCCAACAACGGCCACATCCCGTAAATGATTTTTTAAAAAACATAGAATTAAATAGAATTTACAGCACAGAAATTTACAGCCACTCAGTCGAAGTAGTCCATGCTGATTTCAGGAATAAAGGGTTATGGTGTTCAGGCGGGAAAGTGGAGTTGAGTCCACAAAAGATCAACCATGATCTCATTGAATGGCGGAGCAGGCTCGAAGGGCCAGTGGCCTACTCCTGCTCCTAGTTCTTATGCTCCACACAAGCTTCCTCGCACTTTTCACCATTGAATTCTGTCAGTTAATCCTTTTCCTTTCTGCTTAGTGGGTTTGCTTAGTTTTCCTGTGACTGCATCTATGCTATTCGCATCAACTACCTGTGGTATTGAGCTTCACATTCTAACCACTCTCGGTAAAGAAGTTCCTCCTGAATTCCCTACTGGATTAATGACTGTCTTACATTTATAGCCTATAGTTTTGGTCGCCCTCAAAAATGGAAAGACCGGGGCAGCACAGTGGCGCAGTGGATTAGCACTGCGGTCTCACGGCGCCGAGGTCCCAGGTTCGATCCAATCTCTGGGTCACTGTCCGTGTGGAGTTTGCACGTTCTTCCCGTGTTTGCGTGGGTTTCGTCCCAACCACCCAAAAGATTTGCAAGCTAGGTGGATTGGCCATGCTAAATTGACAAAAAAATGAATTGGGTACTCTAAATTTTAAAAAAAGTGGTAAGATCTTCATTTGCTGTGTCAAACCCTTTTAGAAATTTAAAGGTCTCTATCAGATCATCCCTTAACATTCTCTTTTCTAACCTGTTAATCGTTCCTGAAAGGTATAACCCAAGTTCCTGTGGTATTCTTGTAAAAATTTTATGCGCCTCCTGCAATGCCTTTGTAATCTTTTCATCATATTGAAGCCAGAGCTATGCCCAGTATTCAAAGTGTGGTCTAACCAAGTTTCTCCATGTAAGTTTAACTTGTATAGTATAATTATTATAGCATGCACTTTTTGTCCTTGCCTATGCTGACAAATTTGCATGATTCAATACGGTGAAACCTGCATTAACTCCTTTGCCTAATCTTTTAAACCAGGGCTCTATCAGTTGTAATCACTGTCGTCCTTGCAAGCAAAACCCTGGTAACTCCCTCTGCTTGTGCTTGCGCGCTTTGCATATCTGCTGGTTTGCCTTGCTTGAAAATTATGGACCTTGGTGTTTTGGTAAAAACTGCTGTAGGCTCTCTGTTGCTCATGAAGACATAACCTAAATTGGACCACTAAGATCTATTGGCAGCATCCATTTGATGTGTAGATGAATTAAGGAGAGTGATTTTAATCTTTCTATTTTGCCTCCAAACTTTTGAGCCATCCAAGTATACTGCTTTGAAAGATGTCACTGTTCTAGATTACTTATTAAACCAAGTTTCATACAGCCATAGATATGTGTGGAGTATTTCCTGTATTCCAAAAGGAAATTGATAGTAAGTGTCAGGCTGTTCAGCTGTGATGAGCATCACTAATCAACAGTGAAGGGCATAACCAGAGTGGATAATCAGACTTTTTCCCAGGGTAGAGGGGTCATTACTAGGGGTCATAGGTTTAAGGTGCGAGGGGCAAGGTTTAGAGGAGATGTACGAGGGAAGTTTTTTTTACACAGGGTAGTGGGTGGCTGGAACTCGCTGCCGGAGGAGGTGGTGGAAGCAGGGACAATAGTGACATTTAAGGGGCATCTTGACAAATACATGTGGGATGGGAGGGATACGGACCCAGGAAGTGGAGAAGATTTTAGTTTAGTCAGGCAGCAAGGTCGACGCAGGCTTAAGAGGGCCGAAGGGCCTATTCCTGTGCTGTCATTTTCTTTGTTCTTAGTGGGGATGTGTGTGAGAGGGGATTCTGCAGTCACCTGCTTAGGACACTTGGCCAGATGTAACATAATGCCTCAGGCTGAGATTGGCTAACTCCACACAAATTGGGGATAGAACCAGGGATTATTTCTGGCACTGTATGGCATACCCGTTAACTGAATAAATTTAACCATTGGGAGAATCTCTGTAGTTGTTAGAATTAATTGGCATTTCAGCAGGCTTTTTATCTTGTGTGCCATTGTTGTATATCACTGTTATTTTTGAATAGCCACGAAATACTTATAGAAATGCGAAGCATCCAAATTCTTTTCACTATTAAAACCCAGACATACCCTAATAAAAGTTGAAGAATTGCAGGAGGATAACATTAAAAACCATCGAACGGGTTAGAATACCGGAGTAGCATTTTGAAATGAAAGAATGATACTGGGGTTTGGAGGGTTCAATTATAATTTTAAGCTTTTTAGAATGATTGTCACAATAGGCTTACATTAACACTGCAGTGAAGTTACTGTAGAAAGCCCCTAGTCGCCACATTCCTGTTCGGGTACACTGAGGGAGAATTCAGAATGTCCAATTCACCTAACGAGCACGTCTTTCGGGACTTGTGGGAGGAAACCGGAGCACCCGGAGGAAACCCACGCAGACACGTCAGGCTTCGCACAGACAGTGACCCAAGCTGGGAATTGAACCTGGGACCATGGCACTGTGAAGCAACAGTGCTAACCACTGCTACCGTACTGCCCATGAGGGCAGATTGCACAATCTTGGCTTTAGTGTAGAAGATTGAGAGATGATCTGATTATGGCATTTAAAATTTTAAAAGGCTTTGATAAAGATAGAGGGAAAATAATACCTTTGGTGGAGGGATCCCAGAATGAAAGGACATTAAAAGTTTTGAGTTAAGCCATTTAAGGGACTGCACGATAGTGCAGTGGTTAGCATTGCTGCCTCACGGCGCTGAGGACCCGGGTTCGATCCCGGCCCCGGGTCACTGTCCGTGTGGAGTTTGCACATTCTCCCCGTGTCTGCGTGGGTCTCACTTCCACAACCCAAAGATGTGCCGGGTAGGTGGATTGACCATGCTAAATTGCCCCTTAATTGGAAAACATAATTGGGTACCCTAAATTTATATTTAAAAAAGGAACGGGTAGGGAGCATAGGCAGATAAATAGTGTTCAGACCTGATCAGCCATTATCTGATTGAATTGCAGAATGGAGGGGAGAACGGGTTTCCCAACTGTATCCAAGGACCTGAGTTGTACAGCTGAATTCTTGACCTAGTCTGTGTGATGGAAAGGTGAAGGTCAAACATCTTTAGATGGCAAGTGGGAGGAGAAGGAGAGAGGGACGATAAGTCAGAGGCCTGCTCTAAATAACCAATAATTGTCTTACAGTGACAAGAAACGGCCCAGATGGTGCACCACCTGTCAGGCTCACTTCAGAGGGAATATCATTGTGCATCGCAGGACACAGAGACACAAGGTAGACAGAAAACCTTATTTTTATAAATTCAGATTACCCAATTCTTTTTTTTTTCCAATTAAGGGGCAATTTAGCGTGGCCAATCCACCTACCCTGCACATCTTTTTGGTTGTGGAGGTGAGACCCACGCAGACATGGGGAGAACGTGCAAACTCCACAAGGACAGTGACCCGGGGCCGGGATCGAACCCAGATCCTCGGTGCTGTGAGGCAGCAGTGCTCATGATTACGCCACCGTGCTGCCCTCAGAAAACCTTTATACAGAAATTTCTACAGTCACATAGCCATTTAATCATTGTCTCAAAGAGAAAGATAGCTTGCCACTCGACTGGAGATATTTCATCCGAATCATCAAACTACCTTCCAGACGGTACCTAACCTGCTATGCATTTGTAATATTTGTTTTTTGTTTGCGTAATCATACATTTTTATATCCATAACCTGAAAATTATTGCTTTGTCGGTTTAACTGCCACCAACTTTATAACAAATAAGTTAATTTTGCTGCAAAATTTATGCAAGTTAAATTGGTGTTCGTACACTGGTCTGCAAATAAGTTGGGATGGGAAGGATTTCTTGGAAGCACTCATGACGTGTAGGCATTTGGGTTCTCGTGCTAAATGCATTCAGCCAAAATGCAAATATGCTCATTGCAAAACTTGTGTCATCGATGTGTCTCAGAAGTTTGCACATTTAAATTTTAGTTTGATTTCCGTAATTCAATTTAATTTCAACGCACATGCTCCAAACTTAAAACCGTCCTTGTCTCCCTTGATGCTTACTGTGTCTCTTCTGTTCCATTCTCCTCTGTGTTTCAGTCTAGTTTTAATGCTTATTCTGTTCTTTAAGTTTGCTGTAGCTTTGGTCTAAAAACAGCGAGTTGGGAAATTTTGCCCTTCAGTCCCCACAAGCAGTTGAACAAGTCCTTGCAAACATTGGTAGTGAATGACTTCCTTTGTTGGTGAGATTTGTCTACAATGGAATCTGGGGAGGATTGCATTATCATCATTATCAAAGTTGCCTGTTACAGGAGAAGATGGTGGTGTCATGATAATGTCACTGGACTAGTAGTAATTGAGGCCCTGGCTAATGTTCTGGGGTTCAACATAGAACAAAGAAAAGTACAGCACAGGAACAGGCCCTTCGCCCTCCAAGCATGCGCAGACCATGCTGCCTGTCTAACCAGAACTTTTTACACTTCCAGGGCCCATAACCCTCTATTCCCATCCTATTCATGTATTTGTCAAGATGTCCCTTAAACACCACTATCGCACTTGCTTCCACCAGTGAAAGTGGGGGTGGTTGTGCTGAAGGGCGGATTGGCCCAAAAATCCTTCGCGCCCAGGGTCCCAAGAATTTGTCATCTGGCTATGCCAACATGGGGGGGTGGGGGGGGGGAGAATCTGCCTTGCCCCCTCGCCGATCTGCCTTGCCCCCCTCGCCGATCTGCCTTGCCCCCCTCGCCGATCTGCCTTGCCCTCTCACGGACCTGCCTTGCCCTCTCACGGACCTGCCTTGCCCTCTCACGGACCTGCCTTGCCCTCTCGCCGATCTGCCTTGCCCTCTCGCCGACCTGCCTTGCCCTCTCGCCGACCTGCCTTGCCCCCTCGCCGACCTGCCTTGCCCTCTCGCCGACCTGCCTTGCCCTCTCGCCGACCTGCCTTGCCCCCTCGCCGACCTGCCTTGCCCTCTCAGGGATCTGCCTTGCCCTCTCGCCGACCTGCCTTGCCCTCTCGCCGACCTGCCTTGCCCTCTCGCCGACCTGCCTTGCCCCCTCGCCGACCTGCCTTGCCCTCTCGCCGATCTGCCTTGCCCCCTCGCCGACCTGCCTTGCCCTCTCACGGATCTGCCTTGCCCTCTCACGGATCTGCCTTGCCCTCTCGCCGACCTGCCTTGCCCTCTCGCCGATCTGCCTCGCCCTCTCGCGGACCTGCCTTGCCCTCTCGCCGATCTGCCTTGCCCTCTCGCCGACCTGCCTTGCCCTCTCACGGATCTGCCTTGCCCTCTCACGGATCTGCCTTGCCCCCCTCGCCGACCTGCCTCGCCCTCTCGCCGACCTGCCTTGCCCTCTCGCCGACCTGCCTTGCCCTCTCGCCGACCTGCCTTGCCCTCTCGCCGACCTGCCTTGCCCCCTCGCCGACCTGCCTTGCCCTCTCGCCGAGCTGCCTTGCCCTCTCGCCGATCTGCCTTGCCCTCTCGCCGACCTGCCTTGCCCTCTCGCCGACCTGCCTTGCCCTCTCGCCGACCTGCCTTGCCCTCTCGCCGACCTGCCTTGCCCTCTCGCGGACCTGCCTTGCCCTCTCGCGGACCTGCCTTGCCCTCTCACCGATCCGCCTTGCCCTCTCGCCGACCTGCCTTGCCCTCTCGCCGACCTGCCTTGCCCTCTCACCGATCCGCCTTGCCCTCTCACCGATCCGCCTTGCCCTCTCGCCGATCCGCCTTGCCCTCTCGCCGACCTGCCTTGCCCTCTCGCCGACCTGCCTTGCCCTCTCAGGGATCTGCCTTGCCCCCTCGCCGACCTGCCTTGCCCTCTCACCGACCTGCCTTGCCCCCTCGCCGACCTGCCTTGCCCTCTCGCCGACCTGCCTTGCCCCCTCGCCGACCTGCCTCGCCCTCTCGCCGACCTGCCTTGCCCTCTCACGGACCTGCCTTGCCCCCTCGCCGACCTGCCTTGCCCCCTCACGGACCTGCCTTGCCCTCTCACGGACCTGCCTTGCCCCCTCGCCGATCTGCCTTGCCCTCTCGCCGACCTGCCTTGCCCCCCTCGCCGACCTGCCTTGCCCTCTCGCCGATCTGCCTTGCCCCCCTCGCCGATCCGCCTTGCCCCCTCGCCGATCTGCCTTGCCCTCTCGCCGACCTGCCTTGCCCCCCTCGCCGACCTGCCTTGCCCTCTCGCCGACCTGCCTTGCCCTCTCGCCGACCTGCCTTGCCCTCTCAGGGATCTGCCTTGCCCTCTCGCCGATCTGCCTTGCCCTCTCAGGGATCTGCCTTGCCCTCTCGCCGACCTGCCTTGCCCTCTTGCCGACCTGCCTCGCCCTCTCGCCGACCTGCCTCGCCCCCTCCCGACCTGCCTTGCCCCTCTCGCCGACCTGCCTTGCCCTCTCGCCGACCTGCCTTGCCCTCTCGCCGACCTGCCTTGCCCTCTCGCCGATCTGCCTTGCCCTCTCACGGATCTGCCTTGCCCCCTCGCCGACCTGCCTCGCCCTCTCGCCGACCTGCCTTGCCCTCTCGCCGACCTGCCTCGCCCTCTCGCCGACCTGCCTCGCCCTCTCGCCGACCTGCCTCGCCCTCTTGCCGACCTGCCTCGCCCTCTCGCCGACCTGCCTTGCCCTCTCACGGATCTGCCTTGCCCCCTCGCCGACCTGCCTCGCCCTCTCGCCGACCTGCCTTGCCCTCTTGCCGACCTGCCTCGCCCTCTCGCCGATCTGCCTTGCCCTCTCACGGATCTGCCTTGCCCCCTCGCCGACCTGCCTTGCCCCCTCGCCGACCTGCCTTGCCCTCTCGCCGACCTGCCTTGCCCTCTCGCCCACCTGCCTTGCCCCCTCGCCGATCTGCCTTGCCCCCTCGCCGACCTGCCTTGCCCTCTCGCCGATCTGCCTTGCCCTCTCACGGATCTGCCTTGCCCTCTCACGGATCTGCCTTGCTCGCTGTTGTCGTTTTGTGTAACATGGAGGATGTTTTTATCCTGAAAATTGCCCTGTGATCCTTCTGTAATCCTGGACATTGCTCTCTGTTGCTCATGTTGTTGATTTTTGTTGCTGCCTTTTTTCCTGCAGGGAGGTGTGAAATGGGGGCATGATGGCCTGTGTTGTTGGTTATCCTGATCTTGCAGAATCCTATTGAGTTAATTATGGGGAATGTGATTTGTCTCAGTTTGACCCCTTTTAGTTATTGAGGAGGGTGGGCAGTTGGGTTGTTCAAGCTAGTTCAGTCTACTCACTTTGATTGAGGATAGCCCCCCCCCCCCCCACCCCCCAATGATGGCCTGAGCAGATTTCTTGACCTTGGGGAGGACTGGGATTTTTTTTCTGGCGCGTCCTTGAGTTTGAGTTTTTTTCTCTTTCGTTCTCGCTTGGATCTCTCTCTCCCTGGGTGGGTTTGGAAAGCAGGAGGAGCATTTGGCTCCCATTCCCTTGCTGGATGCGATTATCTGTTGGTTTGATTGTAATCCAAACGTGTCGTTGTGTGGCATATACGTAACTCCCCTTAGGGAGGGGGTTTTCGTGCATTTTCTTCTGTTTTTGTTAGGATAAACCTGCTCTTGACTTCCACATGGATTTAGATAGATTTGGTATCCAAAGGGAGGAGGCTGCGGTGGGTTGGCATTGTGCCATTGGCGCTGCTGGAGTTGAGGAGGCCGCATGTTGGTGCGCACCCAACCGTCGCACGGTGATTGTCGGGCTGTGGGCATGGAAGGGGTGCACCGTTTTGTCATTTTTTTTTTGTTTGTGACTTTGTCCTGTCTATCCCGAAGCTTCTGATGGGCTGTATGAGTATCCAATCCTGCCTTATTATTATATCAAGCCGACTGTGATGTTATTCTCCTGTTCCACTCTGTATTCATGTATGTTAAACTGTTATTTCCTCCTTCCTACTTATGGGATATATTATTTTATAACTTGGTTGCGTAATTCTTTAAAATGCAAAATCTCAATAAATATACTTTTCTTTTTAAAAAAAATTGGGAATGTGCAGAAGCTAGAATTGGAAGAGCTTGGAGATCTTGGAGAATTTGAGGGCTGAAAGAGATTACACATAGGGAGGAGTGAAGTCGTGGAGGAAGTTGAAAACCTGTTACAAGTTAGGATATGTTTTGCATCAGTTTTTGCAAGGTGGAGCAGAAACTCAATTTCTCCCTCCACAGATCTGCCAGACTTGAGTATTAACGGAACTTTGTATTTTTATGTCTGATTTCCAGTATCCAAAATAATTTGCTTTTATTTCACCTTAAAATCTACCTCTTTGATATCAGCGTTAGCCTTCTGGTTTCCCCTTGGTTCCCAACTCCGGAAGCATTTTGTTACATGAAGGGCAATAAATAAAGTGCCTTTAAGTTGTTTTGGTGTGTTGTATCTGTAAATCCTCAGATACTAGCAACCAGTTCACTTACGCAAAGGTTTTACCTAGGTGTCTTTAATAACACATTCACGTTCAACAATGTTTATTACACATAATTTACCTGTATGCTGTCCACAAATAAGATTGGTTTATACTACCTGTGGGGATGGTTTGGTAGGTCGTGGATCTGATCTGTGAGCCCCTTTGGTTCGTCATCACGAAGGTGGTTCATGCACGCTGTTTCTGCCTTCCTACCTTCTCTGGACAGCCGCCTTGATTGCCTCTGCCTGGAGTCTTCCCTCCTGATGTGTCACGGGTACCTGTTTTTATCCCCTTCCTTTGTGCTCTTTTGCCCTTTCCTCTGGCTTTCTGCCAATGATGCCTCAGGAGGGGGGGGTCTCAGTAGCCAATGGTCCGGTTGATGACCGTTTGACAGACCACCTGAGCCTGCCCCAGGTGTCCCATCTCTGGTGGTGTGGGCTGCACATAACCTGTTCCTATATTAGGTAACAGCAGAACTCTGGGTGACAAAGTCTGGCCCAATCTGGGCTACTGGCAATAGACCTCTGCATACCAATAGTGTGTGAAGATCTCCTGATGGGCGATTGACTGGGCGGGTTCAGACATGTTCTGGCAGCTTGTCAGTTGATTGTATGTTTGAACTTGCCCAGTTCGAATCCCCATGGTGATGTGTGCCTGTGGCTTGATTTAAAGTGCCCAATTCTTTAATTTAAAATACCCAATTGTATTGGGCCCAAATCTAGGCCTTGCTAGGTTACCACAGGTGGTTGTCCTAATTAGAATTTTAAAAAAAAATTACTATACCCGTTGGCATATGAGATGAATATTCAACTTAATTAAACAAGGCTCTCTTTTGAGAAACTATTTGGCTCTTTTCCGATTTGTCGCACTGTCTGAGAGACCAGTGGGAATGGATTCAGTGGTAGCTTTCAATGAAAAATTAGGATCAATATCTGAAAAATAAACATTTGCACTGCTTTGGGAAAAGTGCAATGTGTGGAACTAATTTGATGGTTCTCGCAAAAGAGCTAGCACAAGCACAATGGGCTGAATGGTCACTATTGCGTCATTCTATTGGAGATTGAAAATTGTCATTGTAGAGAAAAACAAGAAAAGGGTTTGAGAGAAAGTTCATATTATTTTGAAAGCCAGACCTGGCTATTAATAGGGCTGTTAAAACAAAGTTGATACTGGAGCTGTTCTATTTGTTGCAGGCACTCGTACCCGAGCCTGCTGTCGCAATCGTTGATCTCGGTGTAGTTCAGATTTATTGCCTTGTGTGGTGGTGGGCCTTTAGGAACAATTGGCTTTTACAACCAAGCAGCTTGCTGAGCAACTTTAGAGGGGAGTGAACATACAATGCGGGCATGTGAACCATGGCATGTGGCACTGGGAATGTCGGCATCACCGGGTAGGGTTAGTGTTCCTTAAGTGATTTCAATAAACCATGCCTAAGTTGTGTCATTGGGTTCTTTATATTACAAAACTCAGCTGATGCAAACGAATCGTCTGCTGTTGTGGGTCAACACCGGGAAAATGACCTCCAGTTCAATTTTGCAATTTGTCAATGGCGAGATTTGGGTTCAGTGTCTCTGGGCTCCTAGCCCAGTACCATCAGCTCTAGAGTGATGTATCCTGCCATCTTTGTTCTTCCCAGTAAACGAGGTGAGTGAATCCTCGTCCTAAGAGGCCAAGCATCATCATACAATACAAGGGAAAGATGCAGCTGTTTAAAGCCCGGCATTGCTTACAAGGGACTAGGTTCAGCTGGTCCTTTTTTGTTTTTGAGGGAGATTGCTGGCCCATTCCCACCCCTGGCTGTAGCTGTATCATTTATGTTCTCTGTTTCTCACCAGCTTGCTAAGCTCTCGCTGCGGCCTTTCTGCACTGTCTGCAGCCGACACTTCAAAACCCCCCGAAAGTTTGTGGAGCACATGAAGTCGCCAGAGCACAAGCAGAAAGTGGAAGAGGTACACTAAGCTTTTTCTAGGCTTTTCACTTGTTTCCATAATGGAATACAGGGGAAATTAAAAATGGGGGGAAAAAATGTTGACACCTTGTTTCTGAATGGCTGTCCTCCTGCTCGAGGCGATAACAGGCCAGTTACCATCCTCTGCAATATCTTGCGTTTAGGTGCTTTTAATGGATTAAAACATCCAAGGTGCTCCAGTGATCATTATCCAATGAAATTTGACAATGACCTACACAAGGAGATAATAAGATAAACCAGAAGTATGTTACAGGAGTAGAGAAAGACCGATGTTTAGGGATGGATTTCCAGATCTTTAGGACCTTGGTAGCTGGAGCACCGGCTCCAAAGGTGGAAATCGGGAAATGCATGAGGCCAGACTGGAGATGTGCAACGGTCTTGCACGGTTCCAGGGTTGGAGGAGGTTACAGGGATTGTGAGGGGTGAGGCCGTAGAGGGTTTTGAACACCAGATGAGAAATGTAAAATTTGAGGAGACCATGGAACTCGATGACTTCTATTTTATAACAAGACTGCTACACATGATGTATGTGAGCAGAGATGAGTGGGGCAGTCAATGCCTTTCCTTTAACGTTTGGAATCTGTGATCTTTTAACTCGGTCTCGGCAGCCAAACAGTGTTGACACTCAGTTGAAATAGTCATTCAAATATAACCAAGTGTCATTTTCTGATTTTGTTTTCCCTCTGGTTGGGCACGTTCTTTAGGGCCCCAATCTGGCTCTCCAGTCCCACTTTTGTCTTGGTTTCAGAGGGTCATTGGTTTGGGTTTGAGTTTAACTCGGCTGACATTCCAGTGTGATACTGAAGGAGTACATCGTTTGAATGAGGCATTAACTGAAGCCCTTTCAAATGATTCTTGGGGAAGGTGATGGGGTTGGATTCTAAAAAGAGCAGATTAAATTATTTGAAAAACTTCTCCATCCAAACTAATGCTTTTTTGTATTCCATTCTTCCTTCCGTTTGGGTCACATTTCTAATTGTAACTATCCAGATCCCTTGAGGTCTGTTCGGAGTGGGCTGGCTTAACCATCCGCATTGTATCCCCACTGAGTTGAAACCTGCAACATTGGTACTTAGTAATCAAATTATTGCCAACTTGAATGATGAGGATTGTGACAGCCCGCTATCTGTTTTGGAGGCAGGCAAACCACTGCCTGGGCCCGGGACCATCTATGTTCACCTTTCTGGAAAACCTGCAAATGTATTATTACTCAAATCTGTGCACTCCTTGTTCTTTGTAGCCAATCAGAGGAATTGTGGCTCTAATTTAATTTGTTCAGTAGCCGTAGGGGCTCTGTTAAAACTGGTTACATGTTTTTGATGTCCTGATTAAAATGCCAGCCTCCATGGAGACTGAAATGTATCCTGGCAAATACAAATGAAGCATTATATTAACAAGTCATTCAGGCCTCCTATTGAGCAGGAACACATGAAGCTAAAGCTGCCCTTTGTCCACATGTTATCTAAATTACAAATGTTTTAGTTTACAGAGGGCACAATACGTTTAACTGGAATATTAAGTCATTTCAAACTGGGTTCTGCAAGGTTGTGCGGTTATCGACTGAAAATAAATAGTTCCTCTCATCTAACATGCTTTCTCTACGATATTTCATGCATTGTGTTACTCCCGTTAACCTTTATCCATCTATCCCACTTGAATAAATACAATCTCTTTGTAATTTTTCATACCAAAATTATGTATCCCCTTAGCCTATGCTTCCCAAGTGGATAACCTTAACCCATGAGTCCTGAGGCTGGATATTATTTAATTTTAAAATAAATTTACAGTACCCAATTCTTTTTTTCCTTTTTGTTTCCAGTTAAGGGGCAGTTTAGCGTGGCCAATCCACCTACCCTGCATACCTTTGGGTTGTGGGGGTGAGACCCACGCAAACACGGGGAGAATGTGCAAACTCCACACGGACAGTGACCCAGGGCCGGGATCGAACCTGGGTCCTCGGCGCCGTGAGGCAGCGGTGGCTGAATATTATTTAGTCATTGTCCTCGGCAAGTCCTAAAGTGACAATATTCTTTATCATCTACAAAGATTAAAAGACTGGATTCAGTATTATGAGAGTTTCTTGATTCTCTGAAGAATCCGCCCTTTGACTCCTCCCCTCGCACATTTGCATGCTGTTTCTTGGTGACGTCATCCAAAAATGTGGGATCGCATTCCAGTTTTGTGATATTCCTTAAGTCACTGCCCCGTTTAACTAGACAGTTCAGAACTGTGGCAGCCTATTTAACCCAATTGTACAACCCCATATTCTCTCAATCAGAAATGCTGCCTCCTTAATATTGTCCATCTGCCCCACCTCACTCTTTTTGCTGTCAAAACCCTCTCCTGCATCTTTGTCACCTCTGGTCTTGGCTACTCGTTGGGGCTGTGAAGTACTTCCTGTATCCTACATTGCATCAAGTGACCTCGACTCATCGCTCCAGTGCCCACTGACTTACATGGGCTCCCGATTTCCCAAAATCTCAAACTTAAAAATTATCATCCTTGTGTCTAATTCTCTGGTAATCTAAAATTAAATAGGAAAGTATCGAACACATATACAACAAGTCGGGCAGCATCTGTAAGGAGAGGAAGTAAAGGTAACTGGATCAACGACAGTGTATCCCACTCTTGGAATTCTTGGGCAGTCAAATTTACCGTCATAATCTTTTGTGGTCCTGTTTCCACGAACCTATCTCAGCTGATTTAACTGAAAGCTCCGTGTTTTGTATGTCGTACACTACTGACATGTATATACACCGTTTCAGATTAGTTGGGTTTACGATTGATTTTTAAAACTCCTTTGTGTTCTCATCTCGTTGATTCCTTGTAATCGTGCTCTCGCCTGTTAATTGGGTGCACGATGTAGGCTGGGCCACCAATGCCATTCAATCATTTGTACCAAATTTAATTAGATTGCCTAAATAACATCAGATTTTCTATGAACCACAGATGAACCACACTATGCAGTCTCGAAACAGGGCGGTATGTTGGATTAGATTCAGCGTCCATCCTGCATTTGCAGTGCACTGATTGCCAGTGCACTGTAGCTGCAGGATGTATGTTCCACAGGGTGCACTGCAGCAACTTACCAGCCAAGGTTACTTTGACAGGATATCCCTTCCCTGACCTCCCCCACCAAGGGCAGAAATGTTGGGAGGTCTTTCATTGGAACCATTCCTTCATTGCCCCATGGTCAGAAACTTGGTATTCCCTACCTGGCACCATCGTGGGCAACAGTCACCAGAAAGGTGGCAGCGTTTGAGAAGAATTCCCTGTATCACTTTCTCGGCAAATAGAGATGGGCAATAAATGTGATCTGGCTGCATTATCCACCTTGGAGGAATACAATTCGAACGATAGAATCACATGAGCTCAGATAGTACTGCTGCACTTGTGGGAGAGTGTAATATCGGTATGACGAGCAATTTACTGTGGTGATTTCTATCACAAATATAGACTAGAGAAATTTATAATGGGAGAAAAATGTTGGCGGGAAGTGGATGCAGATGCAAGATATTTATGCCCTGTGTCTGACGATAATATTTGACACAAAATTCAAATAATTATGCTGCATCGACATGCTACCATCGCTAACTTGTGTAATAATTGCACATTGGTGAATTACATATTGTTTTCAGGTTAAGCTGCAGAGTAGTTCCCAAGATAAAGACCAGGCTGGACAAGACTATCCAGAGGACCTGATCACTGTTGATGCAGTTGGTTGCTTTGATGAAGATGATGAAGAAGGGATGACTGAGGATGATGACAGTGTTTCTGATTGTTTAAGTGATAGGGATTCTCAGCAGGTTTGTCAATATACTGTTGAAATGGTTTGTATTTCCCTGCATCCACACACATCTAAATCTTATTTACTATATGATTTTATTAGAGGCGCCAAATATTCAGCTTTATTTTTTATTTCCTGTGTAATAACTTGTGAAATTTTTCAGTGTGTGCTCTCTTGGTGTAGTTGGTTCTTAATACCATATAACAAAAGTGTGCAATTCCACTGATTTGCATCATTGTTGAAAATTAAGCACCTCTTCTACAACAACAATATGCATTTATAACATACTTTTAACTTGATAAATATTCTTAGACTTTTCAAGAGCGTTATCGAACAGAATTTCACACCAAGACACCAATATATACTTGGATAGGTCACCAAATGATTGATCCAATAGTAGGTTTTAAGAACAGTCTTAGACCAGAGAGAGGTGGAGAGGTTTATGGAGGGTCTTTTATGGCGTGCAAGGGCCGAGGCAGCTGAAGGCATAGCTGCTAATCGTGCAGGGAAAGGAAATGGGGGTGCGCAAGAGGCCAGAATTGGAAAAACCACAGGACTTCGAATGGTTGTAGAGGTGGAGGAGGTCACAGAGATTGGAAAGGGTGGGGCCATTGGATGGATTTGAAAATCAGAATAAAAATTTTAAAATAGTTGCTAGACTGGAAGCCAATATGGACGCATAAACTCCGAGGTGGGAACTGTTTAATATTCCAATTTAAAACTTGTTCTGGGGAAATGAACAAGCAGAAACATTATTATGGCCTTTTTTTAAAAAAAATAAAAATAATAATAAAAGGCACAAGTTTGAAATTAGTAAATGGTTCAATTTTGCTGGTGTTCGTGGGATGAAGAACTCGAGCACAAAATTTACAACCCTTGCACAAGGTTAGAAATGAGGGAAAAAGTATCCAGAGGATGGTGGACAGGTAAAATAGAGGGTGGTTTATTTGAGGGCCATTGGATATCTCCTCAGCAGATAATGGATTGATAGGAGAAGGCAGACACTGGCCCTTAAATTAGGGGATCAACATTGTCTGGAGGAGAGAAATATCTGCGCTGGACGTCCATAAATGGACTTTGAAGAGAAAGCGCTTGATAGAAAGAATAGCTACTTTTGACTGGATTTTGTTCATTGCTTGGCTTCCCTGGAACGCTGTGGAATTTTACAATCTCTTGAGTAAAATGTGCATTTTAGGTAGGGGTGGCACGGTTCACAGTGCCAGGGTCCCCGGTTCGATTCCCCGCTTGGGTCACTGTCTGCACGTTCTCCCCGTGTCTGCATGGGTTTCCTCCGGGTGCTCCGGTTTCCTCCCACAAGTCCCGAAAGATGTGCTGTTAGGTGAATTGGCCATTCTGAATTCTCCCTCAGTGTCCCCTATCAGGCGCCGGAATGTGGCGACTAAGGGATTTTCACAGTAACGTCATTGCAGTGTTAATGTCAGCCTACTTGTGATAATAAAGATTATTATTTTTATAAACATGTGCTTTGTACATTTAGGCTTTGCTGTCAGAGTTTGAGAAGGAGCCATATGACGCAGAGACGGTGTATGGTGAGTACAAAAGAAGTAAGCTAATGTATTTCATGCAGTGAGTTTTGTACTAAAATCTATAAATTTGCCCCAATAGCACATTATAGAATTTAATGGGTACTTTAGTCTGTTAGCCTGTGATTTTGAGATGTTTAATTAGATCAGAAGGTTTGACTTCGTAACAAGCAGCTGTGTTTACATAGTGCCTCTAATGTTCCATGGAACATCACAGAAATATAATTGGACAATTGACACCAAGTCAAAGGAGATATTGGGACAGTTCTCGAAGACACTTGGTTAGGGAGGTAGATTTTAAGGAAGGCCTTAAAAGAGGAGAGAAAGCCAAATAAAGTTTGGGAAGGGAATTTCAGAGCTTGCAGACTAGACAGCTGAAGGCATGGTCACTAGTGAGGGATTCATATGAGGCAGAGGTTTGAGGGATGCAAAATTAAAGGGTTGTAGGGTTGAAGAGATATGGAGGAATTTGAGTACAAGGATGAGAATTTTAAATTCGAGGGATTGGTGAATTGCAAGCCAGTAGATCATCAAGCCCAGGGAAGGTTTATGACACGGCACAGGTTATGATGTAGTTGGATAGTTTTGGCCGAGCTCATGTTTATGGAGCGTTCAGGAGAGCATTAGAACAGGTAGGTTTGGAGGTAACAGAAGCACGAGTGAGTGTTTCAGCAGGAGATGGGCTGAAAGAGGGGTAGAGACGGGTAATGTTACGGAGATTGAGCTCAATGGTCTTAGTGGTGGAAAGGATATAGGATCCAAAGCTCAGCTCATTGTCAAATAGGGAACCAAGATTACAGTCTAGGGTAGATTGGGGGGGGGGTCCAATTGTGGGGTTGAATCAATGACACTGGAATGTAGCTTATTTTTGGGGCTTAAGCCAGTAGCAAATTAAGGGACTATGCCAGATTTAAAAGGGAGGGAAGGGGAGTGAACTGGCTCCAGTATCAGTTAGCATGGAGGCCATTAAGGGAAATTGGGTAGTCAGCAGTTTAATGGGAATAGGGTTGAGGGAGCAGCTGGGACGTGTGGTTAAGAAGAGTTGAGCGGAGTTGGGAGGTCAACTAAGTGCAGGTCTGAGGTACCATAATGAGTTATTTACCTGGGCGGCACGATGGCGCAGTGGTTTGCACTGCTGCCTCAAGTCGCTGAGGACCCGGGTTCGATCCCGGCCCAGGATCACTCTCACCCCCACAACCTAAAGATGTGCAGGCTAGGTGGATTGGGCACGCTAAATTGTCCCTTGGAGTTTAAAAAAAATTATTTTAAAAGAGTTATTTATTTGACTCGTAATCGGGAGACCTCAATTAATGAATCAGCAAAATTAGTTCCCATCATGGCAGCTGGGCAATTTAAATTCCATTAGTTAACTTTTTTTTAAATACCTGGAATAAAATGTTTCTATAATGAGCCAGTAACAAAATGGCCTATCAGTCAATCAGTTGTACTAAACCATTACTAATATGTCACTGGAAGAGTAACTTCACCAAGAGGACTGCAGTAATTCAAGACACTTGCTCACCACTACTTTCTAAAGCTCCGTTGGGGAGGCCAATAAAATGTTGGCCGTATCAGTCATGACCACATCCCATGAATTAATGTAAAAATAATTAGGAATGAGAATAAGGATAGGGAATGTTACCATTGGGAATGTTATCTTGGTGTGGGAGGGAAGGATACAGCAGAGGGTGACACAGTGGTAAGCACTGCTGCCTCGCAGCTCCAAGGATCCGAGCCTTTGGGTGACTGTGGAGTCTGCACATTCTCCCCGTGTCTGCATGGGTTTCCTCCGGATGCTCCGGTTTCCTCCCACAGTCCAAACATGTGCAGGTTAGGCCAATTAGCCATGATCAATGCACGGGGTTATGGGGATAATGGAGCTAGGTGGAGTGCTCTTCGGAGGCCGAATGGCCTCCTTTGCTATAGGAATTCCACAGAGAGGCCACTGAATGGTCGGTCTCGATCTTGATAGCCTTGGTGAAAAATAAGTCCATGAGCTCTTCATTTGTTGGAGGAAGCTGAGGAGAAGGGTTTAAGGAGGATGTTTAGTAGCAGGGAAAAGAAGCAAGAAATGATCTTGTCTGGGAGTCTCCCAATGTTACCACATGAATTTGCTTATTGGTGACACTTTTTTGTATGTTTCACACTCTGCTAAGCTGCTTATTCCCAGGGAGACTGTTGTGCGCTGTGGTTAACATCGGTGGTTTAAAATGATCAGTGTTCATTCTAATTCCAGCACCTTCAATTTTTTCTTAAAAAAACAAACAGGATGACAAACCTGCTCAACAAAATGGATTGGACTTGGTCCATAGTACTAACTACCCTCCGATTTGTTCATTGCAGTTAGGAATTCATTAGTTCCCTCCAAGCAGAATGATGGGCTGGTGATGTACTGAACACGAATGTTGTGTAGGATGGGGAGAATTGTTAGGTTAATATAAACAGAAACAAACTCTGTGCCTATTTTGATAATTGACCTGCAATTACTTCAGGCTATCGATGTACAGAGTTGGAATGGTCTGATTTCTTAAGGAAGAAGGAAAATGTAGCAGCGGACAGCTTATGTTAAGCATTCCCTCCTTGCCTACATTTTTTAAAAAAACACCTTTTAAAAAAAAAAAACAAAAAACGTTGATTTTTTAAAAAAAAAGTTTCCTCACCCAGGCAACTTGTGTGAGATATTCCTGGGTGGAGATGCCTGCATTCTGTGACACCTATATTCATCTCTCTAGGATTGCAACTTTGCTGTGATCTAAAAGAAATCCAGGAGTAGCCAGTCCTAAACACCTACACAAATGCCCATTTGTCCAGCACCGTATAGTGCACACTGCCATTGCTTTACCCGTTACCATCCTCCAGTACATTGCAGTTGGCGAGATTTTTCTGGAACCACCAACCCTTAGGAACAGGCTCCTCAAACCTGTTCCGCCATCATTCAATCACATAGTGATAGATCTGAACCTCTGCTCTATTTCCCAGCTTTGATCCGTATCCCCTTGAAACTCCTAATCTAACAAAACTCTATTACACTTGCTCTGAAAATTCAAATTGATTCCCAACCTCTACAGCAATCTCTCTGTAACTAACCTATCAAATTATTTTTTAAAACTGTAAACACCTGTATTAGATCATCCTTTAACCTTCTAGACTCGAGCAAACACAGAATAAGTTTATACAGCCTAGCCTTATAATTAACCCTGTCTGCCCTGCTTATCAAGGCTTCATTTTTTTTCTTTTGCTTCTGCAAGTTGTTCATCAGCTAATCGTCTTCAGGATCCCAAATTCATCCGAGTACAAGTTGAAAGAAAAAACATAACTGTTTTGTATTGGGAAGTTGATCGTTGAAATTAATGGCTTAGCAAACCGTCCCTGCTGGACCCATAGCTGTTGAGTTCACAGACTGCACAACAGAACCTTTTGGAAGCAAGTTTGAGTGAGGCTTTTCCTTTTCAAGTTCAATTTCTCTTTTCGAAAATTGGAGTATCTTTAGCTTATCTAGAACCATTTCTTCACCAACATTAGATCACAAATTTGAAAACCCTAAATCACTCGGTTTGTATCTGCTGAGTGCAGATAAACTGGGTCCTGTAAAGTTTCTTAAGTTTATCCTACGGCATAACTATGTGTATCCAGATTCATTGCTGTGGCTTTCCATTGTGGTATCATTGCAAAGCTTTCCTCTCACAAATGCACCTCCATATCTCTGAATTCTGAAAGGGGATTTCTGCTTTTTGCTCATAGCCATCAATCTTTAAAAGCTAATCATGCTGACTTAAGGCCAGGAGCAAAGTTTCTGTTAACTCTTATACGCTGAATTTTTTTGATTAAACAAAATTCTTGTATGCATTTCCTTTTTTTTTTACTTCTGATTTGTTTTGTGTGTTTTGATGACAAGGGCACATTCAATGTAACATACAGTGATCGTCTTGGTTCCACTCCCCTCCACAGGCCAGGAATTTGTGGTCCCTGTGACCGGTTTCCTCTGCAAGCTGTGTCACAAATTCTACCATTCTGAATCCACTGCCAGATTTACCCACTGCAAGTCACTGATGCATTTTCAGAACCTTCAGGTTAGATGGTTGTTCCATGATGTGGCCTGTGTTTCATTCTCTCCATTTCTCCGCGTTCTCGTCTCGCCCGACCTCTCTTCCGCTCCACCCTTTTCATCTGCTTTTCCTTCTCTACCTACTTACCCCCTCTCGTCACTCTTCGCTGCACCCTCCACTCCCACTCTTTACCTTGCTGCATCTTTTGCATTCACTCTGGTTTTTCTTTTCTGCATCTGGTGTTTGGCGTTGTCCCAGACTTGCTTTAAAGTCCCTTCTTCTACTGAATGCAGTTTGATTATTGTGGAAGCAACTAGTTATCCAATTTAAGCAAAAATGACCTGACCGTTTGGTCGTTTACTGCATTTTGATATAAAGTTAGACACACATTCGTTGCTTCACGTTTTGCCCTATTCAGTGTACCTCTACTCATTAACAGGCCAACATGACAATGAATTTGTTTAGATTTAATCTTTCTATACTCCCACCCTCAGTTGACCTGGTAATCCTGGAAATAAGCAGAATCAGATATCTTTAGATGACAAACAAACTACAACGGGATAACATAAACTTATTTCCAGCAATCTCAGTTCAGCTCCTTTATGAACTTGACTCATCGTCAGATTTGGGACTGAAATAGTTTGGCTCAGAGAGACTGCAAAGTGCGATTTTCTTTTTTAAGTTGCGTCAAAGAAGATTTTGAGTTTGGGTTTGAGGTACATTGTTTAGGCAAACAAGATTAGCTCTGCGTTGCACCTGTCCTTATGCAAGATCTTGGATGTGTTTAAAGCTGTCACTGTGAAGGGATTCGCCGCCCACCCCCACTTAGTGAAAAATGATAATGATGAGATATTGATAACTTTTTGATGGGAAAATTGGAGCAAGTCTGTGACCCACTATGCATTCACCTTTTATTGAACTATTTGTATTGATGTTGTTTTATATTGTGAGTTTTGAGTGATTTGTTCAATGTTTGAGGTATTCGTGGGCTATTGTTGCAGTCTGATAGTCACCTGTCCCACGTTTCATCTTTCATTTGAATGTTCTCGTGTAGTTTGCACTTTCAAAGTCTGTCATGCTAGGATGCATCGCCACTTTCTTTAGCTACGGTCCATGTGGTTTCACATTTCTCCTCCTTTCAACTTGAGATTACAGCATTATCTCTCTTGACATGTTAATTGTTCTCTAAAAGCTAATTAAGCAAAAAGTTATCTTGTCAGTTTTACATTTGTTCAGGGCTAATTTGCTACTTCCACCCCAAAGCATGCTGCCCTCAGCACAAACTAGGGAATGACTCCACAAAATGCAAGTGGAATAGACGCAGGGTTTGAAAACGGTCAGATTTTGTTTGTGCCCCTGTCGTGCAAGAGTACAGTGCACCGATCACATTTAGTCCAAACAGTGATAGATGATGTGTACTCATTAGTTTAATCCACCCCCAGTTTTTGCAGGTCAAACAAATGTGGCTTGTTCGTAGAATTCTATTAAGTAAATTTGTTACCCAGACTCCAGTTGGATTGATTACCAACTTTAAAGCTTTATATTTCACCTTTTTCTAGTCCATCTCATTAAGACAATTCAAGTATTTTTGTGTTTTGATGGTGCAGAACTACAGCGTGCTTTAATTTTTAAGCTGTCATCACTAGTTGGGGTCAATGGGAATAATGTTTTTAAAAATATGTATATTATTGACTTGCTTTCAAAGGATTGAATCTGAATTTTTGAGTTGACTTAGAGAGGCGGTGATTAGCCTTTTCTGATCACTTAATCTTGCTAGATCGAAGGGACTTGAGAGCGTCACAGGGACCAATGGTTCAGATGACCTTCGGACAGTCTGTACTTTCACAGTGTGATGCTGCTGATCACTGTACTCACCTGGTGCTGGGGTCACTGGTGGGATCTCTCTTCACAGATGGAACTGGGACATTGTGAACACTGGAAACACTCATCATGTCAGGCAGCATCAGTGAAGAGAGGAACCCAAGTCAACATGTCAACCTGTGGTCTTGTTTCTCTCTCCACGGGTGTCAGAACTTCTGAGTATTTCCAGTGTTTTCTTTATTTTTGGATTTACAGCAATTGCAGTACTTTGCTTTTGTAGAAAGACAACCAGTTGCATTGCTGCAAGGTTAAATAGTTTCAGTGAGTACCTGCTCCTGTACAAATAGCCAATGCTTGGTACCTGTGCGCAAAAATCCCAATTGCTCCAAAATGCATTTTATGTGTTTCTCTGCTTTTTTGTTGTGTGTGTGTGTTTGGTCCTAGAAAGGGTGATAGCGACATCATAGCAACAACACCACATTTCCTGGTTTCCAGTCAGCGGAATGTACGTTTCAGCATATTTGACTCGTGCTGCTCTTCCAATACTGGCTACACCAGTAGAATTATACGAGTTTGGGTCTATTCCCAAGGGGTTCATCAGCATCAGCCTCATTTGAACGCTCATCACATCAGCTTTGTGATTGAAACAACGCTAAGTAGCATGAAGCAGACTCTTGGGCACAAATCAAAACAAGGATATGGTCATGTAGCCGTGGCCAGTGGTTGATTTCTGGAGCCAGACTGGCAAATAGTGGATAGAGGAGTTTAAAATCATAAAAGATAGATTAAACAAAGAAAAAATCTTTCCAATTGTTGACGGGTCAGTAACAAGAGGGCGCAGGTTTTACGTTGATTTGCAAATGAAACGAGAGATGCCATGAAGAAAAACCTTTTGTCTAGAATTCGGAATGCACTGCCAGATGTGGTGGTGGATACAGATGCAACAGCTTTCAAAAGGGAATTGTAGAAATACATGTTTGGAAGAGAGAAAATTACAGGGAGATGGGACGAAAGAGCGAGAGGAGTAGGACTCACTGGATCAGTAAATAACCACCCTCCTGTATGATCGGCTGTTCTATGATTCTAAACATTCCTAGCTATAAGATTTTCAGAGTGAATAATGAGAGCGAGGTGGATTTGACCTTGTTCATTAAATACACAATTGTAGTCCGAGGAAACCGTTTCGTTATCAAACAAAAGTTGGCAGCAAGCCAGATGAGATATTGCGACAGATGATCATAAGCTTGGTATGGTTTAAGGGGCCTCCTGAGGGGTGGAAATCTGGAGAGGAATAACATGGCGGCTAATGCTAGAGCAGTTAAACCAGGGAATGAGCAAGGTGCTGGAATGAGAGGTGTCTGAGGGATCTATTTTCCCTGTTGACTCGACCAGAGAAAGGCGAAGTACTGGAAGTTAGAAAGGAAAGCAATGTTTTTTTTTATAAATTAGCGACCTGCTCCAATCAGTATCAAAAGGTAAAACAGAAAATGCTGGACAATCTCAGCAGACCTGGCAGCATCCGCAGAGAGAGAAGGGAGCTAAAGTTTCTAGTCTGGACGACTCTTTGTCAAAAGCTAATATTGTTTTGATTGAAAGTATGTACTTTGTTACGGTGACTCCCCAAAGTTTTGGAGCCGTTGCCCATTTTTGTGTGTTTTCTTTGTTCAAACAGAGTTACAAAGCACAAAGAGCCCAAGATTATTCATCTGCCGGTGTTCAGGAGCCAGCTCCTTCTGCGGGGAGCAGCCTTGGTTCAACAGATGATCAGAAGCCAACAGGTGGGACGCAGGTGGAGGCTGATGAAAAATCTACTGAAGCCGCTACTGGTGAGATCAAAATGGAGGAGGAGAGTCCCAAATCCGAGGTCACGGCTCCTGCACTGTCCCATGTGGACAAGGATGGTGCTTCCGACTCGCAGTGTGCCCAGCTGGAGAGCCCAAGTTGTGAAACTGGAGTGATCTCCGGCAGTGCCCCTGTCGCAGAATCTGATTGCAAACTAATTGCCGACCCTCTCGCAAATGAGGAGGCAGCGAACAGCCCCAAGGAGGTGGTGGAGCAGACAGCCAGCCCTGAGAAGTGTGAAGCAAGTTCAGTCGCTGGCAGTGAGGCAGTAGGCGATGACCACGATGGGAATGAGGAGGGCGACCTGAGCTTGATCAAGACTGAGGAGCCCAGTGAAGCGGAGGATGGCGAGGAGGAGCCCCTGGCTGATGGCTGTCTGGCAGAGAAGGAATGCGAGGGGGTGAATGCCAAAGGGGAGGATAACGAAGCTGAGCTGGAGGATGATTTTAGCCACCTGGAACGCAACACCCCCAAAACGAGATCCGGGAAGGCAGGCAGAGGCCGGCGTTTCTCCTCGAGGCGGAAGAAGTAAACTAAAGACCCAAATCCACTTTTTCTAGAGTAACATGTGCTATGGTTGGGATAAATCTGGGTTTGCCACAGTGTTAGATTCACAGTGGGCTCTCAGTGGTTATGTACTTTTCTTTCATTAATGAGAGAAGAATCATGTACAAGTCCGCTGATTTATAAACTATGTAGTGTCCCAATGCAGTACCTGTTCAAAAATATTTCCCCGCCCTCTTACGGATAATAAAGTAGAGGCGACTGCGGTGCTCCAAAGGTTTTAGTATTGTAACTTAGAGCATTCGCTTTCAGTGTTTTGGAAGTAACGTCACTGCAGTCTTTGCTCCATGTACTGCAACTGGCTGTTCCTTCACCGCTGACACCTGAACCATGGGCCACTGAGATAAAGTCATTCTTTGTAGACTTGTAACCCTACCTTGTATAAAATAAAACCTTTCAAGTCACCAGTTAGTTACGGAAGATACTGAGGTATCACGGGGCAAAGTGGGCCCCCCCCCCCACTTGGAGCCCTTCACTGGGTGACCATTGCAACCTTGAGACTGGAACCATTTCACGGGGTCTTTGGTAAGTGTCCATCACTTTTTGAAACATCATGCACACCTCGGTGTAAAATCCACTCGTGATTTTGACACTGAAAATTTGTTTTTGTGTAAGTTTCACCATTGCATTAACATAAACATAATGTAGCATACTCTGAAATAGACGGCCACGGTTGTTATGCCTTTCCCAGTATTCATTCCAGAAATGGCTACCTGCCCGTTCTTCTTGATGAACCAGATGGTGGGTGAGAGAATGGGGGAGGGGTGGCATCTTCACTAAATTATTATGGTGGAATGTAAGACTTATAAAAGCGAGTATCCCAGTTTCTGTGCTTGAGCTGGGTGTGTTTATTGCATGACCCGGATCAGCTGTGATGGATAAAGTGAAGCCGTTTATGGGGAGTATTTTATTCTTGCACGGGATGGAGGCATCATTGGAAAGGCCAGCATTTGTTGCCCATCTCTAATTTCCTTTCATCCGATTGGCTTGCCAGGCTATTTCAGAGGGCAGTTAAAAGTCAACCACATTGCAATGGATTTGGAGTTGCATGTAAACCGGACTATATCTAAAGAACATTAAGTGAACCAGATGGGGTTTTACAACAGTCAGTCCTAGTTTCATGGTCACCATTATTGATTCCAACTTTCAATTCCAAATTTATTAATTGAATTTAAATTCCACCAGCTGCTGTGGTGGGATTTGAACCTACGTCTCCACAGTCTTGGCTGTGGGCCTCTGAATTACTAATTCGGTGGTATCACCACATCAGTTCCCGGTGCATGATGCAGCTAAATCTCTCTCAGATCTTCCATTAACATGAGATTCACAGTATAGTACTGGTCTCAGCTTTATGGACCATTCAACCAAAATAACACTTTAAAAAAAAAATGTTATTAAAAATGTTTGTTTATAACAAACAGGATATCAATAATGTATCGATCCCTGCTCCGGGTCACTGTCCATGTGGTGTTGGCACATTCTCCCTGTGTCTGCATGGGTCTTGCCCCCACAACCCAATGGTGTGCAGGCTAGGTGGATTGGCCACGCTAAATTGTCCCTTAATTGGAAAAAAAATTGGGTACTCTAAATTTATTTTAAAAAAAGGATATCTCTAATGTGGCTGATATAAAGCACACAGAAAAAAACAGACTAACACAATGATCATATCATCTTTTCACAACAATACTAACTACCCCCGCCCCAAACACCTGATGCAACTAGTTCTTTAAAGTAGGAAATGAATGGCTGCCATCGCAGGTAGAATCCCGCCACCCATCCACGGTGTACTTGACCTTTTCCAGATATAGAAATTCCACATGGTCACCCAATCAGGCCGAGGCACTACACGGTGTAGAGAATCTCCTTCCCAACAGAACTCTCTCTCTGGGGTATCACCAAGGCAAAGGGCAGAACGTCCGCCCTCACCCGGTCTGCAGCCCCAGTGAGGCCACCAATAGACAAGACTCCAGATCCATATTGAGAATTGCTGACCTGTGTTAAAGAAGGAGACCTAAAAGCTTCCCATCCGAGGGCAAGACTGGAGGATGTGGTGAGTGAGCCCATGAGAGCACTGCCCACATTTGTCCTCCACTCCCACGAAGAACCCACTAATCCTTGCCCTGGTTGGGTGAGCTTTGTGTACCACTTTGAGCTGAATCAGGTTAAGCCACGTGCAGGAGGAAGTGGAGTTCACCCTGCGAAGGGCCTCGCATCGCATCTCTTCATCCAGAATAGGACCTCACTCCCTCATCCACATTGCTCACCCGGTCCAGCTCCCTCCATTGACATGATCTCCCCAAGGATATTTGAAATGCTCCCTCCCTTCAAACCCCTCCAGCAAGATTTCCCCAGGCAGGGTGGGTTGCGGGGCTAAAGGAAATGTAGGACAGGCCTTCCGGATAAAATTGCGCAGCTGGAAATAGCGGAAAGAATGCGTCCCTGCCAGTTGAAATTTCACCGAGAGCTTCTCCAAACTGGCAAATCTCCACAAGTAGATCCCCAAAGGTCTCGAGGCCCTTTCCCCTCCTCGACTCGGACGTCACATCCAGACTTGGCGGCACAAACAAATGATTGTCACAGATGGGGACCAGTGGTGACATGGAGTTCAGTTTGCAGTGCTGCCTAAATAGAGGTCACCACCGGGTTCGAGGAATACTCCGCTGGGAAGAATGGGAGCGAGGTCCTCACCAAACCCGAGCCCCTACATCAACCCTCCTCCATATGGAATTTGGCTCCCCAATCACCCGAATACCGTTTGGCTGCCCAGTAATAACAGAGCAAGGTGGGTAAAGTTAGCCCCCCCCCCCCCCCCCCCCCAAAAAAAAAAAACTGCTGGTTCGTCTGAAGGAACATCCTACATATTGGTGATTTACCCACCCAAATAAAAGGTCAGTAACCTGTTAATCCTGGCAAAAATATTTGAGGATGAAAACAGGGAGTCATTGTCCTTAACGGTCTGGACCATGCCCGCTAGGGACAGCGGAAGGGTACCCCAATTCTCGATCTGAAGTCACTCTACTCACCAGACTTGTATCATTTAACCTGTGAAATGTTGGCCAATCTTGGGCCACATGGATACCGAGATAAACAGAAGTTTCTCTGACAAGATGAAAAGGCAATACCCTCAGATTGACTCCCCTCCCCGGGGAAATTAAAAGGAAAGTAGTCACTCTTCTGCAGGTTCAGTATGTCCCCCGCAAAGGAGCCAACACTCCTCGGTAGCTTCATTATTCCTTTCATAGCGGAGATTGGGTCAGCAGCATGCAGGGGCACCTTGTGCCTCTCTCCTCCCCTGCTTTATCCCTCTCCATTTTCTCCAAATACCTCAATGCAATGGCCACGGGTTCAATCGCCAGCGTAAGCAGGAGTGGTGACAATGGGCACTCCTGTCTCGTGCCTCTATTCAAGAGAAAGTACCCCAAACTCATCGCGTTAGTGCATACACTTACCTTGGATGATATATACAATAGCTGAACCCATGAAATTAAGTTCTGCTCAAGTCCAAAGAGATACTGCCACTCTACTCTGTCTAAGGCCTTCTCCAAATCCATTGAGATAACCACCTCTGGTTCACAAGAGGGGGAAGAGGACAACTTTTAGCACCTGCCGTTAGATAATTGTTGCCCCTTGACAAAACCTATCTGGTCTGCAATTGCTTCCGGGACACATGCAGCCAGTAGCTTGGTGTCCATGTTCAAAGGGGCTGGTTTAGCACAGGGCTAAAGAGCTGGCTTTTAAAGCAGGCCAGCAGCACTGTTCAATTCCTGTACCAGCCTCCCCAAGCACGTGCCGGAATGTGGCGACTAGGGGCTTTTCACAGTAACTTAATTTGAAACCTACTTGTGACAATAACCAATTTTCATTTCATTTACATTTCAACGGGGAAATGTGCCAATATGATCCACATTCTGTTGGGTGGTTATCCTTTTTCAAAATAAGGGTGGTGGAGGCCAGCAACAGTGTATCGGACAAAGCTCCCCGAGCCACAGAATCATTGAATACATCTCCTATCAGCAGTACCAGTTGACCCTCAAACCTCTTGTAAAATTCTACTGGAAACCCATCGGGACCAGGGGCTTTCCCCGACTGCATCAGCCCAATGCCCTTCAGCACTTCCCCAGGGCTTAACGGGGTCCCCAATTCCTCCCTTCTCTCTCTCTCACTCTCACAACCTGTCTAGGATCTCTGACATGCTCAACCCCTGGGGGGCTCCGACCTATAAAGATCCCTATAAAATATCCCAAATGCTGCATTGACCCTCTTGGGCGGAGTCTAAACTGGTCACGCAAGTCTGATCCGCACAATCTCCCCGGGAAGCCGCCTGCCGCCTCAGTTAGTCAGAAAAAGACCTGCCCATATATAACGGGGATTTGGGAGTGTGGGTGACGTTCTCAAAGCCACAGCTTTGCCCATCCCTGTGTACTCTTGACGAGATGTTGGTGGGCTGTCCCAGTCCGCCTGATGTACCCTTACAGTGGGGCAATTCCAGAATATTGAGACAGTGATGGCAATGCATGTCCAAGCCAGGGTGATGTTCCCTTGACATTGTTGCTCCTGACCTTCCAGGTGGCTCTGTTTGCAGGGAGAGGAAGATGCTGCCCAGTTATGTTAAATAAATTGTTGCAGTGTGGTGTTGGCGGAAGCATTGCCGACCCTGGTTGGATGTATTCCTCGTGGTGTAATCACATAACCTCCAACCCCACTCCATTCCCGTCCCCACTTCTGGCTGTCCAACACATACAATCTCACGATGCACAACCTTCCCATGGCCAATTGGAAAGTGAGCAGACTTTTTTTTTTTCCAATTGGATAATTCTTGGCTATTAGTTAAGGGCCCTATTTTTCCCCACCTCTAAATATTAAGTAGTTAACGAGCGCAAGTGTTTTAAGACATTTTTTAAAAAACTACTTTTCTAATGTGCCTCTGGTTGGTCTTCCAGGTTGTTCATTGTTGTATCCTGAAAATTAATCTTTAATTTCTTGACGATTCCAAATAATCCTGGGGGGATGACAACCAGAGTGATGTGTTGGAGGGAATGGATATTGAGTACAGTGGCAGGGTGTTCTAGAATCCCTACAGTGCAGAAGAAGGCTATTCAGCCCATTGAGTCTGCACCGGCCCTTGGAAAGAGCACCCTACTTAAGACCACGCCTCCATCCTATCCCCGTAACCCAATAACCAAACTGGGTTGATCAAACTGCTGGCAAGATTCTACCCTACCAAATTCAAAATGCCCACCTAGACATTTTGAAATGTGGACAATTAGACACACATGATAGAATCTTTCCTCTTGGGAATAAGATCGTGCTTCAATTTTCTGCATTCTTTCTTGTGGGGCAAGACTTGACTTTTTTTTTAAATTTTAGAGTACCCAATTATTTTTTCCAATTGAGGGGCAATTTAGCGTGGCCAATTCACCTAACCTGCACATCTTTTGGGTAGTGGGGGCGAAACCCACGCAGACACGGGGAGAATGTGCAAACTCCGCACGGACAGTGACCCAGGGCCGGGATTCGAACCCGGGTCCTCAGCGCCGTAGGCAGCAATGCTAACCACTGTGCCACCGTGCTGCCCTGGCAAGACTTGACTTAACTTGTTTTATTAAATAGTCATGGTAATCGAAACATTTCAATGTGTGCTTAAAAATAGAAAACAGATTTATCAGGATTTGAAGGGAAGAAGGGTGAAGTTCCAGGTGTGCAGATCTCATCAAAACAGACTCTGCTTAAAATGTTGACCTTTTCTTATACAGCCACTGTGCGTTTGAGCATTTTCCATTATTTTGTTAAAACCTTTAACCAAAGAATATTAAGAAAACCTAAACACATTTTTTAATGGGTTTAGTGGTAATGGCCTGTAATGCTCACAGGGATGCTGGGACTGAAATGTGAAATTGCTGCACCATCTGTTCACCTCCTTGGCTCCAGGATCAATCCAGCCTGTTTTTGAAGCTTTATCACTCGCTGTTCTGGTAAACCTGTTAAGACCCAGATGCCTTTATGCAGCTTTCTTTCAGAGAGGTTAATGTCATGGTCCATAAAATAACCAAAGGCCCTTGAGATAATGGAACCACAAAGTGCAGAGGAATTACGGCTTTCCCTGGTTTGGTTAAGGCTACCTGGCTTCCCTTCAGCAGTGGCTGTTCTACTGCCCTAATCTTGGGCCAGTCACCTCGATGAGTGTCACAGATATTCCCTCCCCTTCTTGTTGCTTCTCGCTGAGGGCAACTCGAGAAGCTGCCAGCACATTGGGCATGGCCCCAAATGTGATCATTCAATGGCGCTGTGCGCTGGAGCTCCAACCAGCTGTCATCAAGATTGTTTCTTTGAAATATAACAGTTGCTCTTTTTTAAAAGCTCAGAGGACAGATAACTGCAGTAAAGTTTATTTAAATAGGCTTAAAAGTCACATACTAGACTAGCAACTCAAATTCCACGATTGTAAAATTAATCCAGTAAATCTGTGGCCTGTATACCAAATACTCAACTGGGGGCCGTCACCCCCAATCTGCTCTAAACTGTGTTAGTTGCAGTTGGCTTTCTCCAGGAGGCGAGCTGCTTCTCAGAAAAACAGCCCACTGCCATCACTTGATAGCTAGTTGCAGGTGGACAATCTCACCTGGTGTCGCCCATATCCCAACAGCAATGACATTTTGGCCAATGTTAAACTTGCCCAACAAGTTTTGGTATTATTGGTTCAATGAACCCTTCTGCTCGTTTTAAATCGGACCCTTTCGACGTACCTTACTATTCAAGTGTCAAGTCTGCTACCACGGCTGCAAAGCCTGGGTTCTCTCTCTGCCAGGTTATGGTGCCCTTGGTCAAGGAAGCGTGAACATTCCTGGCAGTGCAGCCTTTAGCAACAGAAAATAAATGGTTTGCGAATGTCAACAGTCAACTGAAGTGAAGCCTGTGAACCTAGTTTTGTAATTAAGTCAACCTTCTGCGAGCCACAGTTGCCCTTCAGTTTGACCAAGGATAGTGTTCGCGTGGGGAAACGGCACAGCAGTTTGAGGTGCTGTTTCTATGTCTCCCCCATTCCTTCTCCCAGTATTTTGAAGGGCTGGATGGCACACAGTACATAAGTAGGAGCAGGCTGATCTCCCACCTCAATTCCACTTTCCTGCCATGTCTCCTCATTCCTTTAGGTCCAAAAATCTGTCAATCTCTGTCTTCAATATACTCAGTGATCGAGAATTCAGAGACCTCCAAAGTAGAAAGTCGGGGCTGAGCTGGAATCTGGAACATTATATCCTCCTCTCGATGTTCTCAGTTCAGAGTCTCGTCCAATAGAATGTCGTAACGGTGCTAAGAATGCAATGGCTATCTGAAAGTTTGGAGATCAATATCCTCATTTGATTTGTATGAGTTGACACAAGTAGTGCCAAATAAGGATGGCTTTATTGTGTGGAACGTGAATCGAAAGCAGCAAAGTTTAGGCCCTGTTAACACTTGACAAACTTAGTTAAAGGATTAGTTTTTTTCCCAGTCAGCCAGCACATCTTCATTCTAACCGTCTGGTAGGGATTAAAGCTTGTGAAAAAGAACACAGTGTTTGCCTCATGACAATAAGGGGCGTCCTGCAGTCCAGATAAATCCTCCAGAAGCCAGAAGAGATATCTGAGCATCTTCTATTCCTGAATTTCACATCACTGCCTCAAATTGGGTTATTTGAGAATCTAGTGTTACTCACTTTTTGAATTAATGCCATGCACATAATTTCACAGTGCTGTCACCCTGTTGGAGTTGGCTTTGATTGAGAAGAAGAAAAAAAAAGAATCCTTTACACTCCTCTCAAGCCAGAATCCACAGTGACCAAGAGTTAATAACCTGTGAACGGGCAGCATGGTGGCGCAGTGGGTTAGCCCTGCTGCCTCATGGCGCCGAGGTCCCAGGTTCGATCCCGGCTCTGGGTCACTGTCCGTGTGGAGTTTGCACATTCTCCCCGTGTTTGCGTGGGTTTCGCCCCCACAAACCAAAGATGTGCAGGGTAGGTGGATTGGCCACGCTAAATTGCCCCTTAATTGTAAAAAATTAATTGGGTACTCTAAATTTTTTAAAAATAATAACCTGTGGGCCTTTTTTGTTTTATATTCTTCCCATGCAAGCCATTTAATTCAAACCCAGGTGTCAAGCAGAGGAGATGTGTTCAAGTGAGCCGCCCAGTTCCCCATCAGTTCTTCAACACTCATGTGAGATGCGCATACACACACGCCTGTATGCATCCTTGATCGAGCTGATCTGTAAAATGTCACAATAAACGCACCATCAGCAGTTAACTCTCTTCATTCCTTACAAATCCTCTAGAAACATGACATTTGGATTGTAGCAAGGGAATATTTTGGATGGACAGTGTTCAATGTATTTAGGATAATGGGGCATTTTAAAGCTACTTTTTTGAAGATGGATGTCCCTTTTACTGTTGTTTACTTTTTTTAAGTAATTCATGTTGCTGTTTGTGTGTACTGTCATTTTCCCTTATTCTAAATAAAATGCTGTTCTCAGTGTAGTTTCAGAAACATGCTTGTTTTCAGTTGGTGATTGAATGGCCTGCAGTGAGGTTTCAAAAATAAAGCTTCAGCCACACGGTTTCAAATAATTTTTAAATGTATGGTCAGCCTTGTGTTTCTCACTAAAAGGTTTTTGGAAATTCTTCACATTTCTGCACACCCTGACTTGCTGCTTAATTACATCTGCACCCAGAACACGAGCTCTGACTATAAGTTAATACCGACCATCAGTTTCAATCGCCACCTCACCTGATGTTTCCATTAGGGTTTCTGCTCGGCAGCTTGAACAACCGAAGGTCGACTTGCGTCAAAGGGCCAAAGAACCAAAAGTGACATGAAGGGAAAACATGTTAATCCAGGAAGCTGTGATTGGGAATGCTCTGTCTGAAAAGGTAGTGGGAGATTTAGCATTTCAAGTTCTCGTTCTCTGTGGGTTGATCTTGTTATTCTAGTCATCACCCTGATTCTATTACCTATTTGCCAACTAGCGGAAACAATCCGTTAACTAAACTGTTTCAAACTCCTCAAATTTGAAAATACTTTTTGTTTGTAAATTTAGAGTACCCAATTTTTTTCCCAATTGAGGGACGATTGTGCGTGGCCAATCCACCCAACCTACACATCTTTGGTTTGTGGGGGTGAAACCCACGCAGACACGGGGAGAATGTGCAAACACTACACGGACAATGTCCGAGAGCCGGGATCGAACCCGGGTCCTTAGCGTTGTAGTCCCAGTGCTAACCACTGTGCCATGTGCTGCCCCCTTGAAAGTATCTTTTGCTGGAGACCATTTTTGGTCTTCCTCTTGAGATATTTCTGCTGACAGTGCAGCAGCTGTAAGTAGATTGCAGTAAGGACTGGAAGCCACTACCGTGTGAATTCATTACAAGCTCATTCTGGCCGAATCAGAAGGAACATTGCTTTCCATTTGAGCTGCAAGTACCTCTGCAGTTGGTTATGGTCAGCTTCACTCCCATAAAAGCTAGAACAATATATAAACATGAATGAAATGAAATGAAAATCGCTTATTGTCACGAGTAGGCTTCAAATGAAGTTACTGTGAAAAGCCCCTAGTCGCCACATTCCGGCGCCTGTTCGGGGAGGCTGTTACGGGAATTGAACCGTGCTGCTGGCTTTCTTTAGTCTGCTTTCAAAGCCAGCGATTAGCCCTGTGAGCTAAACGCCCCAGAGACTATGTCGTGAAAATCAGATGCCCAAGTGGTGTTTCAGCTCCATAACAATTGCATATCAAATCCGCTCCAAACTCCATCTGTTTAACATCCAATAAAACTGCAACTCAGCAAGTGATTAGTTTACTAGAACTTTGTCAACAGCATATTAAATCAACTGCTCTAAAACAATATGATCTAATAGTCATTTGGTAGTACAGAACTTGAGTGTTGCTGAAAAAAAACATTTTAGAGCTCCTACAGGAGCTATTTGGCCCATTGAGTTTGCACCGACCCTCTAAAACTAAGCCCACTCCCCCACCCTGACCCCGTAACTCCACCTAACCACATCTCTGGACAATAAGGGGCAATTTAGCATAGCCAATCCACCTAACCTGCACATCTTTGGACTGTGGGAGGAAACCCACACGGGGATAAAGAGCAAATTTCCACACAATCAACCAAGTTTCGAATTGACCACTGTGTCACCATGCTGCCTGCATTGGTATCCTAGAAATTGTTCTGATGAGTGCAAGATGAAAAGCTTTGACAAAATGTCTTTTTTCAACAAGACTCAATGATCAAGTATAATTTACATTCTATAATGAGATGTGTACACCGTTAGAATGTCATTGCTTGCACATTGCACTTTTTGAACAATTGAAGCTACATTATCGTTTGTACAAATGGTGCATATCGATACTTGTATTTAGGTTGGTTCTGATCCTTTCACATTGTTCTGTTGCAAAATAACAACACCCACTCTCTGAATTGTTACCTCCCGGAAACAAAACAGCTGCTCAATTCTTATATAATTCAAGGACAGAGCAATAAATGCTGCAGAGGCAAGTTGGAGAGAAAAACTGGCGCTCAACATCCCAGTTACTGGCAGTGGTAACTTATTGCACGATTCTGTGGGCATAACAAATCCGTGGAGGAAAGAAAAGGATTAACTTTAATAGTGTTACAGAAGCAAAATCTTGCACAAGCACATAAGAAATAGAAGTAGACCATATGGCCCTTTGAGTCTGCTCAACCAATTGATATGATCGTGGGCTTCAAACCCCTCTTGTTGGTCATATCCCTTAGTTACTCGAGAGACCAAAAGTCTGTCTATCCCAGCCTTAAATGTGTTAGATGTCGGAGCAGCCACAACCCTCTGGTCGAAGAGTCTAAAGATGCAGAACCCTTTGAAGTAATTTCTCCTAACCTCAGTCCTAAATTATAGGCCCTTTCCCGAGACTGCCCCCTCCCGCCAGCGGAAACAAAATCTCAGTATCAAGCCCCCTCAGAATTTTGCTGGTTTCAATATTATTCATTGCAGATGCTGAAAATCATAGAATTATTTTAGCACAGGAGGGTTTAATGGTATATTAAGGAGAAGGGTTGCTGCTAAATTATAGATTTTCACAGTAGTTGTAATTTGTTTCTCCATTTAATTAATTTTAGAAGCAGTGTAAACCATTCATTGAGAAATTTTCAAATCAGGAGCAAGCTGTAATTTGCCAGATCACATGGTGTACAAGACAAACCCATTCCTCTGGCCCCCAAATTTTTTTTTGCTATACTTGCATCTAAACCGACTTCCCTTTTCAGCCGTAACATGCTATGTAGTCGCATCAGTACTCAGCCTCAAATTCTCGCTCCACAAATGCATGTTTTATTTACCTCATAACTTGGCACAAGGGTTCGAGCAAGTGATACAGACTGTGCTGTGGACACACGTGGGAGTCTCAGACATGCCTGCACAGAGCAGACCCTAGAATTAGGACACGGGTCTCAAACTGGTCTCAAACTAAAAGTTGCAACATTTGCCAACTCAGTAAATAACTGCTGCAGCAAGGGAATTCAGTGGAAGTGAAAATCTGGTGTAAGGATGGAAGGTGCAATCTACCGTGAAAAAGATGCATCTTGACGACAGGGACCAGTCACTGGCCTGATTTTGAGAATCTTTTATTGAAATGGTTACACCGTCACTAGAAATGCAATGCTCACTCAAAAGCCAAATCCAACCCCCAGTCCAGCAAATATTTCAGAACTACGGTTAGTTGGTGTAGCTAATTTATGGAACCAAAGTTGTTGTGGCAGAAGACCAAAATCGGTCAGACTACCAAAAGACCTTGGTGCCAAAGTTGCCAGTTCCCAGCGATTCATCATTAGTAGCAAAGAACACAAGTACCCACACCAACAACTTGAATTTCAATAGGCCCAGCAATCGAACTGTGGAGTTGAAACGTTTGAAAACAGTTCTAGTGAAATCTGCAGGACACGAGAAGACCAGATTCATGGTGGCGCTAGCCTCCATGGCCAAAGGAATGAAATTCAAGCCTATGGTCATTTTCAAACTTAAACCATGCCAAAAAATCAAATTCTCAGTATAGGTTTTGCGCATGTCCATGACAGGTTGGGTGGATAAGGATAAAGGGAGGTTATGTATTTATAATGTGTACAATAGGCTGCCCAGTGGCCTGCGTGAAGAGTTTAGTTTATTATTGTTGTGGGACATGTCCAGATCCCACTGACGAGATCAAGAGTTGCCTGCAGAGAAATAACACCTAAATTGAAGTTCTGCCAATGGGTCTAATATCCATAGCTCAGCCTTCAAATTGTTTTTTATGCATGCATCCAAGGGACATGCACACACTGAATGAAGGTGGATGGTTGACAGAATAATTATCTGTCGTCAGATCGTTCAAAAAAATGTGGGACGTCCAATTCATTGGATGGCGAGAAGGATGATTCTGATCCAGAGTGGGCTCCGTACAGTCATGTCACAGATAAAGTGACTCAATGAACTCTTGCATCGAACGCTGGAGACTATGAATTTGCTAGTTTCTTAAAAAAGCTTTCATTGTTGTTAAAAGTATCTTTGTACATATAATTTATTCAATAAACAGTGCCACATTAATTATGAATGATCAGAGTTAAATTTTCTTTTCAAATTTCAAAATGGCAATTTCCCACACTGGCGATTTATAATTTAACCCATTTGCACCCGTTTTGGAACACCTTTTGGAGACTTACACGCAGACATCTACGGTAAGTAAAACAGGAAAAAACATATTGCAAGATATTTTTCGATTCGGAATGACTTGGGTGTTCTCGATACATATGATTTTTCAAAGCATTTTCTCAATGATGGATTTTCAATACACACATTGCAACAGGTGACAACAGTCAAACTATGCAACACAGATTTAAATGTAGATTCCAGGACCAGCAGAAACATTCAGTAAAGACAGAAAACTGGATAAGAGGGTCATTGGATTAATCTCAAGGATCGAGCAGCAGTCTGCAATACCAGATTTCTCTTTGCTACTGGGTACCTGAATAATGCAGCGATGCCACAGAATCTGGGAATGTTTACACAAGGGGGGGGGGGGGGTTCAGGTGATTATCAGTTAAGATCTTAAAGGGTATAAATAAGACAAACAACACATTACAAATTGCATAAAATGACATAAAGCCTTAGAAAAGGGAGGGTTAAAAGAATATTTAGGTTTAAAGTTTTGCACAGATTTTGGTGAATGAATGGGTGGAATGGTTAGCAGAGGTTCTGATTCTATAATCTTCAAATTCAAGAAGGTTTTGCATTTATTTTGTACCTTTCATGATGATCAGATGCCCCAAAGCACCTTACAACCAATGAAATACTTTTGAAATGTCGTCACTGGTAGTGGGAATGGAGCTGCGAGTCTGCACATTGCAGACTCCCACAACCCCAGTGGTTTTCTGATGCTGACTGAGAGCTAAATATTGGCCAGGTCCCCCTGCTCTTCAGAATTGTGCCCGCTGAACTATGGCTGACGCTGGGAAAATAAAATATAAACGGTATGGTGGATTCTAAACACTAGGTACCAGTCAAATGAACTACAATGCTCCATAGGACCTAACACTCAATGTTTTAAATTATTTGTATCCCATTGAAATAAGATTTCTCATATCATGATAGCAACTCACAATTGGAGCACAGCATCTGTCACAAATGAGTTTCCTCTGGAAGGAAACAACAGAAATTCAACAGCCAAAACCAATAGAAAGATATTAATAAAGACTGAAGATGTCAGAACTGCAGCTCAGTACAACGATTTAAACTGCCCGGTGTCACAGGAGAATAAAGTTGCTAGCAATCCTTAAGCAGGACGTGTAAGCTTGATAGAGAAACGATGATCAGAGTCAAGTACTGCGGTCCTGGGAATCTGTTGGCGCCGTTGCATCTATTTGCTGCTGCCTGAATTCCATCCTCACCTGGCGATTTGACTCTAGCAGTTCATGAAGTTTCGCATTCAGGGTATCGTTCTTCTCCTCAAGGTTGTCCAGGCAAGAGTTGATTTGGTCAAGCATCAGATTTAGTGCAGCATATTCTGCCAAGAAGGGGAGGTGTGGGAAGTGAGGTGAAGAATACAAGATTTAACTGTCAGCAGAATAAGTTACAGAAAAAAAGGAATATATTTGTGGCGACTAAGGTGACAATTTTAGTGTGACCACTTAAGGGGTCTCACCAGTCTCATTGACAACAGAAATAATCTTAGGACATCCCAAAACAACTTACATCAAATTAAGTCACAGAGCAACTTATGGGACAGAAGGAGACCATTCAACCCATTGAGCCTATGCTAACTCCATAGAGCAATCCAGTCAGTCCCACTCCCCGGCTCAATCCCAGTAGCCCTGGAGCAGTGGCGTGCAGAGGTCTGGTGATGCCCGGGGCAAATCTTGATTATATGCCCCAAAGACTCAAGTATAAGGCCTAATATACTGAGAAATATTATGAGAAAGGAAAACATTTTGAATATAGATTTTTTTTTAAAATAATTTTTATTGAAAAATTGAATTTATGCAACAATAACGCACCATAGTAAAATACCAAAAATAACAATAATATTAACAATCATAAACATTCACCTCACCTCCATGAAGACAGCATTTTAACAACAACGCAAATTAACACAATATAAAGTTACAGAATAGACCCCACAATAAGGAACACTCCCCCCCCCCCCCCCCCCCCCGGGTTGCTGCTGCTATTGACCCAGTTACCTATCTCTGAGCCAGGAAGTCCAGAAAAGGCTGCCATCGTTTATAGAACCCTTGTATTGATCCTATCAGGGCAAATATGACCCTTTCCAATTTTATAAATCCCGCCATATCACTGATCCAGGTCTCCACACTTGGGGGCCTTGCATCCTTCCACTGTAGCAGAATCCTTCGGCGGGCTACTAGGGACGCAAAGGCCAGGACACCGGCCTCTTTCGCCTCCTGCACTCCCGGCTCTACTGCAACTCCAAAAATCGCGAGTCCCCACCCTGGTTTGACCCTGGATCCAACCACCCTCGATACCGTCCCCGCCACCCCCTTCCAGAATTCTTCCAGTGCTGGGCATGCCCAGAACATATGGGCGTGGTTCGCTGGACTCCCCGAACATCTGGTGCACCTGTCCTCACCCCCAAAGAACCTACTCATCCTAGTCCCGGACATGTGGGCCCGGTGCAGCACCTTAAATTGGATGAGGCTAAGCCTCGCACATGAGGAGGAAGAGTTGACTCTCTCCAAGGCATCCGCCCAAGTCCCGTCCTCTATCTGCTCCCCGAGTTCCTCCTCCCATTTAGTCTTCAGCTCCTCCACTGACGCATCCTCCACCTCCTGCATTACCTTATAGATGTCAGACACCTTCCCCTCTCCGACCCACACCCCCGAAAGCACTCTGTCCATCGTCCCCTGCGAGGGCAGCATAGGGAATCCCTCTACCTGTCGCCTAGCAAACGCCTTTACCTGCAAGTATCTGAACATGTTCCCTTGGGGAAGGCCAAATTTATCTTCCAGTTCCCCCAGGCCCGCAAACCTCCCGCCAATAAACAGGTCCCTCAATTTGCTGATAACATTTTGAATATATAAACACAGATGAAACATGAAATAAACGCTTTATTCGATTTTAATATAAATCAATCAAATTTATTAAGTTCTTTTCCCCAAATGATACCTCCCGTCACAAAACACCTGAACTACTTCACTTTTTACATCAGCTGTGAGAAATTCTTTTTCAATGCTTATTAAAGCCAGGTTGGTCAGTCGCTCCTGTGACATAGAAGACCTCAGATATGTTTTTATTAATTTCAGTTTTGAAAATGACCTTTCACAGCTTGCGACTGAAAATGCGATTGTAAGCAGTAATCTGTATGAAACACACAGCGTCGGAAAGACATCCCTCCCATACTGTAGTAAAGACTCCAGAGCATCTTTAGGATCAGGGGGAACTCTATTCCCTCCAGCTCGAAGGAGCATCACAAAATCAATAATTTCGTCATATAACTGAATTGCAACCACATCATTGTCATAATAATTTGCAAAGTCTGAACATTCCTTTTTTAATTTCTCTCTTTCTTGTTCATCTTCAATCACTACTGAATTCAAGTTCAGAAGAAAAGAAAATCGGTCACTGAGTCTTTGAAGGCGGACACTGCGGTCTTCAATTTCAGTTTTTAATCTGTTCACAATCTCTACCATTACTCTATTCATTTCTTCTTGTGCCGTCAGTCCACTATCTCTTGCTGACTCTCCAGGCATTATTCTTCTTCTCCTTGTTCGTGCAATTGGTATTCCCCAATTTTCACAATATTCATTGGCTAAATCTATTGCATTGTGGATAATTTCATCATTCTTCAAATTCAAGATATGAATAAGTCCTCTCAGATCACAAGAAGCTTCATGGAACCCCATTTTCGGATCCTGCAAACGTTTTGAGACTTCCTCCACTGATGATAAAACTGAGTACCAAAAATTTAATAAAGCTATAAACGGGAACTGTTGAATAGAGTTCAGTAGGAATCCTGCATCAGATTTAGTTTCCCTTGAAAATTCTCCTTCCAGCAGGTGTTGAAGGCTTGCAATAATGTTGTCACACTCTTCGTGGATTACTTGCACAGCATCATGGCTGGAACTCCATCTTGTGTCACACTGTCTTTTCACAGTCCGAGTGACAAATGATTTTAACACTTCCCAACGAGAAGTAGATGAAGAAAAAAAAGTAAAGAGTTTTTCTAGAATGCCAAAAAATGTAACAACAACAGGTTGCACCTCACTTGCATGGACACAGACCAAATTGAGGCTGTGGTTCTCGCAGTTCACAAACACAGCTTTTGGGTTAACTTCAAGAATTTTTTGTTGAACACCTCCTCTCACTCCAGCCATAACTGCGGAGTTATCATATGCTTGACCACGACAGTCATTCATGGAAATTTTGTCTTCTTCCAATTTTTCCTGAATTTTATTTACCAGGCTGACTGCATCTTCCTTGTTGACTTGAAAAAATCCCAGAAATGTCTCCTTTATTTCTACTTTTCTGTTTTCATCAATATGAACGTAACGCAGAATTTCAGAAACCTGATCTTCATGGGCAATATCTGGAGTTGAATCCAGCATTATGCTAAAATATTTTGCGTCCTTAATTTCGGAAATTATATTTTTCTTGACAGTTTCACCAAGAAGATTGATTATTTTGTTTTGAATTCTGTTGGGCAAGTAGGTGACACTTTTTGGTTTCTCTTTCCCTCTCTGCAAGTGTTTTGCTAAGATGTCATCATATTTGGCCAAAAGTCTGATTGTTGCTAGAAAGTTTCCTGTATTTTCACTGACTGTCTCCCCTGGCTCTGATAACCCAGATATTCCTTCTCCTCGATGTCCACGATAGGCCAGATTCTGTTTTGCCAGAAAGGATATAACCTCGACAATCCGTTCAGTTATAGCTTTCCATCTTTTCTTTTCAGCAGACATTTGCTGTTGAAGTTCAGCATCTTTCGTAGTTAAATGATGGAGTCGAACTACGAGGTTCAGGTATTCCCTCATGTGAGCTCTATGAGAAGGGCTTTTCTCATGGTCAGGTATTCTTGGATTTAATTTTCTCCAAGTGGAGAAACCGTCTTCCTTTCCAAAGTTTGACACAGACGACAAATGTTCCTTTGAAAACAAAAAGCAAACAAAACAGTAGCATGCTTTCCGATATGGAGAGTATAACAACCATTTTCTCTCCACAATTTCTCCGTTTGTGGAAACTTTATCAAACCACTGTTTGGAAAATGATCTCCCATCCTTCTCAGCAAATGGACCACTTTTATTCTGATATCTTTCAGGGCCATGTTGTAATATTGTCATCTTCAAATGATCTGGAATCGGTTTCGTCAAACAGCCAAAATCGCTTCTTTGCAAAAATATGCTAAAATCTTCTTTATTTTCTTCACATGGATCATCATCCTGACAACGAGACTGAGGAGAGAGAGTATTATGTTCTGACCGAGCTGAATCCGTATCAGAAAAATCCTTCTCTGCACCCACATCATCTTTTACTTCTCCAGGTTCTCCTACTTCTTCTTTACTTCTTTTTATCCATGCATCTAATGCCCCTCTTTGATGGGACTCTTCTTCGACTCTGGCCCTCTTTTTTTTCCTGTTCTGTACTCCACTCGGTTGTACACGAAATACTCGTAACATTTCATTTTCTATCTCAAAAAAATGGGAAGAAAATGGTAAACAATCGGTCAGTTGCAGACGGATAAACCATATTTAATTTCTTTGTTCCTCCTCTGCAACCCCCATGGAGAAGGATAAGAGCAGCAACGTCATGGAAATACTGTTATGACCCTTGTGGAAACAAACTACAAACAACCCAACTAAGACCAATATATAAGACTTCACTTTTATATTAGCAATCACACCAAAATCAACGTAAATTAAACATGAATTAACAAGAAAATTGCAATAATATGACCGATAAATTACACATAGCAGATACAAAGACATATCTCACACATTTCTCAGTCAGCCCATTCAGCACGTATCGCATTCATTTCAGCCACAATATCCTTCAAAACGTTGAACTTCTTCAAATCAAATTCCATCTTCATTTCTCTAAAGCTTTAGCACCAAGTCTCATCAAACACCGGCATTACTTCACCCAATTTCCACAAATATAATTTTCACAATCGACACATTTCCAGATCCCTTTCGCCTCTTCTGGATCCAACCTTCTTTGTCTACTTTGCCAGCTATGCTATAGCTTCCATCTCTTCTTCTTCACAAAACCCTGGTCATGTGGGGCCTGTTTTTGCACTATGCCAGTGCATAAAGGGTCCCCAAATCCAGATATAAAAGCTCTGTTCAAGATCCGAGCTCCAGCAGCTTGCAGTCGTCTATGAGAATCTCCCATTTATAGGACCCGGGGCTTTAAGTATAAAGGGTAAGAGGGCAAAAGTTAAGAGGCCATGATGAATCTTTATAAAATACTGGCTCTGTCCCAAATGGGTGCCCCAAATGTCAAATTCTGGGCACGACAGTTTAGTAAGTTGACAGCTATAGAGAGGGTGCAGAGAAGAGTTTTAAAATGGATCTAAAGATAAAGAATAAAGAAAACGCACCCAGGGTGGCATTGCCGTCGATTCGGGAGAATTCGCGCCCTTTCTGTTCCCGCTCCAGCCGCCGAGTGGAAAGCCGCCTCTTCACCAGCAGCGACCGCGGTGCGCAGGCGCGCTCCGGCCGTCCGCGGTGCGCAGGCGCGATCCATTCTCTGATTGAATGCCCCCATCCAATGGATGCCCGGGGCCAACGCACTGTCGGCCCCCCCCTCTGCACGCCACTGCCCTGGAGGTTTATTGTATTCAAGTGTCCATCTAATTTCCTTTTGAAATTACTGTTTCCACTTGCACCAGGCTCATGGGCAATGGGTTCTAAATCATTACCATTCACTCTTCCTCACATTACCCTGCATTACTTGCCCAAAACCTTAAACCTGTGTCGCCTAGTCTTAGTATCATCAGCTAATAGCCAGTTTACCCTCGCCTACCTTATCCAACCTGACATAATCTTGTATATCTCTATCAATTCACCCTCCCCCCATCTCCAAAGAGAAGAATCCTAACTTTTCCGCACAACTTTGTAACTAAAGTTCCCCCATTCCTGGAAACATCCTGGTAAATCTCTTCTGTAAATCTCGTTTTAAAACACGGTCACCATTGTAATGCAGCAACTTTGCACCCAGCAAGATCCCACAAATATGTGATGTTAATTATTGACTGGATATTGGGGATAACAGCACAGTTCGTCTTCGATGGCAGGTGGGGTGAAGGTTTAAATTTCTCAACTGTAGAATGGCACCTCTGACAGTGCTGCACTCCCTCAGTACTGACCCTCTGACAGTGCTGCACTCCCTCAGTACTGACCCTCTGACAGTGCTGCACTCCCTCAGTACTGACCCTCTGACAGTGCGGCACTCCCTCAGTACTGTCCCTCTGACAGTGCGGCACTCCCTCAGTACTGACCCTCTGACAGTGCGGCACTCCCTCAGTACTGACCCTCTGACAGTGCGGCACTCCCTCAGTACTGACCCTCTGACAGTGCGGCACTCCCTCAGTACTGACCTTCTGACAGTGCAGCACTCCCTCAGTACTGACCTTCTGACAGTGCAGCACTCCCTCAGTACTGACCCTCTGACAGTGCGGCACTCCCTCAGTACTGACCCTCTGACAGTGCAGCACTCCCTCAGTACTGACCCTCTGACAGTGCAGCACTCCCTCAGTACTGACCCTCTGACAGTGCAGCACTCCCTCAGTACTGACCCTCTGACAGTGCAGCACTCCCTCAGTACTGACCCTCTGACAGTGCAGCACTCCCTCAGTACTGACCCTCTGACAGTGCAGCACTCTCTCAGTACTGACCCTCTGACAGTGCAGCACTCCCTCAGTACTGACCCTCTGACGGTGCAGCACTCCCTCAGTACTGACCCTCTGACAGTACTGCACTCCCTCAGTACTGACCCTCTGACGGTGCAGCACTCCCTCAGTACTGACCCTGTGGCAGTGCAGCACTCCCTCAGTACTGACCCTCTGACAGTGCAGCGCTCCCTCAGTACTGACCCTCTGACAGTGCGGCACTCCCTCAGTACTGACCCTCTGACAGTGCAGCACTCCCTCAGTACTGACCCTCCACAATGCAGCACTCCCTCAGTACTGACCCTCTGACAGTGCGGCACTCCCTCAGTACTGACCCTCTGACAGTGCGGCACTCCCCCAGCTCCCAAGCCAAATGAAAATCTAATTCTACACTTGCCATCTCAGGGTCTGCTGGAGTAATCTAATGGAGCCCTGTCAAAGTGTCAAGCTGGACATAGGGGGGGGGGGGTCCTGTCAAGGTGTGGGTTTTGGGGGGGGGGGGGCTCTTGCCAAGGTGTTGGGTTGAGGGGGGTCCTGTCAAGGTGAGTGGTTGGGGGGGGGGGGGGGTCCTGCCATTGGGTTGGGGGGAGGGGGGGAGGTCCTGTCAAGGTGTTGGGATGGGGGGGGGTCCTGCCAATGTGTTGGATTGGGGGGGGGGATCCTGCCAAGGTGTTGGATTGGGGGGGGGGGGTCCTGCCAAGCTGTTGGGTTGGGGGGGGGGGTCCTGCCAAGGTGTTGGGTTGAGTGGGGGGGAAGGGCTGCCAAGGTGTTGGGTTGAGTGGGGGGGGGGGGGGCTGCCAAGGTGTTGGGTTGGGGGGGTCCTGTTAAGGTGTTGGGTTGGGTTGGGTGGGGGGTCCTGCCAAGGTGTTGGGTTGGGGGCGGGTTCCTGCCAAGGTGTTGGGTTGGGGGGGGGGGGGGGGTCCTGCCAAGGTGTTGGGTTGGGGGGGGCTGTTAAGGTGTTGGGTTGGGGGTGCGATCCTGCCAAGGTGTTGGGTTGGGGGGGTCCTGTTAAGGTGTTGGGTTGGGTTGGGTGGGGGGTCCTGCCAAGGTGTTGGGCTGGGGGGGGTCCTGTTAAGGTGTTTGGGGGGGGGGGGGGGGGGTTTCCTGCCAAGGTGGGTTGGCGGGGTCCTGTTAAGGTGTTGGGTTGAGGGGGGATCTTGCCAATGTGTTGGGCTGGGGGTGGGGGTCCTGTTAAGGTGCTGGGTTGGGTTGGGGGGGTCCTGCCAAGGTGTTAGGTTGGGGGGGGGGGGGGTCCTGCCAAGGTGTTGGGTTGGGGGGGGTCCTGCAGTGTTGGGTTGGGGGGGGGGTCCTGCCAAGGTGTTGGGTAGGGGGGGGGGGTCCTGCCAAGGTGTTGGGTTGGGGGGGGGGGGTCCTGCCAAGGTGTTGGGTTGGGGGGGGGTCCTGCCAAAGTGTTGAATTGGGTTGGGGGGGTCCTGCCAAGGTGTTGGGTGGGGGGGGGGGGTCCTGCCAAGGTGTTGAATTGGGTTGGGGGGGTCCTGCCAAGGTGTTGGGTTGGGGGGGGGGGGGGGTCCTGCCAAGATGTTGGGTTGGGGGGGTCCTGCCAAGATGTTGGGTTGGGGGGGTCCTGCCAAGGTGTTGGGTTGGGGGGGGGGGGGGGTCCTGCCAATGTGTTGGGTTGGGGGGGGGGTCCTGCCAAGGTGTTGGGTTGGGTTGGGTTGGGGGGGGGGCTCCTGCCAAGGTGTTGGGTTGGGGGGGGGGGTCCTGCCAAGATGTTGGGTTGGGGGGGGGGGTCCTGCCAAGGTGTTGGGTTGGGGGGGGGGGGGTCCTGCCAAGGTGTTGGGTTGGGTTGGGTTGGGGGGGGCTCCTGCAAAGGTGTTAGGTTAGGGGGGGTCCTGCAGTGTTGGGTTGGGGGGGGGGTCCTGCCAAGGTGTTGGGTTGGGGAGGGGGGGGGTCCTGCCAAGGTGTTGGGTTGGGGGGGGGGTCCTGCAGTGTTGGGTTGGGGGGGGTCCTGCCAAGGTGTTGGGTAGGGGGGGGGTCCTGCCAAGGTGTTGGGTTGGGGGGGGGGGTCCTGCCAAGGTGTTGGGGTGGGGGGGGGGGGGGTCCTGCCAAGGTGTTGGGTTGGGGGGGGGGTCCTGCCAAGGTGTTGGGTTGGGGGGGGGGGGGTCCTGCCAAGGTGTTGGGTTGGGGGGGGGGTCCTGCCAAGGTGTTGGGTTGGGGGGTCCTGCCAAGGTGTTGGGTTGGGGGGGGGTCCTGCCAAGGTGTTGGGTTGGGGGGGGGGGGGGGGGGGTCCTGCAGTGTTGGGTTGGGGGGGGGGGGGGGGGTCCTGCAGTGTTGGGTTGGGGAGGGGGGGTCCTGCCAAGGTGTTGGGTTGGGTATGGAGGGGGTGGGATCTGGAACAGGGGGTCGGCTGGATAGCCTCTGCCGGGTTTACCTTCCTCGGGCATCACCTCCTCTTCCTCCAGGCCCGCGGTGACACTCGGCTCCCCGTTGGGCCCCGACATGGCCGGGCGCTGAGGCCGGGTTGGTAGCTGCCGCCCCCGGGGTGACGCCGGGCTGAGGCCGGGTTGGTAGCTGCCGCCCCCGGGCTGAGGCCGGGCGCTGAGGCCGGGTTGGTAGCGGCCGCCCCCGGGTTGGTGTCGGCCGGAGTTCGGCTCCTTCACTGTAGCAAACTCAGTTGTGCGGGGTCCTCGCAGCGGCTGTCCCGGAGCCGCCTGAAAACAAGGGGTGACTCCCCCTCCCCCTCGCCCTCTCCCACCCCCTCCCCCAGTTCAGGATAACCATTCCCGAGCACAACACCATCATTAATATCACAATTAAAAATACAATGCCAAACTTTTCTTTTTTTTAAATTGGCCGCAGGCAGAAAGGAAGCTGCCCGGCTGTGAAGCCCCTTGTCTGTAATTTATGGGCAGATTTAAAGGGGTAAATCCTGACCACAAATTGGTTTCCAGAAAATACATCAGAGTGAAGTGAACTGAATATAACAGATTGAATAACTTACTGGAATTGGTGCAACATTTGTGACAAACCAAACTACAAAAAAAAAGTCTTGCATTTCTGTAGCACCTTCAATATCCAATAAACAACTGTAGTAACTCATTTTCCGGTCATCAAAATAGTGGCTGTGAAATGTTTTACATCCACCTGAGAAAGTAGGTAGGGCCTTGGTTTAATGTCCCATCTCAAAGACGGCTCCTCCGACCGTACAGAACTCTCACAGCATTGCACTGTGAGTGTTGGCCTAGATTGTGCGCCTACATGAAACTTACTCACACAACCTTGTGACATAGATGGCCCACCCTGACCAGATCTATGTGCTGTCTCATATGTCAGTTGCTCATTCTCAATTTCTTGTTTTGCCAAAATAAATACTGGCCATCTCTCGAAGTTGCTGATGCTGGGGCAGCTCGATGGCGAAGTCGATCCCGGCCCCGGGTCATTGTCCGTGTAGAGATTGCACATTCTCCCATGACTGTGTGGGCCTCACCCGCACAACCCAAAGATGAGCAGGGTAGGTGGATTGGCCTTTCTAAATTGCCCCTTAGTTGGGAAAAAAAGAATTGGGTGTTCTAAATTTATTTTTAAAAAGTTGCTGATGCTGTTCACCTCCAATGCATACACCAATATATAAATTTCCAAGTCAATAATCAGGATACAAAACTCTTGAGTATGTTCTCAGAACGGCCCACTGTCAAGAGTTCTGAATTCTTACACAGCACGTAACTGCCCTGGAATGGGAAAAGTGGCAGATTTGATACATCCATGTATCCATGTCAATGAGGATCATCTCGACAAGGAGGTGGTCACCGTATATGTAGTTTGAATAAGGAGGTGCAGAGTTTCAAGAACACCCATTCACAATCAGAGTACTATCACATAATTTTCTCTCCTCTCCAAAAAGTTCAGATATCTCTTCAGATGATCTGACCATTTATCTCATTGTTGTTGGTGAGAACTTGTTGTCTGCAAAGAAGCTGTGACATTTCCCAACCATGATTCCTCTTCCAGAGACATATCTGGCTGTAAAACCCTTTGGGAAATCCTGAGGTGTGAGAAGGTGTAAGACAATATAAGTTTCTCACCAGGTTTCTCACTGTAGTGTGCCTCCCCATTGCTCCTACTCGCCCCTGCTCCCCAAGTACTTTTGCCACATTCTACCCAACCAGGCACTCCCCCCACCTCCCGAATACAGACACATTTTAGAAAGTTTAATTTAAAGTACCCAATTCTTTTTTCTCAATTAAGGGGCAGATTTAGCGTGGCCAATCCACCTACCCTGCACATCTTTGGGTTGTGGGGGTGACGCAGACACGGGAAGAATGTGCAAACTCCATGCGGACAGTGACCCGGGGGCAGGATCGAACCCGGGTCCTTAGCGCTGTGAGGCAGCAGTGCTAACCACTGCACCGCCGTGCTGCCCCTCCCAATACACACACGTACATGGGCCCCTTCTGCTCTCTCTAGTTTCTCCCCCCTCCCACACATCTTACTGACAACTGGAAGTAAATCCCTGGTTCTTAAATACATTATAGAAGCATGTTGAAACAGCATTATATAGCATTTTAACTTAGATGGTGACGGTCTGTGATTATGAATACATTTGAAAATGGATCTTTGAACCAAAACCGTTTGAGAATCACTGCTCCGTGACCTTCAAGGGATATGGCAATGGAGAAGGAAAGTGGAGCTGAGGTAGATTGACTGTGATCTTATCGAATGACAGAGCAGGCCATTGGGCCTACTCCTGCTTCTCTTTCTTATGTTCACTAAGCAGGTTTTGTGTGGCCATTTCTGTGAGGGAGCATATATTGATGCCAGATTATAATTTAATTCATTTTCTTTCTCATGCACAATTTAGGTTTTATTCATTGTGGCCCGTCTCAAAAAGGAGGAACTTTAGTCAGGTTTTATGGAGATGATAACACCAGTATATTAAAAGAGGCAAACTTTGGTTTTGAAAGTTTGGGAAGCAATTGTTGATCTGGAGTTCTGATTGGGTGGCACGTTGGCACAGTGTTTAGCAATGTTGCATCACAGCGCCAGGGTCCCAGGTTCGATTCCCGGCTTGGTCACTGTCTGTGCGGAGTCTCCACATTCTCCCCGTGTCTGCATGGGTTTCCTCCGGGTGCTCCGGTTTCCTCTCACAAGTCCTGAAAGACGTGCTGTTAGGTGAATTGGACATTCTGAATTCTCCCTCTGTGTACCCGAACAGGCGCCAGAGTGTGGCGACGATGGGATTTTCAGGCAGCACGGTGGCGCAGTGGGTTAGCACTGCTGCCTCATGGCGCCGAGGTCCCAGGTTCAATCCCGGCTCTGGGTCACTATCTGTGTGGAGTTTGCACATCCTCCCCGTGTGTGCGTGGGTTTCCTCCGGGTGCTCTGGTTTCCTCCCACAGTCCAAAGATGTGCAGGTTAGGTGGATTGGCCATGATAAATTGCCCTTAGTGTCCAAAATTGCCCTTAGTGTTGGGTGGGGTTACTGGGTTATGGGGATAGGGTGGAGGTGTTGACCTTGGGCAGGGTGCTATTTTCAAGAGCCGGTGCAGACTCGATGGGCCGAATGGCCTCCTTCTGCACTGTAAATTCTATGATAGTCTATGATTCTCCCCGTGTTTGCGAGGGTTTTTCCCCCACAACCCAAAGATGTGCAGGCGGGGTGGATTGGCCACGCTAAATTGCCCCTTAATTGGAAAAAAATGAATTGGGTAATCTAAATTTTAAAAAAACTAGGGGATTTTCACAGTAACATCATTGCAGTGTTAATGTAAGCCTACTTGTGACAATAATAAAGATTTTTAAAAAATTAATTGTGAGCCAAAAATTTACGTTGTACAACCAAAATTAAATTCACCAACGATTTTGGGAAATTTTGTTTTTTTGAGGGAGGGGGTGAGATTGCAGAAGGTTAAAAACGATGTTTTCAGCTCAGACTGGAAGGCTGTATTTGGAAGGGGGGGGGGGGGGGGGGTTGCGTTCTGGGTAAATCAGTGCGCCTTTAAGGAGAGCAGGGTGAACCTGGCTGTGCGAGGCGGAGATGGCAGCTCGCTGCGTGGGAGCGGGGAGGCTGTGTGCCGGCTTGGTGGCTCTGGGCAGGGCTGGCAGCCGGCAGCAGCTGCTGCTGGCACCGCCGCCTGCCAGCAGGCACTACGGGCAGGGCAGAGATTGGCGCAGGTTGGCAGGAAGCCAGGGGGTAGCAGCCCTGAGGTTAGCCTGTGTGCTGGGAGGGACCCTGGGTTTATACCAGGCTCTCCAGCACCGTCTCCAGCGAGAGCAGCACCGTGCCCAGCAGCAGGACACCCAGGTAAACGCATGCAAGGTGCTTACAGGCGGCCAGCCAGGGTTTACACTGCTTTGTTACTTTCTTATGGTTATCCTTATCTTGGGGGGGGGGGCATCAGATGTGTCCAATTTTATCTGTTAAAATGCAATGATGCAGTTTACTTTGAGAGATGCAGCTGGAAGAGCAGTCAAACATTTTTGTGGGTTTAAAAGTAACCAGTCGTCGATGTCATTCTAACTTTCAATTTCACCTTTACAGTGGATTTCAAACTTGTCCATATGTGGAACCCTTCAAGATAGAACATAGAACAGCACAGTCTTCGGCCCTCGATGTTGTGCCGAGCCATGATCACCCTACTCAAACCCACGTATCCACCCCATACCCGTAACCCAACAACCCCCCCCTAACCTTACTTTTTAGGACACTACGGGCAATTTAGCACGGCCAATCCACCTAACCCGCACATCTTTGGACTGTGGGAGGAAACCGGAGCACCCGGAGGAAACCCACGCACACACGGGGAGGACGTGCAGACTCGGCACAGACAGTGACCCAAGCCGGGAATCGAACCTGGGACCCTGGAGCTGTGAAGCATTTATGCTAACCACCATGCTACCGTGCTGCTAAATGTTAGATGTTAAATGCTAGATGTTAAAATACCTTCCCAAAAGAAGCGATGGGCTTAAATACTTTTTTAAAACTATTGTTAGACAACAACAGGTTTCAAGGTCATTAATTGTATGTCAAGTGTTTGGATAGCACAGGGACTACGGGGCTGAGGAATCGGGTTTGATCCTGGCCCTGGGTCACTGTCCAGGTGGAGTTTGCACATTCCCCCCATGTCTGAGTAGGTTTTGCCCCCACAACCCAAAGATGCCAGGTTAGGTGGGCTGGCCACGTTAAATTGCCCCTTAATTGGAAAAAAACAAATAATTGGGTACTCGATTTTTTTTTTTTTAAATTGTTTGTCAAGTATTATATAAACACAAGTCTTTTTTTAAATTAATTTACGGGATGTGGCCATTGCTGGTTAGACTAGAATTTATTGCCCAACCCTAATGGTGGTGGTGGGCTTCCTTCTTGAATCGCTGCAGTCCCTGTGGTGTAGGTACACCCACACTGCTGTTAGGGAGGGATGTTATCCCAACAATAGTGAAGGAACGGCCGATATATTTCCAGGTCAGGGTGGTGGGTGATCTGGAGGGGAACTTGCAGGTGATGGTGTTCCAATTTACCTGCTGACTTTGTCCTTCTGGATTGTAATAGTTGTGGGTTTGGAAGGTGCCACCGATGGAATTTCAATATTGTAATGCGAATCTTCATCATTACAAAGTTTTTTTTTAAATGCCCAGTTAAAGGGCAATTTAGCGTGGCCAATCCACCGACCCTGCACACCTTTGGGTTGTGGGGGTGAGACCCACACGGACATGGAGAGACTGTGCAAACTCCACACAGACAGTGACTAGGGGCCGGGATCGAAGCCGGCGCTAACCACTGTGCCACGTTGCCACTCCCATTCCAAACATATCCTATGGGGAACATAGGGACAGGAGGAGGTTTTTGAACCTCTTCCGCCATTCGATTGGGTAATGTCTTATCTGCATATTACCCCAAACACTCTTGTCAGTCTTCAAAGTATACGGCGGCACAGTGGTTAGCACTGCTGCCTCACAGCGCCAGCTGCATGTATCACAACTCATTCCCTTTTGGGAGCTGAGGTTTGTCCGTCCATTCCCCCAGGGTCATTAACCTGCCATCTATGCATATGCCCCCTACCGTCAGCGTCCCTTCATCCTGTCTCCGCCGTTTAAAGGTGGCATCTAGTGTCGCCGGGGGGACTTATGCTGGGGACCACGGCAGACATTGCTCTCAGTCCGAAGTGATGCCTGAGCTGGTTCCACGTTCTCAGCGTGGCCACCACCACTGGGCTCATTGAGTATCTGGCTGGGGGGGGATTGGGAATGTGAGTGGGGTCGTGGCCGCACGCTCGGAGGGATGTGCAGGAACTCTCGTCTGGCTCTGCGACCCAGCCCTGTAATCTCTCTACGGTGGGTGCCCAGCGGTTGAATTGTAGGTTTGAAGGGCCAGGCCTCCCAACTGTCTCCCTCTTTGCAGTACGCTCTTGCGGATCCTAGCCCCCCCCCCCTCCACTTCAGTGATGAGACTCACCATTCCACCATTATTAAGAACATGTGTATAGAACCAATTACACAAAGACCACAGTGGTATTGTAAGGATGAAGGAGATAGCGAGGAGCTGAAATCGAGGAAAAGGCGGGAATTTGTTTGTCTTGTGCAAAAATGCAGAACTTGCCGCCATTAGCTTCGTTGCATCCGTGGAAGTGGCCAGAAGAGGCAGGGCCACGGGTACATGTTGATTACGCCGGACCGTTGGGAGGGTTCATGTTTCTCATTCTAGTCGATGCTCACTCGAAATGGCCTGAAGTTGCCATCAGGAAGTCAACTTCATCGGAGTAAACAATTGAGAGGGATTGAGTGAAATCTTCAGCAGATCCTGTTACCCTGAACAACTAGTGAGCGATAATGGACAGCGGTTTATATCTCAAGAGTTCATTAACTATTTGAAGGAGAAGGGAATTCAACACATCCAGGCGGCTCTTTAACATCCTGTCACAGATGGGCTGGCAGCACATTTTGTACTGACGATGAAACATTCATTTAATGATTAAACATCAACTGTGTACAGCAGGGGCAGCACGGTGGCCTAGTGGTTAGCACAGATGCCTCACGGCGCTGAGGTCCCAGGTTCGATCCCGGCTCTGCACATTCTCCCCGTGTCTGCGTGGGTTTCGCCCCCACAACCCAAAAATGTGCAGAGTAGGTGGATTGGCCACGCTAAATTGCCCCTTAATTGGAAAAAATAATTGGGTACTCTAAATTTAAAAAAAAAAAAGAAAAAAAAAAAACTGTGTACAGCATTCAATTTGCTAAAACAAGACAAAATAAATTGCCGAGGAAAAGCAGCAAGACCAGGTCGCACCGCGGGAAAACCAGGTGAAACGTGTTTTCTCCAGGATCAAGACGTTCTGGCAAGAAATTGTATCACAAGTGAAAAGTGGGTTCCTGCTGCCAACTTCACACAGACGGGCCTGATCTCCTGCCCCAAGGTGATGTTTATGGCAAACCTGAGGATCAACGTTGGGCGACAAGAACCAATCCTGCCAGAGGCAGAACTGGGAGTCCAGCTGTGCCAAGGGGACCATGGACCTTGCCGGCAACCTGACACTGACCCAACCAATTGGGGAAAACAACACTTCATTTGCAAATCAAACACTGAGCCATCCTCAGATCCCTATCTCGACGCTGGTTAAGATCATCGCTGATGACGCGAACATAGAACATAGAACAGTACAGCACAGAACAGGCCCTTCGGCCTTCAATGTTGTGCCGAGCCATGATCACCCTACTCAAACCCACGTATCCACCCTATACCCGTAACCCAACAACCCCCCCCTTAACCTTACTTTTTTTTAGGACACTACGGGCAATTTAGCATGGCCAATCCACCTAACCCGCACATCTTTGGACTGTGGGAGGAAACCGGAGCACCCGGAGGAAACCCACGCACACAGGGGGAGGACGTGCAGACTTCATCCGCAACCACACCGAGAACGACGACCTCCGGAATGTCTGACGTATTGACCGCTGTTGCTCATTGATTATTAATGATCTACTGATCATCAGGGACCTTTGATTTAAGGGGGGGGGGAGGGAAATGTGTAAGTTTAGTGTTTTCACACAGGCAGCCGAGTAGCTGAACAGGGGCAATTTCAGAGAACGATTGCGTGGCGTCATCAGAGATGGCGTCATTGGCCGATTGCGCGGGCAAAAGGGGCAGTCTAACATCGCAGCCTGTAGCGCTAACATCTTCTAAATAAAGCTCTGTAATTTGGTTGGAGCTCCCAAGGCTTGCAAACCCAATCTTAAATCCACCACAAATTGCACTTCTGCCTTTTGAGGCTGGGGGTTGTGGGTTCAAACACCGTGCTGAGGGCTCGAGCACCTGATTCAGGCTGACCATACTGAGAGAGTGCTGTACTGTACGGTAAACCAAGGCCTCTCTTACCTTTTGTGGTGGATTTCAAAGGTACATTGTGTGGCCACTATTTTGAAAAGCAGGGAGCATTCCCTCAGGTGGCCCGTCCAATATTTATCCTCCGCTGACATCACTAAAGATCAGTAGATCTGGCAGCATCTATGGAGAGAGGAACAGAGGTAATATTTGGAGTCCATGTGAGTCTGTTCCTCACTTCACAGATGCTGCCAGACCTACTGTGTGTTTCCAGCACTTTCAGTTTTTATTTCAGATTTCGAGCATCTGCAGTATTTTGCTTTTATATCACTAGAGTTCATCTCATTGTATCACATTGCTGTTTGCGGGAGCTTTCTGTGTGCAAATTGGTTGCCAAGTTGCCTACAATACAACAGTAATTACACTTCCAACATAGTACCTCAAAAAGTGCTCAATTAGTTGAAAAGTACTTTTAAACAGCCTAAGGCCATGAAAGGTCCTGTCTAAATGCCACCTTGTCCTCCCTCCCACCCTGGTCAGATACATGTAGCTGTGCACTTAAACAAATGATTGCATCAGTTCTGAATGTTAAAAGTGAGAGGGTTCACTGAACTGGAATTGTGAAAGAATGTAAGACCTGAAATCTGTATGGCGTCATTTGTAACTTCACGACATGTAAAAGCGCCTTCAACCCAATCAAGAAGTTTCAAAGTATCGTCACTGTTATAATGTAGAGAAATACAGTAGCCAATTTGCACAGAGCAAGATTCCGCAAACAGCAAAGTGTTGAGCACTGGATGATACTAGTTTGAGGGATGGGATGGCAGGGTTGGCAGAGGGGATTGTAGTGTCGTAGTTGAGCCATTCCGGTGTGGTTAATACCTCCTTCCTCTTCCCTGTGTTTATTTGCTTTACTGCAGAAGTCCAGTGCCGACCTGTCACTCACTCTGTACCAGTACAAGACTTGTCCGTTCTGCAGCAAAGTCCGGGCGTTCCTCGATTTCCACTCGATACCCTACGAGATTGTGGAGGTTAACCCAATCTTACGCAAGGAGATCAAGTTTTCCGGATACCGGAAGGTCCCGATTCTGATCGGGGACGACGGGGAGAAAGTGGTGAGTTTGCGCAAAGCTGCATCAAAATGGGCACAAATTCTCTGTATAGAGCATGGAATAATATTCAACAATGTTTTAAATTCCCTGGAACTCCAAAGACTTGGGCACAACCATGTATTTTTTCCAATTAAGGGGCAATTTAGCGTAGCCAATCCACCTACTCTGCACATTCTTTTGGGTTGTGGGTGCGAAACCCACGCAGACACAGGGAGAATGTGCAAACTCCACACGGACAGTGACCCAGAGCCGGGATTCGAACCCGGGTCCTCAGCGCCATAGGCAGCAATGCTAACCACTAGGCCACCATGCTGCCCTTGATGCGGATACTTAAGGTCATGTGAAACTCCTCATAGTAGAGCAGGGTGTTTTACCCAAGTCCTTCCCAACATTCAGTGGGATTTTGTAGTGAACAAAAAGTCACTCCTGCCATCTTTAAATGTCAAATTACTTGGGACATTTGAGACGTGTTTGGCAGGGGCTTGGAGGGCCGAAGGACCCGTACCTGTGCTGTACTTTTCTTTGTTATGTCCATGTGCTGCTCTCCGTTTTCTCTCTTGCTGCGGATCCGCCCTTTCACCTCCCACCCTTTTCAATCTCCTTTTATCACAATATATTATCTGTCTCTTCCTCTTTCTTCAACTTCTCCAAGACTCACTGTCGAATTTAGTATAAATTTCTGATTTTTTTGTTCACCTGAAATTTGAGAAATGAATAACGACGTAGAGTTGGATGGTTGTTCATTAAATGTGGGGTGACCAGCTTTGAACTAATTTGGTTTCCTCTTTTTCAGCAAATCAATGATTCCTCAGTTATCATCAGCGCTGTAAAGACATATTTACTGTCCAGGTAAATCTACTATGGCGACTGGCAATCGATTTTGTTTTCGAACTTTTTTGCTTTGTGGCGTTTAGATTCTCTTTTTAAATAGCGTTTTTAGTTTCACTGTTTTCCTTTGTCAAAATAATTCCTATTTTCCTCCTCAGTTTATCAATTTTATTCAGATTTTTCACCTTTTGCTTGAGGTCCCCTTATTCTCTAATTATTTTAAAAATAAATTTAGAGTACCCAATCAATTTTTTCCAATTAAGGAGCAATTTAGCGTGGCCAATCCGCCTACCCTGCACATCTTTGGGTTGTGGGGGCGAAACCCACGCAAACATGGGGAGAACTTGCAAACTCCACACGGACAGTGGCCCAGAGCCGGGATTGAACTGGGTCCTCGGCACCGCGAGGCAGTAGTGCTAACCCACTGCGCCACTGTGCTGCCCTATTCTCTAATTATAAATCTTTTTTTGTTATTTATTTGAACTCCAGGGCAGCACGATGACGCAGTGGGTTAGCCCTGTTGCCTCACGGCGCCGAGGTCCAGGTTCGATCCCGGCTCTGGGTCACTGTCCGTGTGGAGTTTGCACATTCTCCCCGTGTCTGCCTGGGTTTCATCCCCACGACCCAAAGATGTGCAGGGTAGGTGGATGGGCCACGCTAAACTGCCCCTTAATTGGAAAAAATAAATTGAAATTTTTTTTAAAAATGTATTTGAACTCCAAAAATCTTTGTTGATTTTTCCAGAAATATGGATTTTCTACTCCTGTCTTGTGTTCAGTTGTTAATTCACTTACAACGTGTACATTTGCATGTTCACACACACCCACACCACACACACACACACACACTTTCTCTCTCTCTGACAGACTTCCCTTATAGTATACTTAGTCTCTTTTTTTTACAAATTTAAGTACCCAATTCAAAAGTAAGGGACAATTTAGCGTGGCCAATCCACCTACCCTGCACAAGATGTTGTGGGGGTGAGACCCAAGCAGACATGGGGAGAATGTGCAAACTCCACACAGTCACCCGGGCTGAGATTCAAACTCGGGTCCTCGGCACCGTGATGCCGCAGTGCTAACCACTGCACCACCATGTTGCCCCTTCTTAGTCACAATCTGATGCCCTCTTAAAACACATTCCCTCCCACTCTCTCAGCCGAACACAGCTTCTTGTCTATTTTATAAAATTCCTCAACTTCCACCATACCCCTCCATTCTCACCTGCTTTTGAAAAGCCCAAAAGATTCTGCGGGTTATTTTTCTTTTCAAGAATAGGAATGAGAAAATGCAGATTTCTGCTTTTCAAGTGTAGTGCTTTGTGAACCATTCAGGCCCATGGATTTGGAGGGTAGCATATTATCCTGGCTTTGCCAACACCACTGTGTAATGGTCCTTGGAAATTGTGTGAAAGAAACCTAAGTTTCTCCCTGCTTGCCCTACCCCTGGTGGGTAAGTGGCTGATTGATTGAACTCCTCATTGCTGGCGCGGTTGAAATGATCAGTTCAGGTACATGGCCAATCACCGTCACAGTTCCACCTCCCCTCACTTTGTCTTGGAGTTTTCATTTTAGTTACAATCAGCAATCCAGTTGCAAATTGCCTCCATCTTGAGAATGATCTTTTTCTTCCTCTCAAGTTTGCTAATTGCCGAATGTAAAAATCGGCCATGAGGCAGCACATTTGGGCACCGTTTTGGAATGTAATTTTGTAATTAAAAAAAGCTTTAAAATTAGAATGGTAATGGTAACCTGGTACAGTTTGAAGTGCGCTGCTGGCGAAACGGAGGATCCCGCCAGTGGAGAATCCAGCTCTATAATTTTAATTTGACTGTCTGGTTTGCCACTTCTGAGTAACCTCTCTTTGAATTACTGAAAATTACTTTAAAAGAATTTCAATTGGCTATTGAATTGGGACACAGAGGTCAGTTACATACTAGATTAAAATGATATTCCAAAAAATTGTCAATAGTGTTCTTGCACCCAGAGGAATTAGCTTAATTTTTACAGCCTCCACAGAGGTCTGTAAACAAGTGAAGTTAGCATAAACTGTAAATGCTAATTAATTTGAGCAAGAGGTGTGGCCAGTTTTGTAGGTGGGAGCAGCTCCTAGCCAAATGTTTTTGAAACTAGTGTTAAAGACCTTGGAAACTGGAGTTGTATTCGATGCAGTGTGCTGGTTTGGCCAATTTCAGACAAACTGCCTCAATATAAAGTGCAACCCAGGCCCTTGCACCCCCATCGGTGTGTGAGCCTGCTGCTCGGAGATGGGCAGGGGGGATGTGGGGTCCCTCGTGTGTTGTTTCCCCACCTCTCTGAGAGGTTAGTGTTCTACGCTTGACCTCTTCTTTTCACATCTCTTCCTCTGCCATAGAACATATAGTGGAGAAGGAGGCCATTCGGCCTATCGAGTCTGCACTGACCCACTTAAGCCCTCACTTCCACCTTATCCCCGTAACCCAATAACCTCTCCTAACCTTTTTGGTCACTAAGGGCAATTTATCATGGCCAATCCACCTAACGTGCACGCCTTTGGACTGTGGGAGCACCCGGAGGAAATCCAAGCAGACATGAGAAGAACGTGTAGACTCCACACAGACAGTGCCCCAGCGGGGAATCTAACCTGGGACCCTGGTGCTGTGAAGCCACAGTGCTAACCACTGTGCTACTGTGCTGCCCATGATATACCTTTTTAAAAATAATTTTAGAGTACCCAATTAATTTTTCCAATTGAGGGGCAATTTAGCGTGGCCAAACCACCTACCCTGCATGTCTTTTGGGTTGTGGGAGTGAAATCCATGCAAACATGGAGAATATGCAAACTCGACACGGACAGTGACCCAGGGCCGGGATCGAACCTGGGACCTCGGCGCCGAGGCAGCAGTGCTAACCACATGCTGCCCGCCATGATATATCTTGGGGTGGATGAGCAATTACTAGTGTGAACCAGCCGTGTGAAAGCTCTGACATTGTTTTTTGAAAGTATTGTTGGTTGTGAATGCTAGAACTGTTGTCATGTATACGGGTTGCAATTTACAAAACATGAGTTGGCTGTATTGCAAACTATGAGGCGGGTAGTTATAAACTTCAAGAGGGCAGAGCTTGGTGAAATGGACGGACTGGTGGCAGATGATATTTAATGCAGTGATGTGATGGTTTTTGGTAGAAAGAATGAGGAGAGGTAATAACATGTAATAAAGGGTGCAATTTTAAAGGGATATAGGAGCAGAGGAGCCTGGGGGTATATATGCACAAATCATTGAAGGCGGCAGAACAGGTTGAATAAGTGGCTAAAAAGGCATTCAGGATCCTGGACTTTATAAATAGAGGCATAGAGTACAAGGAATATATAGTGAACCATTATAAAACTGTGTTGCGGCCTCAACTCATGGGCGGCACAGTGGTTAGGGGCTGGTTTAGCACAGTGGGCTAAACAGTTGGCTTGTAATGCAGAACAAAGCCATCAGCGCGAGTTCAATTCCCTTGCAGCCTCCCCGAACAGGTGCCGGAATGTGGCGACTAGGGGCTTTTCACAGTAACTTCATTGAAGCCTACTTGTGACAATAAGCGATTATTATTATTAACACTGCTGCCCCACAGCACCCGGGACCCGGGTTCAATTCCGGCCTTGGGTCATTGTCTGCGTGGAGTTTGCACATTCTCCCTGTGTCCACGTGGGTTTCCTCCCGGTGCTCTGGTTTCATCCCACAGTCCAAAGATCTGCAAATTAGGTGGATTGGCCACGCTAAATTGCCCCGCACTGTATAAAGATGCACAGATTAGGTGGGATCACGGGAATAGGGCGGGGGACTAGGCCAAAGTTGGCCACTCTTTCAGAGGGTACCGGTGCAGGAATTCTATGATTCGATGAACTAGACTATTGTGTCCAATTCTGTGCAGCATACTTCAGGAGGTATGCTCTCGATGTCTTGTGGAACATCACGCGCAAGGTTCCTAAAGATAAAGCAGTTGAGAATTAGCCTGTTCAGTCGAATGAAGACTCAGGGAAGAAACTCGTGACCCTGAGTAGACGTCATCCTCAAATTAATAGGCCTAGGGGCAGCATGGTGGCACAGTGGTTAGCCCTGCAGCCTCACGGCGCTGAGGTCCCAGGTTCGATTCCCGGCTCTGGCTCACTGTCCGTGTGAAGTTTGCACATTCTCCCCGTGTTTGCGTGGGCTTCGCCCCCACAACCGGGTAGATGGATTGGCCACGCTAAATTGCCCCATAATTGGAAAAAAATTAATTAGGTACTCTAAATTTGTGTTTAAAAAATAAATTAAGAGGCCTCTGACGATGTCGACCATTTCAGGAAGGATGTGAAGGGAGAGTTGCAGATAAAAGATCGATCAAAATGGTTCTAGGGATGAGGATCTTCAATTACGTGGATAGATTGGAGAAGCTGGGACTGTTCCCTTTAGAGAAGAGAGGTTGAGAGGAGATTCGATGGAGCTGTTGAAAGTTATGAGAGGCCTATACAGATATTTAGAGAGAGGCTTCCCAATGGCAGAGGGATGGAGAACCAAAGGACATCGATTTAAGGTGGTTGGCAGAAGATCCAGCAGCAACGTGAGGAAAAACTGATTTACACGGCAAATGGGTGAAAACTGGAATACACTGTCTGTGAGTGTGGTGGAGACCGATACAATTGTGGATTTCAAAGGGAATCGGATAAGCAGCTGAAGAGAGAAAACTTTCAGGGCCACGGAGAATGGTTGGTGGAGTGGGATTAGCTGAGTTGCTCTTGCGGATAGCTATCACAAATACAATGGGCCGAACAGCCTTCTGTGCTGTAATCATTCTGTGATTTTCTACAATGTGCTGGTTTGACTCTCCATGCTCTTCACTTGCTGTTTATTAAATATTTCAGGCACAGAAACCTCACCCGGGTGTTATCATACTATCCGCAGATGAAATCTAAAGATGAGAAGGGGAAGGATGTGGTTGAATACAACAATAAGTACTGGGTGATGCTGGAGGACCAGGATGAAAATCAATATTACCCCAGCAAGGAGGCCAGAAAGTATGTAAACCTGAAGCATACTTACAATAAATCATATTATTACAAATAAAATCAGGAAAATAGGTTGTTCTAAATTGGCAGATTTCTGTCATGTCCTCCTGTCCAGTCCTGGTATGTGGGAAGGATATGCCAGTCTCCAGACGTGGCTATTCCATTGCTCCCTGAGCCAGTGTCTCATCTTTTTCCCGCCATAAGCCTGAGCTCATTCAAAGCTCTGCTCCCCATATCCTAACTTGCACCGTCTCATTCACCCATCCACCCCTCTGCCCATTGACCTGCACTGATAATTCCCGATCAAGCAATGCTCCATGGCCTTGTCCCTCCCTATCTTTATAACCTCTCCCATCTCTACAACCGTCCTCCGCTATCTGTGCCCCTCCAATTCTGGCTTCTAGCACGTTCTCCATTTTAATCGCTACATCATTAGCAGCCGTGTCTTCAGCAGCCTGGGCCCTACACTCTGGAATTCCCTCCCTATACCTCTTCACTCCACCTCTCCTCCTTTAGGATGCTCCCTGTTTTGGCAGCACGGTGGCACAGTGGCTAGCATTGCTGCCTCGTGGTTATAGAATATAGAATATAGAACAGTACAGCACAGTACAGTACAGGCCCTTCGGCCCTCGATGTTGTGCCGAGCAATTATCACCCTACTCAAACCCACGTATCCACCCCCCCAACCTTACTTTTTAGGACACTACGGGCAATTTAGCATGGCCAATCCACCTAACCCGCACATCTTTGGACTGTGGGAGGAAACCGGAGCACCCGGAGGAAACCCACGCACACACGGGGAGGACGTGCAGACTCCACACAGACAGTGACCCAGCCGGGAATCGAACCTGGGACCCTGGAGCTGTGAAGCATTTATGCTAACCACCATGCTACCGTGCTGGGTTCTGAGGACCCAGGTTCGATCCAGGCTCTGGGCCACTGTCCGTGTGGAGTTTGCACATTCTCCCCCTGTCTGCGTGGGTTTCGCCCCCACAACCCAAAGATGTGCAGGGTAGGTGGATTGGCCACGCTAAGTTGCCCCTTAATTGGAAAAAAGGATTGGGTACTCTAAATTTAAAAATAAACGATGCTCCCTGTTTCGACAAAGGTTTTGGTCACCTTTCCTATTATCACCTTGTGTGCCTTGATGTCACATTTTATTTGATAACACTCCTGTGAAGTATATTGGGATGTTTTTGCTTCTGTTGAAGGTGCTATCTAAATGTAAGCTGTTGCTGTGTCCAAACTGGTCCCCCACCTGTTTCCACAGGAGAGGGAGGAAGGGAAGACACTGTTGATTAATTATCCAGCAGTTGTTGCACGTGCCCTATGGTCTGCCTGGGTCATGGTCCCATTACAAGGTTGATTTAGCTGACTGTGGTGACAGGTGTTGGATGTTCTTGACCGTATTGACCTGTGCTGGGCTTTTTCCTTCCTTCATTATCAGGGAGGAAATGAAATGGCGCAAGTGGGTGGATGACTGGTTGGTCCATCTCATTTCGCCCAACGTCTACCGCACTCCTGGAGAATCTCTGGAGTCCTTCGACTACATTGTGAGGGAGGGGAAATTTGGAGCCTTTGAAGGATTTTTCGCTAAGTATTTTGGAGCCGCAGCCATGTTCCTGGTCAGCAAGAGACTGAAGTCAAGGTGCGTGTATTTAATTATTTATGGTCCCTTATTAAGTCCAGGCACCTAGGTGGGAAGTAGGAGATCGCCCATCAAAGATGGAACCAGAACTGGTCAGAAGGATATGAAGGCCATGGAGAGGGTGCAGAGGAGATTTACTAGGACAGTAACTGGCACAAGAGATTCCAGTTATTAGGAGAGGCTGGAGAAGCTGGAATTGCTCTCCTTAGAGCAGGAAAGATTAAGGGCCGAAGTGTTCAAAAACATGGAAGATTTTTGATAGAGAAAATGAGGAAAAATTGTTTCCAACAGTAGAAGAGTCGGTAATCAGAGAAAGGAGATTTAAGATAATTGGCAGAGGTGGGGGGAAGATGGCAAGTTCTTTTAATGCAGCGAATTGTTGTGATTGGGAAGGCGCTGCTTGAAAGGGACGTGGAAGCAGATTCAAAAGCAACTTTCAAAAGGGGATTAGATAAATACTGAGAGAGAAGAGAACGGTAAGGTTATGGGGAAAGAGGAAGGGTGAACAGGACCAGTTGGATAGCTCTTTCAAAGTGCTAGCTCAGTCGTGATAGGCTGGGTTGCCTGGGTTGCACTGTAAGATTCCATGACTTCACTAGCCTAAATTGGTATCCCTGAAACTCTGCTTTCAGAGTGCAAGAGTGGGGAGTGAAAAGTACTGAGAATTTTAAGTGCGTCCGTTCTCTCAGTTGGTGAATTGTCGCAAAGGACTGTCAATTAATTTTTCAAGGACAAAAAAGTCATTTACAATTGGGATGTGTCACTCTCTGGTAGTAGGCAATTTGAGGAATTTAATTGTGCCCCCCCCCCCCCCCCCCCCCCCCCCAGGTGAAATGGAGCCGGGCGGGTAGTTGAAGTGGAGATGTTCGTGGCTTATCTGTTGATCAGAAGCTGCTGACTGTAACCTTAAACTGGAGGCACGAAGTATACCCACCTGATGCTGTAGATCCCTTCTTTAAATAGGCAGATCTGGTCCCAGTTATGTAACTGGGACTCAATAACTAATTGAATGTTGGCCTAATGAGCCCCAAAGATAAAGCCCCACAATTCCATATTTCCATATCTGCCCCCTTCCCTCGCCACCTACATCCCACCCCCCCAGAGAAAAACTCATCCCTTTGGATCTGGCCAGTGGCCCATGAGACACACCATTTGAATTTGATAGGGAAATATTACAGGAAACCAGATTATTTGAATTTTTGAAAAAGGGGAATCCATATGTGAACCACAGGAAATGCCACCTGCAGCAGTCTTTCCAGTCACTCCTCTCGCTGCTTCAAGCAGTCATTCCACATTCCACATGTTGTCTGGACGTAAACTACTACCTCCTCGTCATTCTGGATCTCCTGTGCTGTGTCTTGTGAGAACTTGCTGAATCTTTGCAATTGCTGGTTTTCAGACATAACCTTCGCGATGACGTCCGGCAGGATCTGTACAAAGCGGTCGATCAATGGGTGGCTGCTGTTGGCAAGCACAGACCATTCTTGGGCGGGGACATGCCCAACCTTGCTGACCTGGTAAGAGATGTTAAGACCATAAGACATAGGAGTAGAATTAGGCCACTCGGCCCATCGAGTCTGCTCCTCCATTCAATCATGGCTGATATTTTTACCATCTCCATTCTCCTGCCTTCTCCCCTGATCCCCTTTTATTAATTTTTAAAAATAAATTTAGAGTACCCAATTCATTTTTTCCAATTAAGGGGCAATTTAGCGTGGCCAATCCTCCTACTTTGCACATCTTTGGGTTGTGGGGTCGAAACCCACGCAAACACAGGGAGAATGTGCATACTCCACACTGACAGTGACCCAGAGCCGGGATCGAACCTGGGACCTTGGCGCCGTGAGACTGCAGTGCTACCACTGCGCCACTGTGCTGCCCTCTGATCCCCTTATTAATGAGGTTAATAGTTGTGGGTTCTCTTGGGATTTACCAAGATACCAAAACGGGGAAGTTATGACTATCAGGAAAGATTGAGGCTCTATTGAGGGGCGACCTGATAGAGATGTTTAAGATTGTGAAATGACATAGAGATGTGTTTCCACTTGCTGCACAGAAACCTGCATTCAGCCTAACTGATCTAGGCCAGTTTTTATGTTCCACATCTAATCTCACCCTGTCAGCTTAACTTTCTGTTTCTTTCTCCCTCATGTGTTTTTCAAGCTTACCCTTAAATGCATCATCACCTCAGCTTTTTCTTTGTGAATTGCATGTTTTAATCACAAACTGGATAAAGATATTTCTCCTGACTAACCTAATGGAATTATTAATGACAATCTTATATTTGCATGCCCCAGTTCTGGTCTCCGTTGCAAGTGAAAACATCTTCTCCTTATCACTACGGCTGCATCAAAATCCTGGAACTCTAAACAGCACAGTGGGTGTTCCGACACCACACCAGAGGGACTGCAGCGGTTCAAGAAGGCGGTTCACCACCACCTTCTCTAGGGCAATTAGAGATGGTCAATAAACGCTGGCCTAGCCAGCGCTGTCCACAACCCATGAACGATTTTTTAAAAAACTCAGAATTTTAACTACCCCTATCAGGACTACCCCTCATGTCTTATGAAAAAACTTGCACCCTGTTAACGTTTCCGGATAGACTTACAGAACTGAGATGTTATAACTCTCTCTTGTAATGCTGCCTCTCTCTTTTGCTTTTCCATCTTCGCAGGCAGTCTATGGGGTACTTCGGGTAATGGAAGGTTTGGAGGCATTCAATGATATGATGGCAAACACCAAGGTCAAGTCGTGGTATCAAAGAATGGAGGAAGACATCAAGAAAGGACAGCAAGTCAAGCAATAAATTACTGCAGGAGCCATTGAGAGGATCGTGTAAAATTCCTGTTGCATTTCTCTTCTATTAATGGCTTCGGACAGATGATGGGGCCTGATGTTAACGGAGTGCTGTGGGATCTGTGTGGAGAAAAGAAACAATGCTTTAAAAACTGCAACCATGCAACACTCAAAGTCAGTTAATCAAGGGTGCTTTTCCACCCCAAAAGAAAGATTCATAGTTTAAAATGCGGCCAGAATAGGATTGACCTGATACCTGAAGGAGACTGGTGGATGGCGTCTCACTCTGCTTTGCTCATTTCAAGTTTATTAGTGGATTTATGCCAACAACGTTTAGTATTGATGTCAGGGCAAAGCCAAAACTACATAGCACAAAACTGCAAAGTGTAAATGCAACTAAAAAGGCACAAAGTCAAAACCCACAGAATGTTTTTTTTTTAAGCGTTAAAAAGCCATAAAGTTTATAAATTTAGCAGCGCAATGTTTATGAGCATTGAAGTAAAATGCAAAATAAAAATTAGACATCTAAAAGAAACACAGGCTGTGCTGGTAATGCAAGTAGATTCAGTCTCTCCATGGAGACAATGGACACGTTGATGACTCGGGTATAACCCTGAATCTGATCTGGTAAAATCGGACAACGTTTAAATAGGAACAAAACAGGGATGAGGGAAACGCACGCACGCACATGAATAGCGGAATGTCCATTACTCTTCTCATTTCCCTTTGTTATGTTTCCATTAAAATGTGGTTTGTTTTTCAGTCTGTTGAAGGGTTACTCCTGAAACATTAATTTAAGAGCAGGGGAGTATCCAGACCAGCATTTATTCCCCAGCCAACAACAACATTTAAGACAGAATATCCTGGTCATTTGTACATTGCTGTTTGTGGGAGCTTGTGTGTAAATTGGCGATCGCATTTCCTGTATTACAACAAGATCAACGTTTCAAAAGTACTTCCTTGGCTGTAAAGTGCCTTGGAATCTCCCTGAAGATTGGAAAGGTGCTATGTAAGTTTCCCTCTCCTGAGGTTAGCTGCAGGAAAATTACTGGGCAAGCTCTCCTTGCTAGCTGCTTGCGAATTCTGGCTGTCGCACGCTGGGAGAGGCAAGGTTGTCAATCTTAGAGAAGCCAGCAAGAGATGAAATGTCTTGAACTTTGGATCTATAATAAAGTGTGATATACCAGGTGCTGATGCTAGACTGATTAATTTAAATTCTATCTAAGTGAGATTGAATTGATGAGTTACAGAGACGGTAACATTCTTCCAATTGATAATTTTAATAGATTTATGATATCTTTCCCACCTACCTTTCTCTTCTCCTTCCTTCTCTCCTTGTATATAACTATTTTGGGTGTTTTATTTGCTGATGCTATGCCGTCTTCACTGCTCTGTGGTAAGTAGAAGATGTGCACCCAATTATTTTTTTTCCAATTAAGGGGATTGAACCTGGGTCCTCAGCGCCATGAGGCAGCAGTGCTAAGCACTGCATCTATTTTTAAAAATAAATTTAGCATGGCCAATCCACCTACCCTGCACATCTTTGGGTTGTGGGGGCGAAACCCACGCAAACACGGGGAGAATGTGCAAACTCCACTCGGACAGTGACCCAGAGCTGGGATTGAACCTGGGACCTCGGCACCGTGAGGCAGCAATGCTAACCACTGTGCTGCCCCACTGCGTCTATTATTAACTGTAACTATATTATTTGCAGATGGTGGCGCAGTGGTTAGCACTGCTGCCTCCCGGTTCGATCCCAGCCCCAGGTCACTGTCCGTGTGGAGTTTGCATATTTGCCCTGTGTCTGCGTGGGCCTCACCCCCAAAACCCAAAGATGTTCATGGTAGGTGGATTGGCCATGCTAAATTGTCCCTTAATTGGTAAAAAATTGGGCACTCTAAATTTAAAAAAGAAATTGTTGGATTGCAGAAGGCAATGAAATGAAATGAAAATCACTTATTGTCACGAGTAGGCTTCAATGAAGTTACTGTGAAAAGCCCCTAGTCGCCACATTCCGGCGCCTGTCCAGGGAGGCTGGTACGGGAATCGAACCGTGCTGCTGGCCTGCTTGGTCTGCTTTAAAAGCCAGTGATTTAGCCTTGTGAGCTAAACCAGCCCCAGGTAATGTTTTGTACATTGTGGAATTTTCATAACCGGGTAAGCGGTGCATTACGGACCTACAACGATTCTCGGTCTCATCCTGACTATCCATGATGAACACAGTCAACCACACAATCAACCAAGTTTTCCCCTCCTGACCATGTTGAAATGTGGACATAAAGTGAGAGTCAGATGAGGCAGGGCTTGGGTACCTACATAATTAAATAGTGTGCCATGCATCAGTTGGTAGCTCACTTGTTTCTGAAGGGTGTGGGTTCAAGTTCCATTGCAGCACTTTAAAAAAAAGTTTAGTGTACCCAATTATTTATTTTTCCAATTAAGGGGCGCGTAGCCAATTCACCTACCCTGCATATCTTTGGTTGTGGGGGTGAAACCCACACAGACATGGGGAGAATGTGCAAACTCCACACAGACAGTGACCCAGGGCCAGGATTTGAACCCGGGTCCTCAGCACTGTAGTCCCAGTGCTAACCACTGTGCCACCCCGTTGCCCCCATTCCAGACACTTGAGCACAAAGATTTCTGCTGATATTCTGTTCCAGTACTGTGGTAGTGCTGCACTGTTGGCGATGCAGCCCTTCAGTTGAAGCGTTAAACTGGGGCCTCACCTGCATTCTCAGAGGATGTAAAAAGTTATACACCCTCTTCAAAGAACAGCAGTGTCCTGGGCCAATATTTGTCCTTTGATCAACAGCACTAAAAGAATTCTGGTCACCCTCACATTGCTGTTTGTAGGAGTTTGTTTTGTGCAAATTGGCTGTCACGTTTCCTACAATGCAACAGGGAACGGTTTAGCTCACTTGGCTAGACAGCTGGTTTGTGATGAGGAGCAAGGCCAGCAGTGCAGGTTCAATTCCCTTGCCGTATGAGGTAACTTGTGAAGGCCCCTCGTTAGGTGTGATCCTCAGTTTAAATCCCCGCAAAGGGGAAAGCAGCCTACACTTAGTATACAACAGTGTTGGCAGTGAAACGCATTGAGTCATCCTGAGATCATGAGGAGAAACCAACAGAAGACTGTCCGCACTCAGTATTGAACGGTAGAGTACAAGGTGAGAACAAATACTGGTTGCAATTATGCAATATTGTGTTCCTGTCAGGCTACACATCTTGAATAATGTGTCCAGTTCTGGTCTTTTGAGATACAAGGAGGACATTTAAGATGCACAGGTGGACCACGAGTCTCATTCTTAGCAGCAGATTATGAGGCAAGACTGGAGAACCGTGAGATTTCTCAGCCCTGAATGGAGACAACCATTTAGAGAAATAAGCATTACAATCCTTCAATATCTCTGCACTCTCCATTTGGGACCTCATGCATATCCACCTTTGGCAGTCACGACTTCAGTTGTCTAAACTCTGGAATTCCCGCCCTGAAACTACTCTCGAGTTGTGAATCTAACTGGTGTTTTACACAGTTTGGGATTAACTCCGTTGCTCTTGCTATTCTATACCTCGGCTAACAAAGGGAAGCATCTTCGGTGCGATGAGGGAGGGATCATTGTGGGCCTGGGTTCGGTTGCCGTGGTAACCCAGCATCCTCCCCCCAGCCTTTAACCCGGAAGGGCAGCTCACGGTTGACAATCGGAGGTAGAGGGGCGGGGCCGGGTCACAGCGGAACAGCCAATCGCCGTCGAGGATGATCCGTTGAGGGTGTTCGAATGCGCCAATGGAAAGCGGGGAAGGCGCGTCCGGAAGTGACGTCAGGAGGGGCGGCTCCGCCGGCCAGCCCAGGGCAACCGCCTCAAGCGGCCGCTAGCAACAGGCGCTTCGCATGGTGAGGGGAGCCTCCCGCCCGGGGACAGAGCAGCGGCACGGCCTGGTTCAGTGCGGCGTGGGGGGAACAGAGAAGGCTCTGCACCCTTTATTGAAGAATATTGATGCGAGTAGCAAATGAAGGGGCGCGTTGACCGTTGTTAAGTTGGTGGGTGGGGAAATCTGGCAGCCATTTTGTGCAGAGCAAGATCCCACAGCCAATGCGATGAATGGCCAGCTCTTTCTGCTTTGAGGTAGCTCTTGGATTTTTCTTCTGCTGTGTTATGGGATGTGGCACGACTGGCATGTGTTACCTATCCCTTGCTGAGCCATGCAAACGGGCAATTAAGAGTGGTATAGTGGTGGTGATATCTCTGGACTAATCATCCATAGGCTCGTACTAATGCTCTTTGAGACGTGACAACTGCTGGAATCGCAGTTTAACTAATATATCTGGATGTGAAAGCTGGTCTCAGTGATGGTGACTATTTACTAATCGCCTACCTCTGACGAAGAGTCATCCAGACCCAACTCTCTCCACAGATGCTTTCAGACCTGCTGAAATTTTCCAGCATTTTATGTTTTTGGTTGTGATCTTTAATCACCTGGTGTTCTTACCCATTCTGGCCTATTTCACTCCAGACCAACAGTGATTGCTGAAACTTGTATTTGCTGGAGCTGATTGCTATATGGGAATGAAGTGATGGGGTGGTTCCTGATCCATATCCACCTAGCCCAATCCCATCATTTTGGGAACAGCCCCTGCCTGTCTTCCATAACCAGGCTCTTTTATCACTGACTATTATTGTACCTAGCTCATTTCGGACACGGTACATCAACATTTCCCTACACCCAGCTTGACTCCTCCCTGCATGCCTACTCTGCTGAATCTTGACACCAACCCCTTGCTCCACCTCCACCATTGAACAAACCCAGTTCTGCCCTGGTAAAAGGTGAGATCTCCAAACCTATTTTGAAAGAATGGTACCTCCTACAGGCTCCTCTTTGCACTGCATGGGAATGTTAGCTAAGGCTATGTGCTGTGGAGGAGAGTATCCGACACATCAGGCTAAACAGGCACTTCCTTGCAAGGTTGAATCAACCTTAATTTTAACCATATTGGAACTCTTGCAAACATGGAAATTGTTTTTGAGTGTGCAAAAAAAAAGTACAAAGATGGCTGTCTAACTGGGAAATTACAAAATGCCTCAAGTGTAAGATTTCCAGAATGTATGTATTTTTCTAGATTCCAAGCAAGATTTTGACTTTAACTGTGTAGCATTTAGGAGACATGATATAACTTGTGCTCTTCCATGACGTTGTGTGTTTACTTTGTCTTTGGTACTGCAGAGAAGGAAGGAATTTTTTTATTGTTTTAGAAATAGATTTTAAATATTGATTTGTGCATTAGTTGTAAAGCTGTCTTTGAGTGCAAACTTTTTTTGGCAGCAAGATGTTGCAATTAACTTAATTTCCTGTGACAGTAATGATAGTAACGATATATATTAATGATCTGGAAGAAGGAAGTGAGGGCATTGTTGTTAAGTTTGCAGATGATAAGGGCAGCACGGTGGCACAGTGGTTAGCATTGCTGCCTACGGCGCTGAGGACCCGGGTGCGAATCCTGGCCCTGGGTCACTGTCCGTGTGGAGTTTGCACATTCTCCCCGTGTCTGCGTGGGTTTCACCCCCACAATCCAAAAGATGTGCAGGATAGGTGGATTGGCCACACTAAATTGCCCCTTTAATTGGAAAAAATAATTGGGTACTCTTAAATTTAAAAAAAAAAAAAAATGTTTGCAGATGATATAAAGATGTTAGAGGGGCAGGTAGTTTGAGGAAGCAGGAAGGCTGCAGAAGGACCTGGACAAGCTAGGAGAGAGGGCAAACAAGTGGCAGATGGAATACAATGTGGAAAAATGAGGTTATGCACTTTTGTAGGAAGGATAGAGGCATATAGACTATTTTCTAATTGGGAAAAGCCTTCGGAAATCAGAAACACAAAGGGACCTGGGAGTCCTAGTTCAAGATTCTCTTAAGGTTAACATGCAGTTGACAGTTAGGAAGGCAAATGTCAAGACGCCTAGAATACAAGAGCAGAGATGTACTATTGAGGCTGTAGAAGACTCTGGTTGGGCCCCATATCGAAGGAAGGCTGTACTGTACTTTAGGAGGGTCCAAAGGAGGTTCACAAGAATGATCCCCAGAATGAAGGACTTGTTATTTTGAAGAACTATGGGCCTGTAATCGTTGGAATTTAGAGTGGGGGGGGGGGGGGGCGGAGGGTCTCATTGAAACTTGTAGAATATTGAGAGGTCTAGATAGACTGAACATTGACAGGATGTTTCCAAATCACTTGAGTGTCTTTTTTTAAAATTTAGATTACCCAATTCATTTTTTCCAATTAAGGGGCAGTTTGGCGTGGCCAATCTACCTAGCCTGCACATCTTTGGGTTGTGGGGGCGAAACCCATGCAAACACGGGGGGAATGTGCAAGCTCCACACGGACAGTGACCCAGAGCCGGGATCGAACCTGGGACCTCAGTGCCGTGAGGCAACAGGGCTAACCCACTGCGCCACCGTGCTGCCCCACCTGAGTGTCTTTAAGATAGGTTCTTGATTAATAATGGCATCAGGGGATTATGGGGAGAACGCAGGAGAATGGGGTTGAGAAACATAGTTGTGGATGAAGGGAGTTGTGTAATATCTTGTTTAATGTTTTATTCTTGTGCTAAAAATTCATCAGCAGACCCTTTGACTCTTCAGTAGTCACTCTCCACGTTTCTTTTTTTTCCCAATTGAGTACCCAATTATATATATTTTTTCCAATTAAGGGGCAATTTAGTGTGGCCAATCCACCTAACCTGAACATCTTTGGGTTGTGGGGGTGAGACCCATACAAACACGGGAAGAATGTGCAAACTCCACACAGACAGTGATCCGGGGTTGGGATTGTCCTTGGCGCAGTGAGGCAGCAGTGCTAACCACTGCGCCACCGTGCCGTCATGCTCTCCACATTTCTATACAAAATATATAGGCTCAGTTCTCCCTTGGATCTGACTTGTCCAGAAGCACCTCCAGCAGGGATTGTAGTGTGCAGTGAATTCCTGGTCTACAAAAGATTTGTTATAGCCAAAGATTTGTCAAACATTATAGTTATTGAGAGATGGTCCAATTTTATATCACATGGCCTCTGTACAAATAAGTAATAGCAGCAAAACCACTTTCCCTAGTCATTGTTTCCCTGCAGCACATGTAAACTATAAACTGTGAGCTTATAGTGTCTTTTTCTTTACCGCTTGTTTTTCTGTGTTTACTGTATTACTATGGTTATCATTTCACAAGTTGCTTGCTCAGTGATTAATGCTCAGTGTATATTTAATACAGCACATTAATTTGGGTAAGATTAGAATTTATTGCTGCTTTTTTCACTGTAAAATGGACTAAAGTTAGCAGTTTCCAAAAGGCATTTAATGGGCAATATATGTGCTCATGGAACTGGAGGTAATATATTAGCATGGATAGAGAATTGGTTAACATACAGGAAGCAAAGAGTGGAATGCTTTAAACTTGGTAAGTAACAAATACTGGAGCATCAGTTCTGGGGTCTCAACCATTTACAGAGTGATATATCTAAGTTTGCTGCTGATGCCTAACTGGGTAGAAAACTAAGCTGTGGGGATAGCATGGTGGCACAGTGGTTAACACTGCCACCTCACAGTGCCGGGTACCCGAGTTCCATTCCAGCCCTGGGTGACTCTGTGTGGAGTTTGCACGTTCTTCCTGTGTCTGCGTGGGTTTCCTCCCACAGTCCAAAGATGTGCTAGTTAGGTGAATTGGCCATGCTGATATGCCGCTTAGTGTCCAAAGATGTGTAGGTTGGGTGGGGTTACAGGGGTAGGGCGGGGGATTAGATCGAGGTAGGATGCTCCTTTTGGAGGTTGGTGTAGACTCGATGGGCCAACTGGCCGCCTTGTACACTGCAGGGATTCTATTTGGTGTACACAGAGGCTGCAAAGAGATAGAGACGGCCAAAGTGAGTGTGCAGCTAGATGGCTGATTGATTATAACATAAGGAAGTGTGAAGTAGTTCACTTTCGTTGAAAGAATGGGGAAGCTGTGTTTTTGCTAAATTTAAGGGTGGCAGACTTGTGAATGTTGAAGTTCGAGGACACTTGGGTGAGCTTGTGCAAGGAACGTAAACAGTTGGCATACATGTACAGCAAGCAATTAGGAAGGCAAATGGGATTTTGGCCTTTTTTGCAACGGGATTAGAGTACATGGGGGGGGGGGGGGGAGGCTTGCGAGGGTTATACAACGTTCTAATGAGGCCATGTCTGGAGTACTGTATGCAGTTCTGGTCTCCACGTTGAAGAGAGGAACAGGCAACAAAGTAAAGTTGAAGCCCACGATCAGTGGCACAGTGCTCACAGTGCCAGGGACCCAGTTCAATTCCAGTCTTCGGTGACTATGTGGGTTTCCTCTGGGTTCTCTATTTCCTCCCACAGTCCAAAGATGTGCAGGGTAGGTGAATTGGCCGCACTAAATTGCCCTTTAATTGGAAAAAATTAATTGGGTACACTCAATTTTTTTTTAAAGTTTAGAAGAACTCGCAGAAAATTATTTTCTTTTGTGTTTGAAGAACTCGTCCTTCTCCTGTGTTTTTTTTGCGTATTGGGAATGAGACCAAATGTAGTTCAGGCACAAGAGCATTAGAGGGCAGGGTATAATTGGATATAAATTCTGTCTTTATTTTTAATATCTTTTGTTATATCGTCCATAGTTGAATGGCAAATAGTAGCTGTAGCATTTGGTGAAACCTTGCCTGTAATGCAAAGGAACTCCTGAGGAACTAGATATAGAAGTTGCAAAACTGCTATGACTGGGGGTGGGCTATAATTGCAGCATGAAAAGTTTAAATGGACTGTCTCAGTTATAAATACAAACATCAGGTTGCCAGTGAATGTACGTTGATTCTTACTTTGTACAACAAACAAATATTTGTACAGTGTCTTTATCTCCAGGGCTGCAATATAAATGCAAGGAAGTTGTACTTCATTTGTACAAAGCTATGGTCAACCCTAATTAAGGGTACTGAATTTGGTTCTGGGTACTGCACCTCCAGAAAGATTAAAAATAAATCTTTGATAAGTTGTCCTTGGACTGGGTCAATTGTCGGTCCACTATAATGATACCAGAGCTAAAAGAGTTTAAGAGCGTGTTTAAAACGGATTGTATTCCCTTGAGGATGAGAGTTGATCCAATTGAGGTGTTTAAAATGACCATGCTATTTGATTTGGTAGAAGAACCTATTTTCTCTGGTGGGAGAATTAGTGAGACCATAAAATCATAGAATTTTCAGTGCAGAAGGAGGCCATTCGGGCCATCGAGTCTGCAGCGGCCCTTGGAAAGAGCACCCCATTTAAGCCCACGCCTCCACCCTATCCCTGTAACCCCACCTAAAAATGCAGTGCACTTTTCCCACAGTGTGGTGGAAATCTGGAACTCCTTCCACCCAAAAGGATGTGAATGGTGGATCAGGGTGGTATGTGGCGCAGTGGTTATCATTGCTTCCTATGGCGCTGTGGACCCGGATTCAAATCCCGGTCCTGGGTCATGGTCCGTGTGGAGTTTACATATTCTCTCCATGTCTGCGTGGGTTTCACCCCAACAACCCAAAGATGTGCAGGTTAGGTGGATTGGCCACGCTAAATTTCCCTGTAATTGGAAAAAAATAATTGGGTGCTCTAAAATTATTATTTTAAAAGTGAATGGTGGATCAATTAAAAGTTTCAAGACTGAGATTTGTAGTTTTTTAAAAAAATATTCTTAGATTGTATAAGCATATTTAGGGACGTGAATAGTGAGTTGATGAATTTGCGATCTGATTGAACAGCCTACTTCTGTTCTTGTAGTCCTGAAGTTTGTGATATCTTTATAAGAAATTGTGAAGATCGATGTTTTGATTCTGCTTCCTTAGAAACTTCAGGAAGCTCTTTTATGCATGGAAGCGCAAACCTGGAGAAGCTCCAGTCAGTTCAGAGTGGGCTGTTGGGTTTGTATCAACCTGTGAATTGGTTTGGAGCAACTTGATCCTTTGTGGGGTTGGAAAGGAAATCCTATTGTGTATTGCTGTGTCTCCTATTGGTATGACCGCATTCAACTGCAGGTTCTCGAGGTGTAATTAGGGTGTTCTCTTTCATCATGTTTATCCTGCGTACTATGTAAAAGGATTTTTCCTGTTAGAAATTTCCTCGTTAAAAGAGGAGGCAGAAGTAATTTGATTCCTTTGTGTTCCTTTGGATCAGCCGAGAAGAGAAATGAAAACCAGAACCTCTCCTCTGCTTCATGTTCACGTTGATGAAACTACTCCTGTTCATGTTCATGTGAAAAAGAGCCCAAGACCAGCAAAGAAAGTCCAGGTAAATCACCAGAATCTTATAAGTAAATGAAAATACTAGTGTGTCTCTCAGTTGCTGTCTTGTGCACACACTCTTCCTCCATTTCCATGCCTAGCTAAAAATAAATTGCATTCTTTAATTAACAGAAATTATATTTTGCTTATTTGATTCTACCTTGGCTGACAATTGTAGCTTCATGTTTGCTAAAACATCAATCTTTGCACTGGCAGACTGCAGTTTCCAAAGGATTGTTCTTTGAAATGAAAATCACATTGTCACAAGTAGGCTTCAATAAAGTTACTGTGAAAAGCCCCTAGTCGCCACATTCCGGCGCCTGTTCGGGAAGGCTGGTACGGAAATTGAACCGTGCTGCTGGTCTGCTTTAAAAGCCAGCGATTTAGCCCAGTGTGCTAAACCAGCCAAACGTGACAAAACGTAATCTGTTAAAATTAGGCAAACATGTTGCACTGTTTTATGTTATACCTTTTGAATGTGTAGAAAAGACTGAAAGGAGCCTGGGAATGTGGTAATCTGCGAGCAACAAGTAAAGTCAAGACCAAGGTCCCATGGATTCCGCCAGGCAAAACATCTGTAACGAACGTTGGCTACAAATGGGAGGTTTGTATCAAGATTATTTTGGACACACTTGTTTTATTATTGAGGGTGCAGTTATACTATAGTTTCTGCACAGATGTTCTTATAAATCTGTGATCAATCTGACCCCAAAGGCAATGTGTGGGACACCCAACTCTCACTCACTTTTCTCAACTGTTCCACAGTTGCTGCTTGTCTGCTATGCAGTACTGGGTGAGCAGGAATCTTCTTGAATTTACTATTGAGAAGAGAGAGACCATTGACTTTGTTACCTGCTGCAAACTCTCTTGCTTAGCTGCCGACTCCAGTCCTCTGCCTGGCAACTGTCTTGAGGCCGAATCATAACTTTTCACTACCTTCATATTTGAACTTCCAGCCAATATGCACCATTGCTAAGACCGCATGATTTCTGCTCCTATGACATTATCTGACTTCATCCCTCCTCCATTCCTTTGTTACCTCAGTATTTGACTATTCCAATGCACTCCTGATCAGCTTCCCACCTTCTACTCTCTAAACTTGAGGTCATCCAAAACTGCTACTCAAGTCCTTGCCTGCGCCAGGTCCTGTTCATCCTTGTGCTCACTGACCTACATTGTCTCCTGGTTAAGTAAAGCCCTTTAATTTTAAAATTCTAATCTTCGTTTTCAGGTCTCTCCATGGTCTTGACCACCTATTTCTCTGTAAGCTCTTCCAGTTCCACATTTCTCTGCAAAATCCATAGAACATAGAACATAAAGTGCAGAAGGAGGCCATTCGGCCCATCGAGTCTGCACCGACCCACCTAAGCCCTCACTTCTACCCTATCCCCGTAACCCAATAACCCCTCCCTAACCTTTTTGGTCACTAAGGGCAATTTAGAATGGCCAATCCACCTAACCTGCATGTCTTTGGACTGTGGGACGAAACCGGAGCACCCGGAGGAAACCGACGCAGACACGGGGAGAACGCGCAGACTCCGCACAGACAGTGACCCAGCGGGGAATCGAACCTGGGACCCTGGCGCTGTGAGGCCACAAGCTATCCACTTGTGCTACTGTGCTGCCCATGCTAATCTAATTCTAGCTTCTTGAGCATCCCTGTTTTTATTTGCTTCTGTCATTGCCGATTTGTATCTTCAGCTGCCTAGGTCCTAAACTCTGAAATTTACGTCTCCTATATTTCTCTACCTGTCTATCTCCTCCTCCTCCATGGACAGTAAAGTGGTTTGCATTGCTGTCTCACAGCGCCAGGGACTTTGGTTTGATTCCGACCTTGGGTGACCTTGTCCACGTGGGTTTCCTCCAGGTACTGTGGGTTCCTCCCACAGTCTAAAGATGTACAGGTTAGGTGGAGTGGCCACGCTAATTTGCCCCTTAGTGTACAAAAGGTGGGGTTACTGGGTTGTGGGGTTAGGGTTGGGGAATGGACCTAGGCACGGTGCTCTTTCGGAGGGTTGGTGCAGACTCAATGGGCTGAATGGCATCCGCCTGCACTATAGTCATTCTACGATTCCTTCAAGATACTCCTGAAAACCTACCTGTTTGACAAAGCTTTTGTCTATTTCCAAAGATGTGCAGGTTAGGTGGATTGGCCATGCTAAATTGCCCTTAGTGTCCAAAATTGCCCTTAGTGTTAGGTGGGGTTACTGGGTTATGGGGATGGGGTGGAGGTGTGGGCTTGGGTAATGTGCTCTTTCCAAGAGCCGGTGCAGACTCGATGGGCCGAATGGCCTCCTTCTGCACTGTAAATTCTATGAAATTTGCTCTCGTATCACCTTGAGTGGCTCTGGATCCAATTTTGTTTTATATTGTTCCTGTGAAATGCAGAGGGATTTTATTATGTTAAAGGCCAAGGGGTAGTAATAAATTCAAACATCTGGTAAGTTTTTACCTTTTTCAGACATCAGGTATGTAGCGGCTGATAATTACTATATATAGATAACTATTGCTGTCATGTTTTTCTATTCCAGGGCCCAACTCATCGACTAGATATAACTCCTGTTGACACTGCTGAAAAATTCCATTCAACACTTCACCTGAGTGATCTCTCCACAGATGAAGAGGAGGCTGTACATGGGAAGATGAACGAGTATGAGAAGAAAATTGACTGTCTTATGAACCAAGTGGGATCGTTAAAAAATGAAGTAAGATTTAGCAACAGCCATGGGAAAATGCTATTTTAAAAGCTGGTAATAAATTGTGTAGTATGCCTTCCACTCCATTTATTTGGCTTTTTCTTTTTTGTTATGAATAAGTACCCAATTCATTTTTATTTTTCCCCAGCGTGGCCAATCCACATAACCTGCACATCTTTGGGTTGTGGGGTGAGGCCCACGCAGACACTGGGAGAATGTGCAAATTCCACACGGACAGTGACCTGGGGCAAGGGTCAAACCCGGGTCCTTGGGCGCCATAGGCAGCAGTGATAACCACTGTGTCAACTTGCAGCCCCTTATTTTCCTTTTTTAAAAAAATTTAGAGTAACCAATTATTTTTTTCCAATTAAGGGGTAATTTAGCATGGCCAATCCGCCTACCATGCACATCTTTGCGTCGTGGGGGTGAAACCCACGCAGAAACGGGGAGAATGTGCAAATTCCACACAGTGATCCAGAGCCGGGATCGAACCTGGGTCCTCGGTGCAGTAGGCAACAGTGCTAGCCACGGTGCCGCCCTTATTTTTCTTTTTTAAAAGATATTTAATTCCAAATGTAAACAATATTAACAACACATTCCATCAAAACAGAGTTAACAGTTTGTACATTTTTCCTCTTCTAGCCCCCCAACCGACAAACAGCTCCTCAAATATTGTCATGACCAGCGTCCACCGTACCTCAAAGCCCTCTTCGGACCCCCTTCAGATAAATTTTATTTTTTACAACCGGAGAAATCTGTACAGGTCCCCCAGCCAGGCCGCAACCCCTGATGGTGTATCTGACCTCCGCTTCAAAATAATCCATCGACGGGCAATCAAAGAGGCGAAGGCCATGACATTGGCCACCTTTCCCTCCAGCGGCTCTGAAACCCCAAAGACCGCCACTATAGGGGTCTGGCTTCACCTCAGCTCCGTCTATCCTTGATAAGGTGGTTCCAAACCGTCTCCCAGAAGCTTCCCAACCTCTTACAACCCCATACAGATCTATTTTCAACTATATTTTTTGACTGGTGTTGATTGTGTTTGTTTTTCATCGCCCCATATCTCTTGGGATGGGAAGGAAGGCAAATCTCTGATTTTTAACTTTGGTTCTCATTATTGGCAGTAAGCTCAGCCACCTATGTCGTTTTTGTAAGTTGTTATCCCAAAGCCCCAAATTATCTTCCTCTCTGGTTCTTGTTTTTTTTTTCTTCAGATCGAGCTGAGGAAGAAAAATCACCTGTTGGAACAACGAGAGGAGGAGTTGAATGTGTCCAAGAGGTTGATTGAAGAGAAAGAGGAGGAATTAGCAGAAGTCACCAAGGAGCTGGTTCTTAGAGAGCACAAGAATGAGCTGCTTCAAAGAGACATTGAGATGATGAAAGAGGAACCGGATATTTCCTGGTACAGGATTTGTAACTAATTTTCTCCTTGACTTCTGCTAGGACTAAGATGATGGCACTCTGAGCCATGAATGTTGCTTTGCAACAGGGGATATATTTGTAGTTGAGCAAAATTGATTGGGTGACTCCCTGGGTGATATAATGAAGTGGACACCCTGGCTAAGAACAGGTAAAATGTAGATTCAATGGGCTTGCAGAGCCATTGGTGGAATTGAGCCATCCAAAATAAAGATATTGGGGTGAAATTGATTTTTGGCGAAAGCATGAATTAAAAAAAATTAATTAGATGTCTCCCAAATTTCTTTTAAACAACGGACCCCTCAAATAACAGAAAAAATGGTGCAAAATCGGCACAGACAGAACAAGAGTAATTTCCAGCATAAATAGAAGCAAAACTGTACAGAATAGATTCTGAACAGGAAATTTGAGGGACCAGAGCCTCTCGCTTAAATTCTGGATCAATCCGGCAGCAAGTTAGCACAGTGGGTGGGGGCAGGGAGGGAGCGGGAATCATATTAATGCAGAGGCAAAGTATTGCGATTCAGACTAACAACAAAAGATGAATTGAATTGAAATTAGAAGAATTTGCTCATATAAAGCCGAACAGGAGCATGTCAGCCAAAGTGGAACCTATGAATTACCATCTGTTACTGGGCGGAATACGGCCTTTTGGCCAAGTCATTGGCCATCAGCCAACCAATCAAATCCGAGTCCCATCCCTCCGGTGCCACCGAGCCTGAGCTCTGTTGTCCAAAACTATCACCATATATAATAATAATAATGATCCTTATTAGTAATAATCTTTATTGTCACAAGTAGGCTTACATTAACACTGCAATGAAGTTACTGTGAAAAGCCCCTAGTACCCACATTCTGGCACCTGTTCGGGTACATTGAGGGAAAATTCAGAATGTCCAATTCACCTAATTTACCCCCTCTAATTCTAAGGCTGTGCCCACGGGTCCTCGTCTCCTCGCCTAACGGAAACAGTTTCTTTGCGTCCACCCTTTCTAAGCCATGTATTATCTTGTAAGTTTCTATTAGATCTCCCCTACCTTCTAAACTCCAATGAATACAATCCCAGGATCCTCAGCCGTTCATCATATGTTAGACCCGCCATTCCAGGGATCATCTGTGTGAATCTCCGCTGGACACGCTCCAGTGCCAGTATGTCCTTCCTGAGATGTGGGGCCCAAAACTGGACACAGTACTCCAAATGGGGCCTAACCAGAGCCTTATAAAGGCTCAATAGCACATCGCTGCTTTTATATTCCAACCCTCTTGAGATAAATGACAACATTGCATTCGCTTTCTTAATCACAGATTCAACCTGCATGTTTACCTTTAGGGAATCCTCGACTAGCACTCCCAGATCCCTTTGTACTTTGGCATTATGAATTTTCTCACCGTTTAGAAAGTAGTCTATGCTTGGATTCTTTTTTCCAAAGTGCAAGACCTCACATTTTCTCACGTTGAATTGCATCAGCCATTTCCTGCACCACTCTCCCAAACTGTCTAGATCCTTCTGCAGCCTCCCCACTTCCTCAGCACTACCTGCCTGACCACCTAACTTCGTATCATCGTTTTATAGTTCATCATAGTTCGAAGGGGACGTTCCTCATCAAGACTGAGAACCAATCGGATTAACTCTATGGCCACAATGCCTTTACCAACTGGATACCTTCTCCAGAATATAGAAAAGAAAAGAAAGGCCAACAAGGAAATGGGAATCTAATGCACCTTCCGCATTTTACACCCATCCATAAAGACCTGTATCCATCAGCAGGACCCCTTCGGCAATGATGCCACTGAGTCCTGCCATGATTAATGTTTGGATGCTAAAAGAAAGATGACGGATAATAAGCACACGGCATATCTACCATGACTAATATAAGATAATACAATAAGCATCCCCGAAACACTCCAGGAGAAGCAGAAGACATTCAATCAATGCACATATAATAGCAACTCCCTTTAACAGGACGATTATATCAGACAACACCATGATAGGGCAAGAGTCCAGATTAGAGCTCAAGTTGGTCCGAGTTGCAAGCCATTAATCCAAATCCTTGCCCCTCATGGATTGAATCAAAGCCAAGGTCAGATTATCGAACGACTTGACAAGAGTTGTCGGATACAATATTCAGGGTCACAGGATAAAGCATAACATAGCTCCAGCAGCCTTGAGTTGCCTTCAAACTTAATTGAAGCCTCGTCGCTTGTCCTGGAAGAAGGAAATCCTCACTCCTTCATGGAGCCAGGCCTCGCCTCCCTTTACCGTCTCCAGGACCTTCTGGTGAGTTTGAAGGTTGTGGAAGCGAATGATTAAGGGCCTGAGATTAAAAACCGTTCCTTGGCCTCAAAAGATCAGGTACGATGCACCCTTTCTAATTTGAAACGCCCAGCCTTTGCATCAGCTTGAGTTGAACCTAACGGGTGCCTTACCCTCCACAACTTCTGGCAGACCAACAATTTGGACATTCTCTCTCCGACCTCTATTCTCCAGGACCTCTGCCATGCCACTTAGCCGGTTTTTCAAGGACTGAATTCTTGCCTCCGCAGAGGCAGCAGCATGTTCAACTTACAGGAGTCTCTCCTCCATATCATCAAGCCGCTTAATTGTGTTTTGCAACTCGGACTCGTGAGCACATAGAACACACCGGATAACGTTGGCAGTCAACATTTTCGCCACTTCCAAGAGACCCCTGGAGAGCACTGGGTTGAGAGACCTTCCGAGGATCAGGCTACCATATTAAGAGGACAGCTGAATCCGACTAAAATCAATTATAAATTTGGCTGAAGCTAGGAAGAACAAAGGCTGATTCATTGGGCTAATTAATGTGTAGGTGGATAATACTTGAATGTTTTAGTTAAGTCCTGAGGCTGTTGCTATTTACAATGTATCAAGTGACTTGAAAGCAGGAAATTAAATCCTAAGTTTGCAATGGGAGGTACTGCAAACGGCAGAAAATAAGCTGGTCGGATACAAAAGGACAGGGTGGATTGACTGATAAATGGCAAATATCGTCTGACAACAATAATACTACAAGAACATTATAAAACAAAAAATAACACTGGGCTACATTAGGAGGTATTGGGTCAAATAACCAAGATCTTGGGCAAAGGGGTAGGTTTTAGAAATGTTTTACGGGCGGAAAGCAAGGTAGAGAGGTGGGAGGAGGGAATTCTACAACCTACGCAGGGAAGACACATAATGGATTCAGTCTTTCTATATTTAATTGGATGCAGCACTGTGGTTAACACTGCTGCATCATTGTGCCAGGGACATGGTTTCGATTCCGGCCTTGGGTGACTGCATGGGTTTCCTCTGGGTGCTGCGGTTTCCTCCCATGGCCCAAAGATGTGCAGGTTGGGTAGATTGGCCGTGCAAAATTTGTCCCTTGGTGTCCAAATATGTGCAGGTTGGGTGGGATTATGGGGATAGGGCAAGGGAGTGGGCCTAGGTAGGGTGCTCTTTCAGAGAGTCAGTGCAGACTCAATGGGCCAAATGGCCTCCTGCGCTGTAGGGTTTCTATGCATTCTACATTTCTGCTCACCCAGTATTGGATGTTGGATAAGCAGTCTAATAATATACTCTTATTAGTGTCACAAGTAGGCTTATATTAACACTGCAATGAAGTTACTGTGAAAATCCCGTAGTTACAGTCCCTGGCGCTGTGAAGCAACAGTGCTAACCGCTGCTACCATGCTGCCCTCCGAAAAATTTGATGTCAGAGAGCCAACGCAAATAATGCTTGATGTAAATTGATGATATACTGAGGGGATTAAGAAAATACCTGTAAATACCATCACAGTCCCAGAGGACCTTAGCTACACTCCCCTTGAGAGCTGACGTGTGGTCGGGGACAATGTATAGAAGGTGGGGCCCTTGTGAATAATATCAGCCGGTATGGGAATTGAACCCACATTGTTGGTATTGCTCCACATCACAAACCAGCCATCCAGCTAACTGAGCGAAACAAAAATGCCTGTAGACATCGGATGTTGCTTATTTGCATTTCACAAAGACATAGCAGAAGTGGAGAAATTGAGAGAAGTGGCGGTAAGGTAGCACTGGGTGTCATGAACATACATGTGCAGACTTAATGCCATGTTTACAGTTGATGTCATTGAGGGGTAGCATGTCGATGAGAAACAGGGGGCCAAGGATAGATCCTTGGGGAATACCAGAGGTAACTGTCTAGGAGCAGGAAGATAAGCTATTGAAGTGATACTTTGGCTATGGTAAGATTAGAATTGAACCTTGTGAGAGAAGTTCCATCTAGGTGGTCAACAGTGGAGAGATGTTGGAGATGGATAAAAGCAAATTACTGAGGATGCTGCAATCTGAAACAAAAACAGAAAATACTGGACAATTCAGCAGGTCTGACAGCATCTGGAGAGAGAAGGGAGCTAATGTTTATAGTCCAGTTGACACTTTCAGTGTCAAAGACTGCAAACCGGTCAAGAAGAATGAAGAGGGCTAATTTACCTATTTTGCAGTCACATAATGTAAGGAGAAAAATAACAATTTTCAGAATATATAAGCAATAATTAAGCAATATAAAATATATAAGCAATAAACAATCTGAAAATTATTGAGGTTTTTTAAAATTTAAAGTACCCAATTTTTTTCCCAATTAAGGGACAATTTAGCGTGGCCAATCCACCTAGCCTGCACATCTTTGGGTTGTGGGGGCGAAACCTTCACAAACATGGGGATAATGTGCAAACTCCACACGGACAGTGACCTGGGCCGATTTGAACCTGGAACCTTGTTGCCCTGAGACAGCAGTGCTAACCACTGCACCACCAGGCTGTCCTTCCTCTCCTTTGCTTACTTGTCTTCCGAAATCTCAATGGCTGGAATTTTCTGGCTGTTTATATTGGCGGTGCACCCCCGCTACAGGTTCCTGGAGGCGAGAGTGCATTCAACGCAAAGCCTGTTTGACAGTGGCGGGAGCAGAAAATTCTACCTCTGAAATAAGCAGCAGATTGCGTGGAAAATCCCGCCCATAATCTTTGTTTCATTTCTGCTTCATATCCACTTCTGTCTTGCTTTAAAATAATACAATTTAAAATGTCTTGCCACACATATTATCACTTCTGCTTGTTGTTCACAGCTTAGAAAAGAAGCCCTGGCGGAAAGATCAGGACACCTTGTTGAAAATGCTGGTTGAGGCTGAGTTGGATGGGGCAGCTGCAGCCAAACAGGTTGCAGCCCTGCGCAGTGCCATCAGTAAATTGCGCACGGTGAGTACAATATTTATTTTACCCTTCCAGCTTGCATTTTGATGCCTTTCATCCTGGCACATCCCATATTGCTAATGGGGAACTGCAAATGCTGAACACGTGAAACAAAATTGATTGTCAGAAAGGTTAAATGTTTTTACATGATCCTTCATGTGATTTGATAAATCTGTCCTTCTCATCACCTGCCAATTTCCATTGTTTTCTTTTTTACTTGGGTGTTTCTTTAATAGCGTTTTATTGCCAGAACTAAAAAGTTTCTAAAACATGTAGCATTAAGTATGTATAGAGCTCCGAGACAAGGAGGTAAAAGAGAAGAATGTCACGGCTATCTTTGTGAACAATTTTGAAGCTAAATCTATTGGTTTAGTGATTACCCATGTGTTTTTGCCTTGTGCTGTCCAAGAGGACTGTATCACCGATCAGCATCAGTATGGTCCTGCAAAGAATTGGGTTAAAACCAAAACCACTGTTTACCTGGAGAGTACTGTTGGGAGACTGGATCAGGCAATTCAGCATTAAGATTGTTGAAGTTAGGGCAGCACGGTGGCGCAGTGGGTTAGCACTGTGGCCTCACGGCGCTGAGGTCCCAGGTTCGATCCCGGCTCTGGGTCACTGACCGTGTGATGTTTGCACATTCTCCCCGTGTCTGCGTGGGTTTCGCCCCCACAACCCAAAAATGTGCCAGCTAGGTGGATTGGCCACGCTAAATTGCCCCTTAATTGGAAAAAATGAATTGGGTACTCTAAATTTATAAAAAGAATTTAAAAAAAAAAAAGATTGTTGAAGAACTGGGCGGTACAGTGGCGCAGTGGTTAGCACTGCTGCCTCACGGCACTGGGGACCCGGGTTTGATCCTGGCCCCGGGTCACTATCCATATGGAGTTTGCACATTCTCCCCATGTCTGCGTGGGTCTCACCCCCACAACCCAAAGGTGTGCAGCGTAGGTGGATTGGCTACCCTCAAATAAAAAAACGATTCTAATCACTATCCGCTTTATATCTTTATTTTACAACTTTGCACGCCTCTGAAACCTCCCTTGATCAACAACGTTACCCCACCTCCTTTCCCCTTTGGTCTGTTCCGTTGGAAAGTTGAGCACCCATCTTGATCACCCTGCAACCATGTTTTTGTAATAGCTAATACACCAAACCCCTATGTTGTAATCTGAGCTTTCAACTCCTCTTGTTGAAAATGCTTCAAGCATTCAGATAAAGAACATATAGCTTTGATTTTTTTTTTTTACAGTTATTTACACCTCTGGATTTACTGTGTTGCATATTGTAGGTTTATGTTACCTGCTCCAGCTTGTCACACTGTGACCATCAAGTTCTTCTTCGCTATTCTGCACCATGCTCTATCACATACCCCTCATTTTTTAAATCTTCCGTTCTTGGACCCTCTCCTCCCCCTAGTTAGGTCTCTTCTTTGAGTCCTTGGTGCAATATAATGTTCGTATGATCTGTCGATCTTTTTGAGTGTTGTTGGAGCTGTACTCACCCAGGCAAGGGAAATTATGATTGATACATTACCTGTTAATTATGTGGCAGAGCACAAGAGGATGCATTTGCTAGCCTATTAGAGGAGATCACTAAGAAATGGTGGGTGATGTGATGATTCTGTTAGAAGCGAGGATGAGCAACAATAAATAAGCAATTATGATTTTGTGGGAAGAGTTCCCCAGCAGTTTTGTGGTGACCGTGGAGAATAATTATTTTCCCCTAGAAAGTTGAATACTGCATTATGAACTTGCTTAATACTGAGTACAGGTATACTGTTCGCCATTGCTCAGAAACAGTTGAAAGCAGACTTGGCTGTGTGATTTTTCTTAATGCAAATTTCTAACATTGGCTGTGTCATTTTGATTGAGGAAAGGAAGAATTGAGAGGGGATAAAAAGCTTTGCATTTGTAATGTGCCTTTCAGGATCACTGGACGTCACAGAGTGCTTTACAGCCAATTTTAGCACATTTGAAGTGGGATTACTATTTTGACATAGGAACTGTATAAGAGGATGACTCAGTGTATTTTTCAGGGTCTTTTCGAATGAGTTGCTCCTCCATATGCATCTGTAGCAACTTCACATTTTTCTATATTTTAAGGAGAAGCCAATATCTATGTCAGAAAGTAATCTGCTATCGCGGCAGAAGGAGTTGTTACTGCAGAAACTGGAAACCTTTGACGCAACAAATCGATCGGTTCGGCAGCTACTTAAGGAACATCATTCTCAGGAGGTGAGGTTTTAACAGTCTCGGGGTAATTTTGATTTTGTTCTGTAGCGTATTCAATTGAAAAGCTTTCTGAAGATTTCACTTTATTGTTTGGATTTCGATTATCGTTTCAGATCATTTGACGTATCTAAGGTGACTTTTTAAAAAACTGTCAACAAAAGCTCAGTGGTAGCGCTCCCGCCTCCAAATTCGATGTAGTCATGGGTGGGTTGAAGTCGTACCACAACACTTTTGAGTACAATCCAGGCTCATTGTTCAGTTCAATACTGAAGGAGTGGAAGGCCATCAGAAGTTCTGTCTTTCAGATCAGACTTAATCCTGCCTACCCTCGGATGGGCACACAAGATTTTGTGGCACCATTTTGAAGAGCAAGGGAGTTCATCCCAGGATCCTGACCAATATTTATCCCTCAAAACCCATCACTAAAACTGAATCAAAAGCAGAATGGTACAGATGCTGAAAATCTGAAATAAAACCAGAAAATATTGGAAATACGTCGCAAGCCTGGTAGTATTTGTGGAGACAGAAAATGGATTATCTAAAAGTGATTATGTAAAATCTAAAACTGAGTATATTATTACATTGCTGTGTGGGAGCTTGCTGTGTAAATACCGGCTGCTTTGTTTCTTTCATTACAACAGTGACTACATTGCAGACGTACAGGTGTCTTGGGACATCCACGAGTCTTTTTAAAATTATTTTTAAATGGGCTTTCAAAACCTGAAAGGATTTCTTTTAACTGTTTCCAATGCATGTTTACATCGTATCTTGTTCATATCGTGGTTGCAGCATATTCATTTCACAGAATGCTGGCAAAGAACCATTTTGTTCAGGTCTTTCAGTGTATTTAGATAGAGCTGCATTGTATAATTTCCCCTTATCTTGTTAACAGACTGACGCCTCGAGGCTGCTTGAGCAAAAGGAAGCACTCCTTGAAAAGCTGGCCCAGTCAGAAGCAGAAAATGCAGTGAGTGGAGCTGATTGCACTTTGGTGATGTTGTATGTGGGTTGGGGAAAGCGAATGACACCTGGGTCCTGCTTATTCAGAGTGATATGGATTGTGCCCTCAGAAATAGCTCGTTAGGTGAAACAAAATGTATTTCCCAGCAGCTCCACCATTGGATAATCCCTTGGACACTTGTATGTGCATGTGTGAGAAATAGTTTCAACTGTATTGCCACCCATGTTCAAGGAGCCTGCCAAGGCACGCACATGAACAATTCTTAGTTGGGTGAGGGAGAGGCTGATTCCTGTAGAGAAATCAAGGTATAACTATTATCAAGGATAATAAAATGCCTATGATCACACTAGAGGTATACTGCAATAGCTTTCATTTATCTAGCACCTCAAATATAGCAAAATAACCCAAGGCATAATCGCACTAAAATGGTCAACTGGACTAAGGAAGAGGACAGTGGTAACAGTGACTAAAATCTTGGTCAGAAACATTTTTTAAAATATATTTTATTCCAACCCCCCCACAAACATGTCAACGTAGCACAAAATAAACAAAGTACATACAGATTCCAATCTGGGGAAGAAACAGTCACCTTCCACTCTCCTCACACTTTATCCATCAAAGTCCCCCATTAATTGGATAAAAAGATCCAAAACTGGCACCTCAAGGCAGGAACCACCTTGTGTGCGACCGATCAAATCATGGTCACCACCGGAAGTCCCTTGGTCAGACACACAAAAGAGTAATTTACATGCATAGCAATATATCTATATTTAAATGGTACCACTGTAAATATGTAATGTAAGGACCTGAAAACTGGCAGTCAGGAGATTAATGCATCACATACACAGGTATACAGAAAACATGGATATTCTGAAACCTCATAAGTTGTATTTAATTTTTTTCATGCCACTGTTCAGCGCTTGTCAATGAAACTGCAGGAGATTGAAAATCAGATTGACCAACTCCATATTCAGTATCAAACAGAAAAGGTGAGTGTGCAGTGGTGAGGGGAGGGGTTGAAGTAGCATCACTGAAGTGAGCTGACTGTTTTCTCTTTATAATGTATTGTATTCGATCCCATGTCCTATTTTAGGGTCTATCCTATGAAGAGAGATTGAGCAGTTTAGGCCTATACTCTCTCGAGTTTAGAAGAATGAGAGGAGATCTAATTGAGGTGTATAAGATGATGGGTGTTGACAAAGTTGATGTGCATTGGCTGTTGCCTCCTTTGGGGCAATCTGGAACAAGAGGTTATTGTTTTAGGATGAGGGGTAGCAAATTTAGAACATGAGAAGGAAATACTTCTCAAAAGAGTCTCAAATCTGTGGAATTCAGTACCCCAGAGTGCAGTGGATGCCAGGACAGATTTTTAAATTAGAAATGGCTTGAAGGGTTATGGAGAATGGGCAACAAAGTGGGGTGAATGACCTCCTTCTGCTCCTAGTTTTATGAATGATTTCTTGTGGCTAATAATTGCGAGAGCAGTGGCCTCTTTGCTTTAACACAATTTATTTTATGCAAAAGCTCGCACACAATGTTCAAGCACATTTTCTTTCCATATTGTGCCATTCGGTTAGCTTTACACTCTTCCCTTGTGGGTTGGAGAATCTTTGTCCTCTCTCAATGAGCAAGACTTTCCACCAGGAGCAAAGGATAACTGATTTTACCCTATATTGCCATATCATCACTGTCTTCAGAAAAGAGTGAGTAGGGCGGCAGGGTAGCACAAGTGGTTAGCACAGTTGCTTCACAGCGTCAGGGTTCCGGGTTCGATTCCCGGCTTGGGTCAGTGTCTGCGGAGTCTGCACGTTAGAAACATAGACAGAGAACAGTACAGCACAGAACAGGCCCTTCGGCCCTCGATGTTGTGCCGAGCAATGATCACCCTACTCAATCCCACGTATCCACCCTATACCAGTAACCCAACAACCCCCATTAACCTTATATTTTTTAGGACACTAAGGGCAATTTAGCCTGGCCAATCCACCTAACCCGCACATCTTTGGACTGTGGGAGGAAACCGGAGCACCCGGAGGAAACCCACGCACACATGGGGAGGACGTGCAGACTCCGCACAGACAGTGACCCAGCCGGGAATCGAACCTGGGACCCTGGAGCTGTGAAGCATTTATGCTAACCACCATGCTACCGTGCTGCCCAAGTTCTCCCTGTGTCTGCGTGGGTTTCCTCCGGGTGCTCCAGTTTCCTCCCACAAGTCCCGAAGGACGTGCTGTTGGGTGGTTTGGATGTTCTGGGTTCTCCGTCAGTGTGGCCGAACAGGCGCTAGAATGTGTGGCGACTAGGGGATTTTCACAGTGGCTTCATTGCAGTGTTAATGTGGGCCGACTTGTGACAATAAATTTTTTTAATTTTTTTTTTAAAAGAAAGTGAGAGTAGCAGCAAGCCACAGACCTGATGAGTCACTTCCTTGCCTCCAAATTCATCTATTTGGTCATGGGATACCTCTGCAGTTGGAATCAGTGAGAGACATCATGTCACAAAATTTGCAAATGTCTGCTTCTGTTAAGGTGTCTACCTATATCATAATTTGCAAAACAATAGGGTCATGCATGTTACACAACTGCCATTTCAAGTAAACATAGCTAGAATTCTCTGGAACAATTTTACTTACTTTCAAAATCTGGGTTCTACCAGGTTTTGGCTCAAAACATTTTTCCAGGAGACTTAAGCTGCTAAAGACAAGAGACTAGAGAAACTGGGCTCTTTTTATTTTTATTTATTTTTTAAAAAATATATAAATTTAGAGTAACCAATTCTTTTTCCAATTAGGGGGCAATTTAGCATTGTCATGTGAGAGTACCTTTAGGAAATGGATGTTCAAGCAATGTACCTTTAAGAAATGCAGTGATGTCAGAGTGTGGTGGAGCTGGGCTTTAGTGCAGCCATTTTGAAGTTTTTAGTTTCAGTTTGAGGAGAAAGCTGGGAGTGTCTGTGTGTTTTGCTGAGAGCTGTTTGAAAGGAGAATGCCAGTCCTGAGAGAGCATTTTGAGAAGTGCCTGTGTTGGCTGTGTGCTGCATGAAAACGTGCTGGGACTGCAGGCTGATATATCTTTCCCATCCGGCAGAAAATATATATTAACTGTAACCTGGTGTTACTGTTTTTATGAAGGTGAAGTCGTTTAGATGTGTATAGGAACAGTTTGCAGGCTTGGGTAGTGTATTATTTCGGGGTTATCTTTGAAGTAAGGGGTGTTAAGAGATCCAATGTTTATTTTAAAAGGTTAAGTTGAGTTCATGGAATAAACATTGTTTTGTTTTAAAAACCACGTGTTCATAATTGTAATAC